>NC_140491.1:69061502-69661502 GCF_964271855.1 Acomys minous
AGAGAAGAGTGAAAGTGGATGCTGGACCCACAGCTCACTTGCAATGCTTGCAACTGCCCATGGAGGCTGCTCCCACGTCTTCCACCCTCTCTCCAACTGTGGCCTGGTCCTGGATGCTATGGCTTCCCCTAATCCCCAAACCCTTCTCTCCCAGATCGAGAAGGCCGACCTGAGAGATGAAGGTGTCTACACATGTGCAGCCACCAGCCTGGCAGGGGAGAGCAAGAAGAAAGTAACACTAAAAGTTCTAGGTGAGCACTGCAGCTCACTGGGATCCAAGGCCCAGGGTGACTGGTGGCACCTCAAGGGTCCCTGGGACCAGGAATGGAAGTTGTAGATTCACAGCTGTGTGCCTATCCTTGCAGTGGGTGGACAATTCTGAGACGAACCACCAATGGTAGCTAGTGGACCCTTGCAATAGTTTTCAGTGGTCACCTTGCCCACGTTAATGGCTCCCTTACTAGCTAGATCCATATTTTGGGGTTCACACATGTTCCTGGCAGTGTGGACAAGCCCTCCCTAGTTACTCTGGGTCAGCCTGGGGTTCCACCTCATACTGTGCCAGCGTTGGCTGCTCCCTGGGGCTGGAGTTGGGGGCTGGGAGCCATGTGTGACCTCAAAGAAGATCTCATAGCCCCTGCTCCGATTTGAGGCTTTTCTAAAGACAAGTTCCCAGGCCTAAGGGTGTGAGCCTTGTCACCAGACCCCTTTAGGAGACGTGAGGAAAGACAGAAGAGTGGCTGGGATTGTAGCTGCCCAGAGCCCACACCCACCAAGAGGGGTCTCTCCTTGTAACCCCCTAGTTCCCCCCAACATTGAGCCAGGCCCAGTCAACAAGGCGGTTCTGGAGAATGCTTCCGTGACCTTGGAGTGTCTGGCTTCAGGTGTGCCCCCTCCAGGTAAGACCTCTCCCCTTGGGCAAGAAGTCCCCTCTAATTAGTACCAATTCCCTGTGGAAAGAGGCTACAAGTACCCAGGGCTTTGTATGCAGGTCAGCCACAAACCTGTAAGAGTTCTGTTTAGAGGTTCCAGCATCCCCAGGCTGGTCCAGGCTACGGATGAGGTATAGGATCCCCAGACTAGTTGAAGGAAAAGGACTGAACACTTAGGTGAATCATACAAGTGCCCAAATCCAGGCTAGGGTGAGACTTATCCATGTTCCAGAAGAAAGGCCCACTTCCTGTCCCCTCATGAGCCAGGCCACCTTGGGTGGGTGAGTCCAGAGGATACTTACCTCCTGGGGCGGTATGATGGGCCCTGGCTGCAGGTAAGGAAGCCCAAGGCACAGTGCTCCATCCTTGCCTCTGAGGCTGTTGTCTAGGCTTTGCCTTCCTCTACATACTCCTGGATGAGGGTGGCTGTGGAGAAAGAGGCTTGGCTGGCTTTGGCTAGCTGACCCTGGCTGACTAGCCCCCATCCTGGGTGCTCCTCAGTTCTGTCCTCTCCCCCCACCCCTCCCTAAGAACACTGACTGTCTCTAGCATTGGAATGAGTGTGTGCTCACTCTGCCTGCAGTCTTCTCTGAACGCCCCTGCAGCCAGCAGTCAACAGCTGATAGGATGCTTGCGTGTGTGTCTTCTCTCCCAGATGTCTCGTGGTTCAAGGGCCACCAGTCTATCTCTACCCAGAGAGGAGTGATAATATCAGCTGATGGGAGAGTTCTTCGTATTGAGCGAGCCCAGCTCTCTGATGCAGGGACCTACCGCTGCGTGGCGACCAATGTGGCGGGCAGTGCAGGGCTGCAGTATGGCCTACGGGTCAATGGTGAGTGTCCAGGACCACTGGGTCTTTTCCAAAATGCTTGTTTTCTTTCTATTTGTCTCGTCTTCTGTCTCTTGTCCACTTGTTTTTTCAGTTTATCTACCCATTGCTTCATCTGTCCACTACCCATCCATCCATCCATCTGCCCATCTACTCTTCACACACCCATCTTTACATTCATCCGTCCCCCACCTATGTATCCATCCATTCACCCACATGTCTATCCACCCCCATCCACCCACCTATATGGCCACCCATTTACCCACACATCCACCTACCTACTCACCCATCTACTACCGATTGGTCCAACCACCTTCCCATCCACCCACCATCCACCCCTCTATCCATCCACTCATGCATCTATTCATCCACCTGCCCACCCATTCACCACCCAGCAAGCCAGCCGTTTATTCATCCATGAAAACCATTAATTGCCCATCCACTGTTAGCCCATCTGTGAGTTCCAAACTTCTGTCCAGCCGTCTACCCAGCCACCCAGTCTTCCATCTGTGTATACAGATAGATATCTGCCCATCCATCCTTGACGCAACATCCAGTCATCCAATCCTGTGGCTGTTGATCTGTTCCTCCCCGCCCCCCACCCCCCAATCTAAGCTACAGACACCTAGGAAACACAAGAAACTAAATGGTGACTTTCCCCCAGGCCATGTGACCAAAGGTTAATACAACCACATAGGGCCCCAATGGCAGACCAAAGGAATGATTCCACCCAAGACCAGCTTGGGAGACTGATGAGTTTATTGGCCTTACTTACAGGAGCATGGGTGAGGGGTTCCTTGCAGGAGTATGTATGAACCCGAAACAAGAACACTGGCAAAAAGCCCCACCTCAGCATCTCTGAGGCTGCATGGATAGAGTCCCCATCCAGTTGGTCTCCCACCTCCTATAGCATCTCTAGCATCTTCTAGCATCCCAAGAGACCATGCACAGCTGGAGGGGAGGGAGCATTCTTCCTCACCTTCTCCTTTGATGTGGGCACCCCAGCAGACCCAGTCTTGTGAGGGTCTCAAACAGAAGGTCATAGCTGTTCTGGTGAGGATGGTACCAGCCACAGCATGCATGGAGGCTAACACTGCCCCACACTGGACATGCCTGGAGCATCCAAACTAAGGATGCTCTGGATGACATTGGTCACCATCTGGAGCTGGACCCCTTGGGTCTCATGGCCATGAGAGAGAACAGCTTTTATACAAAAAGCCTCCTGGCTATGGTTTTCCCAGAACGGTGGTGTCGCATCTAAGACCTGAGGCAGGAGGACACTCAGATCTTGCTTCCCATATTGTCCCCATGATAAATCACTTCAGCTGTCCCAAGACCTGAGTTCAAGTGTGGCGCCTGCCACATTCTAGCTGATTGGCCTCAACCTGGTTGTCTTCCTCTCTCTCTCTCTCTCTCTCTCTCTCTCTCTCTCTCTCTCTCTCTCTCTCTCTCTCTCCCTCCCTCAGTTTTTCATTAGTAGAAGCCTCTGGTGGGTTGACACAACACCTATGGCATGGCTGCCTGGGTTGGGACGCCACATCCATGCTTTTGTTTGTGACCTGTGCTCCTGAGGACACACCAGCCCGTGTCACATGCGGTGGAGCTCATCTCTGTCCTCTGCTTCCCTGCCACCCTTCTTTGCAGTGCCACCACGAATCACCCTGCCACCCAGCCTGCCCGGCCCAGTACTACTCGGCACACCCTTCCGCCTGACCTGCAATGCCACCGGCACTCCCAATCCCACACTAATATGGCTGAAGGATGGAAACCCTGTGTCTCCTGAAGGGACTCCTGGCCTCAAGGTCAGTAGCATTGGGTGACCTCTGAGGAACCTCCTGGTGTCTCCCATAGGGATTGGTAGCAAAGGTCAGGCCCTGGGAGCCTAGAGTAAAGGAGAGGCTGAGTCCCTACCCGCTGACATATGGTACATGCCACCAATGCCAGCCCAGAGTGTCTTGTTGCCACATTGAAATGAGGGAAAAAGAGCTATCTAGGATGGTGCATGCCCAAATCCCCAGCATCCAGGAGGCTGATGCAGGAGGATCACTATGACTTCAAGGCCAGGCTGATTGACACAGCGAGTCCCAGGCTAGTGTGGGCCACACAGTGAGACCTGCTTGAACTCTTCCTCACAAAGAAGTAAATAAAAGGGCTGGGGATGGAGCGATCGATGGAGGCCTGGCTCCCCTCCTCAGCACTGCATGGATTAGGCAGGCCAGCACATCAGGAGTCACAGCCCTCAGGAGGTGCAAGCAGGAGGCTATTCTCAGTACATGGCAAGTTCGAGATCAGCCTCAACTACATGTGACCTTCTCTAAAAAAAAAAAAGCAAATGAGTTTTTGTTTTGTTTCTGAGACACGGTCTCCCTATGTACCCCTGGCTGTCCTGGTACTCACGTAGTATGTAAACTAGGCTGGCTTGAACTCACAGAGATCTTCCTGTCTCTGTCCCAAGTACTGGTATCAAAGGTGTGCCGTACCCTGTCTGGCAAAAAGCAAACCAATTTTAACATTATCAAGCCCCATATCAAAAAAGGTTCCTTTTGTCATGTGACCAATAAAAAAAAGTCACTCGTAAGACATTCCTCACTCTTCTATTCACACCAGCTCTGTTTATGTGTTTTGTATACGTGGCCCATCTCAATTTGATAGCCTCTCAAGGTCTCCTCATTTTATAGCCACTGTCTTGGGCATAATGGCTCTAGGTGACTCTTCTAGAAAGATATAACACTGGCACCAGTTGGCAGGGGTCCCAAAGTCAGGGGTGTAGCTTGTGGCTCCCCTGCCTTGTGGGACCCCACCCCCCCGCCAAGGGGTCTGAAGCAGGAGCCAGGTAGGTGTGGCACCGGGCCTGGCTTGTGAAGGCAGGTGCCATCCCTGTAGCAAGAGCTGTGTTTAATAAGGACTTTCCTCCATGGGCCTAGGTCTTCCCCGGAGGCCGCGTCCTCACTGTGGCCAGTGCCCGTGCTCCTGACGCGGGCAGCTACTCCTGTGTGGCAGTGAGTGCTGTGGGTGAGGATCGCCGGGACATGGTCCTGCAAGTCCACGGTGAGTCTTGGGGTGGAGGTGGGGCCTGGCTCATTGCTATAGGCCAACCATTCCAAGAAGCTGGGCTGGGGAGCCATGTGCCTGGGGTCAGCAGGGGTGCTGAGTTACCACCTGACCTTGGGGTCGCCATTAGATACTAGAGACCTATCCTGGGGCATGAGTGTCCCCATGGGTGGGCAGTGGCAGACAGGTGGCCATGCATGGCCAGGAGCTCTGTGGTTAGGGCAAGTGAAAAGCATGCACAGGAAGTACTCACAGCCAGACTGAGAGGGGTGGGGACCCAGCAAGTGAAGGCACCTGTCACCAAGCCTGCGGTTTTAGGGGTGGGGGAGGGATGGTGGGGAGGAGGGTAGGCTGGCTGCGACTCTCATCCCCTGGGGTCAGGGCCCCTGACTGCAGGAATTGGCTAAGGCCAACTCACTTGTGGCCTATCCCGGCATCCCATCACTTACCTCAGGGTTACCTTCCCCGTCTGCACCCACAGTGCCCCCCAGCATCCTCGGAGAAGAGCTGAATATATCAGTCGTGGTCAACGAGTCGGTGGCGCTGGAGTGCCAGAGCAGTGCTATGCCGCCCCCTGTGCTGAGATGGCAGAAGGACGGGAGACCCCTGGAGCCTCACCCGGGCATCCGTCTCTCTGTTGACATGGCCTTGCTGGAGGTGCGCAGCTGGCTGCCCCCCCCCACACCCCCAAGGCTGAGCAGGGCAGGGCTTATGGGTGTCCCAGGTCCCCGGGAGCGCTGCGCAGCACAGTGTGACAAGTGATCACCCACTGGGAGACAAAGCCCTCCTGGTTTCCCTCAGGACCCCAGCATGTACTGGCTGGCCCTCCCTCCCCTACCTCTTTTTACCTTGTGCTATGACCATCCCATCTCCGAGCTCTGCCCTTCTTTGGTTTCTTCTCCTTTCCCTTCACTCTCCAAAGCCACAGTGCAGCCTCGTTGCCCCCCCAGGTCAGGGTCTGCCGCTTGATGGAGGATCCTCTACCCATCATCCTACACTGTCCACCTTCCCTTCCGGTTGGCGTTGTTGGATGTTCTGAGGGCTGCGGGAATGGATGAAGGGCTGGGGTGGGGCTGGCTCTCCTGTGCCTCTTAGCACATACTCTGGACTGTGAGTGCGATATAGAGGAGCCGGAAGGGTGCCGTGGGGAGGCTCTGGCATCTAGAAACTTCTCGGTACCCTGGGCATGGAGATGCTGTCTTAGCTTCACATTGTAGGCAGAGAGATCAGGGCTCAGTGAGGTCACCTAGACATGATGAGGGCAAGGACACCACCTCTGCTTGACTCACTGACCAACTGTCTTTGCTCCTGGCCAGGTGGACCGAGTGCAAGTGTGGGATGCAGGCCACTACACCTGTGAGGCTCTCAACCAGGCGGGCCGCTCGGAGAAGCATTTCAACCTGAATGTCTGGGGTGAGGGTCCCCAGGGCCCCTCCTACCCCAGGGCTGCCTTTCAGACCCCAGGGAGAAGGGATACCTATCTGGCCCCTCCCTCCATCTCCCCATAACCCAGCCCCCCAACTCCTGTCTGCTCTGAACCAGTCCCTCCAGCATTCCCCCCAAAGGACTCCTACACTCTGACTGTGAGCGAGGGACAAACCGCCAGACTGTCGTGTGACTGCCAAGGCATTCCCTTCCCCAAGATCTCATGGAGGAAAGACGGTAGGATGGCTACCCTCACCCAGCACCCACCCACCCAGCACCCCCTCACCTAGTACCCTGGTACCTCGATGAGTGAGTGGGTTTCCAGGCCTGGAATGGGGCCCAGCTGGCTACAGAGTAACGCTTTCCCCAGCCCATCTGCTCGCTCCCATCTGCAGTCCCCTTCTAGCCTGTGACAGCAGGTTGGCCTTCAGGCCCCAAATCCCTATAATTTCTGCCAGAATGCCCTTCCCCAAGCTCTGACTGGGCAGGGCCTCCCTGCATGGCTATCTGGCTATCCTGCTGTGCCCCTCCTTCAGTTTGTGAGCCACACAAGGCAGTGTTTTGGCCTCATTCAAAGTGCGGAGCTGAGTGCAAAATAACTCTGAGGGTGTCTGTTAATCCACATGAAGCAGTCTGGATGGGTTCCCTGGCCCCCACCCCACCCCCTGCCCCGGGATCTGGGAAGACAGCAAAATGGACCAAGGCCTACCCTTACCTGGGTGGTCAGGTGACAAACTGAGGAAGTGACTCTGGGCTGTATAGAGTAGGTTACAAAGGGGAAAGGCATGCTGGGCCAGGATTTGGAAATTTTGAGTTATGTGGCTAGGATGTTTGACCTAAGGTAAGGATTGACGCGAGGATAGAGCAAACAGAAGCATTCCAGGCAGAGCAAAGGCCCTGGGGCAGGAATAAGCCAAACATGGCTTTGGGACAGCAGAGGGCTCAGTAGGGCTGCAGTGGTGTCATTCAGAAGGACATGGTGGGAAACGGTCCATACAGTGATGGGGACCACACGGGGGGTCATTGTGAAGGGTCTGGGGATGGGGCAGGTCATGCTCGGAAATCCAAAGTCAGAAGTGTGGTGGCTCAGACAGGGAAGGGTTCCTGGAGGAGGAGTCATATATGGGGGTGAGGGGTGGGGGTGGGGAGCTGTGCCTGCAGGAGGAACTAGTGGTTGGGAGGACACTGTTTCCTGTGAAAGGACTCAAGTTCTCTGGACCAGGACCTTTTTCTCACTACTCCAGGTCAGCCCTTGCCTGGGGAGGGGCATGGCCTGGAACAGGTGCTGGCAGTCGGGAGGCTGCTGTACCTAGGACAAGCCCAGTCTGCCCAGGAGGGGACGTACACCTGTGAATGCAGCAACGCAGCTGGGACCAGCAGCCAGAAGCAGCAGCTGGAGGTTCTGGGTGAGCCCTGCCAGAGGGTGCATGGCTAGATCTGAACCCGGACCACAAAAGGCTGGGAACAGCAAAGCTGGGCACTCACCCACCCTTCCGGTCCAGATTTTCAACTCCCAAGTTATGCACATGGGAGGGGACAGCAGCCACCACCACCACCACCCCACCCCCATGAGCCTCAGTGACATAGCAGGAGAAAGCTGGCCCTGGATTGGTTGGAAATGAGTGTGCGCAAAGCTCCTATAGAGCCCACACATGGTAACGTGAATCCTGCTGGGGAGATGGCTTGGTGGCTTAAGTGCTCGCCATGCAAGCATGAGGACCAGAGTTTGAATCCCCAGAGCCCATGTAAAGTACAGGTGGGCATGGCAGTCCACTTGGGTTCTAGCCTTGGAAGGCAGAGATGGGGGCTACCAAGAGCAAAGCTGGCTAATGAGGCTAGCTATATCGATGAGCTCTGAGTTCGATTGAAAGACCTTGCTTCAATGAATAAAGATGGACGAACAACTGAGGGTGATTCCTTTTGCAGACCTCAAGCTCCCACATGCATGCACACCTGCACACACATGAGCATGCACACAAGCAAACATGAACATGCACACACATGGAGCGAGAGAGAGAGAGAGAGAGAGAGAGAGAGAGAGAGAGAGAGAGAGAGAGAGAGAGAGAGAATGGAAAAGAAATAAATATCCTGGCCTTGTAAAAACCATGCTAGCAGACTGAGAGCACTGCTAAACTGGTAGAGTGCTTGCCTTGTGTGTAATCCCCACGCTTGGGAAGGGAAGCAGGCAGATCAGGAGTTCAAGGTCATCCTCAGTCACACATGGTGTTCAAGGCCAGCCTGAGCTACATGACACAGCAGAAGTGTTAGAAAATGATTCCCAGAAAGGTACTGGGCACTGCAGTCCCTATTTGAGAGACTAAGCAAAAGGAATACAAGTTCAAAGCCAGCGTGGGCAACTTAGAGAAACTTCAGGTTTTGAGACTGAAACTACACGGACCAGGATTGGCTGGGTCTACTCCCCAAGGAGCAGCCCACTCAGATTCCCCAGGAGAGGTCCCCCCTGGATGCAGCGGTCAGTCTATCACAGAGGTGGAAAGGCTCTGAGAGGTGACATGAACAGACAAGGTCATGCAAGGAGGAACGTAGGCCTAAATGGCCGGTCCACCGAGACTCTAGCACAGTCATTGCTGGGACCGGGTGGCCCTAACTACTGTCACTAAGGCTCCCCTCCCCCAACCCAGTTCCTCCTCAGATCACTGGCCTTCGGGAGCCCGTCACAACAGTCTCCGTGGTCCAGGATGGAAATACCACTCTGGACTGCAAAGCCACAGGGAAGCCCCCGCCAGTGGTGACATGGGAGAGGGATGGTCAACCCGTCAGGATGGACCCTGGCTTGCGGCTTCAGAATCAGAACCACAGCCTACATGTGGAACAGGCTCGGGCCTCCCATGCCGGTGGCTACAGCTGCGTAGCTGAGAACACAGTGGGGCGAGCCGAGAGGAGGTTCGCGCTGTCCGTGCTGGGTGAGGCCCGGTGGGTGACCTGTTGGGAGGATGGAGAGACTGAGGCCAGGCTGTCCCAGGCATAGCCTTAAAGCCATGCCTCAGGCGACTCTTCGGGAGCTTCTTCAGTCTGGGCTCTGATGAGGGCTGCCACTGGGGATCATGGCCAACATGGCCCTCAGTAGGGCTGTTCTCAAAACACCCACTTTCTTGCTTCCCTCCCATGTTGGCTTCCGCCCGCCCCCCCCCCCGCCCCCATGCTGTCCCTATTCATCCGCGGTCTATGTGACTGGTGTGACATTCTTGGGGGATACTGGGTAGGAAAGCCAGCGAGACCGTATCCACTGTAGAAGAATCAAGATGCCTGCCTGGGGGGCCTTGGGGCTGTAGGAGTTAGGTGCCTTTGAGGGGGGGTGTGGGTGGCTTGGGGGGGCGTTATAGGAAGAGGGTTCTGCTGGAGCCCGTGATCACTCCTATGTCCCTGGCTCTATTTCAAGGGAAGGCAGGGTGTGGTCCCAGAGAAGGGGAGAAGGCTGGGGAAGGGGTGAGCATGGTGGCTTAGGAAGGCTCCTCTCATCAGGCCCCGCCTCCCTGGGGTCTCTTCTCATCAGGCCCCGCCTCCCTAGGGGTCTCTTCTCAGGCCCCGCCTCCCTGGGGATCTCCTCTCATCAGGCCCCGCCTCCCTGGGGGTCTGAAGTGTTCTGTGCCTTGTCACCCCGCTGGTAGAAGGTGGTGGATGTTTCTGGAAAGACAGCATTGACATTTCATCCCGATCACAGACTGGAAGGTGCCAGTTTCGGTCAGGAGCTGAACAAGGCTCACCTTTGTAGGCAACCCACCTTGCTCGGCTTTGACACTAAGGGTTTCTGTGCACTTGGCTAGGCATAGCTCAGATGGAGGAGTTCGTTTAGCAGTCTACCAACAAAGTCCTGGGTCCTGTGACCAGAAATGAATAAACCAGGCATTGGGCTACACCCCTGTCACCCCAGCATTCAAGAGGTAGAAACAAGATGATGAGAAATTCAAGATTATCTTTAGCTACGTAGAAAGGTGGAGGCTAGCCTGGGCTACGTAAGACACTGTCGAAAGAAAAAAGAAAGAAACAAAGAAAGAAAGAAAGGGGGCTGGAGAGACAGCTCAGAGATAAAGAGCACTGCCTGCTCTTCCAGTGGTCCTGATGGCTCACAACCATCTATAATGAGATCAGGTGCCCTCTTCTGGCCTGCAAGTGTACATGCAAGCAAAACACTGTATACTTAATAAATAAAAATAAGTCTTTAAAAAAGCTCCTCTTTATAAAACAAAGAAAGAAAAGAAAGAAAGTAGAATCCTCTCTATATCCCTCTGGAAGGATGGGGCAACTGAGGCCTGAGGTGCATGCCTGATCCCAAAGTCCACTTACTGTCAAAATGAATACCTTTTTGGATATTACACCTTTGATGGAAGCGTCTGGGGCCCGTCCAGTCCTTGATCCCTCTCTCAGTTTGGGCCTTCCCAGTGGGGCCACGAGTCCTTGGGCAGACAGAGAGCGAAGTGGAAATGGCGTGCCAGCCCCTGTGTACACACTGAGTGTGGTTCTCCCTGGGTCCAGCACCTCCTCAATTCACTGGAGACTCAGACTCATTGACCAATGTCACTGCCACCTTGCACGGCTCCTTGACACTGCTCTGTGAAGCTGCAGGGGTCCCGCCACCGACAGTCCAGTGGTTTCGAGAGGGACAGCCAATCGGCCCCAGAGAGGACACCTACCTGTTGGCAGGTAAAGCACAAATCCAGCTGTGTTTCAGGATCAGCCTGTCTGTTAGATGCCTATGACCTCTGACCCTGAACTGCCAGGCCTCAGTGACCCATCAATTGTGGGATTGCAAACATATGTCCCACTTTGTAGCTACAGTCACCAAATGCATTGTATAGACAGGAACACAGAGACTGGAACCAGGCCCTGCATGAAGGGGCTGGCAATCGATTTGTAATGTCTGCTGTGAAAGTAGCAATAGCAGTGATGATGTGTGTGATATCTATCCCAGGTGGTTTTTATAAGACTTGTGGTTTCTCTGGGAGGAACTAGCTGTACTTCAAAGGTCCCCTGGAGGAGACAGCCTTCTTTTCTGAGTCTCTTGAGACAAAATAAGCATCTGAAATAGACCAGGACTGTGTAGCATTCTTGTCTCTTAGCCCTAGGCCACAACCACTGAGGACCAGCATGTCAGTTCCTTCTTGCCATGAGAGAGTCCGGACATTGCCCTCTAGTCTTCTGTTTACCCTCATGGGCCTCAGGTTCCCTACTTGAGGAATGGAACACTGGGAGGCAGATGCTTGCATATTAACGCTTGACATCATGAGCTGGGAGAGGCTGCTGAGCCCACGCCTTCCCTCCTCTCCCCACCCCCCAGGTGGCTGGATGCTGAAGAAGACCCCCGCACGGGAGCAGGATGGAGGCCTGTATTCATGTCTGGCCAGCAATGAGGCTGGGGAGGCGCGGAAGGACTTCAGTGTAGAGGTCCTAGGTAGGCCCTAGGAGAGATCTCAGGAGCACCAGAAGCCTCCTCCTCCTGCTGGGGTGCTTCTAGGGCAGGCAGAGATTGGGGAGGACCCTGATTGCCTTGCTCTGAGAGCTGGGGAGATGGCTCCATCAATAAAGTGCATATTGAGCATGTGTGAGGCCCTCGGTTTGACCCCAGATCCCAAGAAAAGGAGAACAGTCTGGATGTGGTGGCACTCACTTGTAATCCCAACACTTGAAGGGTGGAAATAGGAAGATCCTTTGAGTTCAATGGCCGGCCAGTCTAGCCTGCTTGGCAAATTCTTAGCCAGAGACCCTGGGGATTGCTTAATTTTGTTTTTTAAAAGTGGGTGGTTCCTGGGGAATGAAACTTGAGGTTTACCTTTGGCCTCCACATGCACATGCACACCTGTGCACATGTGAGTGCACCCCACATTCACATAATACACACACACGACACGTACAACACACATGCCATACATACAACACACATCACACACGTGAATGATACAAACATATACCATACACACACATATACACACACACCACACACACTCACCCGCAAATGCACTCACACAACACTCACTTACACATATGCACACACTACACATGCACACACATCCACTCACATACAAACACCACACACTCATACACCACACACACACATCCTCTCTTCTGAAGCTGCCTTCAGTTCCAGAAACAGTAAGAATTAACCCAAAGTGAGGGTTATTCTCAACCCCACACCGACTTCTCTGTTCAGAGTCTCCCCAGCAGCAACAATACATTAGACTGACTTCTGAGTAGGAGCAGGTGTTGGGGGAATGTGGAAACTGAGGCACAGGAATCTTAGCTTCCTCCTCTGTGGATGGGTTGCCTGAGTAGGCCACCCAGTTGGCAACTGAATGTCTCTCTTCTCCTTCTAGTTCCTCCCAGCATTGAAAATGAAAACTTGGAGGAAGTGATCAAGGTGCCAGAGGGACAGACTGCCCAGCTGGTGTGCAACGCCACAGGTAAGGGCTACGCAGCATGGCGAGCCTGGCTTAGCCAGTCCTCAAGCCCGAGGCTGTCTACCAAGGACCTTGTTTGCTCTGCTTCTTGATGACTGCAGTCACCCACCAGAACCTTCCATGGGGCCTCTTGGTCTGGCTGCTTCCCGGGTCCCCACTGCACTAGGACTTCCTTGCCCTGGCATTGACCGCACAGGACCATAATAATCTGTTGTGTCTGAGATCCCTGAGGACCCAGACCCTTGAGTCCATGGCTCCTCCCTCTGCCTGGAAGACTAGGCGCTCTCTGATGCTTGAGGATTGAAGGGCGGGTGGATATTTGTGTGGATAAAGAGAAGGGCAGGAATGCATGGATGAGGGGGTAGATAGATGGGCGATTGAATAGATAAAGATGATGGATAAATGGGTGCTTGGATGGATGGGAGAGTGGCTAATATGAAGATAAGAGGATGGATGGATGGATGGATGGATAGGTAGATGGATGGATGCATAGATGGATGGGTGGATGGGTAGGTGGATGGATGCATAGATGGATGGGTGGATGCATAGATGGATGGGTGGATGGGTAGGTGGATGGACAGGTGGGTAAGTGGGTAGGTGGGTGGGTAGGTGGATGGATGGATGGATGGATGGATGGATGAACAGTCGGATAAATGGGTAGGTAGATGGGTTGATGGGTGAATGGAAGGATGAAAAAGTGGATGAATGAGGAGACAGAGCAATTGGATAGATTGATAGGTGGATTGATAAGTGTGCCTTAAGTGAGTAGGAAGATAGACAGATGGATAGAAGGATCCACACATGAGTGAACAGTAAGGTAGAAAGGCATATAGATGGATAAAAGTGTGGATGGATGAAGGGTGGATGGATGAAGGGTGGATGCATGAATGGATCTTGCCTGTCTGTACCAAGGCCTCTCTGCTTGTTCCCCAGTAAGGCAGTCGAATTCCAGAAGAAAGGCCAAGCTGTTCCTGCTGTGCGTCCTGAATGGAACGGAAACCCTACATCTGTGTTGGCTGGGAGTCCTCTAGACCCCTAAGCCCACCTGCTCAGAGCTTGCTGAATGACCTCACTGCCTTCTCTTCATATAGGCCACCCACCACCCAAGGTCACATGGTTCAAAGACGGCCAGTCCCTGGCTGTTGGAGACCCCTACGAGATATCCCCAGATGGGACCTTCCTGTGGGTCTCCCAGGCCAATCTATCCAGCGCTGGCCACTACTCTTGCATTGCTACCAATGCCGTGGGGGAGAAAACCAAACACACACAGCTCAGTGTCCTGGGTGAGTACTGGGCCTCCCCCCAAGATTCCACAAGCAACTACTGTCATTCCCTTTGCCATTCCAAGTGTGACAGCAAACATAAAAAGAAGAGCAGCCAGGCGCCAGATCTCCATAGCAACCCCCAGCTGGGGACCAGGCTTTCTGCACAGGAGCCTTTTCCTGTGACAGTTCCTGCCCAAACTGTAACAGCGCCCCCTGCAGGAACAAAAAAAAAGGAAGTTTACGCCAAAAAAAAAAAAAAAAATCCCCTTCCTCCTCAGCAGACCCAAGAAGGTTTTGGTTGGATAAGTAGCGAGGCTGCACGTTGAGTCAGTGTTGAGGAGGAGCACTGGTTGTTCATCTTGCCCTGCAGTGTGGCTCCGTGGTGGAGCTCCAGGCTTGGCTGCCCTGAGCTTCCCTTTCCAATGTTCATCACACAACTGCAGCACCAAGGAGAAGCCTAGGGTCCTAGCCGTCCTGGTCCTCAGGGCCCCGGGGCCCAGGGCTGCACTGTTAGGCACGGCCTCCCTGCCTCCCTGCCTCCCTGCCTCCCCTCACAGTGGTTCCCACCATCCTGGGAGAGCCCGAGAACAATGCCAACGAAGAAGTGACCGTGACCATCAACAATCCTATATCCCTGATCTGCGAGGCGCTGGCCTTTCCATCCCCCAATATCACCTGGATGAAGGATGGGGTGCCCTTCGAGGCCTCTAAGAACATTCAGCTCCTCCCAGGTGATGGCCCTGGGGTGGGCTTTGAGAAGACAGGCGAACTGTCTTCTAGCTGGGTCAAGCTGAACTCAGGTCTATGGTAAAGGCCTGTTTCGGGGTAACTCTGGCCATGGATCCCCCAAGCAGGTACCCACGGCCTACAGATCCTGAATGCCCAGAAGGAAGATGCCGGCCAGTACACCTGTGTAGTCACCAACGAGCTGGGAGAGGCCACAAAGCACTACCACGTGGAAGTTCTCAGTGAGTCCCCTAGCACCTCTGGGACATTGGCTGGACAGACAGAAGAGTCCTGGCCACACTTGAGACCCAGGCCACTTCCCTGTGTCTGTTTCTCCTCAGGGTCACAGGCAGCTGTGGGGAGGGGATCTCTGTCATTCCCAGTTCTTGCCTTGGCGGTGCTAAAAGGAAGAGATAGTGTTAAGAGTTGACCCCATTCCAGCCGGGCATGGTAGTGCATATCTTTAATCCCAGCACTCGAGAGGCAGAGGCAGCCAGATCGATGTGAGTTTGAGGTCAGCCTGGTCTACAAAGTGAGTCCAGGACAGCCAAGACTACACAGAGAAACCCTGTCTCAAAAAAAAAAAAAAAAAAAAAAAAGGTTGACCCCATCCCTCCTCCTGTCCTGACTTCCTACTGCCACTTCTGGTTTTCAGATGCAATCTAGGGTCCCTCAGCTTGACACCTGAGCCCCCAAAAGGCCCTGTAAAGGCCACTCCAGGAACCCCTGCTTCATAACCCCTGTCCCTTAGCCCTCTCTGACCCTAAGCAGGTACAGCTGGGTTCCTTTTCAGACCCCCCTATTGTAGCAGCCCCTTCTTTAAGGAGTCATTGCTAGGACCAGTGGGTCAGGGTCTCAGGACCCTCCCCAAGCCTGCCCCTCACACATCCTGTGGCTTTTCAGTTCCCCCATCCATCTCCAAAGATGACCCTTTGGGGGAGGTCAGCGTGAAAGAAGTAAAGACCAAGGTCAACAGCACCCTGACCCTAGAGTGTGAATGCTGGGCCGTGCCTCCACCATCCATCAGCTGGTACAAAGACGGAAGGGTGAGTGCAGGACCCCAGAGAGCCTTAGCCTCTCACCTTGGAGTCTCACTAGCCCTGCTTGGATCTTTCCAGAAAGGAGAGGCCTAAAAACATCCAGGGCTGGCCCTGTTCACCCTTCAGGGTTATTTTTTGTTTGTTTGTTTGTTTGTTTTCCGAGACAGGGTTTCTCTGTGTAGCCTTGGCTGTCCTAGACTCACTTTGTAGACCAGGCTGGCCTCTAACTCACAGTGATCTGCCTGCCTCTGCCTCCCAAGTGCTGGGATTAAAGGCGTGTGTCACCACTACCCGGCTCTTTGCTGATTTTGAGATCAGATAGGTTTGGTTTGACAAAGTCACTGGATGGTCCCATCGCTTTACACTATGGTCTGATTTTTTATTTATTAAAACATAGAGCAGGGGGTGCAGAGGTGCATGCTTGTAATCCCAGCACTTGGAAAGCCAAAGCAGGAGGGTCAAGAGTTCAATGTCATCCTTGGCTACATAGTGAGTTTGAGGTCAGCCTGGGCTATATGAGACCCTGTCTCTCAAAACCAGTAAACAAACAATTTTGATTTTTCATCTCAGTCCCTGTCTATTGTCCCCAGCCTGTGACCCCCAGCCAGCGGCTCAGTGTCCTGGGGGAGGGACGGCTGCTCCAGATCCAACCCACACAGGTCTCCGACTCCGGCCGATACTTGTGTGTGGCCACCAATGTGGCTGGCGAGGATGACCAGGACTTCAATGTTCTTATCCAAGGTGCGTGCTTCTGTAGAGCAGGCTAGGCGACGGCAACCGATGGGCTGGCTTCAGGTAGAAAGATGTGTGCCCCACGGCAGCGACACTGCCTGGGCATCAGGGCCCTGCACCAACTCTTGGCAAGGAGACCCACATAGGCATTTCCCAGTGACCATCTGTCTCAGAAGCGGAGCAGTTCTGTGTCTTCTGTGGCTGGAGGTGGAGGCTCCCAGCCTCAACTCAGGATGAAGCGGTGAGGAGGCAGGCAGGGAGAAAGAGAGACTAGAACAGGGCCAGAGGGGCTGGGAAGAGCCAGGGAGGCTGGAGGCCAAGTCAGATGAAGGAAGGACAGAGTTTTGCCTCATAGTGTTCCATAATGGGCTGATGAGAAAGCACCCTCTCAGCCGGGCGTAGTGGCACACACCTTCAAGCCCCAGCACTCTGTGGGAGAGGTGGTGGGCAAGGGCAGAGGCAGGCAGATCTCTGAGTTCAAGGCAAGTCCAGGTCACCCAGGGCTACAACAGAGAAACCCTGTCTGGTGGAGGTTGGAGGGTCGGGTACGGGAGGAGAAACAACACCCTTTCTCCTATGCCACATCTGGCTCTCAGGCACCTGCCTCACCCTGACCCTGTCTTATTGGTGTCTTAGAGGTTTATTATTGTGAAGAGACATCATGACCATGGCAACTCTTTAAAAAAAAAAAAAGATTTATTTATTTATTGTGTATACAGTGTTCTGCCTGCACATACACCTGCAGGCCAGAAGAGGGCATCAGCTCAAGCCACATTACAGGTGGGTGTGAGCCACCATGTGGTTGCTGGGAATTGAGCTCAGGACCTCCGGAGGAGCAGTCAGTGCTCTTAACCTCTGAACCATCTCTCCAGCCCCAACCATGGCAACTCTTATAAGGAAAACATTTAGTAGGCACTGGCTTACACAGTTTCAGAGGTTTAGCCCATTATCAACACGGTGGGAAGCATCGCAGCAGCGTTCAGGCAAACCCAGTGCTGAAGAAGGAGCTCAGAGTTCCACACCGTGATCTGCAGGCAGCAGAAGGGGGACTGTGTGCCACACTGGGTGTAGATGAAGTAGAGGAGACTTCAAAGCCTGCCTCCATAGAGACACTTCCTCCAACAAGGCCACACCTCCTCCAACAAGGCCACACCTCCTCCAACAAGGCCACACCTCCTCCAACAAGGCCACACCTCCTAATAGTGCCACTCCCTGTGGGCCAAGCATTTAAACACAAGAGTCTATGAAAGCCATGCCTATTCAAACCAGCACAACTGGTGTGTCCTGGGCATGTCACTGGCGCCCTCTGGGCCTTGGTTTCATCCTTTGCAAAATGTAGGTGTTGTAAGCCAAGTCCCAGCAACCCAAGGCAAAGGCAGGTGGATCTCCAAGAGTTTGAGGCCAGTTGGGGCTACATAGTGTGACCCTGTCTCAAAGAAAGAAAAAGAAAAACGTACAGGTGATATGATTAAAGCAGGTGACCTTGGGGGCCCTTTGGGTCATAACAACTGAAGGCTTTGTGCCTCTGTGTACCAACAAGCAAATGTGGGTTACACTTGGCAACAGCCTAACTCCCTTCAAAAAGCTTTCCATATTTACAAAGAGCCATTTTATATCATTTTGTTCCTTGTTTTGTTTTGTTTTGTTTTGTTTTTGTTTTTTCAAGATAGGGTTTCTCTGTGTAGCCTTGGCTGTCCTAGATTCGCTTTGTAGACCAGGCTGGCCTTGAACTCATGGAGATCCTCCTGCCTCTGCCTCCTGAGTGCTGGGATTAAAGGTGTGCGCCACCATACCTTGCCTTGATTTTGTTCTTTTGAGCCAAAGTATTTTTTAAATATGAAATATAAGATGCCAGGAATCAAATATGATATGGAGAAGTCTATTATATGAGCATGGCAGAGCAGGAAAGGGGGAGAGGCACCCCAAAAAGAAAGATGGGGAGGAGAGAGAGAAAGAGAAGGAGAGAGACAGAGACAGAGAGACAGAGACAGAGAGACAGAGAGGAAGAGGAGCAAGAGAGGGAGAAAAAAGTAAGAGAGAGACGAGGTGGGGTTGCCCTTTTATAATCCTGGGCAGGGACGCACCTAGTGGCAGGCAGGTAATGACGTCATAGGTTGCTGGGATGACAGTATCCTAATAGTCTTACTGTAGCCCAGGATGTCCTAGCGTTGTGATCTTCTTGCCTCAGCCTCCTAAGTGCTAGGATGTCAGGTGTGCCACTGCCACGCCCAGCCACCAGGATTCTCTGAGGCCAGTTACATGTGAACGCCGCACAACAGGGGGATTTTCTGAGAGCTCACGCAGCAGCTTTCCAGGCAGCCCCTAGAGGAATAAAGAGAAGAAATTGTCTTGCCCTAACTGCAGGGTGTGGCTTGGGCAGCGGGGTGTGGCAGTGCCCTCCCAGGCTGGTTGGTAATAGTAGCGGGCAGCTGGAACCCTTTATTGTGGTCCTAATGGTATGGTCTCCCTCTATACAGTGCCCCCAATGTTCCAGAAGGTGGGCGGTGTTGACGAAGGCTTTGAGTTCCTGCTCCCCGAGGAGGAGGCCCAGGGCGGGGTGACAGAACACCGGGAGATTGTTGAGAACAACCCGGCCTACCTGTACTGTGACACCAACGCTGTTCCACCACCTGAGCTCACCTGGTACAGGGAGGGTCAGCCGCTGTCAGCTGCAGACGGGGTCTCTGTGCTGCAAGGTAGGCTACATGCCGCCTGTGATGTGACCCGTCCACATCCCCGCTGAAATTTACAAAGGATAAGGGTTGTAGGCGGTTATCTTCTGGGCTAGATTTGGGGAGGGTGTTTGTTTGTTTGTTGTTTTCGTTGTTCGAGACAGGGTTTCTCGTGTGGCCTTAGGTGTCCTGGGGCTCGTTTTGTAGACCAGGCTGGCCTCGAACTCACAGAGTTCTCCTGTCTCCACCTCCTGAGTGCTGGGATTACAAGTGTGCGCCACTGCCACCGGCTCTATGCTAGTGTTTACGATGAGCTTCCCAGTCCAGGCCAGAGCCCGTGTCTGGGCTTTAGGGTCTGTACTGACCTGGGATGCTCAGGAAAATGGTGTGACTTTCTAGGGAGGTGTTTCTTAACCTGTGGGGTCATGACCCCCTTGGGGTCGCATCAGCAAAATTACAGTTATAAAATAGCAATGACAATAATGTTATGCTTGGCATCACCCCAACATGAGGGATTTTCTGAATTAAAGGGTCGCAGAGTTAGGAAGGTTGAAAAGTAAAGCTCTAGGGAGAGGTAGGTCTCTATGTGAAGATCTCAAAGCGGGAAGGCAGTGGGGACCACAGGCTCAGCTGCTAAAGTCCTGGGCCAGCCAAGCATGAGAACTCACGTTAACCCTCAGAACCCATGTAAAGGCTGGGGGTGGTGTATGCCATGATCCCAGCACTACAGAGGAAGAGGCAGAGGCAGAGGCAGACAGACCCCTGGGGTTCACTGTCCAGACACTCAAGTCTCATTAGGAACTCCCAACGAGTGAGAAGCCCTGTCTCAAAAAACAATGTGCACAGTTTCGGAGGCATAGCACTCAAAACTGACCTCTGGTCTCCACACACATGCATGGGTATGCTCGCATACCCTTACACACATGTGTGCCTGCACATGTACAAGCATATGCAACACACACACACACGTCACAATCCTGTGAAAGAGCTTCTCTCTGGCTTTTGGGGTCTATGCTATCTTCATAGCTTATAGGTCATAAGAATTTTCTACATTCATTTTACCATTTAAAAATATTTCCTTATTAAAGGTTTATTAATTCTTCCTGGGTGGGTTTAATGGAAAAAGTCATTTTCTTCTGGGCTATCTTTTAAGCCTCCCCCCATTTTATTTACTTTGTAATGAATTATTTATTTTTACTTTTTGTGCATTAATGCTTTGCCTGCATGTATGTCTGTGGAGAGGGTCAGATTCCCTGGAACTGGAGTTACAGACTGTTATGAGCTGCCATGTGGGTGGTAGGAATCGAACCCAGAACCCTAGTTTCCCTGGAAGAGCAGTCAGTGCTCTTAACCACTGAGCTATCTCTTCAGCGCCCCCACCCCCACCCCCAGGTTTGTTAATTCTTTTTTTAAAGACTTATTTACTTATTATTATGTATGCAGTGCTCTGCCTGCATGTACACCTGCAGGCCAGAAGAGGGCATCAGATCTCATTACAGATGGTTGTGAGCCACCATGTGGTTGCTGGGAATTGAACTCAGGACCTTTGGAAGAGCAAGTGGTGCTCTTAACTACTGAGCCATCTCTCTAGCCTGGTTTATTAATTTAGGTGAAACTTATTTTGAAATATCCTTTATGAATGACTTTGTAAGCCCTGGGGTGAGGCTTATAGATGCCTGGTTTCCCTTTGCCTGCCCTGGCCCCACCATGGACCACTACTGTTGCTGTTCAGGACTCACTGACTCCACCAAGGGGGATGGACAGTTCCCTGGCTTAGCATCTTCACGGTGGTCTGCCAGGTCCAGACTAGCACTGGGCCTGTTTAGGGGATGGGAGGTCAGTTATGGTGATCTCTGATGAGCGGTCACACCAGGCCTTGAAATTGGACCTTGCAGGAAGAGGAACCCCTGGGGTCCCAGGGAGATGCCACACATGTGGAGGCTGGTTGTCCAAGCTGGACATTTATGGACTGACCTCTGACCTCCTGCTGACCTCAGGCTGGCACCCTACATCACATCCTGCTACTCTAGGCTCAGCCATAGGGGCGATCCCTAATGCAGATCCCAAATACAAGCCATCTGGCTCGGTTAACTCCCCACCCCAGCTACTGACTTGGCTCATACGTCAGCATGTGACCTCATGCCCAACTCCGGCTATCAACCCCGAGCATGCTAAAGGTGTGGCCACAAGTCGAGTTGGATGTAGATCCTGATCACAAGGCAGCCCCAGATCTCACCTGAGCTCCACAGTGGCCTTAAGCCCTGCCCCCGCCCATAGCTCTGCGTGTCAAGAGACCCTGTTTCTTTTTTTTCTTTTTTTTTTGGGGGGGGGGTTTCGTTTTTCGAGACAGAGTTTCTCTGTGTAGCCTTGACTGTCCTGGACTCACTTTGTAGACCAGGCTGGCCTCGAACTCACAGCGATCCGCCTCCCTCTGCCTCCCGAGTGCTGGGATTAATAGACCAAAAGACCCTGTTTCTGACTATGGTTGAGCCTGTCGAGCCACCCACAGCCTTGGCTGGTGACTTCCCGACCTGGAATCCTTAGCATACAGTAACCCTACACAGAGACTGGGTTCTGCTTTCGGCTGCCTTCTGGTCACAAAGGGTCCCAGGACATTCTTCCTCCACCCCCAGCTGCCACTGACCTAGAAGCTAGCCCTGCCTCTGAGATTGCCTCCTCTGACCTTGGCCCAGCCAGCCAGCTCTCCGCCCTCTTGCTAGCCCCGCTGGGAGCTTCATTTTCCCCTCACTAACAGCACTCACACTCCCGGAGCCTGCCTGACACCTGACCACTAACTCAGCATGGACTGGCTTGATCCTCCCTTTACCCTGTGATCTGGGTGCACTGCGTCTTTTCACATCTCGGATGAGCCAGCAGGTAATGAGATCTGCCTTGGGCCCTCCAGGAGAGAAACCTCTTCCTTGCTCTGGATTCAGGGCCCTCACCCCTGAGCTCAGGCCCCCTTGTCCTGTGTCCCTGCAGGAGGCCGAATCCTGCAGCTGTCCCTGGTGCAGGCAGAGGATGCCGGGAGGTACTCGTGCAGGGCTTCCAACGAGGTGGGCGAGGACTGGCTGCACTACGAGCTACTGGTGTTGAGTGAGTGTCCCTGGCCAGGAGAGACAGGGAGGCTCTGGTCCCAGAGAGGCCTCCTTCTGAAGAGCCCTGGGGAGGGAGTCCTCTGGGCTCAGAAGGTTTGTAATAGGGTTGCAAGTTTGGGCTCTGAAGCCACACAGAGGTAGTTGTGAAGTCCCAGGCGACCACTGTCTGACCACTGTGTGACTTTGAACACACTGTGACCTCTCAGAAGCCCAGATTTCTTAGCTGCTTCCAGGCCTGACAGATTTAGCGAGGGTGGCACAAGGACACCCCCGGTCAGCATCTGAGGCAAAAGCTTCCTTCGCTCCCCACGTTTACCCTCAACTCAACCCCTAACCCACTTCTCGCTCTTCTCTCGCACCCAGCACCACCAGTGATCCTGGGAGACACACAGGAGCTGGTGGAGGAGGTGACCGTGAATGCCAGCAGTGCTGTCAGCCTACGGTGCCCAGCCCTGGGGAACCCAGCACCCACTCTTTCATGGCTCGAGAATGGACTGCCTGTGTCCCCCAGCCCACGGCTGCAGGTCCTAGAGGAGGGACAAGTCCTGCAGGTAGGAACAGACCCCTCTCAGGGTAATGGCACTGGGAAACTAAGGGACAGTGTCATCTGGGCCATATAAAAGCCCATTAAAGTATGGAGGGTGTCATCTGCACAGCAAACGGCATCTGAGAGGAGCCCAGGTGGCATGTGGGCTGCATGGTGTTCATAAGCATCAGTGACTTCTGGAAAATCAGGAGCCTGTGTGGGCTACACCCAGAACCAGCCCACGCCCAGGGCAGCAACTCCATGCAAGCCCTGACCGTCAGGAGCTAGGAACACACCACAGCTGCACAGGCCCTTCCGGGGACCAGCACAGCCCCCACATGGCCTTCTCGTCCACTTAGCTGCAGAAAGCCAACCAATGCCAGTCTTGCTTCCCAAAAGACCATAGAGCCCCAGACGGGCCTCAGAGGGACTGTTCCTGGTCACTATGAGCACCTGCGGGGCCCACATGTCTGCTGTGGGGAGATGGGGGTGCTCGTGGCAATGTGGGGATGAGCCATGGAGCCATTCTTGTCAGCCTTGGCCTCGGGATTGGCCTCTGTCCCCTCAGGTTTCCACCACGGAGGTGGCTGATGCTGCCAACTACATGTGTGTGGCGGAGAACCAGGCAGGCTCTGCAGAGAAGCTCTTTACCCTCAGGGTCCAAGGTGAGATGGCTGAGAGGGGACCTCTGTGGGCTCCTTGCCTCTTTCCTGAGGATATCCTAACAGCCACACCCCGAGTTCAGAGATCCCAGCCTTGGCCCCAGCCACATCCCAGGACAGAGAACATTTAGAAGATTTCAATCATGTTTGGACCAACTTCAAGTAGCCAGGAACAGCTTTGCGGGTGGGGCGGGGGTCAAGGGATGTTCTCCCAAAGCTTTACAGCATCATTATTGAGCACTTACTGTATACCTGCCATGTGTCTAAAGGACACCCTGCAGCAAAACCTGGAAAGTGGCCTGGCTTTACAACTGTAAAATTACTTCAAGGGATAGCACAGGCGAGAGGGTCTTACCACGCCAAGTCTGCTGTTGACCTCATGTCACCATGAGTCCAGATGTGGAGACAGCTGTAACCCTGAGGATGGATTGGACAGTCCTCAAAGTCACACACTAAAGCCCCAAAATCCACCTGGGTTCTGCCACTGGTAGCTGTGTGCCTTTGAGAGAACGGCTGTACGGCTCTGATCAAGCCACTCTGCGCTCTTGCGCAAAGCAGCCCCAGCTGATAGAGCCTGCCTTCCAAGGGCTGTGTGGAGACACACCAGGGGTTGCCCTGGGAGGCCAGGCCAGTTCTTTGGTGAGTCCCTCCCTGGCCTGTGCCTAACTTGTCACTTCTGCCTTCATCCAGTACCACCACAAATCTCGGGCTGGAACACTGGCCAGATGGTCACCACCCTCAACAGCAGTGTCACCCTCCCCTGTGAAGTTCATGCTCACCCAAGCCCTGAGGTCACGTGGTACAAGGATGGCCAGCCTCTCTCCCTGGGACAAGAGGTTTTCCTCCTTCCTGGTTGGTAAACTGAGGCTTTGTGCCCAGTTCAAGGCTCTGGTGGGGAGTCCCAGGTCTTCAAACCTGGGTCAGGGCTGTACACGTTGGGAGGACTGGGGAGTGAGAGTGGCCCCGGGGACAGGGACCGTTGTCCCACAGGTGCGCACACGCTGCGGCTGGCACGAGCACAGCCAGCTGACTCCGGGACATACCTGTGTGAGGCCCTCAACGCCGCGGGCCGAGACCAGAAGATGGTACAGCTCAGTGTTCTGGGTAGGTCCTGTCCCCTCCTGTAGCGTCCTCTACTCTTCCCATCAGCCCCCGGGAAGCCCTCTTCTGCCTTTAGGGAATTCTGTTTAAGAAGCACAGTCAGAGCCGGGCGTGATGGCTCACGCCTTTAATCCCAGCACTCGGGAGGCAGAGGCAGGCAGATCACTGTGAGTTCGAGGCCAGCCTGGTCTACAAAGTGAGTCCAGGACAGCCAAGGCTACACAGAGAAACCCTGTCTCGAAAAACCAAAAAAAAAAAAAAAAAAAAAAAAGAAAAGAAGCACAGTCAGTCACCCACCGTTGAGGTTAAATTATAGCCTTGAGAGCATGCACAGGCTTGCTCTGTGACCTCGGCCTAGTGTCTCCCCCTCTCTGAGCCCCAGATGTCCTGATGAAGGGACTGTGTGAGCTACAGTGGCAGTCAAGTTGAGGGGACAGAGCAGTGGTGAACCTCAAGAGCTAGGGACTTGCCTTGTAACCTATGACAGTACTCTTGATCTTTGGACTTCTGTTGGGGGAAAGCTGTTTCCAGTGTTAGCAGCCAAGACTCTCTGGAAAGTTCTTTTCAGTCCTGGGGCAGAACTCATTCAGTTGTAAATACATAGCCATGCCAGGCCCTGAGGGCTTACAACTGACTGTGGATGCCTGTGTGGGTTAGCTGGAGTGCCATGGCCTGAGGGACCCATGGAGGACTGTGTCTAGTCAGGAGAGGCTTGTGGCCAGCAGGGGAGGGGGTATGTGTGGATGGAGGAGTGTGGGGCCGGGGGGGGGGGGGGGGGGGGAAGGCGGGGTGTCTTGCTGTCAGCATCGTTACTGCCGTGTCTAGGCACCAGGTGATCTGTGGCTACCAGTTGGCTCTGGTAGGCTGGCCTGCTCTTTGCTGTGAGGATGTTGGTCCTGTGGGCCTCCCTGGGCTGTTTAGCCATGGTGCTATTAGGGAGATATAGACAAGGCCGTAGTGCCTCACTGTGCTCTCCCTCGCTTAGTTCCTCCCAGCTTTAAACAGGCTCCTGGAGGCCCCCAAGAGGCAGTCAGGGTCAGAGCAGGGGACAAAGCCATCCTCAGCTGTGAGACAGACTCGCTCCCAGAGCCAACTGTGACCTGGTTCAAGGACCGACAGCCCCTTGCCCTGGGGCAGCGGATTCAGGGTCTACAAGGTGGACAAACGCTGGAAATCCTAGACTCACAGGTCAGTGGCCCTCCCTGGGCAGTCTGGGCAGTGGGCACAGCACTTCCTAACCCCATAGGCCTGGGGAGAGGGAGGTGGAAGGTGTGTAGGTGTGTGCTCTGATGTGAGGGTACCAGCTCCTTAACCCAAGATGATACACAGTCCCCTGCCAGTGACCTGGGAAAGGCCTGGGACAACTAAGAGTTGATTCCAACCCTAGCTCTCTCTGACTCACAGTGACCTTGAACGGAGCCTTTCCACTCCAGCACAGGCTCTCAAGTGTTGGTTGAATAAGTATTTGATTCGACTTCCATCTTCTGACCCAGCTCCAGCCCCACAGTAAAGGGCAGACCAGGGCACCATGGGAGTCAGCTCCCCTGACCTCCTAACGCTCTTGGGAGAAGCCAGCCAGTCCCTGGGGAATCTCTGTGGCACACACACCGACACCGTGTCCTCTGTCCCAGGTATCAGACAAGGGAGTGTACAGCTGCAAAGCCAGCAACACAGCTGGAGAGGCCACCCGGACCTTTGACCTCGCCGTCCAAGGTAAGCCAGGCCCAG
This sequence comes from Acomys minous, assembly GCF_964271855.1. Taxonomy (NCBI): domain Eukaryota; kingdom Metazoa; phylum Chordata; class Mammalia; order Rodentia; family Muridae; genus Acomys; species Acomys minous. The sequence continues at coordinate 69,087,703 of NC_140491.1, forward strand.
CCTGGACCCCAGGATGGTGAAAATAGAGCCTTTTGTGGCTCTCGGTGAGCTGATCCTGGGGGGTGGGGGGGGTGGGCTAGGGTCCCAGAAAACCTAATGGCCACTGAAGCCACCCCAAACCAGTTCTTGTCTCATGAATTTGGAGAATGAAATTCGCAGATTTAGAGAATTTGTTTTATATTCACAGGTGGGAGAAACAGACAGACAGACAGACACAGACAGACTGACAGAGGAAGCCAAGCTCCTATATAGTAACAGATCATCCTAAGAAATAGGGTATCACTGAGGCAGTAGTAGGGGCCTTTTTAATGGACTCTGATGGCAGAAAGTGGATGAGACACAGGGAGGGTGACCCAGCGGCTCAGTCTACTCCTTTCTCAGTTTTGGTCCTGCCCTCATGTACAGCATCTGGGTGAGGGTGAGCAATCCTGAGTAGCCAGGAACCAGGCCTCCGTCCTGGGGTAACTGACCTCCAGCAGGGACATTCCTGGATCCACCGCTCTGGGGTCTCTGGCCCACATGGCCAGTTCCCAGCCTCCACCACCCCCTGCAGCTCCAGGGCTGCTGGGATCAGATCAATGACAGGAAGGAGGCGCTACTGACAAAGGCTAAGTGCGCAAGAGCTGGAGGTTAAAGACCCTGTGGGGATGGGGATGCAGCACAGAGTCAGAGCCCAGCGGGCGCCTAGAGCCGCACTGCTTGGGAGGGAGGAAGCTGGGACTCAGGAGTTGCAGTGTGTAAGCTGCATCCTTAGGTAGCCAGCTATCTCCACATCAGACTGAGACCTTGTCTCAAAAACAAAAATGGTGGTGCACACCTTTAGTCCCAGCACTTGGGAGACAGAGGTAGGCGGATCGCTGTGAGTTCGAGGCCAGCCTGGTCTACAAAGCGAGTCCAGGACAGCTAAGGCTACACAGAGAAACCCTGTCTCGGAAAAAAGAAAAAAGAAAAGAAAAAGAAAACAAATAAAAACCCCCACACAGTTCTCTTCCTGTGGAATCCTTTGAAGGACTCAGCGGGATAATCCTGTTCCTCTGCCTGCCAAGTTTCACAGAGAAGCAGAGCCCGCCCAGTGGGCAACCTGGACACTCACCTGCTCTATAGGTTATGCACAGGGCAGATGCCTGGCAGCTAGACAGTGGGGTGAGGGAAATCTAGGAGATCCGACTCCCCAGAGGACTGTTGGCCCGTGAGCCATGCATTCAGGCTGAGAGAGTCATCAGGGATTCTCTGCTTTGGAGACACTTAGAAATAGTCAACGGCAGCTTCCGGTCCAATCTGTGAATAAAACTGCCCCTGCCTCCATCAATAGAATGTAAAACAAAAACTGGGGAACAGGGAAGAGTGCAGAAACCTGCCATCTCTCCTGCAGTGCCACCAACGTTTGAGAAGCCTGAGACGGAGATGGTGAGCCAGGTAGCTGGGCACACCCTAGTCCTGGCCTGTGACGTGTTGGGGATCCCAGCTCCCACTGTTACTTGGCTGAAGGACAGAATGCCCGTGGGTGAGTACATGTGTCCTGCTTGCCATTTTAGTGCAAAATCTATCTCCATCCAGTGCAGCAAGAAGGAAAGCCCAGGGCCGGAGAGATGGCTCAGAGTTTAAGCACACTGACTATTCATCCAGAGGTCCTGGGTTCAATTCCCAGAAACCGCATGGTGGCTCACAACCATGTATAATGAGATCTGGTGCCCCCTTCTGGCCTGCAGGTGTATATGCAGGCTGAACATTGTATACATAATAAATAAATTAAAAAAAAAAAAGGAATGAAAGTCCAGGGAATTGTCAGTTCGTGGGATGTGGTGGTTCAGGCTTGTATCCTCAGCAGTGGGGAGGCTGAGCCGCAGGAGCCTGCCTTGGTTATTCTGTGTTGCTGTGATGAAAACAACTGAAGGAAGAAAGAGTTGACTTTGGCTGCGGGTTCCAGAGGGAGAAGAGTCCATAGTGTCAGGGAGGGAGGAGAGCAAGCTGCAAGCATGGTGCTAGGGGCAGGGAGCTGATCACAGCTTCAGCCGCAACCACTCGCCAGAGATGGCTGCCTGTAAACACCCCCAAACACCAACACCAACAACTGGAGAGCAGGTGTTGAAATACCTGAGTCTATGAGGGACAGTTCTCATCCAAACCAGCACAGATCCCAAGTTCTCAGCTAGCCTGGGTGCTCGCTCTCTCTCCCCTCTCCCTCTCTCCCTCTCTCTCTCTCTCCCTCCCCCTTCCCCTTCCCCCTTTTCCTCTCCCTCTCTCTCCCTCCCTTCTTCCCTTCCTGTAGATGAGCTAGGCTGACAGTGTGATGCAAGCCCTACCCTATTTGCCTTTCAGTGCTTTTCATTGGCCACTAGAATCCAGTATCAGGAGCCACTCCAGCATCCTCCACCCAGAGGACAGGAGGCTCTTCAGGCCTAGCTATGCCAAGGCTCCCCTTGACCCCTGGAGCTGCCCCTCCTCCTGCCTGTCAGCTCTGCCCCTGCTTGGTCACAGCTGGCTCATTCCATCTAAGCGCCCCTCCTCCTCCTCCTCGCCCTTGACCTCCACCCCCTGCTAGGTCAGTCTGTGGATACTGGACCTGTCAGCTTGGTGTTCCTACCACTGTCCACTGATGCCTCCCCCCACCATCCTCTGCCAATGTCTGGTGAGGGCAGCACACACACACACACACACACACACACACACACACACACACACACACACCGAGCTGGTCTCAGGCCCACGGGTCCCTCTAGTACAGGCAGAAGGTTCCGACAGCACATCTCTGAGGGGTTAGTGGCAGCTGTGGGGACCTCAGGTTGTGCAGCTGGGAAAGGTGTCTCCCCCGTTCACATGTGTAGTCCCTCCCTGCTCTTCAGCAGCTTTAGTGAGCTGTGGTTCACACCCTACACAGTCCAACCATCTGAAGAGTATATCATTCGGGCTGGAGAGACGGCTCAGAGGTTAAGAGCACTGGCTGCTCTTCCAGAGGTCCTGAGTTCAATTCCCAGCAACCACGTGGTGGCTCACAGCCATCTATAGTGAGATCTGACGCCCTCTTCTGGCCTCCAGGTATAAAGCAGTCATAATAAATAAATAAATAAATAAATAAATAACTTAAAAAAAAAAAAGAGTATATCATTCAAGACTCTGCAGTGTATCCAAGCAGCAGAACCTCATCCACAATCAGTGTTGTCTTCCTCGGAGCCATTAGCCATCACCCCCCTGCTCCTCCCGGCCCCCGACTCCCCACCCTACTATAGGCCACAGCAGTCGGCTGTTGGTTTCCGTGGAATGCCTGCTCTGGACAGCACATTCATTCTGGACATTTCGTTACGATGGTATCATGTTACCCTGTGGCCTTCCGCATCTGCCTTACTCCACTTTAACCTGAGACTTTGAGAGCTGTCTGGGCAGCCTGGATCAACGTTATCTTTTCAGAAATTAATTTAATTATTTTTCATTGTTGCTTTATATAATACTTCATGTGGCTGTGCAGCCCTGGCTGGTTGGGCATTTGCTATGTAGACTAAACATTTTTGTTTTGTTTTGTTTTTCAAGACAGGGTCTCTCTGCGTTAGCCTTGGCTGTCCTGGACGCGCTTTGTAGTCCAGGCTGGCCTCGAACTCACGGCGACCCGCCTGCCTCTGCCTCCAGTAAACATGTTTTTGTTTGTTTCTTTGTTGTTTTGGTTTTGGTTTTTCGAGACAGGGCTTCTCTGTGTAGCTTGACTGTCCTGGAACTCTCTCTGTAGACCAGGCTGGCCTCAAACTCACAGAGATCTGCCTGCCTCTGCCTCCAGAGTGCTGGGATTAAAGGCGTGAGCCACCACACCTGGCTGACTAGACAGGTCTTAGACTCCCAGAGATCAGCCTGCCTCTGCTTCCCAGGTGCTGGCATTAACACCTTGAACGAGTAGCATCATGTCTCCTAAGCAGCCTTTGGGCGGTAACGATGAAGCTGCTGTGACCTCGGCATGCAGATGTCTGTGGGTGTTCAGGGCTCTGCCGCTGTGTGGTTTTGTCTCTCCTGACTGGGGACCCTTGAATTAGCCTGGCGTCATTTCCTGTCTATGGTGCCTCCAGTTCACACATTCTGTTCCCTGCTTGCAAAACCTCATGACCTTGTCTACTTGTGTCTGGCTGGTTTCTGCTCAAGCTTTGGCCCAGCAGCCCGTGTTGAGGATCCCTTCCTAGCTCCTACTGCCTCTCTCATCTTTCCCTGGTGCCCTCCTGCCCCTCCCCTGGTCCTTCCATTGCTGTCCCCACCACCACCACCACTCCCCACCCCTCCACCACCCTCCAAGCCCAGCTCCCTGACCCTGAGAGCTTTACAGATGTCAATCCTCAGCTGGAGTGTGTCTGTGTGCTCTACCTTAGCCTCCCAAGCTCTGGGTGGGGCACCGGGTGCAGCTAGTCTGTTCACCCAGTGCTGAAAGGCTGGCTGGACAGGGGTCAGGGTGGGGGTAAAGGTAGGACTGGTACAATTAGAAATGCCTTCAGTGGGGGCTGGAGAGATGGCTCAGTGGTTAAGAGCACTGCCTGCTCTTCCAAAGGGCCCGGGTTCAATTCCCAGCACCCACATGACAGCTCACAACTGTCTGTAACTCCAAGATCTGACACCCTCACACCAACACATATAAATTAAAAAATTAAATAAATAAATAAAATAAAATATTTAAAAAAAAAAAAGAAATGCCTCAGGACAGACCTGCAAGGAGGGGACATTCCAAGCTGGTGAGCAGTGCCCCAAGAGTGACTCTTGTGGAGTGCTGAGTGTCTGCTCCCTCTTGATCGGCAACCTTGATGCAGGTAGAAGGTGTGGGGCCCTGAGGAGGGCTTGGCCTAAGGGGAAGGATTAAAAGAAGTGGAATATCCAGGTGTGAGTTGATGACAGTGGTCGTGAGGGTTAGTTTAACTGTCAACTTGACGCAGCCTAGGATCACCACTGCCAGGCTCACTGTAGGATTGCCTGGGCCATGTTTGCTGCAGGTGTATCTGCCAGGGATCGGTTGCCTTAAGTATGTTTACTGGCGTGAAAAGACCCGGTCTGAGAATGAGTGACACTGTTCCTTGGATTTGAGTCCAGGGACTCAATCTGTATACAGATAAAGCAAGCTGAACGTTCACAGGGGTGCATGCATCCATTTCTTTCTCTGCTGTGGATGTGACCACAGCTGCTAACGGTTCCTCCCACCTTGACTGCCACCTGGAACCATAGGCCTAACAACCCCTTTCTCCTCCACCATGCCGGGCAATTAATCACAGTGGCAGAAATGAAACCAGGCCAGTGGGAACCTTCAAAGGCACCTCTGACCCACTGGTGCCTCAGTTTCCCTGTCAGTCCAGGAAGGGAGGGCAGGACTCAAGGGCTTCCCTCCATTCCACAGAGAGCAACGCGGTGCATGGCACGGTCTCCCGAGGTGGCCGTCTCCAGCTGAGTCGCCTGCAGCCAGCCCAGGCTGGCACCTACACTTGCGTGGCTGAGAACGCCCAGGCCGAGGCCCGAAAAGACTTTGTGGTGTCTGTACAAGGTACACCTGCACTGTACACCCCATCCTGTCTGCCCCGTCCCCGCCAGCCCTCGCTGCTGCCGGGACCTCACCACAGCCCATGCCACAGTGCCTCCACAGATCCAGAACTCAGGCACGGCGCAAGAGCACAATGTGTTGGAGAACCAGGAGATACGGCTAGACTGTGAGGCTGCAGGCCAGCCACTGCCAGAGATAGCCTGGCTGAAGGACGGTGCCCCGTTGGAGCAGCATGTGGGGCCTCACCTGCGGTAAGGCCACGCTGCGCCTCCTGAGGAGACGCCAGGGCCTCCAGGCTGCGTGAACCTGCCCTCAGTGATTCCTCCCCATGCAGGTTCTTCCTGGATGGCAGCTCCCTGGTGCTGAAGGGCCTACGAGCAGCAGACTCGGGTGCCTACACCTGTGTGGCCCACAACCCGGCTGGGGAGGATGCCAGGCTACACACAGTGAATGTGCTGGGTGAGGAAGCAAGGCTGAGAGGCAGGTAGCCTCAGTGCCTTGGTGCCTATCTGGGGACACCTACAGGAGTGGGCGGAGTCAGGAAGGAACCGCCGCTCAATGGCCACTCTGCAGGGTCCCCCGGCCTTCAAGCTGTGTTCTCAAATATGAGTCACAAGACTCCCAGCCCAAGCCTGGCGGTGGTGGCGCACGCCTTTAATCCCAGCACTTGGGAGGCAGAGGCAGGCGGATCACTGTGAGTTCGAGGCCAGCCTGGTCTACAAAGTGAGTCCAGGACAGCCAACCCTGTCTCAAAAAACCAAAAAAAAAAAAAAAAGATTCCCAGCCCAAGGTTCAACAGGGGGTCAGGACAGAGGGGATCACAGACAATGTGCCTCATCTCTCCAGGGGGTGGCCAAGACTCTAAGAACATAACTACAGTGGCTGGCGACGGCAGAAGTTCAGGGCTAGGTGCCACCCTCCCTCCAAACCCCTCATGCCTTTTCTAATCCATCACCCCAGTTCCCCCCACCATCGAGCAACGAGCCGGTGACACGGGGACCCTGGTGAGCAGGCCTGGAGAGCTGGTGACCATGATGTGCCCCGTCCGAGGATCCCCACCCATTCATGTGAGCTGGCTCAAGGATGGCCTGCCCCTTCCACTCTCCCAGAACACTCTCCTCTACAGCTCCGGCCGCACCCTCAGGTAGGAGGGCAGGCCGGCTTCTGCTCCCTGGTGACAATTGCCGACGCATCCTCCAGGCAGCTCAGGCTCCAAATGCGTCTGCGTGGACAGTAAAATACAAGTAGTAAAGGCACAGAGGTTTACAGTGACTGAGGAGACTAAGAAGACCCCATCACCCAGTGGGACATCAAAAATTAAAAGCGGCCTCATCCTGTGGCCTGATGGAAAAGGCATAGCCCAAGAGGATCCCTGGGTGCCTTGATTTGGCCCAGTCAGGTAGAAAGCAGCGAAGGCTTCCCGGAAGGGGCCTGAGCAAAGCTGGTGATTCTAGACACCAGCAAACAAGAGAGTCTTGCTGCCAAAGGGACCAGCTATGGGGACCAGAAAGGAAAGGCCACAAGCCATGAGCTCTGAAGCTGGTCAAGGAGACATGGTGACGAGAGAGGTGCCATCGGCAAGGCTAAGCTGCTCACCTCACATAGGTGCTGAGGTGGAGGAAGGGTGGAGTCAGGTCGGGGCTCCATGGAGGCAGCATTCAGACAGAAGGAAGAGCAAGGGCAAGGGCAAGGGCCCCTGAGGTGAGAACAGGACAGGAAGACAGCAGGGACAGACAGATGTTTCAGGTGGGGTCTTGAGGTTCCTAAGGAGAGATTGTCACTGTGGAGGGGTTCTCTCCTTCTGTCTTTCTGTGGGTTCTGGGACTCACTCAGATCCCCAGGGATGCACACCAAGTCCCTCTCTACACATCGAAGTCACCTTGCCAGCCCAGAAAGGGAAGTTTTAAAAGGCAAAATGAGGATTACACAAGATATTCTGAAACCACAGACTTTAACCACAAGTTCCTGATGAGTGGCCTCTGTCTGAAGCCACACAGGCCACTGTCGGGCAGGTTCATTCACAGAGCATTTTCCACACATGCTCAAAGGTCTGCCAGACCTCTTTGGTGACAGCCACATTGGGAAGCCATGCACAGACACACACACACACACACACACACACACACACACACACACACCCTCCCAGCTTTTACTGGCTGCTTTGGGCTTGACCAAAGGGACTCCGTTTTGAATCTGACTATCTGGCACCGTGGTCCCCAGGCACCTGGAGTAGATGTACTGTCGTCTCAGAGCCTGGAGAGCTAGACATTCTGGGACTATCAGTCAGCACGTGGCAGATTCTGGAAGCCAAATGAATCCAACTATCCACTACACGTGTGCACTATGTTCCAGCTGCTTGGGGGAAAGGCTTCTGGCAGAGACTGAGAGTGTGGGAAGGCTCAATTCAGGAAGGCAGACTGGTCTGGCTTTAGCATCATGGTCCTCTCTGGCTGGCCCCCAGCAAGACAGCCCAGAAGAAGCTAGGGGTTCAGGAAAAGTAGGGACTGAGTGGGGCCAGTAGATAAAGACAACCCAGGTCGGTCCTATGTGATTGTCAACTGGAAGGATGGCTGTGCCCGAGGTGGCACAGAGAAGCTTCTAGAATTTAGGAGGCAGAGGCTTAGCTCAGGCAGTAAGGACTGGAGAAGGGGGGTGTGTGTTTGGGGGTGAGGGGAGCAAGCTCAGAGAAGAGCAGTTTGGGGCTTTGTCCAGGGAGCACTAGGAGGCCAGGAGAGGGATGTGAACAGTGGTTAAAGGGTTACCCCTTTCAGGGTTAGCTGTTGAGAAGTGAGATTTAAAACAAACAAACAAACAAACACAGCCAGGCAGTGGTGGCACACACCTTTTATCCCAGCACTCAGGAGGCAGAAGCAGGTGGATCGCTGTGAGTTCGAGGCCAAGCCAAGCCTACACAGAGAAACCCAGTCTCGAAGAAACAAAACAAACAAACAAAAACTCAACCTCTTTCCTCTTTGCCCTCCCTCTTCCCTCACCTCCCACCTTCCCCCCTCTTTGGGGGAGGGGCTTCAGGATTTCTCAGGTGCAGCTGGCAGATTCAGGCATCTTCACCTGTGTGGCTGCAAGTCCGGCTGGGGTAGCTGAAAGGAACTTCACCTTGCTGGTACTCGGTATGGGGCAGGGTCGGGCAGATAGTGCCATTGGCTATATCAAATGAGAATAAAATCCTCCATCCTTTGCTGGGTGTGGTGGCACACGCCTTTAATCCCAACGCTCGGGAGGCAGAGGCAGGCAGATCGATATGAGTTTGAGGCCAGCCCAGTTCACAAAGCTAGTCCAGGACAGTCAGGGCTACACAGAGAAACCATGTCTCTAAAAACAAACAAACAAACAAACAAACAAACAAATCCCCCATCCTCTGCTCATCAGGGTATGTCATGGAGTAGAGCCATGGGGCATTCTAATCTAATTTCTTCTGTGGTCCATCCACTTAGCCCCCAAGAAGCAAGCAGGCACTTTGGTGCCCAAGCATTGACAGGCATGGCTCTAGGCCCAGCTCCACCAGCACACAAGGGAATGCAATATTGGAGGACTCACTTATCGTGGGAAATCCAGAGGGCTTATCCGTAAGGACCATAGGCCACAGTGTGTAAAGACCACTTGCTGTAGATTAAAATGGATCATACCCACACTTTTCCTCCCTCAGTACCCCCCATCCTGGAACCAGTGGAGTTCCCAAATGATGTGATGGCCGTCCAAGGCTCCAGAGTGGTCCTTCCGTGTGAGGCCCGGGGAAGCCCCCCGCCCCTCATGTCGTGGATGAAAGATGGGGAGCTCTTGTTGCCTCGGAGCCTTGAGCAGGGGCCTGGCCTGAAGCTGGAAGCAGTGAGCCTTGGTGACTCGGGGACCTACTCCTGCATGGCAACAAGCGACGCAGGGGAGGCCAGGAGGCGCTTCCAGCTGACTGTGATGGGTGGGTGCCTTGTCCTCAGCAGCTTCAGTGGCTGAAGGGTGAGGTGGGACTCTAGAGCTGACAGAAAGGGGGTGAGGAAGATGAGTTCCCTGGAGGTTTGGGGTCACCCTTGCATGAGGCTTCAAAGAGAGAGAGAGGCCTCACTGGGCCTGCCTGCCAAGCTGCTGTGGCTGAGAAGTACAGTTTTCCTCAGTTCTATTCCAACGTGTTTTTTTGTTTTGTTTTGTTTTGTTTTGTTTTGTTTTGTTTTGTTTGTTTTTTACCACCAGACCTTGGTGTCAGAAGCAAAAGTCAGAGCCACCAGCATCTAGGGATATAGCCTCAAGACATAGCACAAACGTGTATAATGTGGGGCCATATTAGAAACATTAATCTCAATTCCGTCTCCTCCCCATGTACTGAGTCTTTGTTGGGATCAAGGTACAAATGATTGTCCTGGGGACATGCTGCCTGTGGTTTCTATGTCTAAGTGACCATCCAGCACTGCCCGCCCCCCTTCATACACAGTCAGTTCTTGGCCCCTCAGCTGTGAGCCTCTGAGTGGTGGGGGAGGGGAGAAACGCTGACCCAAGATGGACATCTTGCAGAACCCCCACACATTGAAGAATCTGACCAGACTTCAGAGCTGTCCCTGGCACCCGGTGCCCACCTGGAACTCCTGTGCGAGGCCAGAGGCATCCCCCCACCCAACATCACTTGGCATAAAGATGGGCGGACCCTGACAAGGGTGGAAAGTAACAGCCAAGCAGGACGGGTGCTCCGGGTGCAGAATGTGCAGGTATTTGCACTGCCCACGGGGAGGCGGGGGTGCGGGTGGCAATTAGGACTGGAAAAGAAACATCAGCTTGGCCTGGAGAGATGGGTCAGCAGTTAAGAGCACTGTCTGCTCTTCCAGAGGTCCTGAGTTCAATTCCCAGCAACCACATGGTGGCTCACAACCGTCTATAATGTGATCTGATGCCCTCTTCTGGCCTGCAAGCATACATGCAGACAGAGCACTCACATACATAAAATAAATAAATAAATCTTTAAAAAAGAAAAGAAAAGAAAGAAACTGCAGCTGTCTAGTGGGCAGCTGCTAAGCCTCCTCCCCAGATCCTCTTTTGTGTGCCTTGTGCCTGGGGACATGATCCCCATGCCTCTGTCCTTATGGACTTCCGGGCAGGCCAGAGCCAAGGCTGATAGAAAAAAACCAGATAGCTGGGGCGAGAGGGACTTTCCCGAAGTTGCAGGCCTGCCATGGTTGCAGTTTAAGAACGAGATGAAGAAGAAAAATCCAGGGAGGGATAAGCTGCCTGGAAAGTGGGGCGGCAGGCGGGATGAACATGGGGGGCCAGAGGCAGCTGCCCTTCTCGCTCTTGTTGCCAGGTGGACAACGCCGGGCTGTACACCTGCTTAGCTGAGAGCCCTGCAGGTGAAGCCGAGAAGAGCTTCCGGGTCAGGGTTCAAGGTAGGGACCCCCAGGGACAGGAGAAGGGGGAACAGCATGGGACCTGCAAGAGTGGAACCATCTCGCATATCCTCTTGTCCCCCCAGCCCCTCCAAATGTTGTTGGGCCCCGGGGTCCCCGATCTGTGGTTGGCCTGGCTCCAGGGCAGCTGATCCTGGAGTGCTCGGTGGAAGCAGAGCCAGCACCAGAGATTGAGTGGCATCGAGGTGGCGTCTTGCTTCAGGTGAGCCTCTGACCAGGTGAGGGCAGAATGCCGAGGGTCTGTCCTGAACGTTGCTCTGCATGTGTGCTCCGGGCACATCTTCGACCTCGATGATTACCGTCACTCCGTGTCATGGTCGGGCGCTGCAGCCAGGCCAGGAGTCATACCCCGGGCTCTTTCCATGGTCACTGAGGGCTCCGTGACCCAAGTCTATGACAAACTGCCTGTGCTCATCCTTCCCAAGGGACCAGTTTGCAGCTTATGGGACTGTGGGTCTTTGGGTGAAGGGCTCGATGACAGTGCTCAGTCCTTCCAGGTTCCTGTGGGTCTCAACAGAGTGACCCTCTGCCACAGGTCTGTTGCTAGCCTAAGATGGAGGCTGCCGAGCCTCATAGGTTTCTCAGACCTCGCAGCCTGGTGCTTACTTAGGCTAAGACTGGTGTGAACTATAGCGAACCAGCAAGCAGAAACAATGGAAGGGACCTGTGGAACCCTGAGAGAGGCTAGGCTCTTTTTCTTTCTTTCTTTCTTCTTTTAAGATTTATTATTTATTTATACAGTCTTCTGCCTGCTTGTATACCTGCACTCCAGAAGAGGGCATCAGATCACATTATAGACGGTTATGAGCCACCATGTGGTTGCTGGGAATTGAACTCAGGACCTCTGGAAGAGCAGACAGTGCTCTTAACCGCTGAGCCATCTCTCTATCCCCCAAGGCTAGACTCTTGACTGTATCCCCCAACAAATCCTTCCCTTCTACCCCCTGGCTTTCACAGCAAGAGGAGGCCAACTCAGGACCCAGTTCTGAATCCATGAGACCAAGGTCAGGGGTCACAGACAAGTGCCAATAAAGACCCCCTCTTTCCCCTACTCTGGGGGGCCCTGCAGGCAGATGCCCACACTCAGTTTCCAGAGCAGGGCAGATTCCTCAAGCTGCAGGCGTTGAGCACAGCCGATGGCGGAGACTACAGCTGCACGGCCCGCAACAAGGCAGGCAGCTCCAGCGTGGCTTTCCGTGTGGAGATCCACAGTGAGTGCCCCCCTTCCCTCCCACCATCCCCTCAGAGCCACAGGCTCCCAGCCCTGCCCTCTGCCCCTCCCCAGCGGCACCCACCATCCAGCCAGGACCGAACACTGTGAACATCTCCGTGAACCGCACAGCCCTGCTGCCCTGCCAAGTGCGCGGTGTGCCCACGCCCCTCGTGAGCTGGCGGAAGGACGGGATCCCTCTGGATCCTGGGAGCCCCAGGTGGGAGCCATAAGGGGAGGGGGTTAGGAAGATCTTGGGTTTAGGGTCCTCTTTGCCGGTCGTTTGGGCAGTTGGAGCAGAAGTGACTTTGCACAGGATGTAGGTGGCTCTCAGATCACAAGCACAGGCACACCATTGACTTTGTTAATCTGTTTTATGTGTGTGTGTGTGTGTGTCTGTGTCTGTGTCTGTGTGTATGTATATATGTATGTATATGAATGTATGTGTATGTATGTTTGCATATATATGTACATACATAGATATGATGAGCTTTTTGTCCATTCTCTCTCCTTCCTCCCTCTATAAGCATGGTGGCTGCTACCCCCTCCCCACCCCAAGTTTACAGCTCACTTGCTCACACAACCTGTGGAGCCAGAAAGCCCTCTGTGAATATCAACCCCAAATTCCCAAGGCACGCAATGCCACCGGCCCAGCCTGTGTGATGAAGCATGCCCTGTCCAGTCTACTGTGTCTAAGGGCAGGACTGCTTAGCACAGTCTGGCCACTGGGGCCATTCTCAGAACAGTGAGGATGCTGGAGCGGCCCCTCTTGACCCCTCTGGTGCCTGGTAGTGTGTGCTAGCCTTAGGTTAGTCTATTGTGTGCAGGACTGGGTTTTAATTCTTTTGTAGGAGCACTTGAGGCAGAAGGGGGCATCTTGCTGGAAACATGGTTAGGGGTCCAACACCATCCACCTGTCTCCATGGCAACCTTTCTTTCTGTTCCAGGCTAGAGTTTCTGCCTGGCGGCTCACTGCGGATCCATCCGGTCCTGGCACAGGATGCCGGACACTACCTCTGCCTGGCATCCAACTCTGCTGGCTCCGACCGGCAAGGCCTAGACCTCAGAGTCTTTGGTAGGTGGGCGGGGAAAGGCATTCTTCCTGCCCTCAGCATCCACTTTAGCCAGGGGCCAGGCATGCTTGGTTTCTGAGTTGCTCCAGAAGTCGGTCCAAAAGCAATAATTCCCCAAGAGGTTTGGGCCATAAAGCCCAGGAGCGAGAGGTTTTACACATGTGTCACACTCCCTTCCTTATATGAGTGGACAAGCACAGGATGGCAGATGCTCCAAGGAAGCTGACTCTAAGCCACTGAATTGGGTCCTCTGGTCAAGTGTTTCCTCCCATGGCAGCTTTACTGCCATGCAGGACCCTGACCTCAGGCAGGACAGATGGGGAAAAGCCTCCTTCAAAGATGAGGTGTCAGAAAGGCCCAACCGATCCATTGTCCATTGTCAGTCCTCCCTGGTGAGGTCCCCTTCCCACCCCAGCTCCATGGGGTGAATTGAAGATAGCAACCAGTGTCCTAAGCCTGAGTTTCTAGAGAGTCCCATGTCCCTGTTCCACGCCTGTGTCCTAATAACCAACCTTTCCCCCAGAGCCCCCGAGCATTGTCCCCGGCCCCTCCAACCTGACCCTGACCGCCCACAGCCCGGCCTCGTTGCCCTGTGAGGCCACAGGCTCTCCTAAGCCCCTGGTGACCTGGTGGAAAGATGGCCAGAAACTGGACTTCCGCCTGCAGCAAGGCAGCTACCGGTAATGAACAGCTCATCTACAGTGGAGAGATAGGGGAGGTGTGTTTGCGGTGGGAGGGCTGGGGGGCAGGCCAGGGAGGTGAAAGGGGTGCATCACACAGAATGTGTCAGGGTATGAGGTGGGGGGAATCCTGATACCACTTGGAGGAAGAGAAGCTGCTAAACATATGGCCGCACAGAAAAACAAGTGTGGCTTATTGGGCACATCGAAAGCAGAATGTGGAGGTTCTGGGGAGGCTCAGTGGCAGGTCGCTCACTAGGCACCCATGAAGCCTGTAGCTACTTCTGAGGGCCTCCGGAGCATTGCCAGTGTCTTACATGCAGCCGGTGGTTAGTGACCATCAGGTGTGTTTGCTATGTGTCTCATCACCTCTGACTGGAGATCAATTGTCATCCTCTGAATCATCCCAAAGATGCAGGAGGCAAAGGAGAAACATGGATGAGTACAAAAGTCATCCACAAGCCCAGTAGCAGAGACTCTGTAGGAGTAGAAAGTTCTAGAAGATACTCTGTGTGTGTGTGTGTGTGTGTGTGTGTGTGTGTGTGTGTATGTGTCAGAGACAAAGAAAGAGACAGAGACATAAACAGAGATACAGAGACAGAAAGAGAGAGAGAGACAGACAGACAGAGAGAAGTGTGTCTGTGTTGAGTTTCACATATGCTTGCAGTGGGCCATGAGACCTGAAGGTCTCAGATCCCCTGGAGCTGGAGTTACAGGCAGTTGGTAGTCACCTGACATGAGTGATGGGAATAGAACTTGAGCAGAGCAGGAGGAGCTCTTAACTTCAGAGCCATCTCTCAGCCCCTAGAAGATACATAAGAGTTGGGGGCTGCAGGAGGAGGAGGTCCCCCTCAGGCACAGTCATAGGGGAGGGGAATAAGGGGAAAATGGGAGGGAGGAAGGAATGGGAGGATACAAGGGATGGGATAACCATTGAGATGTAATATAAATAAATCAATAAAATTTTTTTAAAAAGAGTTGGGGGCTGGAGAGATGGCTCAGAGGTTAAAAGCACTGGCTACTCTTCCAGAGGTCCTGAGTTCAATTCCCAGCAACCACATGGTGACTCACAACTATCTACAACGTGATCTATTGCCTTCTTCTGGCCTGCAGGTGTACATGCAGACAGTGCACTGTGTACATAATAAATAAATAAAACCTTAAAATAAAAAGATATATAAGAGATGAGATGGAGAGATGACTCAGAGGTTAAGGGCACTGATTGCTCCTCCAGAGGTCCTGAGTTCAATTCCCAGCAACCACATGGGGTCTTACAGCCATCTATAATGAGATCTGATGCCCTCTTCTGGCCTGCAGGTGTACATGCAGGCAGAGCACTGTATACATAATAAATAAATACATCTTTAAAAAAAAAAAAGACGTATAAGAGTCATGTCTAGGTGTCGATGCAGGATAGACCTGGGGCGGGGAGACTGCTCTGGCTCACCTCAGGCTCCTCACTGCAGCCATGCCTATGTCCATCCCAGGCTGCTGCCTTCCAACGCGCTGCTCCTCGCAGCCCCCAGCCCTCAGGACTCAGCCCAGTTCGAGTGTGTGGTGAGCAATGAGGTGGGCGAGTCGCGCAGGCGCTACCAGGTGACCGTCCATGGTGAGTCCTGGCAGAGGTGGGACGTGTGCGTACCACGCCCTCCCTCTTGGGAGCTCTCCTGCCAGCAGGAGAGCTTTACCCCAAGACTTCTGAGCATCTTAGGATGCTCTTTTAGGAAGATCACCTGGGTCTTACTTCCCACCATGCTGACATAACTCCAGCCCCACTGACGCCCACCTCACCCCCAGAACATAGCTGCTCAAAATGTGTTCCCATCACTCAGCCAATGGCTGCTTTTCCTCCAGATTTCAATTAGGTGTCACTTCTCCCTGAGGCCTTTCTCCAAAGTCACCAGGCCAATGTCTCTACCAAATCCGTTTATGACTACCTCTGTGCCTAAAATATCTGCCAAGTGTACAGTATGGCTCTGCCGCATCCACAGCTGCAGCCTCTGCCCCATCATGGCTCATGCTGCCCCCATGCCTCCCTTGATGATAGTTGTGTCCCTGATGTCCCGTGGCCACCTGTCCCCTCTGTTCCTCAGCAGGGACTTGTCTTGTGTTTCAGCACCTCCCACCATTGCGGATGACCAGACAGACTTCACGGTGACCAGGATGGCACCTGTGGTCCTCACGTGCCACACCACAGGGTCACCAGCCCCAGCCGTGTCCTGGAGCAAGGCAGGCACCCAGCTGGGAGCAAGGGGCAGTGGCTACCGAGTCTTGGCCTCGGGTAGGTTACAGTGAAGAGCAGAGATGCCTCTGAGGAGACAGGAAGTTACACAGAAGGCATGGACGGGCCTGGGTAGCAGAAAGGAAGCAAGATTTTCCCCACCTTGCTGTGCAACCTGAGGGAAGACCCTTGCCCTCTCTGAGCCTCAGTACCCCTTCCTTCTTATGCACTGTCTGCTGTGAGGCCCAACAGAGGAACTCTGGCGATCCTGGGAAAGTCAGTGTTTTCTGATGAAAGGAAAAAAGTCCTGGGCATGTTGGTAAAGCTTCACCCGAGGGGCGTGGGCTTCATTTAAAACCGTGTTCTTGATATTTTGGTGGGGTTTTTTGTTTTTTGTTTTTATGATTTATGTATTTATTATGTATACAGTGTTTTGTCTGAAAGTGTGTCCACGCACCAGATCTCATTGTAGATGGTTGTGAGCCACCATGTGGTTGCTGGGAATTGAACTCAGAACCTTTGGAAAAGCAGACAGTGCTCTTAACCTCTGAGCCATCTCTCCAGCCCCAATATTTTGGTGTTTGAGGGGTCCTACTGTTGATAGAATTTGAATAACAGGAGTGGCAATTCTTTTTTCCGAGACAGCCCTGGCTATCCTGGACTCACTCTTTGGGCCAGGCTGGCCTCGAACTCACAGAGATCTGCCTGCCTCTTGCTCCCTGAGTGCTGAGAGTACAGGTGTGTGCCACCGTACCTAGCTTAGGGGTGGCAATTTCTAAAATGCCTTTGCTAGGCTGAGAATGTAGTCCACTTGGTAGAACACTCTCCTAGCTTTCGTGAAGCCTCAGCTCCATCCACAGTACCACACAAAGCTGGCGTGGTGGTCCACACCTGCAGTTCCAGGCCTTGAGAGGTGGGGGGCAGGAGGAAAGAAACTCAAGGTCATCCTCAGCTACGTAGTAGGCTCCAGGCCAGCCTGGGCTACATGAGACCCTGACATTTACTTGTCAAAAATCGTTATGGCAGGCCGGGCAGTGGTGGCGCATGCCTCTAATCCCAACACTCAGGAGGCAGAGGCAGGTGGATCGCTGTGAGTTCGGGCCAGCCTGGTCTACAAAGCGAGTCCAGGACAAAAACAAAAAACAAAAAACAACAACAAAAATAAAAAAGAAAAAGGAAGAAAAATCATTATAGCAATTTCCCACTTGAGTGCTCTTGTTAGTCAGGGAACCTGGATCTCAAGATGGGGCAGGGCAGGCCCTGCTTTTCAGCTTCTCTGGGTGCAGTGGAACCCTCCTTCCAACCTGGGGTTACAGGCCAGTGACCTCGCTCACCTCGCCCCCCTCCCCGACCCAGCAGGCCCCCAGGGTCCCTGTGTAACAGCCCCAAACCACTTTGCAGTGAGAAGGTTGAGCTGGGGTTCACAGCTGCCCCATGGCTGTGGGAAGGAGGGCGGGGAGGGCAGAGGGGAGCCCTGGGAGGCTTCCAAGAGGAGGGCATTGGAAGGAGCGACTGACCCAGAGAAGCCTGAGACCCTGCAGCTACCTTGTCTGGTTCTCCCCGTGCACACGGAGAAACTGAGGCACGGGAGTCGAAGGAAGCTCTCACGGTCACACACCTTGGGCAGGGAGCGTGATGGGCTTGGAACCGGTTCCCATGACCTCTGTGCCTGTGGGCTTTACCCATGGGCAACAAAGGCAGTCTGAAAGGATGCTGGAAACAGGCCTGCCCTCTCCATCAGTAGGGACTCCTATCCCTAATCCCCTCCCCCAGCTATGCCTGGCTCCACCCACAGGAGCCCTGGAGATCGAGCATGCCCTTCCCATCCACGCTGGCCGGTACACCTGCACAGCTCGCAACTCCGCCGGGGTGGCCCGCAAGCACATGGTCCTCACAGTGCAAGGTAAGGGCCTGGGTAAAGGGAGTAGGGGAGGAACGGGAGGCCTCGGCCCCCAGTGCCCCCAGCCTAACTGAAACTAATTCCTAGTTTGGAATCTTTGGGAGAGGGTAGGTTCCCTGAGCAGCCTTTTGCTGGTGTGAGGCTTTGGAACCTACCCACTGTTGCTCTAGAGGCCCTTCCCCTTTGATGTACATCCTGGTTGGAGGGACTCCTGCTGGAGGAACCTCTGTCTTCTGTGCCTGCAGCTTCCCCTGTGGTGAAGCCACTGCCCAGCGTGGTTCAGGTTGTGGCATCGGAGGAGGTGCGGCTGCCCTGTGAGGCCTCGGGTATCCCCCAGCCAGTGGTCATCTGGCAGAAGGAGGGGCTCAGCATCCCTGAAGGTGAGACCTCAGGGTCGCCAGCTGGAAGGGCCAGGTGTCCTCCTCCCTGCCCAGGAGACCCAACCCTCACCCTGAGCCCTGAGCCTGAGACACAGTCCCCACTTCTGCTCCCTTCTGCCCTGGCACCGCCTCCCAGCGGCCAATTGGGAAGTCTGGGAGTGTCCTGTCTGTCCCATCACTGCGACACCAAAATCCAACTGATCACCACAAGCCACATCTGGTCCCTCTGGGCACTTCCCTCATCCCAGATACTATAGCCTTAATTTTATCCTTCCAAATCCAGGAGCACATATGCAGGTCCTCCCCAGCGGCCAGCTGCGGATCCTGCAGGCGAGCCCAGAGGATGCTGGGAACTACTACTGCATTGCCCAGAACAGCGTGGGCAGTGCTATGGCAAAGACCAGGCTGGTGGTGCAAGGTGGGCCCAGGAGACGTGATTGCCCAGGGCTTTGAGGCTCTCTCTTCTTTGTCTGCTCCAGCCCTGACTGACACAACCCTGCTGCTTCCCCGCCCAACGCTGCCTTCTTCCTTCTTTCCTTGTAACTTGGTGATAGTAGCTACTTCCCCTGCCCAGAAGTTTCTGCATGACTCTTTCTTAGCTTGAGCCTTATGTCTGCCAAATGTTGGCTCAATATTCAGAGAGCATTCGGTGGGCGCAGCCCGCTCTGGCCCTGTGGCTGTGAACAGGATGTCCGGATGACCATGCCTCTGGGACTAGGGTCAGGCTCTGCGGTGAATCCAGAGTGGCTCCTGGCTCCAAGCCCCTCCTGAGCCTGATTCCCCAGCATGGACGCGTGTCAGCATATGAAAAAAACGAAGTACACCTGCCTGTGACCATCACTCTTTCCCTAGGATAGTCCCGGGGTGGGAGGGGAGGGGGAGGGGCACAGGGGGCGGGAATGCGTACGAGCTTTGCTGCACATGGTCGCTGAGTTTGTCATTCACAGGGCGCCTGTGCTGATGGGACCTACACAGCCTTGGCCCCCACCACAGTGCTATAAGTCATTGTGTGTGTGCACAGATACACATACATAGACACATTCACATCACATACATGTTCACATACACATACATATATACATTCGCACACATTCACGTTCACACACACATACACATACATATATACATATACATACACATACACATTTATATACACATACACATTCACATACACACACACCTGTGTGTACATACCTGGGCACACAGGTATAATTATAGGCTCACCCTCAGAGCGCTGACTGCAGGCTCTGTACTGGTGGCCTGTGGCTGGGCCCTTGCTAGGGGAGGTTGACAGGGACTGAGTGCCGCCAAGGGCTCCATAGCCGAGCAGCCGACCACACCCAGCTCAACCCAGCCCCAAGTGAGCATCCATCTCCCTGCAGTCCCGCCTGTGATTGAGAACGGCCTCCCAGACTTGTCTGCCACTGAGGGCTCCCACGCCCTCCTGCCCTGCAGAGCCAAGGGCAGCCCTGAGCCAGCCATCACCTGGGAAAGGGATGGCCAAGTGGTGTCTGGAGCTGAGGGCAAGTTCACCCTGCAGCCTTCCGGGGAGCTCCTGGTGAAGAACTCCGAGGTGAGGCCCAGCCCCAAGATCAGCGAGTACGGCCCTAGGGCGGCAGATAGCTGTGGAGTGCCACCTGTTTGCCAAGGCTATCCCTGAGCCCTTTAACCCTTCAGCCACTGGGAACCTGGGAGGTCAGTGTTAGCATCCCATGTTCAGAGGCAGCTGGATATCCCAAGAGACCTTCTTTCCGTGATCAGAATCCGGGTTTGAAGGGACCTCCGCGGCCACCTCCCAAGGAAGCACGGTGACACATTTGTGTCTCCCAAGTACACAAGTCATTCTCAACCAGTTCCATCACTGAGTGACCTCCAAGTTCAGGAGGAGGCGTTGAGCCAGCGATATGGGGGGCCAGACCCCCCTGATTATCAGTACTGCAAAAGGAAGCCGCTCACCCAATGACCTGGCAGCTGTGTGGCGACACGCAACTGCGAGGGTTATCGGGGTTCCTGTCCCCACAGCACTGAGGAGCACACTAGCCCTGCCCCAGAGCGCTGCAGAACATCTCCCCTCAGAAAGTCACTGGGTTTTCTCCATAAAGGCGCCCAAGGTAGGAGCCAACATGGATAAGTTGGCATGGGTCTGTTGGACCACAAGGCCCAGCACCCAGTACAGTGTCAGGAAACAGCACTGGGTCCCATGGCTCTAGTCATATGGCCAGAGCTTGGGTGATAAGAAAAGAGAGAGAGAGAGAGAGAGAGAGAGAGAGAGAGAGAGAGAGAGAGAGAGAGACACCCTGCCTAGCTTCAAGGAAGTCAGCTCAGCCTACTGCTGGCTATAGAGTCTAGGAAAAGTCTCTCTGCGTCTCTGGCTTGGATGCACCATAGGAACCTACGGAGGATGGCTCTCCAAGGGTGTCCTGGCCCAGGCTAGGTGCAGAGGTCCCAAACCTCCCTCTTGCCCACAGGGCCAGGATGCAGGCACATACATCTGCACTGCAGAGAATGCTGTGGGCCGTGCCCGCCGCCGTGTGCATCTCACCATCCTGACGCTGCCTGTCCTCACCACCTTGCCTGGGGACCGCAGCCTGCGCCTTGGGGACAGGCTGTGGCTTCGCTGTGTGGCCCGGGGCAGCCCAACACCCCGCATTGGTTGGACCATCAATGACCAGCCTGTCACAGGTCTGGGTCTCCTGGAGTCAGGGGCGACAAGGAGGTGGGACCAGGGAGGTGGACAAGGATGGCGGGTTGAGAGACCAGTGCAGTAGAGTGGAGGTGGGTGACAGCTGGTCCTTCAGGCTCTGGGTGTCCAAGCTGTATAAGAAAACATGGAGAGCCTGCCTGTGAGCACACGCTGAGCCATCTGAACAGAAGACTCAGCCTCAGAGACCCCAGGTCAGGAGGGGTGCCTGTGTTCTTGGCCCAAAATGCTGCTCCCATAGGGGGTAACTCTGTCCTCCCCTCTGAGACCCGGCAGGGGGATGTAGGCACTCGGAGTACATGTTAGGTATTTGACAAGTGCCTGCTTTGTTAGTAAATCGCTGGGTGCCCTTCCCTGGAAATGGCATTTCCTACTTCACCCCAAGTGTAAGGCCAGGTCTGAGCATCCATGTGGGGCCGCAGGCATAGAGAAAAGTCAGGTTACCAAGGACAGATGGCTCAACGTAGAAATATGTTTGGCATCCTGAATAAATTCCCCCATAATTGCAGTATCTGGTCACAGAGACTATGTCTGGCCCACAGCAAGGAAAGGTGGTACCTCCTGAGGACCTGGGTTCGGGTCCTCAGCACCCACAGAAAAGGCTGGCTATTATATGTGTATTTGTAATCCCAGCTAAGGCAGAGACAAGCATGTCTCTGGAACTCAATCTAACCAATCAGAGAGCTCACAGGGCTTTGTGTAGCCCAGGCTAGCCTTGAGCTCCTGGACCAACTGCATTCATTCCTAAGCACTGGGATTCCAGGCCTGTGAGTCTTTGCCTGGCTGTTCATGTTAATAGGCCCACAAAGACCTACCCTTGACTATCACCTGGAAATTCCAAAACAGGCAAAGTCTCTGGCCATATCCTCTGTGGCTTGTGGCCCCCCAAAAGATCTACCTCAGTCACCCATGGAGAAGGACCCTCCCATCCGTCTCCGCAGCCCTGTTAAGCACCTTCTGGATATACAGGCCTCAGTAGAGTGACCCATATTCCTTGACTAAGAGCCATGGACGTCTCTTTTTCCACCCCAGAGGGGGTGTCTGAGCAGGATGGGGGCAGCACGCTGCAGCGGGAAGCCGTCACCAGAGAGGACAGCGGGACGTACGTGTGCTGGGCTGAGAACAGAGTTGGCCGTGTACAGGCTGTCAGCTTCGTCCACGTGAAAGGTAGGATGGGGTCCCATGGGGACCTTTCTCCTTAGACCTCCTGTAACCCATTTCCTGCTGTTTAAGAGACCAGCTTCCTGCCTTCTACCTAGTGACTCTTCAACCTCCTGTGTACCTTGGAACGCCCTGAGGGACTTTATACACTGTCGTGCCCTGGGCTGTACTGTGGACTCTGTAAACTCATCCCTGGGGTGGTGGGTGGTACAGATAACAATGTGTTTTACACTCACTCCTCCGACAGTCCAACCTGCAGCTGGACAGCCTCATGGAGTGAGGGGGCCATGGAGGGAGGGTATGCACAGTGTTTAAAACAGCCTGCTGTTGTCGTGTCCCCACCCCCACCCCCCGCCCCGACCCCTGAGCCCCCTTCCCCGCATAGGTAGTCCTCATAAACACTGGGACTTTTGCTTAGCTTTGGGTGGATCTTGTTGGACGACGCAATGTAGCCCAAGGCAGAGTCCATGTGACTTTGGACCGCTTCCGTCTCAAGACCCCAGGAATCTTGGGGACCAGTACAAAAAAGCCAGCGGTGCTTGGAGAGTTAAGTGAATCCCTTAGCTTCTGCGTCCAGCAGTGTCCCAGCATGCCTGTTCCTATGGCTTTTTTCCAAAGTACCTGCTGCAGCAATCTATCTGCATGGACCAGTACTGCAGACATACAAAAGCCAAACTCCTTCCTGCGTCCACTCAGGCATCACTAATCAATCATAGCACACATTCCTAGCGGCCACTGCCAGTTTATGGGAATCAACCCATGACACAGAAGCTGTTTGCCCTCCCAATGCAGACTGTGCACAGCCATGCTGGGCCAGCAGGAGATCCTTTAGCGCTCAGGAGGAAGGCAGGGGCTGAACAGAGTCTAGAAGTGGGCTGATGAAACGGTGGGCTGCAGGGGAGCCTCCCTCCCAGGCCGCTGCTTTTGTGTTGGTTCTTGTAGAAGCTCCAGTCCTTCAAGGGGAAGCCCTCTCCTACCTGGTAGAACCTGTAGGGGGCAGCATCCAGCTACACTGTGTGGTTCGCGGAGACCCAGCTCCCGATATCCGCTGGACTAAAGACGGCCTTCCACTGCCCATCAACAGCCTCTACCTCCAGCTACAGAACGGCTCCCTGACCATCCTCAGGACCAAGGCAAGGCGGGGACCCATCCCTTTGCATTTTACAGCTGTTTAGAGGATCGCTAGGTTGGCACCATCCTCGATAGTCTACAAAGCACTTCTCTGTTTATTGTCTAGGTATCTCCCCGTGCTTTACCACCCACGCCCACCATTGGCACCGTGTCTGTGCCTTACCGCCACACCCACCCGTGGCTATTTCTGCCTCAAAGGCTAATGGCGGGAAATCATCAGTAGAGAGGACTTATGCTGGGTATTTAAGAGTGGCCTGGGAGGAATGCCCTCTTAATATTATTTTTTTAATATGTGTAGGCTAGGTAGGTAGCTATGGCCCCACTGTATAAGTGAAGACACTGAGGATCAGAGAGAACCACAGTTGCGTTCAGGAGGCTGACTCTGCCCACGACTCTGCTGCCTGTTCTGTACGGTCAGCTCCCCTCTCAGCTTTCATCTGTGGCCCATGCTCCTGCAGCTAGCGACACTGAAACTCACCAGTCAGCCCTGACACCACATCATCATAGGCTTTGGATCTTCACACTTAGGAACTATGCAGAGAGTGAATAAAGACAGGCATAGTGCAACGGCGGCTGCAGTGACAGCCATCTTGCCTGAGCCAGCATGAGCGTCATGAGGCTTAACACTTGTGACAGTCCTGGGGACACCTGCAGCAGTCCTGGGGACACCTGCAACAGTCCTGGGGACACCTGCAAAAGTTCTAGTAGCTCTTACTCTTTTAGAGATTGGGGGTTTCCTGCTTGTTGTTTTTTGTTTGTTTGTTTGTTTTTTGGTTTTTGGTTGGTTGCTTGCTTGCTTGTTGGTTGGTTTGATTTTGTTTTTTCCAGACAAGGTTTCTCTTGTAGTCCTGGCTGTCCTGGAACTCTTTCTGTAGACCAGGTTGGCCTTGAACTCACAGAGATCTGTCTGCCTCTGCCTTCTGAGTGCTGGGATTAAAGGCACTTCTGAGGGGATGAATTCAGGGTAGTAAGAGACCCCCACCTGTGCCAAGGAGGTGGCATCTATTCAAAAGACAGCTCCCAGGGGCCTGTGTAAGGCAGAGCCCAAGGGTGGAGATTTGGAGGCCAGACCCATGTGGGTGGAATCCCTTTGCTTCCCCATTACCATGGCTCTGGAGACTCGGCTCCCCAGTCTGAAAGAGCCAGGCAGTGGTGGTGTGTGCCTTTTTAAAAAAATTTTTTTTTTGGTTTTTCCAGACAGGGTCTCTCTGTGTTAGCCTTGGCTGTCCTGGACTCGCTTTGTAGACCAGGCTGGCCTCGAACTCACAGCGATCCGCCTGCCTCTGCCTCCCGAGTGCTGGGATTAAAGGCGTGCGCCACCACGCCCGGCTTTTAAAAATGCTTTTAAAGTCAAATTTTTAAAAAAAAAATCTAATAGCAACAACAGGATGACAACCACAGACTAATAATGGACAAGACACCCTGTGAGAGTGTCCTTAGATACCAAATGACTGTGCTGCAGACCCCGTGTGCTGCAGACCCTGTGTGCTGGAGATCCTGTGGGCTGAAGACCCTGTGTGCTGGCACTGGAGACCCTGTGTGCCGCACCTTCTAGTACAAACACCTGAGTCCTGGGGCTTTAAAATATACCTGGCATGGGCTGAGGAGATGGCTCAGTCAGCCAAGGACCTGTCATTATTCATGAAGACTGGAGTTTGATCCCCAGAACCCACATTTAAAAAGCTGGGCCTGAGGTTGGGCGTGGTGGCACATGCCTTTAATCCCAGCACTCGGGAAGCAGAGGCAGGCAGATCGCTTTGAGTTTGAGACCAGGACAGCTGGTCTACACAGAAACGCTGTCTCGAAAAACAAACAAACAAACAAAAAGCAGCTGGGCCAGGTTGCTAAAACAATCCAAGCCCAGGGGAAACGGATTGACACCCAAAGGTAACCTCTGGCCTCTACATGCATGAATGTGTGCACAGGCATGCATGCACCCATCCACCCACCCAATAAACAGCAAATACATAAATAATTTTAAGTATTGCCCTATAGTGTTCAGCAAACATTCCCAGGGCATCCAAATTCCAATGACAGAGCAATAGAAGTTCCCGCAGGCATCTGGAAGAGTGCTTATTTCAGCATGGGACCTACCCCGACGGGGGGCGGGGGGCGGCAAGACCCACCCTTCCTCCCCAGGGCTCTGTTGCAGAGGGGTCAGATTCTCCACATAGCAGATGAATGGCGGCCCCAGGGGCCCTCCCTGCCTTCAGCATTCCTGTTTCCCTGTCCACTCTCCACCCTCCACCCCTTCCCAGCTAGATGAGTAACCGTATAGTCAGTCACCCAGCTGTGCCCCACGGCCCCTGGCCCTCACCTGAGCACCTGCAACCCCCACCCTCTCGCCCCCTGCAGATGGACGACGCAGGACGGTACCAGTGCCTGGCCACTAACGAGATGGGCGCCGTGAAGAAAGTGGTGACCCTTGTGCTCCAGAGTGAGTGTCAGCTTTGTCCCCAGCGGGTGGGGATCAGGTGATATGGGTGCTGGGGTGGGGGGTGAGGGATGAACCGGCCGTGGGCAGGTACAGTTTATTATGTGGAAGATGTAATTGTTCCCAAATGTGATCCAGGTGCAGGCTGGAAAAAAAAAATGTTGCCGTTATTTTTGTTTCTACTTAAGACTCAAAACTGCCTTTGAGGTTAAAGTGACAGCTCCTGCATGGGACCCGCAGCTCGGAGCTTGCATAACACTGTGGGAGCCCCATAAAAACCTGGGAAAGGGTCTCAGGAGTTTTACAGGAAGTGTTTTTGTGTGGGTTGGAGGGAACAGGGGGCGTGTGCTCGCCCTTGCGTGTGGGAGGCCTGAGGTTGACGTCAGATGTCTTCTTCTATTGCTTCTCACCTTATTGTTCCGAGAGGAGGTCTCCCCAGTGACCCTGGAGCTCCCTAGACTGATAGCCGAGGAGGGACCCCAGATCCTCCCGCTCTGCCTGGCGTTTCGTCAAACGTAGGTCCTCATGTTTGTGCGGCAAACTCTTTACCCACTGAGCCATTTCGCCAGCCCTGCAGAAAATATTGTACGTGTGAAGTACAGCATTCACCCTGATCTCTGTGGAATGAGATTCCATCGAGGAAGCCCACCGACCAGTACCAACTCCCAGCACCCCACACAATCCTAGCCATTCGCCCTTACTCCACTAATTGCTGCCCTGAGTTTTTATAACAAAAGACCCATGGCTCTGGCGAGCTATAATTCACACTGAGTGAGTGAAGTAGCATGAACCCATAATCCCAGCACTTAGGAGGCTGAGGCAGGAGGATGACTGAGAGCCCATGGGCAGCCTGGCCTATATAGTGAGCTTCAAGCCAAGCCTACACTGTGAGACTAATCTAAAAAAGAAAACCTTTAAAAGGTGGAGTAGGGAGTATAGACAAGAGTGGTAAAGAACACTGCTCTTAAAAAAATAAAAATGAAAATAAAAAGAACACTGCTCTTCCAGAAGACAGGAGTTCAGTTCTCAGGACCCATGTCAGAAAGCTCACAACTTCCTTTAACTCCAGTTCCATGCGTGCCCAACGCCCTCTTCTGGCCTCTGTGAGTACATACACCCACGTGAACATAACTCACACAGATAACATACACTTGCACATAATTTAAAATAAATCTTTTAAAAAGAAAGAAGTCCCGATCTGAGTAGTTGTTGATAAAATCATGCAGTTGTGCAAGCTGAGCCACTGCCACACCTGGCAGATTTCTATCAGCTCAGGACTTCCTGCTTCCAGAATGGCCCCAGGCCTACCAGGGGCATGCCTCCTACTTCTCCGGATTTCCTCTTCTGGAACTTTCACATGAATGGGATCCCAGGCAGTCTTCTGGTAAATTTCACGTAGATTTCCTAGGGTTTCCATACACGGGATCATCTGTGTGTCACGTATGAACGAAGTCCTCTTCTTCTTTTCCAGTCCACGCTTTGGCTCCCTTGCCCTGCCTGTTGTACCAGTCGCTCTAGAAAATCACCCTTCTCCCCAGCCTACCTAAGCCCAGTGTGGGTGGAGAGCATCCGCCCTCTCCATCAGATGTGAGGACAACTGTCTGTCCTGCTGAGGGGGTGCCTTTATCCTGAGTTTGTTAGGCTCTTTTGTCACGGATGGGATAGACCCGATGACAGACAAAGACTTGTGTATCCCATGCTTGCTTAGAACAGCTGGAAACCCTGAGCTTAGAAGGCAACAGAAAAACAAATAAACAAACAAAAACAAAACAAAAACCTGAAGGAGAAAGTCAGGAACATGGAAGTTCCAAGGGCCCAAGGATCAGGATCCATGAATCTCCTCAGACATGCTGGATGAGGCTGGGAGCTAACATTTGGCAATATAGCTAGGATCACACACACACACACACACACACACACACACACACACACACACACACTAACATTAGGAAGCCCAACAAAAGCCCCTTCTCTCTAGCTAAAGGAGAGAACGGCAAGACTGATGAGATGGCTCAAGAGGTAAAGGCGAGTTTACCACAAAGAGAGACAGCCTGAGTTCAATCCCCGGGACCCATGTGGTAGAAGGAGAAAACTCCCGACCACCAGTGGTCCTCTGACCTCCACATGTGTAGCACACGTGTCCCTACATACACACACATACACACACAACCTATACACATCTACCATCGCCACTATCGCCACACAACATACGACACACACACACACACACACACACAAATAGATTTGAAAACGTTTAACTCTGTGTGTGTTTGTGGGTATATGCACACGAGTGCAGGGGCCGCAGGGGCCAGAGTGGGAGTTACACGCAGTTATACGTCACAGGGATTCTGGGAACCAAACTCTGCCCTCTGCAGGAACAGTACACAGTCTTGACCCCTGAGCCATCTCTCCAGCCCCTAAATAGATAGATGTAATTTACATTAAAAATTTAAATAGAAAAAGAAGAAACCGATAACAAGGCGGGAAGATAAGTTGTTCTAATTACTGTGGGAATCACTACGCTCACTCGCTGCCGGCCCCCCGCCCCCCAACGTGCCGTGCATAGATAAAGTGCAGCCCTTACTTCCTCCACACCCTGAATAGGGACACCATCATTGTTCCCCACGTCAGGCCTAACGTGGGGACAGAATTGTCCCCACTTCTCTCATGAGGGAACCATGTCGCTACACTATTAGTAGGAGCCTTGATGGGATTCCTGAAGCCCCAGGCTGCCCGAGAATGCGGAGACGCCCTCAGTGTTCTGGGATGTCAGCAGAGGCCACGGAGGACCACACCTGACAGTGATGGCCATGTCTTCTTTCCCTGTGGAGGAGGGAAGTTTGGCGTGGACCACTTCCATTACTGCGATGCTCAAAACATTTGCTTCCAGCTGCAATGGAAACCCCGTGGCTCAGTCAGGAACCAAGAAATCCTCAGCCTGAAGGTGCAGTGACTGCCAGCCCACACAGGAGAAAGCACACCTGTGACTCACCAAAGATCTGAAAGTGGCCATCCCAAAACTGCTTCAACCAGACATTGTGACCCTGATAGAAAACATAGAGACAAATTTCAGCCCTCTGTGGCTGTGGAGAGGGTCAGAGACGCATGTCTCTCCTCCTCCACCAGAGACAAGGAAGCAGCCAGCCCTTCTCCTTCACGCTCCCTCCTGGCAGGTTCTCTGGTCTCCTCAGCCAGGCTGCTAGAGTGGCCATTTGTCTCATCCGCTGAAAACGCAGCTGGGCACCAGGCTGGTGGTGCACGCACACCTGTCATCCCAGCAAAGGAGACAGAGGTGGGCAGATCGCTGTGAGTTTGAAGCCAGCCTGGTTTAAAAAGTGAGTCCAGGAAAACCAAACAAAAAGAAAAAAGAAGGAAAAGAAAAGAAAAGAAGGCTCAGAGGTTAAGAGCACTGTCTGCTCTTCCAGAGGTCCTGAGTTCAATTCCCAGCAACCACATGGTGGCTCACAACCATCTATAATGTGATCTGGTGCCCTCTTCTGGCCTTCTCACACATATGCAGGCAGGATATTGTATAAGTAATTTTTTAAAAATACATCTTTTTAAAAGAAAGGAAAAGAGAAAATGCAGCTGGGCCCTGGTGACAGAAAGCTGCTGGCTTTCACAGCTGGCCTGCAGGGATGACATGTGGGCAGAAGGCTGCATGGCGCCAAAGTTCTAGAAACTTTTTGTATATTGTGGGTCTTTGGCTAGTTTCTTGGGCCCTGAAGTCATTTTTGTCAATTCTGTTGAAGTTTTATACTTTTTGGGGGGAAGGGGGGGCACGATTGATGACCACTTTGCTCAGCCACCACTCCAGAGTGTTTTCTCTCTTGTTTTCATTTTTCAAGATGTAAAACTTCTTATTGTGTGTGTGTGTGAGCCATCTCTCCAGCCCTTCGTCTTCATGTAAATGGAGTCCTGGTGCTGGGGCAGGCTTGGTGGCAGAGCACTTGTCTTGTGTGGGCATGTGGCCCAGGGTTCCCAGCTCCATCAAAAGCAGGAGGAAGCTTTAGCAAGGATCGTGTCACAGGCCCAACCCCCTTCACACAGCCCTGTGACACCATCCATGCTGTTGGAATCTCTCCCTTCCTTTTGGTGGCTGTATGGTTTTCCACTATGTGGTCACCGTTGCTTCCGTGTTCCCCAGCGGATCCTTTCCAGTCTGGGGGACTTTGAGCAGCTTGCTAAGGTTGGGGAGCACACCAGCATTTCTGTTGGGATAAGTCCCAGAGCTGAGTCACAAGGTCACGCAGCACACACATGCTCAGCTTTTGTAGAACTGCCTAAGACTCGGCTCCTCAAGAGAGACCCACCTGTGGTGAGCACAGTGTGATCAGGCTGAAAAGGAACTTTAGAAGCCATCTTAGACTATCTTAGCAGGCCCCAGAGGAGACACAGGTTCTTATAAAAGAAAGGCAAAATGGAGTTAGCAGGCTGCAGAGGCAAAGGCCGCCTTAGGCGAAGGCCGCCTGAGGCAAAGGCTGCCTGAGGCTCGGGAGCCATTGTACAGCCTCCAGCCAGGAAAACCACAGCTCCTGGAGGCTGCACAGGGCAGAGGCAGGCTTCCCCTCAGAGCCTCAGGAAGCAGCGTAACACGTTGGCTGCTGTCCTGTGAGACTCCTTTTGGAATTCTGGCCAACAGTGAGAGAATAAATTCCTGCTGCGCTGGTCCACCAGCTTGGTGCCAGTTTGTTCAGGCTCAAGGCTCGCAGCAGAGGCATCCCTGCACTTTTACCCACAGTGCACAAATACACCAGGGCCAGGCACCTCCCACCTGCTCCACTTCCGTCACCTTCACGGGTGAGTAGATAGGAGCTATTAACCCATGTTACAGAGAGGAAAACAGGGTCATTTAAGGGCCATCAAGGCCAGGTGGTTCTGGAAAGTGCCTTGCAATCATTGGACGTGGTCTAAATATCTAGTCACTGAGGCTCCATGTACAAGATCACAACAGAGGTAAATAGTGGAATACTATATAGTTCCTAAAAATGAACATTGTGTGAAGGTGGCTATTGTCTAAATGTAAAGAAAAGGAGTACATGCAATATGACCATATGGTCATCGCCGGAGCATCGCAGACCATGTTCACACACACTGAGACTGCTGTGACATCACTCCTTTATTATTTTTTTTATTTTTTTCCATTTTTTTTTTTTCGAGACAGAGTTCCTCTGTGTAGCTTTGGCTGTCCTGGACTTGCTATGTAGACCAGGCTGGCCTTGAACTCACAGCGATCTGCCTGCCTCTGCCTCTTGAGTGCTGGGATTAAAGGCGTGCGTCACCACGCCCGGCAGAACATCACTCTTGATATGTAATTTGTGTATGCTAGGTGGTGGTGGCACACACCTTTAATCCCAGCACTGGGGAGGCAGAGACAGGCAGGTCTCTGAGTTCAAGGCTAGCCTGGTCTACAGAGTAAGTTCCAGGACATCTAGGGCTACATAGAGAAACCCTGTGTGGTTATGTGCATGAGCACATATGTGTACAAGTGCACGTGCCTGTGGAATTGCGAGAAGAGTTCAGAGGATGTAGTCAGGGGTCTTGGTTTTTATTCCCTTGAGACAGGGTCAGTCACCGAGCCCGATTTGTGCCATATATGAACTCCTGGCTGTGGGGTGTGGGGCCTTCTGATGGAGCAAGGTCAACCTACTGAGGGACACATCCTTAAAGAAAACTTACCCTCCAGAAGCCAGCAGCTGACAAAGCTCCTGAGGACTGGGGCTCATAAGATCATCCCTGGTCTGTGTTAGATTGTTGAATGGGTTGGTCCTGGGCAGATCTTGTGCAAGCAACCAGGGCTGTTGGGCGCTCATAACTTTGGAAGTCCTGCTGTATCCAGAACACACGTTACTCTGCTCCTCCCTGACCATGGGCTCTTACAGACTTTCTGCCCTGTCTTCTGTGGTGGTCCCTGAGCCTTGGGATGGGGGCGGGGCCTTGGGTGGGGCGGAGCCTCAGGGCAGGGGCGGGACCTTGGGTGGGGGCGGGGCAATAGAAATGTCTCCTTTTGGACTGAGCACTGCGCTGATTTCAGTGCAGAGACTATGAACCAGGGGAGTGCACACCCGGCATCTTAAACATGGTTGCTGAGGATTTGAACTCAGGTCCTCATGCTTGCACAGCGTATTCTTATGCACTGAGTCACAGACCAAGCTCTTAATATATAATCTTGCGGGGTGGGGGGGTGGGGGGAGGGGTGGCGTGATAAAATCAAATGGGTGATGACATCAGGAAGCAAAAGCAGCAGTGTGCATACAGGACCGTAGCCTCATGGGAACGGCATGTGTAAGGCAGTGCAGAGACCTACAGCTGAGGGGCAGGCATGTGTGTGACTCTCAAACCCTTCACACCTGTGGTGTTTTCTAATGCTGTACATGAGCACGGACCACTGGAATAGGCAAGACTGTTCCTAAAACCCGCCCCATCCTCCTGCAGGTGCCCCAGTGTTCCAGGTGGAGCCCCGGGACCTGGCAGTGAGGTCCGGAGCGGATGTGGAGCTGCGGTGCCAAGCCACTGGAGAGCCTGTGCCCACAATCGAGTGGCTCCGGGCAGGTCGGCCACTACGGGCTGGCGGGAGGCTCCGGACTCTGTCAGACGGGAGCCTCTGGCTGGAGCGGGTGGAAGCGGGAGATGCTGGAGTTTATGAGTGTGTCGCCCACAACCTTCTGGGCTCGGCCACAGCCCGGGCACTGCTCACTGTCAGAGGTAAGTGGTGTCGGTACGTAGACCTCCAGCCGAGCCTGGACCACTCCCCTGCAGGCTTCTCAACTCTTTGCTTAGTTAAGACTGAGGCTGAACCAGCTGGGAATCCTACTCACTCCTTCTTGTCTGAGGAAACTGAATCTCAGAAGGGCTAAGCATTCACCGCTCACCTTAGCCAGGGAACCTGGCTGTTCTGGGCCGTCTGGCATTGGCCTACACCCTCCATTTGAGCACCCCATGACTCCATGAGGAGAACAGAAGCAAATAAGAGCACTCATGATGGCCTTGGGAGCTTCTGTGAACACGGTGAGCTAGTGCTCCTCACACAGGGCCATGGTAGGTCATCAAAATGAATGGCAGCTTACTGATGTTACTGACCCCACCACCACTGAGATTCCTTAAGCAGTCCTTAGAGTCGGGTTAAAGTTTAATATTGAAAGGGGGTGTCCTGAGAAACCACAGTAGCAGCCGGGCATGGTGGCTCACGCCTTTAATCCCAGCACTTGGGAGGCAGAGGCAGGTGGATCGCTGTGAGTTCGAGGCCAGCCTGGTCTACAAAGTGAGTCTAAGACAGCCAAGGCTAACACAGAGAAACCCTGTCTTGAAAAACAAAACAGAGAGAGAGAGAGAGAGAGAGAGAGAGAGAGAGGGAGGGAGAAACCACAGTAAAGAAGTCACAGAATACTGTTTCTGGATTGTTTGCCTCTGTAACAAATACCCCATGTGCATGGATTTATATTTCCTGTCAAAGACAACATCAACAATCCATTTCCATACACAGTGTCAGAATCTCTTTCCATAGGGACCTTCTATAACCCTGTCCATGGCAGACATCACCAATCAACTGCATACAATGTCAGAAGCTTTACCAATCTCTCTTTTTTTTTTTTTTTTTTTTTTTTGGTTTTTCGAGACAGGGTTTCTCTATGCTGCCCTGGCTATTCTGGACTCACTTTGTAGACCAGGCTGGCCTCGAACTCACAGTGATCCACCTGCCTCTGCCTCTCAAGTGCTGGGATTAAAGGTGTGTGCCACCACGCCCGACTCACCAATCTATTTTTATACAATGTCAAGATCTTTTTCTCCATAGAACCCTTCTCTGACCCTGTTCATGGCAGACATCACCAATCTATCTCTACCCAGTGTCACAATCTCTCTCCATAGATCCCTTCTCCAGCCAGCACCTCTTAAGAAATTGTGATTTGACATTTGTCAAGAAAATGAAGAACCTTTCTGGTCCCTAGTTCCCTCATCTGTAATACAGGGGAAATGCTAATAGATGGTTCTTGGACACTTACAGGAAGTTGCTGGCTCAGGGTGACTTCAGGTCTGAGGGACTTCTGTCTGTTTCAGAACTTGGTCCCAACTCTTCCTCTATCCCCCTGACAAGCTCCCAGTTCAAACCACAACTGTGGTCTCCATGTTGGTTTCTGAGGTGGCCATAGCAAAGTCCTACAGACTGGGGCCTAATTAACTCACACTGTCAGTTTTAGGGGCCTGTCCAAGATCAAAGCCTGGGAAGGGTTAGCTCCTCCTGAGGCTACGCAGAAGAATCTGACCCTGCCTTCTGCCTTCTTCCGGCCATCCCTGGAATTCCTTGGCTGCTGGAAGAATTGCCCAGTCTTTGCCTCTATTTTGTGTGGTGAATCTCCCTGTATGCCTCTGTCTGTATGGCGTTTTGAATGAAAGTGGGGCCCCATGGGCTCATGTGTTTGAGTGCTGCACCCCTCCAGTTGATGAGCTGTTTGTAAGGATTAGGGAGTGTGGCCTTGTTGAAGGAGGTGTGTCATGGGGGGGCGGGGGGAGGCTTTGAGGTTTCAAAAGCCCACACCAGGCCCACTCTCTGTCTCTCTGCCTGTAAGTCAGGATGTAAAGCTCTCAGCTTCTGCTCCAGCGCCGTGCCTGTCTGCTTCCCGCCACGATAACCATGGATTAAGCCTCTGAAACTGTAAGCGAGCCCCCAATTAAATGCACTCTTTTGTTAGAAATGCCTTGGTCGTACGGTCTCTTCACAGCAGTAGAACAGGAGCTACAGACAGCCTCTCATTTTCTGCTTTTTTTTTTTTTTTTTAAAGCCACCAGGCATACTGGACCAGCGGCTCACCCCTATGACCTCATTTCCACATGCTGTCCTCTGTGGGGACCCCACTTGTAAATGAGGTCACATCCTCGGGCCCTGGGGGTTAGAGCACCAAGATGTGAAAGAGGGGATGGAGTGGGGAACGAGTCAAGCCATCGCAGCTCTTTATTTAGTGGAAATAACTATTTTCCTTCATATATGCTAATTACGGAAAGGCCAGATATGATAGAAATTTGAAATCAGATAGTTATTACCCATAATTCACTTACAGAAAGTGCCTAGGTGATCCTCTTTCAGTTTTTTACTCTTTTGTCTCCGAGGTGGTATGCGTGTCACAGCATGTGAGTGGACAGCAGGTGACAACTGTTGTCCCTTTCCTCCCAACCTTAGGCAAGTCTTGGTAACTTGGTTTAGCTCCGTTTTGTGACAGTCTCACTCTGTAGCTCAGGCTGGCCCTAGAACTCACAACAAT
Source organism: Acomys minous (assembly GCF_964271855.1). NCBI lineage: Eukaryota > Metazoa > Chordata > Mammalia > Rodentia > Muridae > Acomys > Acomys minous. Next base: position 69,122,744 of record NC_140491.1, read on the forward strand.
CCTCCTGCCTCAGCCTCCTCCAGGGCTGGTATGACAGGCACAAGCCGCCTGGTTCCAGTTTTTTGTTTGTTTGTTTGTTTGTTTCCGGTTGTAAATTGATAAGGTCTTGCTTCCTCTGGCATTCACAGGCTCGCTTTAAAACTCGCTCGTTTTTCTGACTGTCTTGGGGTGGTATCGCACTATAATCTGCCTGGGGACACATCGTTATCGGCGTCATTGCATGTTTGTTTTTTGTTTTTCGAGACAGAGTTTCTCTGTGTAGCTTTGGCTGTGCTGGACTCGCTTTGTAGACCAGGCTGGCCTCGAACTCATAGTGATCTGCCTGGGGTGTTTCCATCTATACCCCGCCCAGCTGTGAGAGACCTACAACAGCTTCCTAGTGCCATCTCCCCGCCCACCTCCACACAGGGGGCCCCTTCTCTGTGTAGTGGACTTCAGGATTCCTCTGGTTTACGTTCTGTCAAGGGATTTTGTTGTGTAAAGGGATTTTGAAGTGTGTGTGTGTGTGTGTGTGTGTGTGTGTGTGTGTGTGTATACGCGCATGCGTGCAAGTGAAGAAACAGACAATGAGTGTTTTCCTCTATTGCTCCCCAATCCTTTTAAAAGATTTATTTTTCACTCGGGAGGCAGAGGCAGGTGGATCGCTGTGAGTTCACACAGAGAAAACAAAAAGAAAAGAAAAGAAAAGAAAAGAAAAGAAAAGAAAGAAAGATTTATTTACAGCAGGGCATGGTAGCACACTCCTTTAATCCCAGCACTTGGGAGGCAGAGGCAGGCGGATCACTATGAGTTCAAGGCCAGCCTGGTCTACAAAGCGAGTCCAGGACAGCCAAGGCTACACAGAAAAACTCTGTCTCGAAAACAAAAAACAAACAAACAAAGAGTTATTTACTGTTCATTTTATTTTATTTTATTTTATTTTATTGTTGGTTTTTTGAGATAGAGTTTCTCTGTGTAGCCTTGGGATTTATTTGTTCTTTACTTATGTATACTATGTGCACCTCTGAGAATTTATGTGCACCATGTACATGCAGGTGCCTGCAGAAGCCAGAAGAGGGCGCTGGGTTCCTTGGAACTTGAGTTACAGGTGGTTGTGAGCTGCCTGGTGTGGGTGCTAAGGACTCAACCTGGGTCCTGTCCTCTGGAAGAGCAGGGCGTGCTCTTAGCTACTTAGCCATCTCCCCAGCCTCCCCACTTATGTTTGGTTGGAGCCAGGGTCTCTCGGTTTCCTAGACTCTCCTTCTCGCTCCCGTTCTCCCCGACAGCACTGCGGTTACAGGCCTGTGCCATTATGCCTGGCTTTGATGTCTGTGCATCTTAGCTTGGGGCTTCATGCTTGCACATCGTGTTCTTCACTCACCCTCCATCCTCCATCCCTCCATCCTCCATCCCTCCATCCCTCCATCCCTCCATCCCTCCATCCTCCATCCCTCCATCCCTCCATCCTCCATCCTCCATCCCTCCATCCCTCCATCTCTCCATCCCTCCATCCCTCCATCCCTCCATCCCTCCATCCCTCCATCCCTCCATCCCTCCATCCCTCCATCCTCCATCCCTCCATCCCTCCATCCCTCCATCTCTCCATCCCTCCATCCCCCATCCCTCCATCCCTCCATCCCTCCATCCTCCATCCCTCCATCCCTCCATCCCTCCATCCCTCCATCCTCCATCCCTCCATCCCTCCATCCCTCCATCCTCCATCCCTCCATCCCTCCATCCTCCATCCCTCCATCCCTCCATCTCTCCATCCCTCCATCCCTCCATCCCTCCATCCTCCATCCCTCCATCTCTCCATCCCTCCATCCCTCCATCCCTCCATCCCTCCATCCTCCATCCCTCCATCCCTCCATCCTCCATCCCTCCATCCTCCATCCCTCCATCCCTCCATCCCTCCATCCTCCATCCCTCCATCCTCCATCCCTCCATCCCTCCATCCCTCCATCCTCCATCCCTCCATCCTCCATCCCTCCATCCCTCCATCCCTCCATCCTCCATCCCTCCATCCTCCATCCCTCCATCCCTCCATCCCTCCATCTCTCCATCCCTCCATCCCCCATCCCTCCATCCCTCCATCCCTCCATCCTCCATCCCTCCATCCCTCCATCCCTCCATCCCTCCATCCCTCCATCCCTCCATCCTCCATCCCTCCATCCCTCCATCCCTCCATCCTCCATCACTCCATCCCTCCATCCTCCATCCCTCCATCCCTCCATCTCTCCATCCCTCCATCCCTCCGTCCCTCCATCCTCCATCCCTCCATCTCTCCATCCCTCCATCCCTCCATCCCTCCATCCCTCCATCCTCCATCCCTCCATCCCTCCATCCTCCATCCCTCCATCCTCCATCCCTCCATCCCTCCATCCCTCCATCCTCCATCCCTCCATCCTCCATCCCTCCATCCCTCCATCCCTCCATCCTCCATCCCTCCATCCTCCATCCCTCCATCCCTCCATCCCTCCATCCTCCATCCCTCCATCCTCCATCCCTCCATCCCTCCATCCCTCCATCTCTCCATCCCTCCATCCCTCCATCCCTCCATCCCTCCATCCTCCATCCCTCCATCCCTCCATCCTCCATCCCTCCATTCCTCCATCCCTCCATCCTCCATCCCTCCATCCCTCCATCCCTCCATCCCTCCATCCCTCCATCCTCCATCCCTCCATCTCTCCATCCCTCCATCCCTCCATCCTCCATCCCTCCATCCCTCCATCCTCCATCCCTCCATCCTCCATCCCTCCATCCCTCCATCTCTCCATCCCTCCATCCTCCATCCCTCCATCCCTCCATCTCTCCAACCCTCCATCCCTCCATCTCTCCATCCCTCCATCCCTCCATCCCTCCATCCTCCATCCCTCCATCCTCCATCCCTCCATCCCTCCATCCTCCATCCCTCCATCCCTCCATCCTCCATCCCTCCATCCCTCCATCCCTCCATCCTCCATCTCTCCATCCCTCCATCCTCCATCTCTCCATCCCTCCATCCCTCCATCCCTCCATCCTCCATCTCTCCATCCCTCCATCCTCCATCCCTCCATCCCTCCATCCTCCATCCCTCCACCCCTCCATCCTCCATCCCTCCATCCCTCCATCCCTCCATCCTCCATCTCTCCATCCGTCCATCCTCCATCCCTCCATCCCTCCATCCTCCATCCCTCCATCCCTCAATCCCTCCATCCTCCATCCCTCCATCCCTCCATCCCTCCATCCTCCATCCCTCCATCCCTCCACCCTCCATCCCTCCATCCTCCATCCCTCCATTCCTCCATCCTCCATCCTCCATCTCTCCATCCCTCCATCCTCCATCCCTCCATCCCTCCATCCTCCATCCCTCCATCCCTCCACCCTCCATCCCTCCATCCCTCCATCCTCCATCCCTCCATCCCTCCACCCCTCCATCCTCCATCCCTCCATCCTCCATCTCTCCATCCCTCCATTCTCCATCCCTCCATCCTCCATCCCTCCATCCCTCCATCCTCCATCCCTCCATCCCTCCATCCTCCATCCCTCCATCCCTCCATCCCTCCATCCTCCATCTCTCCATCCCTCCATCCTCCATCTCTCCATCCCTCCATCCCTCCATCCCTCCATCCTCCATCTCTCCATCCCTCCATCCTCCATCCCTCCATCCTCCATCCCTCCACCCCTCCATCCTCCATCCCTCCATCCCTCCATCCCTCCATCCTCCATCTCTCCATCCGTCCATCCTCCATCCCTCCATCCCTCCATCCTCCATCCCTCCATCCCTCAATCCCTCCATCCTCCATCCCTCCATCCCTCCATCCCTCCATCCTCCATCCCTCCATCCCTCCACCCTCCATCCCTCCATCCTCCATCCCTCCATTCCTCCATCCTCCATCCTCCATCTCTCCATCCCTCCATCCTCCATCCCTCCATCCCTCCATCCTCCATCCCTCCATCCCTCCACCCTCCATCCCTCCATCCCTCCATCCTCCATCCCTCCATCCCTCCACCCCTCCATCCTCCATCCCTCCATCCTCCATCTCTCCATCCCTCCATCCTCCATCCCTCCATCCCTCCATCCTCCATCCCTCCATCCTCCATCCCTCCATCCCTCCATCCTCCATCCCTCCATCCCTCCATCCCTCCATCCTCCATCCTTCCATCCCTCCATCCTCCATCCCTCCATCCCTCCATCCCTCCATCTCTCCATCCCTCCATCCCTCCATCCCTCCATCCTCCATCTCTCCATCCCTCCATCCTCCATCCCTCCATCCCTCCATCCTCCATCCCTCCATCCCTCCATCCTCCATCCCTCCATCCCTCCATCCTCCATCCCTCCATCCCTCCATCCCTCCATCCTCCATCTCTCCATCCCTCCATCCTCCATCTCTCCATCCCTCCATCCCTCCATCCCTCCATCCTCCATCTCTCCATCCCTCCATCCTCCATCCCTCCATCCCTCCATCCTCCATCCCTCCACCCCTCCATCCTCCATCCCTCCATCCCTCCATCCCTCCATCCTCCATCTCTCCATCCGTCCATCCTCCATCCCTCCATCCCTCCATCCTCCATCCCTCCATCCCTCCATCCCTCCATCCCTCCATCCTCCATCCCTCCATCCCTCCACCCTCCATCCCTCCATCCTCCATCCCTCCATTCCTCCATCCTCCATCCTCCATCTCTCCATCCCTCCATCCTCCATCCCTCCATCCCTCCATCCTCCATCCCTCCAACCCTCCACCCTCCATCCCTCCATCCCTCCATCCTCCATCCCTCCATCCCTCCACCCCTCCATCCTCCATCCCTCCATCCTCCATCTCTCCATCCCTCCATCCTCCATCCCTCCATCCCTCCATCCTCCATCCCTCCATCCTCCATCCCTCCATCCCTCCATCCTCCATCCCTCCATCCCTCCATCCCTCCATCCTCCATCCTTCCATCCCTCCATCCTCCATCCCTCCATCCCTCCATCCCTCCATCTCTCCATCCCTCCATCCCTCCATCCTCCATCTCTCCATCCCTCCATCCTCCATCCTCCATCCCTCCATCCTCCATCCCTCCATCCCTCCATCCTCCATCCCTCCATCCCTCCATCCTCCATCCCTCCATCCCTCCATCCCTCCATCCTCCATCTCTCCATCCCTCCATCCTCCATCTCTCCATCCCTCCATCCCTCCATCCCTCCATCCTCCATCCTCCATCTCTCCATCCCTCCATCCTCCATCCCTCCATCCCTCCATCCTCCATCCCTCCACCCCTCCATCCTCCATCCCTCCATCCCTCCATCCCTCCATCCTCCATCTCTCCATCCCTCCATCCTCCATCCCTCCATCCCTCCATCCTCCATCCCTCCATCCCTCCATCCCTCAATCCCTCCATCCTCCATCCCTCCATCCCTCCATCCCTCCATCCTCCATCCCTCCATCCCTCCACCCTCCATCCCTCCACCCTCCATCCCTCCATTCCTCCATCCTCCATCCTCCATCTCTCCATCCCTCCATCCTCCATCCCTCCATCCCTCCATCCTCCATCCCTCCATCCCTCCACCCTCCATCCCTCCATCCCTCCATCCTCCATCCCTCCATCCCTCCACCCCTCCATCCTCCATCCCTCCATCCTCCATCTCTCCATCCCTCCATCCTCCATCCCTCCATCCCTCCATCCTCCATCCCTCCATCCTCCATCCCTCCATCCTCCATCCCTCCATCCCTCCATCCTCCATCCCTCCATCCCTCCATCCCTCAATCCCTCCATCCTCCATCCTCCATCCCTCCATCTCTCCATCTCTCCATCCCTCCATCCCTCCATCCCTCCATCCTCCATCCCTCCATCCCTCCATCCTCCATCCCTCCATCCCTCCATCCTCCATCCCTCCATCTCTCCATCCCTCCATCCCTCCATCCCTCCATCCCTCCATCCTCCATCTCTCAAGTCTGTTTTATTTGTTGTTGCTTTTCGTTTGTTTGGTTGGTTCTGGTTTTGCAGTCTTGGGGGTGGAACCAGCTAGGCAAGCACTGAGTTCTCCCCACCCCCAGCTATACTTCAAAGCTTTTAAGGCCCCTCACCCTCCCACCCCACCCCACCCCTACAAACCTGCCTCATCAGCATAGGAACATGTCCTAGCCCTGATTGATGGGCGGTGGGCAGTGGCGGGGGGGGGGGGGGGGCAGGGTGTGATAAGGAGATGCTGCTGAGACCCAAGTCTAAACATTGGCCTGCCGGTCCAGGGCTCAGAGCTCCTGTGGCCTCCAGGGATCTGGGTCATGCCAGCTCCCTCCCTGTCCCCTCTTATAAATCAGATATTGATGGGAAGCATTCCAGATGGGCATCATCAGATGCCACTGGAGGCTGTACTTCCTAGAACCCAGCATTAGCCAGTCCTGATTGACCATTTAAGACCCTGGCCATGAAATGTTCTGTGTTATATACATATATATATATTTTTTTTTTTTTGACAGCTCATCTGCAATTTGTTGTTAATTTCCCCGGAGGGCTGGTGAGCGGAGAGCCAGGCTCCCTCTGTCTTGTGCTCCCTGGAAGGCCATCTGCCCAAAGGAGGCAGCTGGCTCATTAGGCAAAGGAAGCAGGGGGCCCCCTGGGCCTGTCTCATCCATTGAATTTGTGCAAGAGAGCATCTGCTTGGGCCGCCTGGCAGCCAGAGCAGCTGCAGGCTGGCTGGAGCCAGGGCCACCGATGGAATGAGCATGCTCTGGTGATGGCACTCAGTTCTGGCATGGTGCCCTGTACTCGCAGCATGCCAACCCTTGGCATCATAGCTCCTGACAATTTTGAGAGCAACAGGTAGACCTACCTCCTCAGTTTACAGACAAGCCAACTTGATTCGACCCAGGGACATGACTTGCCTGGCTCTGTATACGTGTGTGTGCGTGTGTGTGTGTGTGTGTGTGTGTGTGTGCAGATGCGTGTGTGCAGGAACATGTGTGTGCAGGTGCAGGTGTACATGTGCAAGTGTGTGCAGGTGCATGTGTACAGGTGCATGTGTATGCAGGTGCATATGTGTGCAGGTGCATATGTGTGTTGGGTGTATTGTGTGCCGGTGCATAAGGAGGCCAGATGACAACTTGTGTTACTCCCCAGGAGCTGTCCACCGTGTTTTTGACCCAGAATCCTTCACTGAGCCCATTAGGCTAGGCCAACTGCCAGTGAGCCCCAGGGATCCACCCCTGCCTCTGCCGTCTCTGCCTCCCCAGCACCAGGATTACAAGTGTATACTACCATGGCTGGCATTTTTATGTGGGTTCTGGGGACCAAGCTCAGGTCTTCTTGCTTGCATGACAAGCACCTTACCAGCTGAGCCCTCTCCCCAGACTCAGCCTCGTTTTGTTTTAGAGCCAGGATCTTCTGTGCCTTGAGTCTATTGCCTGTTAGCTGTGTGTCTTTGGACAAGTTACCATGCCTTTCTGAGCCTCAGTCTCCACTCCAATGAAATGGGGTTAGTGACAATGCCTTTGCATGGAAGGCTCAGAGTGGATTAACGTGTGTCACTATTGTTTGTTTCCTGCCTCACAGGGGAGCCCCGGGGCAGCCGGGGCAGCATGATGGGCGTCGTTAATGGCCAGGAATTTGCTATGGCTACTCTCAACATCAGTGTGCGACAGGGGCACAGTTCTGAGGTCCCTACCATCTGGAGCAGCATCAGTCACGTCCCAGCAAGCGTGGGTATGTGGACTGGACCCACACAACAGAGAATGGCATTCTAAGGCTTGCGTGGGGCCTGGTGCCTGAAGTTAGGACTGTCTTCAACAGCTGCAGTCAGACAGGGAGAGAGTGATGTGAGCAGCATCCTGCATCAGGAGCTCAGAGAATGATGGGGGATGCCCCTTACACTTGGGGAGGGCATAGAAGAATGAAGAATCACCAGGAATGATTGACAGGTGTGAGCTGGAGGGGACAGAAAGAAAGACGCAGAGTCCCATCATCTAAGAAGCAGTAGGGGGCAGGGCGTGGTGGCGCATGCCTTTAATCCCAGCACTCAGGAGGCAGAGGCAGGTGGATCGCTGTGAGTTCAAGGCCAGCCTGGTCTACAAAGGGAGTCCAGGACAACCAAGGCTACACAGAGAAACCCTGTCTCAAAAAACAAAACAAAGCGGAGAAGGAAGAGGAGGAGGAGGAGGAGGAGGAGGAGGAGGAGGAGGCATGCACCTGCTCACAGGTTCAGGAAGCAGGGTGTCCCGAGCAGAGAATACCCAGGCTGCTCAGAGGTCCTGTCTTGGCAGGCCTGGTGAAGACCCTGTCTTCACAGACCCAAGGCCCCTTCCAAGGCCCCAGTGCAGGGAAAGGCCAAGCTCTTCAGAAGCCACAGTTGTTGGTTTTGTTTGGCTTTGCTTTAGAGTCATTTGTTTTTATTTTGTGTGTTTAATATCTCGCCTGCATATACCTATGTATGTACAACCATGTGCAAGCCCGGTGCCTGCAGAGACCAGAAAAGGCTGTCGGGTCCCCCTGGAACTTGCGTTACAGATGGTTGTGAGCCACTGTGTGGGTGCTGGGAGTTGAAGCCTGCAAGAACAGCAAATCCTCTTAACTGGGGATGTCCCTTCGTCGTAGGTCAGGGGACTTCAACTACCCAGACTCCAAGCCACTGTCAAAAGAGACCAAATTAGGCAAGATGCTGCCTATGTGTGGCCGCTACTCCAGCTGAAGGAACCAGGGAGAACCATCTAGGCCTAGGTCCAGTGAACTTGGCACTAGTGGGAGCAGTTGGAAAGGTTCTGCCCCCTTAAGGAATCTAGCGCCCTCCTGTCACCCCATTATGTGCTGCCCCTGCCCCTGCCCCTGAGGAAGCTGTGAGTGGGCAGTGTTCCCCTGGACCGGTCTGTGGCCTCTCCTAGCCCCAAAGGTCCAGATGTCACGTGCCATCCAGGGCAGTCAATGGCTCAGAACACTCCATTCTCTCCCAGGCTCGCGCAGAAGTTGTCTATAGCACAGGAAACTTAGTTGATCATCAACTCAGGCAGCGTGTAGTGACAGCCCGTTGCACCCCACGCGCGGTGGAGCCTATCAATCTGGTTTTTGTTGAACCAGGCTAAATATCACATCCCGTGCATTTCTTTATTATGTTTGCTTTGCTAACTGCGCCATAAAGCAGATGTTTGATTTTTCTATCTCCAAGGGTCTGCTAAAGTAACTGGCATGGGTAGTCGCAGACCAAGCATAGGTGGGGGGGCAGCAGGGGGAGGAGGGAGGCTGGGCCTTTGGGAGCAAAGGGGAGCCACAGAGGGATCTAGAGCTGGTGGGGGGGGGGGCGGGGGGGAGTGGCTGCCCCAAGGCTCCAGTCCTAACATGACGTCATGGCATCTGCATTCTGCTGTATCCAGGGCCTCTACTGCGGGTGCTGGTGGTCACTATTGCCCCCATCTACTGGGCCCTGGCTAGAGAGAGGGAGAGGCCTTAAATGGCTACTCTCTGACGGGTGGCGACTTCCGGCAGGAGTCACACATGGAATTTTCTACAGGTGAGCGTGGTCTTCTTGAAGGTGGCTGGAGGCTTGGGGGTGGGGGTGGGGGTGAGGAGGTGGGGTAGGGGGGGTAGAGTTGGGGGGGTGGGGAAGGGGGTGTGGGGAAGGAGGGTGGGGAAGGGGGAGAGCAGAGCCTGAGAGATCCCAGGACTGCACCTGAGCTGACTCCAGCCTGGGTGGGCATGGTTTGCAGGAGAGCTGCTCACAATGACCCAGGTGGCCCAGGGCCCGGGGCCCGATGGACTCCTGCTCCTGGATGTTAAAATCAACGGCATGATCCCCGAGAGCCTGGCCAACGCAGATCTGCGCGTGCAGGTACTAGCTCTGGGCTGCTCCACCCACCCACCCTGAGCAGACAGGCCCACTTTCCTTCCTCACACCCCGGAAGCTGGTTAGGACGGGTCTCAAGTGGAAGCTGCCACTCAGAAGCGAGCATTCCTCCCACCGCATAGACAAGAACGTCACAGGCACCGCGCTGCCCCTGGCTGGCAGCTTCTGGGCAGACGAGGCAGAGGTGGCTTCCCCAGTCTTCCCCCGTGCAACACCCCAGCTCCCTCCTGGCTGCTCTAAAGTTGAACCCCAACTCCTCCAGGACTTCCAGGAAGACTATGTGCAGACGGGGCCTGGCCGTCTATTTGTGGGCTCCACGCAGCGTTTCCTCCATGACAGCCTCCCTGCCTCTCTGCGCTGCAATCACAGTATCCAGTACGATGAGGCCCGGGGCCCCCAGCCCCAGCTGGTGCAGCACCTTCGGGCCTCATCTATCAGCTCGGCCTTCGACCCTGAGGCAGAGGCCCTGCGCTTCCAGCTCACCACAGCCCTGCAAGCTGGTGAGGCCCCACTGTCCCACTTCTGCTGGACCTGTCAGGGCCCCAGTTTCAACTGGCCATTTGCACTGAGCACATGCTGGGGACAGGGGCATGCATGAAGCAGCAGCTTGCCTCCTCCTCTGCCCTGTCTGGCCTGGCCCCTCCCACTCTAGCAGGGGCTTTCAGCTCCTCAAGCCACTCCTGCCCTATCCGCTGAAGCCTTTACCTAGGCCCAAGATGCATTCCACACCCTGAGCCAAAACCACATCTCACTCCCTCTTCCCAAGGTGCCTGTACCAAGCCCCTCCCCCCCCCCCCCCCCCGCCGTGGTTGTGACCTCTGGTGCCCCACCTGAGCATACCATGTAGTCACAATCAAGGGATGCTTTGAAAGTATTTTATCATTGCTTAAGGTCTTTGGGGGGGGGGGGAGTGTTAACCATTGAACAAGGAATGCTGGGAAGAGCAAGGCTGTAAGGCACGGCACACCCTGATTCGGATCCCACCTGCACTACTTTTCAGCTATGGACCTGGGGGATGGTGGGGACACAGTGGGCGATGCCATGCCCTCACCCCCAGCGGCACAGTGGGCGTGGACTGCTAGCTTCCTAGGGTCTCCACATGAGCAGTAGAGACTCTGCCTCTAAAACCCTATCTGGCCCCAATGGCCACCTTGCTAAGGTTGACAGTCTCTACAGTTGCTGAGGCAACCCCAGGTCTCCTCTCTTGCTGGCTGTTGACAGCTACGGCCACCCTCTGTGCTTGGCTTCTGGATTCTCCTGAGCGCATTTTTGCATATGTTAACCTCACTCTACTTTCTCTGATAGTCTCTCTTGAGTTTGCCTGGCTCTCTGCCTAGCCTCCCTTAAGAGCCCCGGGGGCACATCTACAAGACCAGGCACATCCCCACAGCCACCACCCCCAATGAACCTGGGCCAGGAGCCAGCTTGCTGCCTGGCTATCACGTGTCTGGTTCAAGACTGGGGCTCTCAGGCAGAGCCCACTGCCTGTACCAGCCCAGAGAGAAAACCCAAGATGCCCTTGGGGGCGGGGGGGGGGCGGGGGGTGGAGGGAACTGGCTCCCTCAGGGTCTTCCCTTTTGCCTTACAGAAGAAAATGAGGTTGGCTGTCCTGAGGGCTTTGAGTTGGACACCCAGGGAGCATTTTGTGTGGGTGAGTCCTTCCCAGACCCTGGTATGAGCAAGGGTGACCTTCCCTTCTGGGATGCACAGCCCACCCAGAGCCAGCTGGTGGGAAAGAGAGCCTGTGAACACAGGAGTCTCGTGTCTCCTCACCCAGACAAGGACGAATGCTTGGGGGCCCCAGCCCCTGCTCCCACATCTGCCGCAATGCTCCTGGCCACTTCTCCTGCTCCTGCCCTGCTGGCTTCGCCCTGGCCTGGGATCACAGGAACTGCAGAGGTAGGCAGCTCCAGGGGCGGGGCTTCCCGATCCCGGCCCGAGTGTGCAGCAGGCTCCTCAAGCACATATCCATGGAAGTGGCATTTTCTAGACGATGTAGAGGCTCAGGTGGTGGGGTGGTGCAGACCCCCCAGAGACAAATATGTGGTCCCTGTGTGTGTTCAGGACACCCAAGCCTGGAAGGTCTCCCCACTGCAGCTTCAAGTCTTGGTAGCCCTGTTCTCCTGAATGACGGATCTCCCTCTGATGTCTTTCTGTGATGTCACCCGTGTCACTCCCAGCAGTGGGGCCTGACCTTACCACGTCTCCCTTGGCTTTCTAACTGGGATCTACAACCTTACATCAGAACTACAGTCTGGGGAGCTGGGAGAGATGGCTCAGTGGTTTAGAGCACTGGCTGCTCCCCCAGGGGTCCTGAGTTCAATTCCCAGCAACTACATGGTGGCTCACAACCATCTATAATGAGATCTAGTGCCCTCTTCTGGCATGCGGGTGTACATGCAGACAGAGCACTCATATAACTAAATAAATATTTTTTTAAAAAAATAAGAAGAAAGCTGGGCATGGTGGCACACATCTTTAATCCCAGAACTTGGGAGGCAGAGGCAGGCAGATTGCTGTGAGTTCGAGGCCAGCCTCATCTACAAAGCGAGTTCAGGACAATGGGCTGGGGACCTTCATGCCAGGACTTCTAGGCTTTGTGAGGGGGCTGAGCCAGGGTACAGTGATGGCTACATGAAGGTACATGTTCACATGCCCCCCTGTGTGCTCTGCCCCCAGATGTGGATGAGTGTGTGGGAGACGCCCACCTCTGCCAGGAGGGGCAGCGCTGTGTGAACCTGCTCGGATCCTATAACTGCCTCCCTCACTGTAGGCCTGGCTTCCGGGTAACAGCTGATGGACACAGCTGTGAAGGTGACAGGGGCACAGGGCGGGGCCTGATCATATAATCCCAAGAAACCAGAAAGCATCACTGGGCTCCGGGGCATCTAGAATTCTGTTGGCAGAAGCCCAGAGCTGAGTCCTGCCTTTTCCTTTCTTGACCCCTGCCCACCTGTGTTTGATGAAGAGAAAAGTAAGTCAGAGACAGTGAATAGGCCAGTGCCCTCCACCCCTGCCCTGTGCACCAGTGGCAACTGGCCTTTGCCTGGACGTGGGCATCCAAGTGCTGTCCCTGGATCGGGGACCTTTATGCATTGTGTGCTTTTATGGCACTGGGTCCATCCATGTCGTGCGGTGTTTTCCTGGGCACACTTGCACACACATATATTCACCCCCGATCAGACACCAGCAAGTGGCCAAAGAGACAATTCCACGGAGTCTGATGTAGAGAACCTTGTGCGTTTCTGAGCTGGTAGGGAGTAAGGGTGAGAGGCTGCTTGCAGGACACAGGGTCTCAAAGACTGTTGCATTGTACAGGAAGCCACCCCCCGCTGGGCAAGAGCTTAAAGGATCTCCTCTTCCTTGACAAACTGTTTATATAGCCCCAAGGAGAGCTTTGTGAGTCTTTAAGTTTCAGGATTTTCTGGGCCTTAGGAGATTCTCGCCCCCACTTCCTCCTTCCCTCCTCCCTTTCTTCCTTTTTTTTTTTTTGTTTTCAAGACAGGGTCTCTCTGTGTAGACTTGGCTGTCCTGGACTCACTTTGTAGACCAGGCTGGCCTCGAACTCACAGTGATCCACCTGCCTCTGCCTCCCAAGTGCTGGGATTAAAAGTGTGCGACACCATGGCTGGCTCTTCTCCCTCCCTCCCTCCCTTCCTTCCTTCTTTCATTTATCTCTTCCTACATGCCAGGTCCTTAAATCCTCCACACTTACTACTCCCTTGCCAATACAAATAGGGCCCCTTCTTAACTCTTACATGTGAGAAACTTGTGTAAAAAGAGTATTGCCACCCTAGGACCTAGCTATGTCAGAGCTCTGCTGGGACCCCCTCTTTTTTTTTCCCCCTCTGTGGAGTCTGGATCCTGTTGCCTTTTAACCTTGTGTCATGGATGATGCAAAGTACCAGCGTGCAGCTTTGTGCAGCCTCGATTAGAAAAAGAGGCCGACCAGGCCCTGCCATGGGGGGTGGGGGTGGGGGTGGGTACAGCTCTGCCAGAGGCCTCTGGGCCAGACCACTTCCATGGCCATGCCTGTGACCACACCACTGCCTCCCCAGATGTGGATGAGTGTCTGGAGCAGCTGGATGAGTGTGGCTACAATCAACTCTGTGAGAACACTCCAGGTGGCCACCACTGTGGCTGCCCCAGGGGGTACCGCCAACAAGGCCACGGCCTGCCTTGCCTAGGTAAAAGGAAGGGACAGCCAACCCCTCTCTGGTCCTGGGTCTCACTCAGCTCTGGCTCAAGACAAGGAGTGTTTATGGTCTAGTGAGTCTGAGGATGACGTGAGCAGCAGCTTAAGCTGCTCACCAGATCCTGCATAGAGGCACTGATGTGGATGCCAGGAGGGGAGGAGGTGAAGACCAGGGCAGGACCTCAGAGAGGCATAGCGAGGGCAGTGGATGACTGGCACTAAGGGCCATGGGGCTTGCACTCTGTAGCCTGGGATGGTACTCAGATCTGGGAGGTGGCCCTGACTGCTGATCTGGGGTGACACAGGGGAGGTGGCCTTGACTGCTGATCTGGGGTGACACTCAGAGCTGGGAGGTGGCCCTGACTGAAAACCTAGGGCCAGGGAGTATGCTGGCAACAGGATCCTTAGGAGTCCAGCTTGAAGGAAACCCTTGTGTAATGTGTAAGACATTGAATTCTGGGAAGATGGCCAGAAGCCAGAGCATAGAGGCGCATGCCTCTCAGTCAGTCCTCAGGAGACAGAGGCAGGAGGACCAAGATTCAGGAGCATTTTGAGCAAGAATCTGTCTCAAATTAATTTTTTAAAAAAATGTTTTTCCTTTTTGGTTTTTTGAGACAGGGTTTCTCTGTGTAACTTTGGCTATCCTAAACTCGCTTTGTAGATCAGGCTGGCCTCGAATTCACAGCTATCCACCTGCCTCTGCCTACCGAGTGCTAGGATTAAAGGCGTGCCCCACCACGCCTGGCCTCAATTTTTTTTTTAAAGATTTCTTTATTTATTATGTATGCAATGGTCTGTCTGCATGTACATCTGCAGGCCAGAAGAGGGCACCAGATCTCATTATAGATGGTTGTGAGCCACCATATGGTTGCTGGGAATTGAACCCAGGACCTCTGGAAGAGCAGTCAGTGCTCTTAATCTCTGAGCCATTTCTCCAGCACCTCCCCCTCCCCCCATCTCAAATTTTTTAAAAATAAAAAAACCAGAAACAAAAAATAAACATAGAACAAAAGCCAAGGGTCAGCTGGGGTAACTGCAGCTCATCCCACCTCACTCTCCTTCCACAGACATCAATGAGTGCTTACAGCTGCCCACACCCTGTGTCTACCAGTGCCATAATCTCCAGGGTAGCTACCGATGCGTGTGCCCACCAGGCCAGACCCTCCTACGGGATGGCAGGACCTGCACCCCCCTGGAACGGAACAGTCAAGTCAAAACATTACCACTGTCAGCCACCGGAACCCATTTGCGCCCTGGCTGCGGTCTCGGATGCCCAGGCCCAATGGCTCCTACCATGCCTGGGTCTCCCTCCGGCCTGGTTCTGGAGCCCTGAGTAGTGTGGGACGGGCCTGGTGCCCCCCTGGCTTCATAAGGCAGGATGGCGTATGTACAGGTAAGGCGGGCCGTGGGCACACACACACTGTTGTCCTGGGCTCCTAGGCTGGACACGGAGCTGGGCAAATCAGAAACCCAGCACTCATGGGCAAAGTGGGGTGGAGGCAGGGGGACATTTTGTAAGTGAGTGACAGAGCAGTGACTATACTGATGGACAAAGGGGATTCCAAAAGGGATACTGGGGTGATTTTCAAAGCCCTGAGGAAACCCCGCTTTGAGACCCACTCTTCCTAAGGGAGGGCTGTTTGGGAGAGTGGAAGAATTGTTAACCATGAAGCCATAAAGAGGGACTGTTGGGAGCAGAGGGTGCAGGCCTGTGGACTCTGTGGAAGCTGACCTGGCTACACAGAGGGGACAGGACTCTGTCCGTAGAGCGGCCTTCCCCCCTCCCCCCTTGCCCTGGTGATGGAGACTGGGTGCAACTTCTACTCTTCCCCATTCCAGAGACTCCTCCTGCAGCAGGCCTGGGTGAGGCAGGCAGGGGAGGGGCTGCCTGGAGCAGGGAGTGTCCCTGACAGGTCCCAGAGCACATGGTCACCCAGGCAATCTGACTCAGCATGTCTCTGAGCGAAATGAGCCAGGCGGTGGAGGAGACTCCTAGGCTGAACACGTGCCTTTGAACCCCTACTACCCCTCCTCTGTCCCCCCTCCCCCACCCCCACCCCCTCCTCCCGGACCAGACCTTGATGAGTGTCGCGTGAGGAGCCTGTGCCAGCATGCCTGCCGAAACACAGAGGGGAGCTACTATTGCCTTTGCCCCTCTGGCTACCGCCTCCTCCCCAGCGGGAAGAACTGCCAGGGTGAGCCAGTCAGAACCAGTCCTCGTCCCTCCCAGGATTAGGGGGCTACTCCCCTCACGTCTCTGAACCTTACCCATGATAAGAGGACATGCCCTGCAAAGACATCCCCCCCCCACCCCGGGAGGTGTAGGGGTGTAGGGGAGGGTCTATCCTTGGGGCTCAGTCAAAATGCTGGTCTTTTTCACACTGCTGGCTTCCTCGGGTCTCTCTCTCTCTCCTGCGTTCTATTTTCTCATCTCCTACCTCACCCTACTGCCCAGACATCAACGAGTGTGAGGAAGACGGCATCGAGTGTGGGCCTGGCCAGATGTGCTTCAATACCCGAGGGAGCTTCCAGTGTGTGGACACACCCTGTCCCACCTCCTACCGGCAGGGCTCCAGCCCTGGGTAAGGAAGGGCCCACTTGGCGGAGGTACAAGCGGCCGGGCACGTGATCATGGCG
The DNA here is from genome assembly GCF_964271855.1 of Acomys minous. Taxonomy (NCBI): domain Eukaryota; kingdom Metazoa; phylum Chordata; class Mammalia; order Rodentia; family Muridae; genus Acomys; species Acomys minous. The sequence goes on from NC_140491.1 coordinate 69,139,345, forward strand.
GGTTTTTGTTTCCGGCTTGCTCATACCTGGACCCCCACCTCCAGGAAGGCTTCTTGAGGCCAGGGAAAGCTGCCCTGCCAGAAATCCCGGGCCAGAGCTACACGCTGGCAAACCTGTACCCAGGCAGGGACAAGCTTGCCTCCATGCGTGGTGTGATGTCTGGGATAGATAATGCGCCCCTCCCCTGGTTCAAACACAACCTCAGAAGGTTCCCCCCAAACATAGGAGTTAGAGAAATCTCATAAATGCCAGGGTCCAGCTCACCATGTTCATAAAGAGGCACCAAGGCCTGAGGACGTAGGGTCAGGAGGCTTGTGCCCTTGGGGAGGTTTCTGGAGCAGGTACAAAGGCGAAGTGAGGCAGGCGGTGGAGGAGACTCCTAGGCTGAACATGTGCCTTTGAACCCCTACTACCCCTGGGAGTCCAGACACATGACTCAGCCCCCAGGCTCCTCACCTCTGGTCACCTCTGAATGGACCTGGGTGGCTGAGTTTTATCACTTGCTGTGTGCTCACTGAGCCGCCCTAGGCTTTGGGTCAGGAAGGAGCGAAGGAGGGAGGGCACACTACAGGGCAACTATCAGGGTGATAGGCTTCAGTTTGCTGATCTCTGAAATGGGCTAACAGTGGCATCTGCAGGCAAGGTGTTCGGTGAACGTGGGGATGAACCGGGGTGTGCCAGGTGGCAGCCCATGAGCTTGTGTGTGCCACCCGCAGGACCTGCTTCCGCCGCTGCTCCCAGGACTGCAGCGCCAGCGGCCCAGCCACACTGCAGTACCGCCTGCTGCCGCTGCCCCTTGGCGTGCGTGCCCATCATGACGTGGCCCGCCTGGCTGCCTTCTCCGAGGCTGGCGTCCCGGCCAACCGCACGGAGCTCACCGTGCTGGAGCCCGACCCGCGCAGCCCCTTTGCTCTGCGCCAGCTGCGCGCTGGACAAGGCGCAGTCTACACCCGCCGAGCGCTCACCCGTGCCGGCCTCTACCGCTTGGCAGTGCGCGCAGCGGCACCCCGCCACCAGAACATCTATGTCCTGCTAATCGCGGTGTCGCCCTACCCATACTGAGGCGAGCAAGGCCATAGCTGCAGATCCACCATGACCTCACAGGGAGGAACAGGGCGGCCCTTGCCCATGCATGACACCTGCGGTGACAAGAGGAACGTCCTCTTCTCCCGCCCTGTGCGTCAGCGAGAACTTCGGTAAACACTGCTGTGCGCAGGGCCTTGACCCCAGGGCAGGGACGGCTGTCCCTTGATGGCAAAACCAACGAGTGCAGGCCTGAGTTCTGTCCCTCCTCAAATCTCAGGGGGGAGCTGGGAAAGGTCTCAGGGCCAAGGATCCCAAGGAAGACAGACCCAGTAGGAGAGGCAGCATCTGGCACTGTGCTGACCATAGGGAGTGTATGTAATATAAAAACTTTTTTTTTTACTGGCTTGATGCCTTTGTCGAATTATTTTATCTTGCTGAGGCCGGCCTGGGAGGGAGGTAGCCAGCCATACTGTGATCCCAGCTTCTGGGTCCAGAAGATACGGAACCCTAAGAATCATAAAGCTTCTGTCACTAGCTAGGATGTCCTGGACTCCCTTTGTAGACCAGGCTGGCCTCGAACTCACAGTGATCTGCCTGCCTCTGCCTCCCGAGTGCTGGGATTAAAGGCGTGCGCCACCACACCCGGCAAGGTGCGGGAGAATTAAGGAGAATTAAATGCTCTTCATAGACACCAATACATCGTTTGCAATATTAATAGTATTAATTCACAAGGATGATTTTAAATTGCCACGGATGGCGGCACACACCATTAATCCAGGGAGGTAGAGGCAGGGGGATCCAGAGTTCAAGGTCACCCTGAGCTGCATAGTGAGCTCCACAGTGGCCTGGACTGCAAGAGGCCCTGCCTCAAAACCATGACAGCAAAAAGCCGCTGCCTCCTAGCACCCGCCGCCCTTTGACTTTGTCCTCCTGGGCCCCTGCTAACCCGCAGGCACACGTGTGACTCTATCCCTGTTCCTCGTGAATCTTGTCACTAGGACAGGAGGCCTTGAGCACAGGATTGGTTTCTCAGTCACTTCTGGCACCTAAGTAGGTGCATCACTGTATCACTTTGGCGAGTGAGTGAATTACGCTTGTAATCCCAGCTCAGGGATCCGGGTCTACAAAGTGAGTCCAGGACAGCCAAGGCTACACGGAGAAACCCTGTCTCAAAACAAACAAACAAACAAACAAAAAACAACAAAACAAACAAACAAAAATCAGCTACAGAAAGAAAAAGGACTGAGTGGTTTTGTGTGCGTGTGGAACGTTTGTGGGGAACAGGCTGAGCCATGGCAACACTGGTAAAGTGCTTGCCTTGTAAGCGCCAGTTTGACTCCTAGAGTGTATGTCCTGGCAGGGTGGCCCACGCTTGTAACCCAGTCGGAGGAGGCAGAGGCAAGTGGATCCCTGCCAGGCAGATGAGCGCTCCCGAGGCCAGGGAGAGGCTCTGCTTCAAAGATGAGGTGGGTGGCTCAGCCTGAGTTTGGTCTCTAGATCCCAGGGTAGAAGGAGAGAACAGACCCCCAAGAGTAGTCCCCTAAATGCTGCTGTTGCCCTGTGACACCCAAACACCACACACACACACACACACACACACACACACACACACCACACCATATCACACACACACACCACACAACATACAGTACATACACATCACACACATACAAGCAACACACACACGCACACACACAGACACCCCATATCCCCCATGCATACAAATAATAAATTTTTTAAAAAGTGGACAGTATCCCCAGGGAACTAGGGAATATCACCCATGTGTGCACACATATTCACATACACATGCAAGGCAAATACATGAAAACAGAGATGAGGAGGGGCAGGGAATAGGGCGGTGGAGAGAGAGAGAGAAAGCGCAGTGCCATTGTATGCAAGCTTGGTCAGCCTCCATAGTCTGGGTCGACCTCACTGAACAGGTGACCTTTGAGCAGAAACCTGATAAAGGGAGGAAGGAGAGCTGCAGTTATAGAAGCAGCCGTTGTGGGGGGCTTTCTGAAGGGGGGAGGGTCCAGTGGTGGGGGTGGGGATTCCTGAGGAAAAGCAGGAAGGGAACTGAGTCCATCAGAAAAGTGGGGTCTTTGGGCTAGGTCAGGGATACATATGGCTTTGTGCCCAGGAGGGAATAAAGTGCTCCTGCGTGCTGGCCCAGACACCACTTTCTCCCCGCCCTTGCTTTTCTCTTTAGGTGGGCAAGCCCCTGCCGCCTCAGTGACCTGCCTTTTTCGCCAGCTGCCCCCAGGCATAGCCATGGAAAGCTTGTCTCTTGTGCCAAAGGTTTTGGGGATAATTCATTCTTCCCTGCCATTTTGGTTTACCTCGACAGTCATCTCTCCTTTTTTCCCATCTAAGACTCAGAGAAAGCAGTGGGGCGGGGCCTTAGTCTGTAGCCCAGGCTGGACTCGAACTCACCACTATCCTCCCTCGGCCTCCCAAGTGGACTACGGACGCGCCCCGCCACTCCTAGGTATCTAGGCTAGAGCTGGAGTTACAGGTTGCTGTGAGCCACCAGGTGAGTGTTGGGATCCGAACCCAGGTCTTCTGCAACAGCAGCCAGCGCTCTTAACCTTGGCCCATTTCTCCAAACAGGCCCCAGAATTTCCCCAGGACACATCTACTTTCTTTTCTGTTTTTGTTTGTTTGTTGAAACAGGGGCTCACGTAGCCCAAGGTGACCCCAAACTCACTACGCGTAACTGAAGATAACCCTGAGTATTTGGCTGACAGGCCCACACCTCCATCTTCTGTTTAGCCCTCTACTTTCAAAACAGGTGTACGTTAAGCCAGGGTTCTGCACACTTCTCTGTAAAGGGTGAAAGAGTAAATATTTTTGGCTTTTGGGGACACCGCGTTTCTGTTGCAACTCACTCCCTGTGCTTTCAGAGTGCCAGCGCAGCTAAAGGCAGCACAGGCGTCCGTGGGTGCGGATTGCTCCATTGAAACTTCACTAGGAGGGCCTGGGTAGAGCACTATCCTAGCAGGTCCCCAGCCCTCTCCCCCCTTGGGAAGGTCCTTCCAGATACTTGCATTACAAGTTTGCTACTTTCTTTCTTTTTTTGTTTTGTTTTATTTTTTAAAGACAGGGTCTCTCTGTGTAGCCCTGGCTGTCCTGGAGTCGCTTTTGTAGACCAGGCTGGCCTCGAACTCACAGCTATCCGCCTGCCTCTGCCTCCCGAGTGCTGGGATTAAAGGCGTGCGTCACTACGCCCGGCCAAGTTTGCTACTTTCACACCATGACATTCTCTTCTTTCAACCGCTCACAACAGGAGAGCTGTAAAAGGCCCCACCCCTGCTTTAAGCCACTTGGGTTGGAACTCCAAGCTGGAGGAGGAAGGAAGGGGGTGGGGTGGGGGGAGGCATGTGGAGGAAGGGGAGTCCCAAGCTCGCTGTATCTCACAGATCTTAGGCCCCACCCATGAGAATCTTGGGATGAACTCTCCTCCTGAAAAACACAAGGGTCAGGAAACCAGAGCCTGGGCTGTCTTTCTGCTGGCCTGTCAACTTTTTATGAACTTTGTAGCCCTAAGGAGGACAGGGCCTCACCCTGGGGCTGAGGACCAGCAGGGGGGTCATTCGTGTAAGCTGAAAACAGCTTCCCATCCCTGCTACGCTCTTGCCCACCTTTCCCCAATCTCACCCAAGCCCTCTGGGTGGTAAAGCTACAGTCTGGTGAGTCTACAGTCTAGGCATTCCTTCATGAACTCTAGTATTACTTTCCCAGAGGCTCCCAGGACAAGAAATAATATCCCCATTTCACAGATGCAGGGATCGAGGCTCAGAGGAGAGAGCTCTGCCTACGCCCGTATGGTCTTCTGATCACTCTGACAAGGCTCTAAGCTGCTGTCAGTCTCAATATTGTTGGCTCAGCAGGGGTGAGGAGAGAAGAGGGGCCAGAGTTAGAGGGGAGGAAGAGCTTGAGGAAGAGTCCCTTCCCCAAGAGCCCTCTCTCTGCTTTTTCTCGCCTTGTCTGCCTGAGGCTGTGAAACACCAAGTTTGTCCCAGGTCACCCACAGGGGCTGTTGGCTCATACAGAAGCCTCCAGACTGGCACTGCAGCTGGACCCAGCCCCACAAGAGGTGTTTTCCACTTCTGCCCTCTCACTGCCGGCTGCCATTGGTCACAGCCCCATCCAGCCACCAGGCCACTGGGGAAGCCGACCTCTGAGACTCTTCCCCACCGTCCGTGGTGGAAAACAGCTCCGCCTGGCAGGTCACTCATTAAACTTCCTGATGCAGCTTTTCCAAGAAGCTAACAACCGGACTCTGTGTCCCCTCTGGGTGGGAGGGGCAAGCCGAGGGCCAGCCTGGAGGTCATTCTCTGTTCTGGTCATTCTGCCCAAACCTTGGGCAGTGGCACAGTGCCTTCTGGTGTCAATCATAAGAAGCTGCAGAGCAAAGACCTTGAATACACTCTCCGCTGACACCAGCAACTGCAAAGCTCTTGGGTGCCAGGGGACAGAAGACGGGAGGAGGCCTCTCCACAGTGTGTGCATAAGCCAAGTGTATGTAGGTCTGTAGGTTGGTGCGGGGGGGCGGGGGGGGGGGACGACACATCTGTGAGGTCACATACACTGAGGTTGTCCTCAGAGCAGTCCAAGTCTGTACCTCAAGAGACCACCCGGCTGCCGTACAGAGCGTGCCTTGGCAGGCACGGTGCACACGAGTAGAAAGCAGAGGAGAAAACATGGTGGTAGTGGAAGCTAAGACCATAGCAGAGGGACAAACAGGAGGGACCAACCAGAGCCTCGTGCTCTTCAAATCATGCCACTGGAGACATCAGGCCTCTGCCACATGCTGACATGACAGATTACGGTTAGAAGGGAGAGAGGGAAGGGGTCAGAAAGGACCAAAGGACCTCCGCCATGTGCAAAGTCCACAGTGCAGGAAAGGGCCTCACACATGAAAACCAGCCCAGGGATTCCCGTGCGTAGGAGCTCAACAGCGAAAGGCCAAGAGGAGGGCAGGCAGCATCTCACTCAGATCCTCCGCACGTGCTGCACTGCGTAGTCCTGAGGAGCAGGGTTTGGATCCCAGCAACCACAGGACAAACCAAGGGTCCCCTGCCTGTAGGCCCAGCTCCAAGGCCAGGCTGGAGAACACCGAATGATACACTCCCAACACTCGCTTCTGGACTCTGCACAGCAGAACCCACAAGTGGGTATACTCACAGAGGTGTGTGTGTGTGTGTGTGTTAGGCTCTCATACGTCCCAGGCTAGCCTCTAGTTCACTATAGGTCACTGAGGATGACCTTGAACTCCTGATCCACCCGCCTCCATCTCCCAAGTGACAAGATTACAAGATTAGCCACCACGATTCACCCATGCGGTGCCCATGGGTGCACTCTGCCCGAGCTGCCTCCTCGGGCCTGTAGCCGAAGGCATTACAGGAAAACCCCATCTCTTCCAGTTTGGGGTCTTGCTATCTAGACAGCATTTCTCTTTGTCTTTTGTCAGTGTTGCCCCGGCTGACTCAAACTCTGTTTTATCTAGTGTCTGTTTCCCAGGAACTAGAGGCCACAGACCTGTGCCACCAAAGCACCTTAGACTATATTTTTAAAAAATATCATTGCCCAGGAGTCCTCATTCAACAAGGAGCAGCTTCCTGACTCTCACGAGTGTGTCCTTCCAGGCCTGAGCTGTATGTAGCTCAGTTGGCTGTGCCCTTGCCCAGCATGCACACAGCCTCAAGTTCAATCCCCAGCACAGGCAAATCAACAATACACAAAGGAAGTGTAGCTGAGTGTGGCGACACAGGCTGAAACCCCAACACCCAGAAGCAAAGGCAAGAGGAGCATGCACATTTGAGACCAGCCTGGGCTCCATGGAGAGTACCAGGTTAGCCCAGAGCTACCTAAGAGACCCCCATTTCGGCCCAGTCCCCCCAAAAGAATATATATACATCCGTGGTTTCCTGGACACATCTCTAGTTTAAACTAGAGAGCTGAATTCTCCACAGTGAAAGGTGGATGTCACCTCCCACGGATTGAAGTAACTCTTTTCATACCTTTCCTGTTGCTTATATTACAGCAATTAATATTTTTAAAAATATATTTTTTCAGGTTTTTCTTTTGTGTTACAAAGCAGTTACAAAGAGGTATAGAATACACCATGTTCATAGACTGGAACGTGCAGCAGTGTCTGCTTTCTCATATGTAGATTTATCTGTACAGACTTGTGGGGGTAACTCAGCAGCAGAACACTAGCTCAGGCCTGGGCTTGATTGCCAGCGCCACACACAAAGCCCAGCAGCTGAAGGACAGGTTCTCTTGTAGCCCAGGCTGGCCTCAAACTCACTATGTAGCCAAGGATGACCTTGAACTTCTGATCCTCGGGATTCCAGGTGTGCGCCACCGAAGCTGGTCCTCGTGGTGCTGGAGATGTAGCAAGAGCTTTGTGCATGCTATGGGGGCACTTCACTGACTGAGCTCCAGACCCGGCCCTGGCCCCAGACTTCAGACCCCAAACCCAGGCCCCAGACCCAGACCCATACCCATACCCCAGACCCAGGCCCCAGACCCAGACCCATACCCATACCCCAGACCCAGACCCCAGACCCCAGACCCAGCCCCGGCCCCGGCCCTGGATCCAGACCCAGACCCAGACCCAGACTCGGACCTGGACCCAGACCCAGACCCCAGAGCCAGACCCAGAGCCAAAGCCAGAGCCAGACCCAGAGCCAGACCCCAGACCCAGACCCACCCCTGGCCCCAGACCCGGACCCAGACCCGGACCCAGACCCAGACCCCAGACCCAGACCCCAGACCCAGACCCAGACCCGGACCAGGACCCAGACCCAGACCCCGGACCCGGACCCGGACCCGGACCTGGACCCAGATCCCAGACCCTGACCCAGACCCCAGACTCCAGACCCCAGACCCAGACACCAGACCCAGACCCCAGTCCCGGACCCAGACCCAGACCCCAGACCTCAGACCCCAGACCCCAGACCGCAGACCCCAGACCCCAGACCCCAGACCGCAGACCCCAGACCCCAGACTTCAGACCGAGACCCAGACCCAGACCCCAGACCCAGACCCAGACACCAGACCCAGCCCTGGCTCCGGTCCCGGACCCGGACCCGGACCTGGACCCAGACCCGGACCCAGACCCCAGACCCAGACCCAGACCCCAGACCCAGACCCAGACCCCAGACCCAGACCCAGACCCAGACCCCAGACCCCAGACCCCAGACCCCAGACCCAGACCCAGACCCCAGACCCAGACCCCAGACCCAGACCCCAGACCCCAGACCCAGACCCAGACCCAGACCCCAGACCCCAGACCCCAGACCCAGACCCAGACCCAGACCCCAGACCCAGACCCAGACCCCAGACCCAGACCCAGACCCCAGACCCAGACCCAGACCCAGACCCCAGACCCAGACCCCAGACCCCAGACCCAGACCCAGACCCAGACCCCAGACCCAGACCCCAGACCCAGACCCAGACCCCAGACCCAGACCCCAGACCCAGACCCCAGACCCAGACCCAGACCCAGACCCCAGACCCAGACCCCAGACCCAGACCCCAGACCCAGACCCAGACCCCAGACCCAGACCCAGACCCCAGACCCAGACCCAGACCCAGACCCCAGACCCAGACCCCAGACCCCAGACCCAGACCCAGACCCAGACCCCAGACCCAGACCCCAGACCCAGACCCAGACCCCAGACCCAGACCCCAGACCCAGACCCCAGACCCAGACCCCAGACCCCAGACCCAGACCCAGACCCAGACCTCAGACCCAGACCCCAGACCCAGACCCAGACCCAGACCCCAGACCCCAGACCCCAGACCCAGACTCAGACCCCAGACCCAGACCCCAGACCCAGACCCCAGACCCCAGACCCAGACCCAGACCCCAGTCCCGGACCCCAGACCCCAGACCCAGACTCAGACCCCAGACCCAGACCCAGACCCAGACCCCAGACCCAGACCCAGACCCAGACCCAGACCCAGACCCAGACCCCAGACCCAGACCCCAGACCCCAGACCCAGACTCAGACCCCAGACCCAGACCCCAGACCCAGACCCCAGACCCCAGACCCAGACCCCAGACCCAGACCCAGACCCAGACCTCAGACCCAGACCTCAGACCCAGACCCCAGACCCAGACCCAGACCCAGACCTCAGACCCAGACCCCAGACCCAGACTCAGACCCCAGACCCAGACCCAGACCCAGACCTCAGACCCAGACCCCAGACCCAGACTCAGACCCCAGACCCAGACCCAGACCCAGACCCCAGACCCAGACCCAGACCCAGACCCAGACCCAGACCCAGACCCCAGACCCAGACCCCAGACCCCAGACCCAGACCCCAGACCTAGACCCCAGACCCCAGACCCAGACCCAGACCCAGACCCCAGACCCAGACCCCAGACCCCAGACCCAGACCCCAGACCCAGACCCAGACCCCAGTCCCGGACCCCAGACCCCAGACCCAGACTCAGACCCCAGACCCAGACCCAGACCCAGACCCCAGACCCAGACCCCAGACCCCAGACCCAGACCCCAGACCTAGACCCCAGACCCCAGACCCAGACCCAGACCCAGACCCCAGACCCAGACCCCAGACCCCAGACCCAGACCCCAGACCCAGACCCCAGACCCCAGACCCCAGACCCAGACCCAGACCCCAGACCCAGATCCAGACCCAGACCCAGACCCAGACCCCAGACCCCAGACCCCAGACCCAGACCCAGACCCAGACCCAGATCCAGACCCAGACCCAGACCCAGACCCAGACCTAGACCCCAGACCCAGACCCCAGACCCCAGACCCCAGACCCAGACCCAGACCCAGACCCAGATCCAGACCCAGACCCAGACCCAGACCCAGACCCCAGACCCCAGACCCAGACCCAGACCCAGACCCAGATCCAGACCCAGACCCAGACCCAGACCCAGACCCCAGACCCAGACCCGGACCTGGACCCAGCCCCAGCCCCAGGAGGCGGTTTAGACACTGACGAGGTGTTTCCGCTATTTTATGGAAATGCCGGGGACATGAGATAGCCAAACGCTCATTTCCTAAACTTCAAGATTCACTGAGAAGCTACAAGAATCAGGACAGCACAGAGCCAGCATGACAACAGATTAAATAAACCAATGCAACCGGACACAAGGCGCAAGAAACAGACACACGGTTGCACCATCATTTAGAAGTCCAAAATTAACACGGAGGAGGGAGTGATGAGTCACCAAAGACATTTTCTTTTCTTTTCCATTTATTTGTGCCTTGGGGGTTTGCATGCGTGCCTTGGTGCCCAAGTGGACATCAAAGGACAACTTGAAAGAATTGGTTGGGTCTCTGTTTTCACTATGTGAGTCTCATGGGTCAGATTCGGGTCACTCGGCTTGGTCACACGCGCCTTTACCTGCCGAGCCGCCTCTTGGTGGCTCATCAGAGACCTTTAGGAAAGGTGTGTGTGATCTAGTCTGGTTTGTATATTCAAGAAGCCTCTGGCTGCTGGGGAAAAAAAGGGCTGGAGGACAGTCTAGTTAAGCAAGGGGGCAGGCATGGAAATTGGAGCGAGAAAAATCCTGTGGTCTGTGTAAAAGAGGGTGGTAGAGAGTGTGGAGGAGGTGGAGATGCAGAGACGGCAGAAGCTGTTGAATCTCCAAGAGTTCAAGACCAGCCTGGTCTACATAGCAAGTTCTAGGCCTGGCAGGGATACAGAGAAAGAACCTGGCTTTCTTCCTTCTTTCCTTCCTTCCTTCCTTCCTTCCTTCCTTCCTTCCTTCCATCACTTACCTAGATCCTTAAGGAGCCCTGATCTTGGTGTGGGAAGGGGAAAAGTGAAGGTCAAAGGTCATGATGACTCATTCAGGGTGAATCCCTTTGGGTCGTGTTCCACCCAAATTCCAGAACTGATCTGAAGAGGGCAGACTGACTAGATCCAGTGTCCACCCCCAAGGTGGAGGAATGCTGAGAATGTGCCCCTTCCAGGAGCCAGCGTGGCCCCTGCACTTGACCTCTGCCCCCTGGTGCTCATAAGTCAAACTGCTAACAGTTTGGGCTCTCATTTTCTTCTCACTTCATATCGACAGTGCCTATGTGTCAGCCCCCTGGCCTGGAGTCATTTCTGTAGTAGGGAGTAGATGCTCCTGCTGCTTGTGGCCTTGGGATCACAGTTCCTGCCTCTACCAGCTCAAAGCGGAGTTAGAGCAAAGGTTTGGGCCAGAGCTTCAGCCACCAGATTCTGCTGTGCTCTGGATGCGCTGTGTGGCCTTGGGAAAGACGCTTCCTCTCTGTGGTGCAATGCCCGACGGTAGGATGTGGATTAAAAAGTTATGTATTTCAAGCCAGGCATGGTGGCGCACGCCTTAAATTCCAGCACTCAGGAGGCAAAGGCAGATGGATCTCTGTGAGTTCGAGGCCAGCCTGGTCTACAAAGTGAGTCTAGGACAGCCAAGGCTACGCAGAGAAACCCTGCCTCGAAAAAAATTTTATATATTTCATAAAAGGGAACAGTTATGATGGAAATAGCAGATTAACATAGACATTTGCCCTGCCCTCTGGGCCAGCCCTATAGAGAAGAAGCTGAGGCTGCAAGGGGGGTAGGGGTGGGGGTGGGGGGTGGGGCGGGAGGGAGAATGGCCTCAAAGTGGCTCAAAAGCTGCTGTGTGGTTTTTTTCTTGACCCTCACCGGTCTCTAGAGCTGGTCCAGTGAGTGTGCTACTCGCCTCTGGGCCAGCTGTCATAGTCTCTTAACAGGTAGGTGCCTCAGCTGCCCCTGGACGTGTAGTCCCACATGGCGCACTTGTTTCTAACCATCATGGGCCACATTTGGGTTGGAGGACAGGGCCAGCTGCTCAAGAGAATCCTGCAGCTAGAGCTGTGTTTATAGATGTACCTGGCACTTTCTCCTTCCCAGAAGCCCCCACAACTGCTGATTCTGGCTTTGAAAAAATCAGGAGTCAGAGTAAGGGGCTTGGGTGGACCTCAAAGGACACCCAGAGTCTAAGAGCGACGCAGTAAGACAGGCTGGGCAAGGCCTGCGTGTGGAGCTGGCTGACGGTTAGAATCTAGGACTCCCTTAGTGTCGTGGTTCACTGGGGCAGGGGCTGTGCTGTGTGGGCCAGGGCTCAGGCCAAGCTGAGAAGCCTCTGGCACAGCCTTCTGTGGATCACAACCCCCCCCCCCCCGCCTTTCATTTTACAAGCCAGCGGCTTCACCTCTGCAGACGTCAATCTTTCCCACCTTCTGATGGGTCAGCACACCGCCAGACTTTGATTCACCGTTCACTGAGAGCCCAGGGCAGTCTGGGCAGGTGCCAAGCTGAGGAGAGATATTCAGGACCTTAAGATGGCATCCCCGGCCTTCTTTGGCCAGCTCCTTTGCGTTTTCTCCTGTGGACCCTTGGCTCCGGCTTGGGGGCTATCGTTAGGGGAACGAGGGCCTCTGAGGGGAGATGCTTCAGTCACTTAATGAAGTGGGTACACATAGCCTCTGAGCCTAAGCAATTTGCATCTTCACTCTTTGCCTTGAATCGCTTTCAAGGGTTCTTGCAAGACGGCTGCGATCAGTCTGCTAGTCACGCGGGTTCCAGCCTCTGCCGCCCTCCGAGGCGCCACCAGCCGGCTAGGATCGAGGGACCTAAGCTGCAAACGCCCACGCCCGTGCGCCCCCGGGAGGCTGTGCTGGCGCCGAGGGAAGTGGGAGGGGTCAGCAGGGAAGAGAACCGCGGGACACGCCCACCCGCAGGTGGCCGCGAGCTCTGAGAGGCTCCGAGCGGGGGCCGGGCCCGAGGGCGGGGCATGTCGCGCGCCTGTTCCCACGTGTCCCCGGTTCCTGCCCCCTAGGCCCTGTGCTTATAACCCGGGATGCGCGCCTCTCCCGGCCCTGCTCCTCCGACTGCCACTGCTGCTTGGGCTCACTGGTAAGAAGTTCCGGGGCCTCTCTTGGTCTCCACTCTCTAGCCAGGGTCACGTCCGAGGAATCCCAGAGGGAGCGAGCAGCTTCAGAGGGTGGGCACAAGGCAGCCCCTCAAGTGACCGCGGAGTCGGTGGAAGGAAGCCTGATGCCCGGGTTGCTGTGACGCATACATTCCTCCTGCCTAGGGAACCCAGCAACGGGCACAAGTCCCAGGGCCTGGGGTGCAGGTGGAGTATCGAGGCGCCTTCTGGGTTTTCCTTCTTTGATCACCATTCCTGTGAGCTGCGAAGGCTCCTAGTAGAGACCCGGAGAGTTCAGAGGGTTGGGGGGGGGGGTGTTCCGATTCCTGGGTCGGATTCAGCCTGTTTCTCAAAGTGAGGCATGAGATCCCTTAGGGCTTTGGACATGTGGCTTTCTCCTGAATCTGAGGGTGTCCTGCTCAGGTAGACACGCGCCTGCGCCCAGATCCTAGGCTGTGACCTGTTTCCCTTCCCGGTGGGGTGCAGTGTGAGGCTCACTCTGGGTGGGGCTTCTCTAGCCAGGTTTCCTGCTGGCTGGCTGGCTCGCTCGCTGGTTCTTTGGGAGGAGTCCCATCACAGGAAATGTCTGCTTCTGGATTGTTAACGCCTTTGGGCCCCCTTCTCCAGGGAGGCACCATCATCCTAAAATGGAGGGAAATCCTCTCCAGGAGAGCCAGCTGCACTCTCAGTATTCCCCTCTGTAAAGTGGGGGCTGTCAGGCTGCCGACAACTGCAGCGCGGTAGGAGCAGACCTGCCCTCTCCCCAGGGGTAGACTAGGAAAACCCTTCCTTTGATCCCTCCCCTTTGCATCTCCTCCACCTGGCCTGTGACCTGGCAGGTGATGCCTGACGTCAGCCTCCCAGCTCTGGGGCTGCCAGCCTTGTGCTGCTGTCCAAGAGTTCAGTGAACTGTTGTGAGCTGTGGCCAGGGGCTGCTCACTTGCTCACTGGGTCTGGGATACAGACCTGAAAAGACGCGGTCCCTGTCCCCCTGGGACAAGGTGTTCCAAAAGAGGTGGCCAGCAGAGGGAACCAAGAGCTGGGCTTCGTAGAGACTGGAATAGTCTTTTCAAACTCCCCCCACCCCCACCCCTCTCTCAGGGTCTTCCACCACAATCTAATTCCTTGGGCTGCCCAAGGAATTCTGGCCCTACCCAGTGCCCGTAGACTCCATAAATGAAGAGTAACTTCTATCCATCACCCACCTCCCACAGCCTCTCTACAGGGGCCAAGCACTGGGTAGGACCGAACCGGAAGCCTACACTCTTAGCACCCTTGGTCATACACCGTGCCTCCACGGCCAGCCCAACTGCCTGCCTGCTCTGGGCTTAGTGAGCCAGACACTCCAGGAGCCTCGGCGTGGAGCCAAGCCCCGGCCCACCTGCTGCACCAGCGTTTTCTCATGGCCCACTTCACTTACTTTGAATGCCACTGGGTCAGCCAGATGCCTCCAAGGGGCTGTGGATACACACGTGCTCTGCTGAAGGCTTTGGGCTGAGTGGATTTCCCAGGACCTGGCTCCCTGCTCCTTTGAGCTGGTTCCTCCCTAGACCTGAGAAAGGCAGGACACCCCGAGACTCCTTGTTGGTAATGAATGGATCGCTGTGCTCTTTGTTCCTGGAGCTGTTAGCATCAGAACACGGGACCTGGCTGCCCCTGAAAAGCTATGCTCTGCCAGCTCCACCACCCCCACCCCCCACCCCACCCCCGCCAATTAAAGAGACAATTAATAGTAAGACAGGTGAATCTAGCCACGCTGGGAAGAGAGACGAAGAAGACCACCCTAAGCCCACTTTTGGCATCCTGACATAAGATTTAGGTTTAAACAGGGCAAGAGGCATGCATACTTGAGCAACCCTGTTCAAGGTGTGGCCCGGCCATCATCTGATCTCTAGATAAATGGGCAGAGCTGTGTGACATCGGCTCTCGGTTTGCTGGCTTTACTTATTTGTTCTTTTTGTTTGGTTGGTTTGGTTTTTTTAAGACAAGATTTCCCTGGGTAGCCTTGGCCATCCTGGGCTCACCCTGTAGACCAGGCTGGCCTCAAACTCACAGCAATCCACCCACCTCTGCCTTCCGAGTGCTGGGATTAAGTGTGCACCACCACGCGCCCCCCCCCCAACCCCCTCCCTTTTTTTTTTTTTTTTTTTTTTTTGGCTTTTTTGAGACAGGGTTTCTCTATGTAGCCTTGGCTGTCCTGGAACTCACACTGTAGTCCATGCTGGCCTTGAACTCATGGAGAGCCACCTGCCTCTGCCTCCCAAGTGCTGGGATTAAAGGCGCGCGCCACCATGCCCAGCTACTTATTTATTCTTTTTCTTTTTTCTTTTCTTCCCCCCCCCTTGGCCCCCCCTCCAAGACAGGATTTCTCTATGTAGTCCTGGCTGTCCTGGACTTGCTTTGTAGACCTCGAACTCACAGCGATCCTCCTGCCTCTGCCTCCCTAGTGCTGGGATTAAAAGAGTGCGCCACCACACCCGGCTTACTTATTTATTCTTGAGACAAGGTCTCACTATGTGTCCCTGGCTGATCTGGAACCAGGCTGGCCTCAAACCCACAGAGATCCCCCTGCCTCTGCCTTCCAAATGCTGAGATTGAAGGTGTGCACCACCAGGCCTGTCCTCTCTCACAAGTTCTTCAGCTTTTCCCTTCCCCCAGCTTGAAGTTCCTGGGAAATTCTAGTTCCTTGGGGCCCATCATTTCAGTAGTCTGAGAGTCAACAGGATGGATACAGGTGTCTTCACGCCTGCCAGGACAGTTAGACTAGATAAGGGTTTTCGGATCTCTCACCAGAGACTAGTAAAAGCTGCTTAGTCTTTCTACTTGCCTCTTTGGGGCATGAAGGTCAGAAACCCAAATCAATCAAAAGAAAATTTAGGCTGGATCCCGTAGGAGGATAGTGCGCCTCCTGCTGATCAGTATTGGGATTGCAATCTAGCTTTTTTTCCCCCCTTTTTCTTTTGAGACAGGGTTTCTCTGTGTAGCCTTGTCTGGCCTAGACTCACTTTGTAGACCAGGCTGGCCTTGAACTCACAGCGATCCACCTGCCTCTGCCTCCCGAGTGCTGGGATTAAAGGCGTGCGCCACCACCGCCCGGCTGCAGTCCAGCTTTATCAGCCCGGAACTTCGAGTCACCTCAGAGAATCTTCTGGGCCAGGTGAAGTTTAGTGTTTCAAAAGAAAAGTAATGACAAGGCAATGTGGACCTTACGGAAGGTAGCAAGCTGGGAGGGGGGGTGGAGGGACAGCCCACGTTGCTATCTGTTCGGGACAGGAAGTGAAAGGCACAAATTCCTAGGAACCAGGGAGTGGAGGGCAGTCTGTAGTCAGCCTGGGCTTGTTAGTTAGCAAGGTGAGCGACCTTCTCTGTGGCCTCAGCCAGAGCCAACTGGCCAGTGTCCGGGAAACACCCATCAGGCCAGCCAGGGTACTCCTCAGCACCGAGGAGGCTTGAGTAGCTTTTAAATACTAAAGCCAGAGTGACAGCAGCAGTCTGCTACTGACACCTACTCAGATGGAGACCCAAGATGATATGTGCCCAGCTCACAGCCTCGTGGCTTCAAGCCCAGCATCCTTACTGATTTCTAGGCACACGTGTTCGTGCACGCGCGCAGACACACACACACACACACACACACACACACACACACACACACACACACGAGCGTGCGCGCGCACGTGTACACCTCAAGTCCACAGAGACACTTTCTCTGGTGCACACACACTGCAAGCCTGCATGTGTGCTTCTAGGCACACAGCCCTTGCTGGAAACATCCTTCACTGCATAGCCCCAGCTGAGGCTCCCAGAGGGCTTGGCAGGCTATAGTGGACTTAGCAGCCCGCGTTTCAGGGCATCCCAGCCCTTTGTTTTTACAGCAGGGAGCAGACCTTCGAAGAGTAGCACCTGCGTTGAGGTGGTCATTGCCTACTACGCGCACTGTCCCATGCAGCTCATGGCAGAAGGAACAGATTAGAAGTCAGTGGGTTAGCTGGGCAGCACAGGCAGAGAGGCAGGCAGATCGCCGTGAGTTCGAGGCCAGCCTGGCCTACAAAGCAAGTCCAGGACAGCCAGGGCTATGCAGAGAAACCCTGTCTCGAAACCGAGAAGTCAGTTTTGTGAGTTTTGTGCCCTGATGGGAGTAAAAGCTCCACGGAGCCACTGAGGCTGGGCAGGCAGAACAGGCATCCGGCCGGTCTGAATGGAGCCCTATTCTCATGTCACCCTTGGGCTCCTGGTGTCCTTCCTTAGAAGGGGCCGGGAGGAAAAAGTCACCATTTAAGAGCTTGGTGAACATGCCAGCCATCTATAATGAGATCTGGTGCCCTCTTCTGGCCTGCAGGTGTATATGCAGGCAGAATATTATATACATAATAGTAAATAATAAATAAATCTTTAAGAGCTGGGAGAATCTGCAGGCAGTATCCATTCTCCAGACACCTTGAGATGTCTGAGAACTGCCCACCACCCTTTGCCTAGCTCTTCCCCTCTGGTACCTCCAGGGGGGTGTCCAAGCTTGCCCCACAGAATAGATCAATAGGGCACACAGCCCAGTTTATGTGGGCTTGAGGCCTTGGCGAGTCCCTTAGCCTGAGCCTCAATTCCGCTGTCTACAGTGGGGCAAGCGCCTAACAAAAGGATTTGACGTAAGATGCATGGATTTAATATCTGGTCTTGTATGTGAGGGGTGGAGTGCTGAGGTCCACATTGGATGTCTTTCTCAATCTCCACCTTTTCCCCATCTTCATGGATGGGTGAGTCCCATATGCATGCAGTGCTCACAGTGGCCAGAAGAGGGTGCCAGATCTGGAAATGGAGTTACAGATTGGTGTGAGCCTCCATGTGGGTGCCTCCTCTCTACCTAGCTTTGGGTTTTTTTTGGGGGGGGGGTGCGTGTTTTTGGTTTTTATTCGTTTGGTTGGTTTGGTTTTGGTTTTTCAAGACAAGATTTTTCTGTGTAGCCTTGGTTGTCAGGAACTCGCTTTGTAGACCAGGCTCGCCTCGAACTCACAGAGATACACTTGCCTCTGCCTCACGAGTTCTTGGGATTAAAGGTGTGTGTGCCACCATGCCTGGCTCCCACCTTGTTTGAGGCATGGTCTTCCACTGAACTCAGAGCTTATAGATTTGCCAGTGAGCGCCAGGGCTGCCTGCGTCTGCCTCTGGGATTACACGCCACCATACCCAGCTTTTTAAATGGCTGTCAGGGATGTGAACTCAGGTCTCGGGCTTATGCTGCAGGCACTTTGCCAACTGAGTTACCCCTTCAGCTTGTGAGCGCATGCGTGCCTGCCTCTCTGTGTGTGTGTGTGTGTGTGTGTGTGTGTGTGTGTGTGTGTGTGACACAATGGCTTCCCGGGTGATGTTTATAAAACTTGACAAACTGGGTGATGTACATACATGCAGCTAGGGGCTGAAGTGCAGCTCAGTCGTAAAGCGCATGCTTAGCAGACACAGGACTGTGGATTCCATCCGCAGCACCCCAGGTCTCCATCCATGTCTCGGGCAGGCCACTCACAACAAAGTGACCACAGGGGTCTCAAGATCACATTTGCTTTTACAGAGTGGTTCACCCAGCCAGGAAGACAGACTACGGACTCCAGGAACCTGCATCTGCAATCCCAGGTATTTTCCATGCTGGTCCTTCCTGCCTCTCTTCTCTATCCTTCCGTCCATCCTCCATGACCAGTTGCCTAGCTGCAGTTGCCATGGGCACCATCTTCTGGCTTTAGGGTCATGGCTTGCTGAGTCACTGGCAGCCCAGGTCCAGGGCAGCTGGCCGGGGATGGGCAGACAGGTACTGCCTGTTGGAGACCGTAGGCAGGAAGGAGAGTCGGGCCCCTGCACCAACCATACTGTTCCTGAGGTGTTTGTCTCTTTAAGTCCAAAGGGCAGCAAGGCCTGCTGGAGACCTCCTGGGATTGACTAGAGAGGGGGCCTTGGGAGTGGGGGTGGGGGTGGGGGCCCAGTATGGGGACCTTCATAGTCTTTGCTCAAGCTCCCAAGTCCACCTGCAGCTGTGACTAGGCCCTGCAGCTTGACACTGGATGGCCTGGGAAAGCCACTGGAGCCCAAGGGAGCAGTACTTAACATGCTTTCTGGTAGCTATAGCAACCAGGTGAGCCATAGCAAACCTCCCAGGGCTTGTGGAGGACTGCCCATCATCTTTCCCAGAGACATCTTAAGAAGCACCTTAGCTGACTTTGCCCCTAGGGCAGCGGTTCTCAACCTTCCGCCGTGGCCCTTTAATATAATACGGTGCCTCATGTTATGGCAACACCCCCACCCCCACCCCCCGAAACCATAGCATTATTTTTGTTGCTATTGCATCACTGTAATTTTGCAACTGTTAAGAATTGTAAATGTCTGACATGCAGCCCCTGGTTGAGAACCGCTGCCCCAGTGGAAATATGAGACACCGAGGAGGCCTGGGTCCAAATCTGGCCCTGCTACCCTCTGACATGTTATAATCACCGGGGTGGCGGCTGAGTTTGGGACCCTGAGCCTCCTCTTCGGCACGGTGGGCGCTATAATAGCATCTGCTCGCAGGGCCACGCCCAGGGCATGCTCCCGGAGAACCCTTCTGGATGGGGGAGACAGCTGTAATGGCAGCTGACAAGACAAGACAACCATAGCGCCTTAGATGAAGGCTGGGCTGTGGTTTGGTAGCACACCTACTGAGGCTGCAGGGCAAGAGCTCTAGGCTACGGAGAGGCAATCTGCCTGGCTCCCTCCTCTCTCTAGGCCTCTTTCCTCCATCTGCACACAAGAGAATGTGTCTTTGAGGCCCTCTATAAGAGTTGAAATGACAGAGATACCAGTAGTCTCTCAGGTCCCTTAGAGTTGCTACCCCTTGAAAACAGAGGGTGACAGGACACCTGAAATTCCAGGGGGTGAACAAAGGGGAGGAGCCTGGGACCAAGTATCCTATCCTGTGGCCTCCTGTCCACCCAAAGGCGGTGTCAGCATCACTTGCTGGGCACGGAGCCAAGTTCCAAAGGCTTTTCTCCTTGACCTTGAGTCCGTTCGTTTTATGACCTTGGCCACTGACCTCCCTAAAGCCCCCACTGCCCACCTACTTCTGGGGTCCTTGTGGAGGCTCAGGGTGATACACACAGCCCCCACCCCACCCCACCCCACCCAGGGCCCAGCCTGGCACTTCTTACTCTGCAAGAAACAGCTCTAAAGGAAGTATGTCAGCTGCCTGCAGCTCTAGCCCAGGCCGCTTCCGGGCCTCCCACTACACACACATCCCTTGGACGCTGGCCTTGGTCCAGCCACTCATTAAGGCTGGTAGGGTCCAGCTCCAAGATCGGCCTCCTTATCTCTAGCCCCGACTGTTGCCATCAGCGTTCTTGGCTTCCGTGTGGGACACGGTACAGGGCAGTCAGGTCAGGGTCCCAGGAGGGGTGCATGCAGGAAGGTGGACGTTGTGTTCCCAGCATTCCAGTGGTTTATCATCCAAGGGATAAAGTGTCCAAGGCCTCCCCCGGGGTGGGGCTGGAGCCAGGAGGGACTTAGCACGGTTGACCTTCCACACTATACTCACATTGCTTCTTGCTCCCTCCAGACACAATGTCCAGCAAGGGCTCTGTGGTTCTGGCCTACAGTGGCGGCCTGGACACCTCCTGCATCCTCGTGTGGCTGAAGGAACAAGGCTATGATGTCATCGCCTACCTGGTGAGGAGCTGCCCGGCATGCCTGTGGCTCCCTCGGTCCTTCTAGCCTGCCCTCTGTTGCTTTCTGTCCCCTCTGCCCACATGTCACCAAGCCCCGAGCCACAAGGAAAACGGCCTCTAACTCGCTTAGCTTTGGCCGTTCTTTGGCTTTGAGATGCCCCTCAGAGCCAGAGAAGCCTAGCTCTCAGGAAGGTTACAGGAAGGTTACACAGGCATGCCCTTAGTGACGCCACCGTTCTGCCTAGAGAGGGTCCCTGTGTTTTGACATGACATATAGTCCTAGCCTTTCCACGTAGCCACCTCCAAGCAGCCTAGGGCGCTAAGCTCTAGGATGACAAATAGGTCATGAGAGAAAAGTTGTGCTTGGAGCCACTTCCTCATGCAGTAGCTCAGACATCCCTAATGGAGCAGGCTGCAGGCACCATCGTCAGCTCCGTACAATGTTAGAAACTAGATTAACTCCAATCTAGAGCGAGTGAAGACAAAGAACAGCACAACCGGAAGGCGAATCTTGGCTCTCGCGGCAGTCTTCCAGGAGAAGGAAGGCTTCAGGCAAGGCTGGATCCAGGAACCTGCCCTGATCTGCCCTCACTTGGCTTCATTCAAAACTCGCCTCAGGCTCTCTGGCTAGGAGAGCCCAAGGCTCCTCCCACTGGCTGCAGTCAAGCCTTCCAGGCATTCCTCCTTAAGGCAGCACCTTGGGTACATGGGTCTTTCAGGGGAGGGGAGGGCATAGTGCGCTGGCTCCCACCATCCCTGGGCAAAGGATGTCTGAGGAAATGAGAGGAAATGAGTCTTGCTTTGGACCGTGAAGTTGGCCTCAGCCTTGAAGGGAAATCTTGTGGACGGTCAGCTGACCCTGTCATCTGTTACAAAGGACTAGGAGAGTGAGGGGAGGGAAATCCCTTTGCTCAAAGTTACCTAGTGAGTGGCAGGTGTGTGTGTGTGTGTGTGTGTGTGTGTGTGTGTGTGTGTGTGAGAGAGAGAGAGAGGGGGGGGGCGGTCCTAGCCACCTGCCAGACTGAAAGCAAGGCCATCCCAGACGGGGCCTTGGGAAGATCCGGGGCTTGGAGAGCTGCATCTGTGGGTCCAGGTGAGGCCCCGGGCAGGGGGCAGCAGGCAGCGGGCAGTGGGCAGCGGGCCTAAGTCCACAGGCAAAATAAGCTGAGCGCCTCTGATCAGGCCTGCTGCCCACCAGGGAGCTCAGATAAGCTGGTCCCTTCCTGTGCCCAGGGGAGGAATTGTGTGGGCTCAGGAAAGCCTCAGACCTGTGGATAATTACAACACTGTGTCCAGGGAAACCAGTGCCACGTGCACCCAGCAGCGCAGGGCCAAGTGTGAGCTGCCAGGGGCCCCACCCTCTCAAGTCCCCCTGCAGCCCCCTGTCCTTCCTTCTGCCACTTTCTGTGATGGATTGGGGGGGGGGGAGCAGCTGTGTTGGGGCGGGGGAGGGGGCTGGCCAGGTTCACCCAGGGTCCTTACAATCCTCTCGCACCCTCTCTGCCCTGGGTTTACCGGCCTCTGTTTCTGCTCCACAGGCCAACATTGGCCAGAAGGAAGACTTTGAGGAAGCCAGAAAGAAGGCACTGAAGCTTGGAGCTAAAAAGGTAGATGTGGGAGGCGGGGCTTGGGGCTGGAGGTGGGGATGTGGTGGGCGGGGCTTGGGGCTGGAGGTGGGGATGTGGTGGGCGGGGCATCAGACCATGTATCTTCGTGCACATCCCCCTTTAACTGTCTATCCATCTACCTAGCCTCCCATCCTTTTAAACAGACTCAGGAGACTCCCGCTAGGCTCTGTGTTGCTTGAGACTCTAACCTTTGATAGACAGGCCTGTGTTGGGTGTAGGCAATATGGAAGGTGGGTCCCAGATGATCATCTCTGAACTGTTCCCAGTGGGGTGATCTCGGCACCTGAACCCTTTCACTTGGGGACTGAACAGGAGACACTGGTCGGAAAGGCACTAGCCTACCTGCCTACCTGGTTAGAACCGATCCCTCAGCAGGGCACTTGCGGTGGCTTGACACTGCAGGACTCCACCGACAGGTCAGAAGGCAGTGAGGGAGCGAGGGGCATGGACCTGAGCCACCCCCTGGCTAAAGCCTGACGAGAATTCCCCTCTGTAGCACTGCCCAGAGGGGGGGAGGGGAGGATATAGGAGAGGAGGGGAGACCTGCCTCATCCTTATCCAGGCACAAGGAAAAGCACTCTTGAGTATGAAAGGCAAGGGTGAGCTTCAGCCAGTGTCTGCACAGGGACTTGTGTGATGGCCCCACTCCTCAGTTCTTTTGGTCTCTTTACCCCTTTGTACTCCGATATTGAGTTGGCTTGCTTGGACATTCAGATTTACCCGTTGTTATTTTTATGTTGCCTAAATGAAAGCTGCCTTAAACGGCAAATAGCATCCCGGTACATGATGCAATGTGTTATATATTTTAAATTTTATTATGTGTATGGATGCATGTATGTCTGTGCACGATGTGTGTACCTAGTGCCTGCAGATACAGGAAAAAGGTGTTGGATCCCCTAGAATTGTAGTTACAGATGATTATGAGCCATCATGTGGGTGCTGGGAATCGAACTCAAGTCCTCTACACGATCAGCTGTGCTCTTAGCAGCTGAGCCATCTCTCCAGCCCCCAATACAGTTTGTTTTCACTAGTCTCTCTGTAGGAGTCCTCATTCCTCAGGACTGGGGAGTTCACACATGGCAGCTTGGCCTGGACATTTGGAATGCTCATCAGTAAACAGCTTCATTCACTAGCTGTTCTATGCTCTTTCCCCTCACCAAATCCAGCGATTGTAACAACCATATCACCAGGTATTGCCAAGATCCTTCTAGGGATGCTCACCCCTGGTCGACAGCTTCTGTTCCATATCTTAGGGAACACCAGAATTTCGTCATGTTGGGAAAGATGCTCAATGGTATATTGGGATTGATTAGTTATGTCTGCCATGAGCGCAGAAAGGGGACATAGTATGGTTGGCTGAATTAGTGATCTGTACTACAGGGCAGAAAGAAAGGCGGGGTATAGTCTGCTGTGATCTTGCATTGCTGTTAGGATGACTATGGACTCCCTATGTCCATGTTGGGCCCCCCAATCCTTGCTAAGCTCCCTCTCACAGCTACTTTCCCTTTAGGTGTTCATTGAAGATGTGAGCAAGGAGTTTGTGGAAGAGTTCATCTGGCCTGCTGTCCAGTCCAGTGCCCTCTATGAGGACCGCTATCTCCTGGGTACCTCTCTCGCCAGGCCTTGCATAGCTCGCAAACAGGTGGAAATTGCCCAGCGTGAGGGGGCCAAATATGTGTCTCACGGCGCCACGGGAAAGGTAAGGCTAGGGATGGGTAGGAGGCTCTGGAAGGAGGGAAGGGAAAGCGGGCTGCTGAGGATTACAGAGCTGCCTGAGCAGCAATGGCGGTCCTTTTCATCCGGGTGTTGTGAGTTGCCTGTCTGTGCCCAGGCTTCTAATGGAAGCCTTACCATCTGCTTGGTAGACCTGACACGTGGTTACACGCATCAGCCCCAGAAAAAGTCACCGTATATGTCACCGTGGGATGTAATAGAAAGGCCTAAAACGAGTTAGAGAGCAGGGTAGTTCTGAAAGCCAGAACGCCAAGAACACAGTGTAACCTGCTCCTTCCAAAGGCCCAGAAGGGGACTGGGTTCGAGACCATCCCCCCCTCCCCCTCAGCCACAGGGACTCACTGCTTTGCTTGTAGAAGCCTCGGTGTTGTTCCTGAGTCTTCGTGATACTTTTTTGGTTGGTTGGTTTGGTTTTTTGTGGACAGGGTTCCTCTGTGTAGCCTTGGCTGTTCTGGACTCACTTTGTAGACCAGACTGGCCTTGAACTCATAGAGATCCGCCTGCCTCTGCCTCACCAAGTGTTGGGGTTACAGACGTGCGCCACCGTGCCCAACGTGATGTCTGTTTCTATTGTTTCTATCTCTTTTCCTTGGGGAAAGCAGTCTTCCTGGAAAACAGACACTTTTTTAAAAAAAAGATTTATTTATTTATTTATTACATATACAATGTTCTGCCTGCATGTGTGCCTGCGTGCCCGAAGAAGGCATCAGATCTCATTATAGATGGTTGTGAGCCACCATGTGGTTGCTGAGAATTGAACTCAGGACCTCTGGAAGAGCAGTCAGTGCTCTTAACCTCTGAGCCATCTCTCCAGCCCCGAAAACAGACACCTTAATGGCCTCACTGAAGCCCAGTTCCCTCTGTGAAGACCAAAGTCATATTGAGAGATCTGAGATTAGACTTGGTATCTGGCTCTGTGTGTGTGTGTGTGTGTATGTGTGTGTGTGTGTGTGTGTGTGTGTGTGAGAGAGAGAGAGAGAGAGAGAGAGAGAGAGAGAGAGAGAGAGAGAGAGGAAGGAGAGGTTCTCTCTATATAACCCTGGCTGTCCTGGAACTTTATGAAGACCAGGATGACCAGAAACTCAGAGTTTTGCCTGACTCTGCCTCCCCAGTTCTAGAACTAAAGGGATGTGCCACCATGCCTGGCTATGGCACCTGGCTTTGAGGCTTACCTTTGCACATGTGCAGCCCAGGCTAAAGGGGACCCCATGGGGACAGGCGGGGCTCCTAACAGCACTGATAACTCCTAAGATGTGAGCTCTCACATTTTGTGAATGCTGTGACAGCATCCTAGGGCAGGACGCAGCTGCCTAACCATCCTGCCGTCTGTAACCCATGAGGCTTGCTACCTGGCGGACATGGGGCTGGGGCTGGTGGAGGTACAGGAGACATGCCACTGAGGCTGACTTGAGGAGAGCTCACCTGAAGGTGGCCCTGGAAATAGCCAATCACCAGGATGACACCCGGTGTTTGTGAAAGCTTGGATTGGATCACTGTCTTGGATACTGGTTCACCTGGCTTAGGGACAGACTTAGTTGAGTCCTTCAAATCTGTTGCCTGTCTTTTAGAATGACGCCTGATAAGGGTGCCAAAGGGCAGGGGTCAGGAGCCTAGGGACAAAAGGAAGACCATTTCCTGTCTTCATGATGTCTATACTCTCGGTATGAACACAAGTCCACAAACTGCAGAACTGTGTGTCCCTGAGGCAAGAGGCCATGACAACAAATGGCCTTTTGGGGCTCAGAGTAGCTGCAGGTGAGGCAACAGAGTCTGCGCCTAGATCACACTGCTCCCCCAGAGCACACTGGGAGAGCAACTCTCCTGAGTAACAGCCTTGAAGCAGGGGTGGGGGGGGGGGTAGGGTCAGGGGAGTGGGAGACTGGTCAGCTGTCTTCACACCCCAGGAGGGTCCTAGTTTTCACTGGCACCCAGCCTGCTCAGCTGCATATTAAGGGACCAAGTGAGGAGAGGTGGATGTCGCAGGCTATGTGGGCAGCTCGTGTGTGCCCCCTTCCCTAAGATAGCCACGGTAGCAAAGGTGGGAGGTCAGACCCAGGGCTCAGAGCTGTGCTCGGCTCAGATCAAGCGCCATGATTTCCCCATCTGTAAGTGGGAGTGAAAATTGCACCCAGTCTCTGGGCTGTTTGGGGCAGCTGAGTGAGGACAGGCAAAGGCCATTAAGAACAAGCACCTGCAGGAAAAAGCTCTGCGCCGCCGCACCTTTTGAACAGAAAATGAGCTCCCCACCCTAGGAGGCATGCAGGCCGAAGCTGGGGTCAGGACTCTGAAAGTCCATCCTCTGGGGATCAGATGAGCAGCGTTCAAGCTGGTAGAACAAAGGGCGGGATTTCCTTTTGGTTCTGTTTTAAGTGGGGCAGAACCCTGCCCATCTCTGACAAGCTGCAGAGGGGCCACGTGCTGTGCTATATGCACATCGCCACCAGAGGGCACCAGAGGCTTAGGTTTGAGCAAGCTATGGGCACAGGGCACAAAGATGGTGGGGACAGCTACCTGGGGCTTGAGTTCACTGCAGCGGGTTTTTGCAGGACTTCACCAGCAGGGCTCTAGATCTTTCCACATGAGTCCTACAGCTGCTTGTATTGAGCCTGGGGGTGTCCCCGCTGTTCACAAGGGAGACAGTTCAACTTGAAACAATTCAGAGCCCCTAAAACCCAAGCAAGAAGGCCAGTGCCATTTCCGTTGTGCTATCCCTGGTCTGTGTATCCATAGGGGTACTCCTGTGCCCTTCTCTACATGTATTCGGCACCAGATAACACCAGTACTTGGTGGCAGTGTCTGCCTGTCTGGAGCACTTACTGGAGACTGCACATGCAAGGAAGCAGTTGTCCCAAGAGGATGGTAGAGAGGGTGACCAAGATGCAGAGCCAGGCTGGGGATGTGGAGATGCTGAAGGGCTGGCTGAGGCATGTCCCCACGGGACATCGGCAGAGTCCCGCTGAAGACAGGGGACTCCGTGGCCAAGGTGTGAGTAGGGTTGCTAGGGCCCCAGAGCAAAGAGGTCTCTGGATAACCTCCAGAGTGGGTCTCTGGCCTTTGGAGAAGGTTAATGACCAGCTTATTGCTGTCTTGACTTGCGTGGTCTGGGAGCCAAGGCCTGAAATTGTTCTAGCTCAGACCTTGCTGTGTAGACCAGCCTGGCCTTGAGCTCAGAGCCCCTGCCTCTGTCTTCTGAGTGCTAAAATTTTGTTTTTTTTTTTTTGTTGTTGTTGTTGTTGTTTCTGAGACAGGGTGTTTCTCTGTGTAGCCTTGGCTATCCTGGAGTCGCTTTGTAGACCAGGCTGGCCTCGAACTCAGAGATCGTTTGTTTGTCTTCAAGACAGGGTTTCTCTGTATAGCCTTGGCTTTCCTGGACTCACTTTGTAAACCAGGCTGGCTTCAAACTCACAGAGATCCTCCTGCCTCTGCCTCCCAAGTGCTGGGACTAGAGGCATGTGCCATTTCACTCAGATTTTATTTTGATTTTTTATTTTATATGTTCGTGTGTGTGTGTACCTGGGTGATGTGTGATATGTGCACTACATGTGTGAATTAACCCCCAGAGGTCAGAAGAAGCCATTGGATCCCTTGGAACTGGGATCACAGGTGGCGGTGAGCCACCACGTAGGTGCTGAAAATGGAAACTTCCTTGGGCAAGAGCAGCCAGTAATCTTCCCCACCCCCGACTACAGTCCTCTGGAAGCCAGTAATCTCAAATGCTGAGCCATCTCTCCAGTCCCAACACTGAAGGTTTTTTTTTTAATGACTTATTTTTATTTTACGTGCATTGGTGCTTTTGCCTGCATGTGTGTCTGTGTGAGAGCGTCCAGATTCCCCAGGACTGGAGTTACAGACAGTTGTGAGCTGCCCTGTGAGTGTTGGGAATTGAAATTCGGTCCTCCAGAAGAGCAGCCATTGCTCTTAACCACTGAGCCATCATACTGGCCCCAACACTGAGATTTTATATGTGCACCGTCACTCTTGACGTACTCAGTAGATAGTAACCCAGCACCCTGTATGCCGCGTCGTGGTGCAGCCAGCTGGAGGCACTGTGGGACTGAGAAACACCGAGCCGGCAGGCGCGCTGACAGGATGATGTCAAACACCCTGCAAGAAGAGCAAGTGTTGGCCAGTGGCACTGAGAGGAAGTGTAGCCCAGGCTGCAGGCATAGCCTGTGCAAAGAGCCAGCTGCAAGGCAACGCCTTCCAGGGACCCGAAGCCGAGAACCTCCTTAGAAAGGTTTTATTTCTTATCCTTGGCCACTCCGCTGTGAGTGGAGCCCCTGCCTGCCCGGAGAGATGCACAGAGCTCAAGTCCTCAGCCCCTAGATTTGAAAGAAAAGCCTGGAAATATGAGCCTAAGACTGGGGGGTGCAAGGGGGGGCCATTTTGAAAATGGCACCATCTGCAGGGCTATCCCGGGGCAGATGGGAGGCACTCCCCTTTCCCTGCCCTCCCATTCCCATGGGCGCTCACTGGGGTACACGCATGTGGCACGTGCACCAGTGTGTGGACATGTGTGTGATAGGACACTGTCCTCCTCCTCCTCCGCCGCCCCCTACTTGGGGATGCTACCAGGAGCCGCGCCAGCCCTGCGAGTACCAGGGCCCGTCAAGGGAGTGCAGGGCCCTAGGCTCTTCTTGCCTAGGCCAGCGTTTGAATCAAGAAAGCCTGTTTGTCCAGCTTTTCCAAGTTTCTTAGCATCTGAACAGATGGGTGTGCATCCCCCTGCCGTGTCTGGGTCAGCAGACAGCAGCCCAGCCGGGCCTGGCTCGGGAGGCACAGGCTGCCTTTTGTGTTGGTGAAACATGAGGCCGTGGGGAAAGAGCGGCCAGGCCAGGTAGCACTTGGCCGTGGGCAGCACAAATCTAAGATCGTGTTAGAATGTTCTGGCTTCCTGAGGGTGTTGGCGTGTGGGTCCGGGGGGGGGGGGGCGGGGGGGGGGAGAACGCTGCTCTCCTTACCTCAGTGTCCCCATCTCGCCCCACCCCCACCCCCATGGGGCTGCTTCTATAGAGCTAATGGGCTCACTGCACCTACCCAGCTGATAACACTCAGGATAGCTGTGTTTTGCCTGTGTGACCCTAGGCACTGGCTTACCATCTCTGGCCTTTACTTTGTTCATCTATAAAATAAGGTTAAAAGGCCCATGGTCCCTGCGACTGCCATTGTGACAGTAACAGTAGGTACTCGGTGTAGGGACTGAATGGAGACTTGAGGGCCTGGCTGCGGGACACGGGGCCCAGTGTCCGAGAGGCTCGGCAGCAGCTCTCTACAGCTCCCGGCTCCGGGGAGGGGCTGGAAGCAGGCTTTCCGCACCACCTGACAAGACTCTGGAAAATAACATGTTATTCCCACTGCTGCCTGGCTGCGCCCGTGCAGTTTTCACAGTAGGCGAAGGGGGCCTCTATTATTTCACAGTGCCTGAGCCTCCCTCTCTGTGAGTGGCAGAGCAGGCAACACAGAGACAGTAGCCCTGTAGCCTGTGCCCACCCTGCCCCTCTTCCTCTTGCCTCGTGGGCGTTGGTCGAGATGACCGAATACCGGCTGTGGGACCTGTCCAGTGATGCTGAGGCCCTGTGGTTGGGCGTCTGACCCTGCCGGGGGTTGGGGTGGTGCGGGGTGGACGACCACGTTCTCATACTGTGCCCCTTCAGGGCCTCAGTCTCTCTGTGCAGAGAGAGGCTGAAAGCAAAAGGCCCTTCCAGGTCACTTAGCTCTGTTGCCCCCTCCAAACAACCACTGTAGAACTGGGGAACCTGAGCCTCGGGGAGTGACAGGAATTACCACTTTGTGGCTGTGGAAGGTCAAAGCCTGTGGCTGTGGCAGCTTGGGGGCCCGTGTTTTCCTACTTGGAGTATCTGGGATACCAGTCTCCTGGACCAGAGGAGCAGCACCCTCCCACATGTATCCCCTAGGCTGTGCACGCATGCACACACATGTATTCCTCGAGGCCCCCACCCTGTCCCCCACAGCGCACACACTTAGACGTGTCTCTATATGCATGCGCTCCGCCCCTAATTTGAACTATGCCTCTGTGCTGTCACCTGTGCCAGCCTTCCTTACATAAGCATAGTGGCCCATGCATGCTGAGTGGGCCCCTCACAGGAGCTCTCTGGTCTGGGGGTGCCCTGGGTTCCAGTCCTGGCCCCTCCCATGGAGCAGTGCCTGCTTCTTCCATCTCTGTCCTTAAATCAGGCCAGCACATGTCAGAGGCTGCTATGGGGCGAGGAGAAAGCCGTCTGCCATTTTGTCTTCCACCCTCTGGTGCCATCTGGGGCTCTCATTAGCCCTTGTTCTCTGTTCCAGGGCAACGACCAGGTCCGTTTTGAGCTCACCTGTTACTCGTTGGCACCCCAGATTAAGGTAAGACGTGGCTTCTCCCTTTGTTGGGCGTGGGGAGCAGGACACAGGAGGCCAGGGAAGTGACAGGGGCAGGGTCCTTGTGCTGCTGGCTCCGTGGCTCCTGTGGCTTCTGTAAAGAACACCAGTGGACAGAAGGTGGCAGTCTCTAGGAAGGTCGCAATCTTCCTAGCCATTCTCTCTCCCTGGAGGTGCAGTCCGGGCCCTGGGAGGCAGGGGAGGAAAAGGGGGGTGCAGGGGATTGGTGTCTTTGTCATTCTCTGGGCGCGCAGGCCAGAACAGCTCTGAGCTTCAGCCTCCTGTTGCCACCCTTTCCGGATGTTTGTGGCTGACCCCCCTCCGTGTCTCAGACCTTTCCCCCAGGGTCTCAGTAACTGGCTGCCCCTGCCTTTGCGAGGCACCTGGGTTGCACACAGGAGTACGGTCCAGGCCGTTCCCTTCAGTCACCCTTGCCCCTCTAGCCTGCTGTAATAAAAACTGGGCATAGTGATGCACATCTTTAATCTTAGCACTCAGGAGGTACAGGAAGACAGATCGCTGTGAGTTAAAGGCCAGGCTGGTCTACATGCTCAGTTTCAAGCCAGGAGCCTGTCTCAAAAAAAAAAAAAAACAAAACAAAACAAAAACAAAAACAAAAAAAAAATAGAGAGACACAGACAGACAGACAGAATCGAGTGACATAATCATTTAATACTGTGTTGAATCCCATGCGTTCAAACGTTATTCAACACGGAAAATCAACATTTCTCAAACTGCTAAAGAAGGTTTTGTGTCCTTTCTTGGTTCTGATCCTCCAGACCCGGTCTCGTTGACTGTGGCTGCGTTCTGATTTACACAACCTCGAGTTGTGCGCCTTGGGAAAGCCCAGGAGACCTAATCCTCCCCCTCCCCCTCCCCCTCCCCCCTCCCCCTCCCCGCCCCCCGCCCCTCCCCCTGGGCTTCTTCATCTTTCCCTGTCCCTTGCATGGACGGCCAGCTGTCCCCAGCCTGGGGACGGGGCTGGCCTGGAAGTGAGCTATAATGAGTTCTGATACGTTTGACCTCTACAGGCCAGGCCTCCAAAGGCGACTCCCAGCACAGTAGCTGGGTAGCTGCGCCGCAGGGCCTGTGGCAGAGCCCGGCCCCTCCTTCCACCTTTGCTTGGTGTTCCCACGGCCACTTGTCGGGGCTAGCATAACTATTTTCTGGGTCTTCATTTACAGAGGCCAAGCCCAGGGGCTGTGGCGGGCTAGGGGCAGGGGCCCCAGCTAGTTGTCTCTGGGAGCCCCTGCCGAGCAGCGAGTATTCTCACGGCTGAGCCTGATCGCCTAAGGCTGCTGGGCCTTGAGAAGTGTGCCCACCCACGTACCACGACACCAGTGACATTGCCCTGGGAGTTCTGTTTCTTGGAGACCTGTCCCTAACCCTGCGTGCCAGCGGGGGCCCAAGCAGAACGGGTGTGGCTGGAACTCTCCCTCTCTGACCTGCCACAACTCTACAGGAGGCTGCGGCGGCGGTGGCGGCTGCGGCGGCAAATGAAGCTATGTCATCTTGCTTCTGCGCTGTTCAGTTCGTTCAGGGTCGCTGAGCCGTGAGGCTTCCTTACTTCAGACACTCAGGGCTCAGCTGGAGAAACTGAGGCCCAGAAGGATGCATAGCCGTTTGGTCACGAAACACAGGCCTTTCTCTACGACCCAGTACTCTTTCCGAGGCCCCTATTTGCTCCCCAGATTAAATCTTCCCAGGTTTCACAGCAGGAGACTCCTTACCTAGAAAGGTGTGTGGCTGGCCCCTCCCAGGTCCTGACCCCTTTGTCCCGCCCCCAGGTCATCGCCCCCTGGAGGATGCCTGAGTTTTACAACCGGTTCAAGGGCCGAAATGACCTGATGGAGTACGCAAAGGTAGGGTCTCTTTGCCTTTGCTGAGCTGCCGGGGCTGTGGGAGCCAGTGGGCAAACTGATCCCCACCGGATACAAGATGGAACCCCATCCCGACATCAGCCTTGTAGAAGTGTGGTCGTTTCCCGGTGGGCATCCCAGCTCACTGAGCCGCTTGCTACCATCCTGAGGGAGATAAGAATCCTGTGTGCTACTGCCAGAGCATGGAGGTGTGAGTCCCCAGGGGACTGCCAGGAAGGGGGACCCTGAGCAGAGATGCTGTTCTCCGCACCTCAATTACCTGGCCGCTAACTGTCCCCAGTGCTTTCTTTGGAGCAGGTAGAAGCTTCCAGGCCAATGTCTGTCAGACAAAGCCTTTTGTGGTGCCAGCCTTTTTTTTTTTTTTTTTTTTTTTGAAATACAAGTTGCAATAAAACATATTAGAAGTTTTACATCAAGATCCTTAGCCGCTCCCCAGGGCACCTTTCTTTTTAGCGACTCGATGGCAGCACTTGACAAACAGCCTCAATCAATCAGACAGGGGGAAAAGCAAGTCTGTGCACACACCAGAAAATTGCTCAGGTTTTTAAATAGCAGTCGCCGGGGCTGGCTGTGCAAGTTCGCTGCAGCCAAGGTGCCGCGTGGTAGGGGACGCTGCGGGGGGAACACAGGGCTGCAGGGAACGCAGCCCTGCCCCAGCCCCAGCCGCCAGCATCCCATTAGGCCCCTGAGCTCTGGGAGGGAAGGCGTCCCCCACCCTCCACCATCTGTTGTTTTATTATTAAGAGTCGAGTTTACAAGAGCAAACCCATATGTTGCCAAACAAATCGTCAAATAGTGGTGCTATTAAGGGAGTGGAGGTTGGCGAGGCGTCTTTCCCCCCCCCCCTTGTCTCCTTGATGAAGAGGAATATGAACCAGGCCCCGTCTTTAGGGATAATGAATTACAAGCCCCGCGCTTGGCCTCGCTCCCTCCCTTAGTCCAGTTGGAAGCAAGGGCCAGGCCGACCTCCCTCCCAGCCCCACTGGACAGAGAGCAGCCCTGGCTTTCCCCTAGCAAAGCTAAATTTGTGTGGTTCCTTTTTTATTTTTGCGGGGTGGTGGTGGTGGTCAGGGGACAAAGTGCTTGGCTTCTGCCACCAACAACTTTCAGAACAGGAAAAGTTTGTTGGGGAAGATTGTGACGCCCACCCTTTTCCTGGGAGCTAGGTTTAGGTTGGGGCTATGGGAACGCTTTAGCACATCCACCCAGGAAATGACCAGGAGAGCCCGAGTAGCCAGGAGGCTTTGTGAGAAATTCACAGCCAGGCAGGGTCTGAGACAGATGAGGGGGGAAAAAAAATCAATGGGGCTTTGAAAAAAATCTCTGCTTTCAAAACCCTTAAGTAGCCAGGGTCAGAGAGCGCTCTGGAGGCCCGGGGAAGCTTCTCTGCCTGGCTTCTGTCCCTCCCCAGACCACAACCCAAGGTTCGAAACTGTCCCATCATTATCGCTATCACAACTAATTAGAAATAGCAAGGACTTGATGGTGCTGACATAGACTCCCAGTACTGAGAGTGCGGAGACAGGAGGATCTGGAGTCCAGGGTCTGCCTGGGTAAACCAGTGAAGGTTTGCCTTACATAGACGAAAGGGGGCTGGAGACTAGTTGCTCATTTAATGTGGTGAGTTTGACCTTTAAGAAAAAAAGAGTATTAAAAGTAGCTGATGCCAGCACTCGGGAGGCAGGAGGCAGGCGGATCTTTGTGAGTTCGAGGCCAGCCTGGTCTACAGAGTTGAGTCCAGGACAGCCAAGGCTACACAGAGAGACCCTGTCTTGAAAAACCAAACCCCCCCAAAACAAAACAAAACAAAATAAAAAGCTGATGTTAAACCAGAGTTCAAGGTGGTCACTGCAACAGCATCTGCCCGCCTCCCCCTACATCTCCCCCCTCCCCCCGCTACAATTACCCCCTCCCCCCTGCACCAGCCCCTTGTCACCAGCAGGCAGTTGTTTTCTATCCTTAGCTACCCTGGGAGTCTTTGCTCAGGACAGAGTGGAGTCAGGTAGAGCTCCCCAGCCTGTAATGTGCACTAGCTGCCATCTATGGCTCTGCTGGGCATAGCCACCTGCCCTGCCTGCCCTGCCTGCCCTACCTTCCTCCCCTTGCTCTGGAATGGAGCCTAACTGAGAAGGAGAGTGAGTGTCCCACCCACACCACCCCAAAAACAAAGGCTCCAGGGAATCTGGCCAACCACTTTCTTAGCAAAGAGTTGCCATCAGGTGTCACTTGCACTGTCTTCCAAAGTCTTGGTCCCCAACCTGTCAGCACCACATGTAGAGCAAGTGTGGATATTGGATCTGGATGGTTTTGTCTTTTGGGGGGGCATTGTTTTGGGGGGTTTTGTGGGTGTTTTGTTTTGGTTTTTGACACAGGATTTCTCTGTGTAGCCCTGGCTGTCCTGGACTCACTTGTAGACCAGGCTGGCCTTGAACTCACAGAGATCCAGCTGCCTCTGCCTCCCGAGTGCTGGGATTAAAGGCGTGTGCCACCACGCCTGGCTAGATCTAGATAGATTTAGGAGACACATTCCCCTCAGCACTGAGCAGCTAGGAGATAAAGTGCTCTGGTTGCCTATACTGTTTAAGCCAAAGGCCAAAAATTTCACGGGCAACTGTGGCTTTGCTGTGGGGGTCATTGCTGTCGGGGGGCTTACTACACAATCTGATCCGACATTCATCTTCCTGCCTCGGCCTCCTGCGTGCTGGGGTTCCCACATGGACCACCCAACATCGCTTTTTTAAGTTTTTAAGTTTTAGGTTTTTGAGTTTTTTAAGTTTAGCTAAAGGGACGGCCCAGGGGGCTTTCCTTCTGTTCTTTTAGCATCACGTTAAGGTTAGGACTATAATGAAGGACTCTCACCCAGCCCAGCCCTGCCTTAGAATCTTAGGCACTGGCCTGTGAGCCAAAGAGACAGTCCCTGAGTGGTGCCAATGGAGGGGCTTGAGAGACACTGTCTGGCCTCGTAAATTCAGGAGCCACTAACCTGAGCTACTTCCTGAGCTCCACGCCCACCAGAGTCCAAGGGTGTAGCAGTTTCTAAGCTAAAGAAACTACAGTCAGGTGTCTGGACCAAGGGACAACTAGGACAGCCACTTCCTCTTTGCCCTGGAAACCGAGCAAGATAGGCCTTCAAGGGTGGGCGGCCACTGGCTGGCCTGGAGTCTGGACAGATCTCCTTCGGCGGTGGTGAGGGTCATTTGGAGGGGGTTGCTCCCAGGAGTCACTGTGATGGAACCTTCTATGAGGGCCCCTCCTTTCTTTCTCCCCCCCCCCTTTGGTTTTTTGAGACAGGGTTTCTCTGTGTAGCCTTGGCCATCCTGGACTCACTTTGTAGACCAGGCTGGCCTTAAACTCACAGCGATGCCCCTGCCTCTGCCTCTCGAGTGCTGGGATTAAAGGCGTGCGCCACCACACCCAGCATGAGGGCCCCTCCTTTCATTAGGTCCACATGAAGTGCTGCAGGCTCAGGATAGATGCCTCTGGTCCATTGTGGCTACGTGGTAATATTAAGGCTATTATAACCCCCAGCTGTTAGGATACGGTGAGTATCCGTAGCAGGTGCCAAGAAATGCTTAGCCAGTACCTGCCGCAGCCGAGGGCTTCTGAGGGCCCGGGAGTGTGAGCCGGTGACATCTTCCAGAAGAAACTCCAAGGTTAGCCTCCATTCTGCTGACTTGTGGTTAATGAGGGTCATTAAGGCCCTCCCTCGAGGGGAGGGGGACACGAGTGGAAGCCAGAGTTGGGGGCTAACTGGCACCTCCTCGAGGGATCCCAGGCTGTGAAGCATGACCTTCATGTGCCCTTCCAGGTGCCTCACCCTGTCCATTTTGCCTTTGCCTACAGCAACATGGAATCCCCATCCCTGTCACGCCCAAAAGCCCCTGGAGTATGGATGAGAACCTTATGCACATCAGGTGAGTCCAGTCCCTCCTAGGACTGAGGAGACGGTCCAGGGCTGCTGCTGCCCTTTTTTTTTTTTTTTTTTTTTTTTTTTTTTGGTTTTTCTGAAACAGGGTTTCTCTGTGGAGTCTTGACTGTTCTGGACTCACTTTGTAGACCAGGCTGGCCTCGAACTCACAGCAATCCGCCTGCCTCTGCCTCCCAAGTGCTGGGATTAAAGGCGTGCGCCACTGGCTGCTCTTGCAGAGAACCTGGGTTTGGTTCCTAGTACCCACATGGTGACTCATAGCCATCTCTAATTCCAGGAGATCTAGCGCCCTCTTCTGGCCTCTATGGGCACTGCACATATGTGGTGCACATACATACATGCAGGCAAATGCTTATCCACATAAAATAACAATAAATCTGGAAAGAATGAGAAAGCACAGCCCCTCTGTTCCTGGGCTTGACTTTGCCATGCTCTCTCCCACTCCTGTGTGTAGGCAAGTCCTCCTATTGACCTGGCAGGCCTGGTTTCCTGAGGTATTAGGAACAATTTCTCAGAGGACAAAATCCTCAAGGATGAAAAAAGGCCTGCTGGGCGTGGTGGCACACGCCTTTAATCCCAGCACTTGGGAGGCAGAGGCAGGTGGATCACTGTGAGTTCGAGGCCAGCCTGGTCTAGAAAGCGAGTCCAGGACTGCCAAGGCTATGCAGAGAAACCCTGTCTCGAAAAATAAAATAAATAAATAAATAAATAAAATCAAAATTTTAAAAAGAAAGAAAGAAAGAAAGAAAGAAAGAAAGAAAGAAAGAAAGAAAAAGGGCCTAATGGGATGAGTGTTTGAGGTCCCCATGTATGGAGTCCTAGGGCTGCACCCACAAGACTGAGTTGGGGGGGGTCACCCACCTGTTCCTTGTATCCTGCAGTTCCCACAGCTAAGCCGGGTGGCTCAGAATGTTCTGGGTAGGATCGGCAGCGGGTGCTTTGGCAGACAGAAAAGGCAGAGCGAACTGGGGGCAATCCACAGGATTGGGGGGTGGGAGTGCGTGGTATTATTACGTATACTCAACTCACCTTTCCCCTGCAGCTATGAGGCTGGGATCCTGGAAAACCCCAAGGTAAGCCCCTTTGCCTGCAGTATGCATGCTATCTGATGGATGTGAGGCCTAATTTGAAATTTCACAAGGAGCCAGAGTCACAGCGTGCTCTGCCTCTCAAACTCTCCCCACGGGCCACTCTGCCTGCCCTCTTCATGCTGCTCTCTGAGCCCCATTCCCTACCTCTGCCTCCCCACACACCCCACTTCCACCCTTGCCTCCCCCCCCACCCCTTCCCTGGCATTCTTTTTCTAATTGCTGTAGAGATGTGTGGTGGAAGGGACCATTTCAGGGAAGCGGAGAGAAAGTGATTGAAAGACAATGAGGAAGTGATTAAGCAGATGAGGCACTTTGTGGGAGGGCTCAGCTTGTGCCCACCAGCTCTGGGCAGGCGCTGGGCCACACTGGCTGCCTGCATTGGGGGTGAGGCTAGAACCCAATGACCCATGATGCCAGTCAGCAGCCTCCTGGGTTGGCCAGGGTGAGCCTTGTAGACCCACTTCAAATTTAAGGTTTCTCTCCCCGGAGGCTGTGTCATCGCCTTCTGCCCACTGTAGGAAAGGGGGCGGCGGGGGGGGGGGGGCGGGCAGGCTGAGCGAAGCTTATCGCTGGAAGAGAAAAATCTCTTTGTCCCCAAGGAATGACTCCAGTTCCTGGCACAGCCCCACCCCCAGGGTGGCTGTTTTGGGGGGTGGGTTTGTCTGCCTGGAAGACACTGGGGAATTTGGGCAGTTGGGCTTTGGGGGTTCTGAAGGGTGTCAGGCAGATTAGGGCAGGAGCTGCATGCCAAAGTGCCTGGGTGCCCCACCCCCTCCACCCCTCCAACCCCCTCCCCTCCCCCCACTTGCCCAGGTCCCTATGTTCCTTGCCCTGGCTGCACCGGGTCCACCCACCAGTTCGTGATGGCTCTCTCACCCCCAGACCTGGCTCTGGCATTTTCCTGCTTTGGTTTCCTTGGATTCTGAATGAGCAGTCTCATTCTATGGGTGGGAAAACTGAGGCCCAGCGCAGTGACTCACCCTTCATGCAGCTGCTGAGCAAGAACTGAAGCCGGGGCTCCCAGTACCCCTGTTCTCCACATACCCACAGGTGGCCACCCTGTCTGAGCCCCCAGTTCCTCTTGCACAAAGAAAGAGAAAGTGCGTAGGATGGCATGGGACAAGGTCTGAGGCAACGGCATGGGGGCCTGGCGCCCTCCTCAGGCCACAGTTAAAATTAAGTGTCCTAGGTCTGCTCAAAGCTCCCCATTACCCAGCAGTCAAAACAGGCTGGACTGGCTACCAGTGCAGAGGCGATGGCATTGCTGAGCCCACGCTTGTCTCTAGGGAAAAGCTGGTGCCCTTGCCCCCCACCGCTCCCCTGGGGACTGATGGGCCCATGGGGCTGCTGCCTGCTGGCCACAGGTTTTTCCAGTTCATGCTCTGCTGACCCCATGACACTCAGGCCAACCACTGCTCATTAGCCAGTCAGTCACACCGAGGGGGGCCCAGGACTGAGCACTCATAGGTACTTTCAGGCTGGGCTCCTGTGGGCCAGGTACACTGGGGAAAAGTCCCCGGCCTTCACTCAGCAGCCTGTTGGCTTTATCCTCACTAGAGAAGTAACACCCCCAAATTGGCCACCCCAGAACTGGGGAGGCAGAGCTGAAGCCACATGAACAGCCTGGGGGCCTGGTGTGATTACCATGGCTGGGTCAGATCTGGGTCCCAGGGCTAGCATGTCTCCATCTACAGTACTGCCAGGGGCTCAGGCCCCAGAGAAAAGTAGGTCCCTAAAACTCTGCTTCTCACTGTTGTACACTCTCCAACCAGTCTTCCCTAACCCAGGACTAGGAACAGAATGGGGCTGGGCTGGGTAGGAGGAGTGCAGATGCAACAGCTTGGTTGCTGGGAGACACCCAGCATCCTGGCCAGGGCGACCGACAACATTGTCCTCTCTGTTGGCTTGGTCATGGAGGGCTTTCCCCCCACCCTCCAGCACCCAGATGCTTCTGTGTCCATGCAATGTGTCGTGTCCTCCCCGCCCCCCCCACCTTCCCTTCCCTCCTCCCACCCTCAGAGAGGAGCACTGAGAGCTTCAAGGGGCCCCTCCCCCCCCCAAAAAAAAAGACCCGAGGTCTGCGGAAGGGAGGGTTTGAGGCAGATGGCTGAGCCATTTTCTGCCTCCGCCAGAGCTGATTGAGGAGCAATGAGGCAGCTAACACGAAGAAAGATAGAAATTTACTTGCTTTAACTTCATACGGCCCCACAGTGAAAGAGTTCATTCAGCCGCCGGCCGCCATATCTGATGGGTGAATAAGCCACCCTCGCATCCATCATGACTCTACATCATGGGTTAGTTCATGGGCCATTTGCCGCAATCTCTCCTTCTAGGGCCCTGTTTCATGCTTTCTTTTGCTGCCCAACCCCAACTCCCATCTCTCTCTCTCTCTCTCTCTCTCTCTCTCTCTCTCCCCATCCCTTCCCCCACCCAGATGACATTGGAAGTGAGCCCTCCCGCCGGGGTGGATAAATGGCACCAGATACTCCTCAACGGAACTATTTGTCATTTGAACTGGGCTTTTAGGACTGAGAGTTAAAAAGAAGGCAGGCAGCTCAGAATGCAAAGCAAACATTGGTTTATTTCTCTTCAGTTATTCGATGGCCACCTCAGCCAGCACCCCCCCCCCCCACTACTGCTGTTGGAGGACAGGACGTGAGCTCGTCCTCTCCTCAAGACTTTCCTGTCCCTTGTGTCCCTTCCCAAGGCGTCCGTCTTCTGCTGCCAGGCAGTGTGTCCAGAGAAAGGACAGGCTCAAACCTGAAGCGGCTGCCATCACTACAGCCGGGCATAGCACAGCCAGCAGCGGGAGGGGAGGTCTGAGTTAAGCCAAGGCTTGGGGAGCTCTGGGCAGGTGGGGAAGTACCGTTGTACCGCTCGCTCATCCTGAGGTCCAGCCTCAAATCATTTAACCTTCGAGCTGAGTGAGCCTCAGACCTTTCTATGCCCAAGGAATGGTGATCTTTGCATTGCCCAGAGGGGGATCTGGGAACGTGGCATTTCTCCGAAGTCGGCTTCCTGGTGAATGGTGTGACACTCAACCATAGGCATCAGATTGTTTCTCGGCCCAGGTTACCATAGCAGCTGAGAAGCAACGTGAGATGCTGGAAAGAGCACTAAGCTGTGACTTGGACCAGCTACATCTCTGAGCCTTACTTTCCCTCTGCTTGCTGGAGGGGTGTTTCTTAAAGGACCCTTCCCGCCTCCCTAGGTCTGTCCTTCAGGCCACCTTGTGTGCCTACCACACAGAGAGCACTTTAGGAGGGTATGGCTGCCAGCCCAGCGTCCCTTGGAGCTCAGTTGTAGAGTGCGAAGAGTAAACCTTCCCGTTGGGTGTGGCACCAAGGATTCTTAAAATATGGCACTTCTGATGTTAAATCCAGAAGGGCCCAGGGGAAGAAGACCATTGGCCACTCCAGCACAGAGCTGATGGGTAAAGTTGGCCCAGGGTACCTTCCTGTGGCCTCTTTTAGAGGGAGTCACAGCGCCCGTCACCAGGCTGTGTCTCCACCTTCAGAGGGAATGACCATTCACACCAGGCCTTGCTTAACATGTAAGTGTTAATTAAGACAGTCAGGGGTAGCCGGGCCGTGGTGGCGCACTCCTTTAA
This sequence comes from Acomys minous, assembly GCF_964271855.1. Lineage (NCBI taxonomy): Eukaryota > Metazoa > Chordata > Mammalia > Rodentia > Muridae > Acomys > Acomys minous. Next base: position 69,180,213 of record NC_140491.1, read on the forward strand.
TCCTAGCATTGAGGAGGCAGAGGCAGGTGGATCGCTGAGTTCGAGGCCAGCCTGATCTACAAAGCGAGTCCAGGGCAGCCTAGGCTACACAAAGAAACCCTGTCTTGAAAAGCCAAACAAACAAGACAGTCAGGCACAGACCCTTTCCCTAAGTGGAAACTGAGGATCAGAGAAGTACAGCCACTTTCTGAAGGCTGCACAGCCTGTCATCTGGCTTAGGGATATTTCCCCCATTCTAATACAGTTGAGTCAGGTGGGTAACCCCAGCACTTGGGAGTTAGGGGCCAGGAAGATCAGAAGTTCAAGGCCAACCTGGGTTACAAAAGAGTTCAAAGCAAACTTCACCACAGTTGTTGAGGTCCCACATGCTGGGTGGCCAGGAAGGTTTTGGGGCTGCCATTGTAGAGCATGGTTCGCGCAAAACTCAGCAGTCAACAGTGCCTCCCTGAAGCGTCCGTTTCTGTACCCCATAGATGGGGTAGTGGCATTTGTTCCTACCAGGCAAGGCTGCTTGGAACTCCAGATGAGCAGTGGGGTGTGAACGGGCTGGAGGTTTGGACAGAAAGGCGTTGCCTGCGGTCCCCAATGTCAGCTGGTGGACAGAGCAGCTGGGCACAGGATGCCCCCCCACCCCACCCCGGGACAAACTTGAGCAGTCAGGCCCAGCCATTCTTGTCCTTATGGTGGCAAGTATCCAGGCTTCAGGCCCAGGTTCAGGGGGAGCTGGAGCCTCTAGAGGCGAGATGGGATTTCGAGTTAAGTCCTTGGGCAGCGAGCGGCCCCTCTGCCTCCGAGCTAAAGAAGAGAGGCCCATTTTCTAACGCACCCAAGAAAAAATATACATAAAGGTTGATGTGTTTTCAAATGGTTTTTGCTTTGTTCTTCTCTTTTCTCCCCAAGAGTATTAACCTCAGGGACCCCAGGGACGGCTCGGCCCGCTAGAGCACCTGCTGGGGTCACGCGCAGTCATTAGCTTTGCGGTCAGTGCAGAATAAACCCCAATTCCAGGCACTGACGCGAGCGAGCGAGTGTGCGTGCGTGTGTGTGCAGCTCCCGGGAAGCCTGTGCACCGCAGTCCTGCGGAACTCACACTCTTTCCTGCCTGACTTGTTTCTCTCCTGCTATTCTGCCTCCAGCTGTGGGGGCGTCAAAGAAAAAGATGAGATCAAGTTGAGGGGAAAAATTGTCTGATTTCTTGAGCCCTTTGTTTCTCAGGCCCCTGGCAGGCGGGGCTGGCTGGGAGCCGGGAGTCCTCTGGACCCTCTGGCTTGATAGGGAAATGCCAGGGGCCAGCAGTCCTAGACAGGGGCGAGGAGGGCCAGGTCCCTGCGGGAGGTAGGAGGCAGGTGCGTTGCTTGGTGCAGCTCATGATGACCCAAAGCCCTACTCCTTTCTCTTTTAGAATCAAGCACCTCCAGGCCTCTACACAAAGACCCAGGACCCTGCCAAAGCACCCAACAGCCCAGATGTCCTTGAGATAGAATTCAAAAGAGGTACGTGCCCACCCATTGAGAATGAAAGGGGAATCCAGGCGTGGTGGCGGCGCACGCCTTTAATCCCAGCACTTGGAAGGCAGAGGCACGGGCATCGCTGTGAGTTCGAGGCCAGCCTGGTCTACAAAGGGAGTCCAGGACAGCCAAGATAACATAGCGAAATCCTGTCTCAAAAAAGCCAAAAAGAACAAAAGGGGGTGGACTTCCCAGGCCCTCGAACCCCTTGGATTCTTGGGAGCTAGAGTACAGGCAGGGTCTTTGAAAGTTCTCAACAGTATGAGACTCCAGGCCACTGACACTGGATCTTGGTAGAGAGCCTTCTGTCCCAAGGTAGCTGATTTTGTGAAAGTCACTCTGTACTTCCATGAGCCTCAGTTTCCCCATCTATAAACTGAAGGCGGGAGTGAGTGCCTCCTTTGAGAGCCTACCCAGAAAGCTTAGCTGCCTGGGGTCTCCAGTTACCTGGACTCATAGTCGCCGCTCCGGGTCCCTCTCCCTTGCCCTGGACGAAGAAATGGGCCATAGTTATGCCTGCTGATTGGAGCAGAACTTCACTGAGAGGGGGGATGGGGATAAGAGGGGCAGACTCTGCCAGGAAGGCTTCCTGCAGGAGATGGTACCCAGTAGAAGCTAGAGGACCCACGAGGCAGCACAAACCCAGGCAGGGAAGCCAGCCCGCCACTGAGCAGCCACCAGGTCCCAGCACAAACAAGAGGGACTCTGATGTTCAGACTCTCTCCAAATTGGAGGACAGGGTGATGGGGGGGGGGGGGCGGGCAAGGCTGGAGATCAACCCCAGGCATCCGCTGGCTGCAGTGACCTCACAGAACTTCAGCTTTTGGGGGGCTGAGGTGTACATGCCTGTAAAGGCCATGAAAAGGCCGTTTGCAGGTACCTAGCTTAACGGGTGGCTAGAGTGAGGGTTTGGTACTGTATGGGTCTTGTACCTCTTGCCTCTCCCAAAGGGCTGTCTGACCTGCCAGTGCCTTCTTTGTGCCTCTTTAACTGTATCACCTTACGTGTCACACCGCTCAGGGACCAAGGAGACCTTGCTTGGGACCCCAGACACAGTGGAAGCCTTGGTCCCCTCTCTCAAGGTCTCTCTCTGTTGGGAGCAAGGGGCCTCCTCGGAGCTTTACTCTGAGCAGATGGTAGGATGGGCCACGCCACAGTGCAGGCTTCTCTCAGAGGGCCCTCCCACCCCTGGGAGCTGGGAGAGAGCAGAGGGTGGGAGGTAAGGAGGAGGTGGCAGAGGGTCGAAGGCACAAGCCCTCCAGAAGCCCATCGTGGAAGAGCAGGGTAGCCCCAGGCAGAGTTGAAGAAGAGCCGGCCTGTCTGAAAAAAAAAAGGAGAAGAGGGAGGGAGGCGCCCTTCCCCTCACCGAGTCCTCATTCACTCTCTAGTTAATTTATTTGAAGTTTTAATCTAATTATTAACTATTTTAAAAGCTAAGAGGCTTTCTCCGGCGGCAGCCCCAACAATGTCCACCTCTCCTCCCGGGCAGGCCCCATCCAAGGCCCCAGCGTAGGGTGATAATAGAGCCAGGGGAGGAGAAAAAGAGAGAGGCGAGGGGTAGGGGGTGGCGAGGGGGGCTTAAGGTTCATTATTGGGCCGACTTACATTTAATAGCAATTTACAACCAAGTTATAAAACCCCTGGAAATGGGGGGTTAAGAATGGCGAGCCTGTCAGCACCCTGAGCCGAGCCCCCCCCTCCAAATGGCGCCTGGCTAATAAAGATTCCAAAGCCGCTATTGAGCCCTGATTGGCACCCGATGGCTCGCTACATGGTAATGAGCCAGGCAGATGGGTGGGGGATTAGCCGCCAACTTTGAACAGCTTTTCTTTGTCACTGTTACGGCTCTCTTGTTAGCCCCCTAATACATTTATTGCCCATTTCACACCGCTCGAGAAAGTGCTCCTTGCTATTCAGAGTCAACCCCAAACCCACCCACTGCCCCCTCCTCACCGCCCCCCTCCACCCCACTGCCCTTCCCTGCCTGAGCCTTGGCCGGCTCCCTCCTGCCACCCCAGACAACACATCCCAGAACTCAAGGGTGTCTGCTGGAGTGGGCATCACCCCAGCTCATCCATCAGGTGGCTTTCTGAAGGCCTGGGTTGGGTACAAGGGTGGGGCTGAGAGGCCCAGATCCACTTGGCAAGCATAACAGAGCTGCTTAGATGCGCGTGTGCACGCGAGAATGTGTGTGTGTGTGCGTGTGCACACACACGCCTGTGCGTACTCACAGGGTTTGGCTGCACCTCGGCCAGGCGGCCCCTGGGTAGCTGGTGGGGACAGAAGGTGCTTACTGGTAAGACAATGCCGAAGCGTGAAATTCAATTAGTTCAGGGCCTGGTTCCAATTTCACAGCCCCTAAATGCTAAAGGGGCAGAGAGAATGGGAGGGAAGGGGCGAGCGTTTTTATTGCATTTTTCCCTTTCATTCTGGGGGGCTCTCTCGCCCCCTCTCTCCCCACAGCACAGGGCTTTGAAGGAGTCATTCGGACTCCATATCTGTCACATCCATTTTAGGCGATGTGGGTGGAGGAGAGAGGGTGGGGTGGTGGGTACAGGCCGCTCTGCTGAGCCCCAGCCTGGAGGCCCACTGTCCTCTCTTTCTGCCCCAGGGGTCCCTGTGAAGGTCACCAACACCAAAGATGGCACTACCCACCGTACATCCTTGGAGCTCTTCATGTACCTGAACGAAGTTGCGTGAGTGTCCGCAGTCTGCCTGGTCCCGCCCCAGGACTGTCACCTTGGGCAAGCACGGGCCTGGATCTGTGTGGCTAATGGTCACAGCTGAGGTTCATGACATGGAGGACTGGCTGTTTTGGCCCTGTGGACATAGAGTCCCCACAGAGCAAGGGTGTTGGTTTGGCAGGAGGATTCTGGTAGTCTCTTTAAAGCTACAGCCCATGAAACCAAAATCCCCAAGGCTACCACCACCTCCTATGGTTGGTCCAGCGGTGACTGCAGGCCTTGGGCTGAGCTAGGCATCAGGACAAAGAAAGATAAGTCCTTAGTGAGGGCTGGGACCCAGCAAGTCCGGGTACAGAGGTAGCAGTTGAAGCAGGTGGCACCCAGAGTGACCCAGACACTCCCTTTTCTTTCAGGGCCTTAGTTTACCCACCTGTCCACTTGGGCCTGTTTTCCTGGTCCAGTCTTAGAGCCCATAGGTAGCTCGTCAGCCAAGCCTTGTGGCAGCACCTGAGTCCAAGTGACCCGTTCGTTCCATTCCAGGGGCAAACACGGCGTGGGGCGCATCGACATTGTGGAGAACCGCTTCATTGGAATGAAGTCCCGAGGTAAGTGCGTTCGGCACCTCCAGAGAGACACCTGTAGAGTCTGGGTATCTCCTTTCACCCCCACACCATCACAGCTTCCCCTTCTCTATCTCTCTCACACCCCATGAAGTGAGGACCGCGATGAAGGGGGACTCTGGCTTTTGCCCCCGACTGACTTCCAAGGGTGCTGTGAGATGACCTGCTTCTAGAGTTGGGAGGGGGTCTGGGAGAGAGGTCGGCCTGGAGGTCAGGCAGTCTTGTGTCACAGGCGGGCCAGGCAGGTTAAGAGGCGGACCATGCAGGGCCAATTTCGTGGTCATTAAAGCAAGTTTCTAGCAGCAGCAGCAGCAGGCAGGCAGGCAGCAGGGCGGGGCTCCTGCCAGAGAGGGCGCTGTGAGCTGTACACAGCAACCCTGAACAGGCCAGGCCAATTCAGGCCTATCTCCAAAGCCTTTTGCTAGGGACAGATAGGCCCCACTTTTCTGTGGCATGCCTGCCACTTGGGCTGGTCTAGGCTGCCACCAAGGGACCACAGGACCATCAGATCCCCTTCTTGGCAATGGGATGGAGAGCTGGTTCCAGGGTTATGCGGAGTTGGTCCTCAGGCAGGTGCCTCTGTTTTTTCATGACTCCCTGTCAGTCATGTGCCATTTTGCTATCCACACCCTTTTCTTCCTCAGCTTCCTTATCCATTGAGCATCTCTCTCCCAGGTCCCTGCCAGTCCTGAGTGTGTGTGTGTGTGTGTGTGTGTGTGTGGTGTCTGCCTGTGCATGTGCACATGTGTGTATCTGTATCTATGTGTCTGTGTATCTCTCTGTGTAAGTATGTGTGTGTGTATTTGTATGTACTTGTGTATGTACTTGTGTGTGTCTATCTGTGTGTGAATGTATGTATGTGTCTGAGTGTGTCTGTCTGTCCGTGTGTCTGTATGTATGTGTGTGTGTGTGTGAATGTGTGAGTGTGTATGTATATGTGTCTATCTGTGTGTGTATGTGCATGAGCACATGTGAGATCAATGCTGCAGTGTTTTTAGGGGACTCTCATAACTTTGGCAGTTAGGGCCCCTGAATGTTTAAATATCAGGGTTCAGCACCCACACACCCCATCTTGGTCCTTGGGGGCATTTTAAAATTGAGATGCCAAGTCCTGGTAGAGCGGATGGGCAGATGTTAGAAAAGATGCAGATCCCGGAACCTGGCCTGGTGAGCTTGAGCTGGCGCTCTCTGGGCCTCAGTTTCCCCTGTGGTATCCTGGGCTTGCCTCTGACGGTTGGGGTGTGCATGTGCATGTGCAGAGCTGCCTATTCCCAGGGTTTCCTCCCCCCACGCTGATCACCCGTGAGAATCCTCACAACTGCAGCCCTCTTGAGAAGGCCTTAGGAAGAACAATACACTAATGAGCGTCTCCTTTTATTCCCTCTCTACCTTTGTCTCTTACCTATTTAACATCTGATTAAATGCCCCTTTGTCTCCACCTGCCCTTGGGAGTCGCACAAAGGAATGCCTCCTAGGCAGCTCAAGGGGCCTTGGGAGAAACTAGCACCCAGTTCTACAGATGGGGAAACCAAGAAGGCCCTGAAGGGGCAAGGGCTCACTACAGGACCACCCAGGGAGGCACGGGGAGAAGGCCGAAGAGCCAGGCTGTGGAGGCGGACAGCTTGGTTCTGACCCAAGTGAGATAGTATAAGCAGGTTCTGTGGGGGTGTTTCAGCAATGGCTTCTGGTCCCCAGGGGAGTTCTGGGTAAGCACAAAGGCGGCCTTAGGCCATCTGGGACCCAGTGAGACTGAGACATGTCCGACACCAATATCCTTCCTACACCAACCGTGGTGGGTGTCACTGATTGGTTCCCGGCACTGTCCTGTTGACTCCAGACTCAGAGCTGCTGGTAGATACTGTCAGTCTGACAGGAGAGTTACCACCTCTACTGGGAAGAGAAGGGCTGCCCAGACCCGACGGGGAAATGTCATCCTCCTGGGTGGAGGAGCAAAAATGCATAGGAGGAGGTGAGAGGTGGTGGATATGGGCCTAGACTGCAGTCATCAGCAAAGACAGCCTGGAGAAGGTGACAGTGACTAGCTCCCAGATGGCTGACTGTGCGATGCAAAGAGAGAGAAGAGATGGGCAGGGGTGCCCAGCTGGCATGGTGGTGGGTCTCTGAAGACCTGATTTGGGGGGGTGTTCAAGACAGCGTTTCTCTGTGTAACAGCCCTGGCTGTCCTCGACTCACTTTTTAGACCAGGTTGACCTCGAACTCACAGAGACCCACCTGCCTCTGCCTCCCTGAGTGCTGGGATTAAAGGCATGTGCCACTGCACCCGGCAGACACCAGTATTGGGTTTGTTCGGTTGGTTGGTTTGTTTTTCGAGACAGGGTTTCTCTGTGTAGCCTTGGCTGTTCTAGACTCACATTGTAGACCAGGCTGGCCTCGAACTCACAGAGATTCACCTGCCTCTGCCTTCCGAGGGCTGGGATTAAAGGTGTGTGTCACCACCACTGGCTGAAACACCAATCTTAAAAGGGAAGGGCCAACCCAGGAGGTCTCTCCAGGAGTTTTCACGCTTGGTAATTTTAGGGTGTCCTGTTTTTATTTCTGCACTCCAAACATTGCCGTGTGAAAAAGCAAAAGCAGACAATTAATGAGGGCACTGTGGACTCCCCTTGAAGAGTTTATTAGGTGTACAGTGACAGGGGCGCTGTTAATCGTCGATTATGTTGAGGGCAGAGCTGGGGTTTTCAGATCTTGGTGTATGTGGGGGAAATGTCATTTGTATTGATTTTACAAAGCTGGTAATTGACATTCATTAAGAGCCCGTTTTTTTTTTCCTTGGGGCGGTGGGTGGGGGTGGGGCAGGAGCACGGGGAGCATCCACACCCTGGGTCTGGGTGGCCTGGCTGGCAGGCCCTCGTGGGGAGCCTCGGGGTCAGAGACTGAGGCTCGGGGGAGCGTCAGCTGGAGTGCCTTGGCTGTATTGTGGCTGTTCACATCCTCGGTAGCACATTATCTTTTTAACTCCGGAGGGGGGCTAATTAAAGTGAAGTAAATGAAATCAGTGGGGAGGAGAAGGCGGGAGGCTGGCGGGAAGGGGCCTCCTGCCTGCCTGTGTGTGTCCTTTACCTCACCTCACTCTTCTCTGGCCTTCTTCATGGCTGCCCACCCACACTCCTCTCCCCCACACCGGCCCTGGTCAGCTCTCCTCCCTTCCTAGGCTTCCTTCTTTCTTTCATCTTTCCATCCTCTTCCCCCACTTGCCCCTGAACTTCACTTTCAAGAGTGTAGTGCCGCAAGCTTGCTCTTCATTATCTAGCCTCCCCGCTCGCCTGGCCAGCCCTCCCGGAAGCTGCACTGGCATGGAACATTACAAATGGACAGCAAGGGGGAAAGCAGAAGATGGTGGTGGCCGGTCAGGGATGGTTTGTCTCAGAGACCCAACCTGATCCACAGGATGGGCCACCCGGGCATAGGAGCCTAGAGAATAGCTTAGACTCCCACCCTGACTTGCCTCTCATCACCATAGCAACCACCTCCAGCCTTGGCCCTGGTACCTAAGAAAGGAGCCCTGGGGCTCCAGTCAATCTGTCTATCCCCATCCATCTTTCCAAACCCCCTCCCCCCCCACTCCCAAATGCAGAGCCTTGGGTCCAAGTACCCCAGCCCCTAGCCTGACTCTCACAGGCTTGCTAGAGTCTGTTCAGCTCTACCAAATTTCTCAGGCCAAGCCAAGCGGCAGTCTTGGCAACCGGCGAGAAGGATTTGAGCTGCTGCAGCTGTGTAGTCCCCACCTTTTCCTCTTGGTCCACTCTCCTCCCCCCTCCCACCACCCTAGCTCCTTGGCCTCCTCAGCCACCGCCACCCCCTCCTTCCCAGTGGTAATTAGGGTGTGATTGAAGCTGCTCCACACAGGGCTGCTGACACCTCTGTCTTTCCCGTAAACACGGGGAGATGAAAATAGACACTTGGAGCCGCGGTGCGTGTCACTCTGAAGATGTCTGTTGTCTATTCCACAGCGGCACCAGCTCAGCTGTCATTTCCCCCTCTTTGCGCGGCAGTTTGTATGCCGACTGTCAAAAGCCCCAAACCCATAGTCTTTTAGAATCAGGTTTCTGTCACTGTAAATTTTTTTTCCCAGAAGAACTACACAGAAATCATCTGTACCCCTACTCCTGCCAAGAGAGGGGACAGCTTTAAAACACGTGCAAAAGAGAGCTGAAAACAGTCCTTTTGATCAGTCACAATTAACTTTCCCACCCCCTGAGATGGGATCAGGAATATTTATTAATTGTGCCGATGTCTCTTGGCTGGGGCTTCGCTGTAAGCCTGTGACTTCCCAGTAGCCGCTGACAACCATGAGGCTGGTGCTGAGAGCTCTAGAGGAGGTGGCCTCTGCCCTCCCTTCTACCCATTCTTTGCTGCTGGTGCCACTGGCCTCGTTTTCCCAGGGGATACCTGCAATGGGCAACAGCTGGCAGGCCTTAGGCAACTAGAAGATCTTTCTAGAACTCAAGATGCCACCTGTGTTCCCCTTTCCCTGGGCCACTAGGGGTGATGCTGCAGACACCTCAGTGTTGCTGTCAGGGTACCAGGACAGGGTGTGACTGTAGATGCTTGCTCTCGGGGACCCGTGTAAGATCCGCAGTTACTTAGCGACTTCCTGTTTTCCCCTGTCAGGCTCAGAGGAGATGCTGAGAGAGACCAAGGCCACACAGTCAAGCCAGATACAATGTCAGGTGGTTACGATTCCAATTCCAGCTCTGTACAGACAACCTAGCTGTGTCCCCAGCTGGCTTGGGAAGGCGAGAAGTACAGAGAAGGTTTGAACCTGGGTCCCTAGGAGTTGAAAAGTGGGATACGGCCACTGCCACTATCTACAGCCTTTGTAAGGACAGGCTTCTCCAAGCTGTGTAGACACGGATCGTCACAAGAACTGCGCTGTCAGTGTGAGCAGCTGGGCTGTGTCCAGAGGTGGCCAGCAGGCCATGGAAATCTCTTTGTCATGCTGTTGGTGTTCCCAGGGTGACTGAGAACCCGTCTTGAGCCTTATTTTTACCCCTGCCATTTTGAAGGCCCCACCCTGCCCCAGGGAGTGGCGTCAACCTCTGCCGAGGAGGGTGTCATTGTTGGCTTTTACATTTGTTTTAAGTTGGGTTTTGTGAGACAGAATCTCAGCTAACGCAGGCTGGCCTTGAACTCCCAACCCCCCTCCTACTGCCCACCCCCCACCCTCAGCCTCTACCTCCAAGCCACCTACGAGCTGGGATTACAGGTGTGGAACCACACATTCAGCTCAAAACATTATGGGATTGTTGGAGAGCGTGACGCAGTACCTGGAATTGAACTCGGGGTGTGTGCTAGGCAGCTTTGTCATTGCTCCCCCCTGTTGTTATGGTCTCGGGTCATGGAGGTCTTGGGTTCCTGCTCTGGAGCTGTCAGCAGTGGCTCTCCCTGGTCACCCTGCCTGTCGCTGCCTCTACACGCCTTTCTGCCTCTCTGGACTTTGCTATGCAGATTATGGGCCTGTGGGTCTTGTGCACAAACTTAAGGACATCAAGGGGTGTGTGTGGTGGGGATCAGGGTTGCAGAAAGATTCTGGAAGGTGGGCGAGATTGCCTAGAATGTCAGTGTCACAAGGAAAATGGGGTAGGGGCATATGTGTGTGTGTGTTACTTCTACGGATGTGTTCATATGTGTTTTGGGGTGCATATATGTTTTCAGGCGCACTCCACACGTATGCATGTATGGAGGCCAGAGGTCAATATCAGGTGTCTTTCTCAGCCTTTCTCCCCCATATATATTATATATATTATTATATCATTATGATATATTATATTATTATAAGATATATATGTGTGTGTGATATGTAATATCATACATGATATATAATCTATTATTATAATATGTGTGGGGTGTGTGTGTAAGAGTCTGGCATTGAACTCGGAACTAGCTTGCTGGTTTGGCTAGACAGGCTAGCATGTGAAATCCAGGGATCCTCCTGTCTCTGCCCATCCAGCACTTGGGCTAGAGTTACAAGAGCCAATTTTTCTATGGGAGCTGGGGATCTGAACTCAGATCTCCATGCTTGCCTGGCAACGCACTTTGCCTCCCAGCCCTGGGATCACTTTTACATGGCATATGTTGCCTGAGGGCCCATGCCTGGGTGCTTTCTTATGTTCTGGTGAGTGCTGACTCACTGGAGAAAGGCCCTGAGAGGCAACCTGGAGCCAAGACTAGGACCCTGATACTGATCCTATTTCCCTTTGAGGCATGGTAGCCTTGGACAAGTCACTACTTCCTGTCTGTAAAGTTGGCTGTTGGCCCAGTTCAAAGTCCTAAGGCCTCCTGAATTATGCCAAGGGTTGGCAAAGAGACCCCAGGACTCCAGCCACAGTTTCTATCCACACCCATTGAGTGTTAGGTGGGCCACACCTAGGAGAATACAGCTAGAATTGGTCCTAAGGGGACTTTCCCTTTTGAGTTTCCCAGACCTTAAAGATGGAAACCTAGCCAGCTAGGTGGCTCAATGCATATAAGCACGTGCCTTTTTTAGCCTGACAACCTAAGTTCAGGTGCCAGGAACTGAAGGTAGAAGGAAAGAATCAGGAGACAGCCTATGTCGCTTCAGCTTTGGGCTTTTGTGAACAGTGCCGGTGTACACATGAGCAGTCTTCTGAGGTTTGTGTGTTTCTCTGTGTAGCCCTGGCTGTCCTGGAGATCACTCTGTAGACCAGGCTGACCTCGAGCTCACAGAGATCCACCTGCCTCTGCCTCCTGAGTGCTGGGATTAAAAGTATGTACCGTCATCCCTGGCTGTCTCTGAGTTTTTTACGTGTTAGTGTGGAAAGGTGGTGGGGAGTTGCCAGGACAACTGAGAAGCTGTCTCTTTGGCATCATTGTGGAGGGAAGGACAGGAGCTTTGGGATCAAATTCATGGGCACGGCACTGCCCCTGTCCGTCCTCTGTACCAGAGCAGGGCCTGGCACCAGAACAGGCTCAGTACTTCCTCCTGCTGCCTCTGTGCCCCAGACACAGCCTGCCACTGCCACTGCCGAGGGGATCTTCCTCTGGTTCACAGCTCAGCTAGGGCTACCCTGTCACTTTGGAGACCTTCTGGCCTTAGCAGGTTATACTGCAAACAGGTCAACTAGGCGAAATGACAGGAGGGGATTTGAGCAAGCTCCTCTCTCCCCTGGCCTGGGCTTTGTCCTCTGTGGCCAGCTGGCCCACAAAACAGCAGGCCATGCCTATCAGGGATCCAGGGGCCTGGATGCCATTCCTTCCTTTTTCAGGGCCTCAGTTTCCCCATCTGTACAGTGGAGCCAGGGCTCAAGTCCTAAGCAACCCCAGCCATCTCTAGAAAGATAGCACTGCCCATAGCATGTGTGTACTTTGTGTGTGTGTGTGTGTGTGTGTGTGTGTGTGTGTGTATGTGTTTTCACGCACAGCCATCCCTCCCTCCACCCCCACCCCACCCCCGACTCCCTGGTAGAAGGGAAGAAGGGATATTTGGGGCCCTGGGCTCCACCGTAGTTGGTTTAATTACAGGTTTTCAACTGCAGGCCGGTGGGCATGCATTGGGGAGGGGGTACGCTGCTCGGAAACCCTGTCATTTTCCCGAGGCTGAGGGCCTCTTCAAAGGGGGGCATCTAGACATTTTCTCCACAAGCTGCAGAGTGGACTGTCGTGGCCCCAGCATGAACATAATGACAGACGCATTTTGCAGCAAGCTGGGAGTGAATGGGTCCGACCGGCTTGTCTCCTGTCAGACGAGTCATTATTATTTTTTTCTTTCTTTCTTTCTTTTTTTTTTTTTTTTTTTGTCATTTGCTGACAGTTTGGGTTTCATGTGTTTCTCTCTCTCTTTTTTTTCTCTTTTTCCCCCTGCCTGGAAAAATGGCTAGGTATCTACGAGACCCCAGCAGGGACCATCCTTTACCACGCTCATTTAGACATAGAGGCCTTCACCATGGATCGGGAAGTACGCAAAATCAAGCAGGGCCTGGGCCTCAAATTCGCAGAGCTTGTATACACGGGTATGTACAAGTCACAACTGTCCCTGGTGCTTCCCACCCGCCCCTAGGTCTCAGATGGTCCTCCCATCTAGCTCCGCCCACCGTCAGCTTCCGCAGAACCCAGAGCTTCAGGTGAAAGGGGGTCCAGGTTGGACCAGGGGTGAGGGAGAGTGGGTCACCCTCCGGAGGTGTCCAGATGTGTCCGTTACAGTGTCAAAGAGGGACTGTGCATCATTCCCAGGGTTGGCCAGCCTGAATCCAGCAGGTACCGGGTACTCTGCAAGATACAGGGCTCCGGACAACCTGTATGGTTCTCACAAATCTCCCAGGTGGCCTACAGCTGATGTCACAGATGAGGAAACAGGCTGGGAGGCGGCAGGGAGGTGGGGGTGGGGGGTGGGGTGAGGGCCTTGCCGGATTGGACCCCGTTAGTCCGTCCATATCAGGCAATCCTTACTAACCTCCAATACTGTGAGGCAAGCAGAGAGGGTCCGCCCAGCATGGGCAGTCACGTCACATCTTCCAGACAAGCAGTGCCTGCTGAGGGACCCAGACCAACTGACTTCATGTATAGTCTTCACAGTGACAAGCAAGGGTCCTGCGCCAAGGTTGCTGGTCAGACCCAGCCTGATGTCTAGTTTTCTGCAACTTGTGAACTAAGAAGCATTTTAAGCTTTTTTTTTTTTAATGGTTGGAAAGGAAAAAAAAAACTTCTATGACATGGAAATTAATAGTTCTAAGAGACACAACCTTCATGTCCCTGTGGTGTGTAACCGCTGTTTGAGCTGCAGTGGCAGGCCTGAGTCTATTCATTAGAGACCGGAAGGCACACCTAAACAGTGACATTGGTACAGGCATGGTGACATATGCCTGTTGATCCCAGCACTCTTCAAGGCAAGCCTGGACTACACAATGAGACCCTGTCTTTAAAAGACCAAAACAGGGCTGAGTATTCTATTGTATACCTATAACCCAAACACACACACACACTCACACACATGCATGCGTGCGTGCACTTTTTCACACTCGGTTTTAGGAGACATTTTCTGATCTTATCTATAATATCTGCACCTCCCTAGTTTGGAGGACTCTATCTGGCAGCCTCTTGGAAAACACACCGCTGCCTACAGCCAACCTTGGCAGCTCTGAGAGCCGGAAGTCTGGGTGTCACCTGGCCGGGCGCTCTGGCCACGCCTGTCCCCAACCCCCATCCTCCTCCCAGGCCTGCTGGAATTCATGCCAGGGTTGGCTGGCATCGCTCCTGACTGCCATTGTTCGCAGCTCTGAAGCTCAATCTCCCCCTCTCCAGGTACAGACAGGTGTTTAAATATCACTGCTCCCTACTGGCTCGGCGGGACTTCAGTGCTAAAAGGTGGATTCTGGTTACAAAGTGGAATTGACATTAAGATGTGGCAGTTGTGTGGGGTACAGGAGTAGAGAGCACCTGGCCCGAGTGCCCAGGAGGCATCCCTGAGGGCTGGGCCAGGCAGAGGACAGACAGGCCTTCTGGGGGGTCCTACAATGTCAGCATTTCCCCCTGTCCTGCTGTCTCGCTGGCACCGGACTAGGCACCTGATGGGTATTAGCTAACCTTAGTAGCACAGAGGTGGGGAAACTGAGGCTCAGGCAGATGAAGATACTTGGTTTTATAGCTGACAAATGACGGATGGTTGAACCTCAGAAAGGCTGGCTTCAAAAGTCACTCCCCCCCCCCCCCCGGGCCTGGGAAGCTGCTAGCAAGGAATAATTTGGGGGTGCCATGGCAGGCACAGGAAGCCCTGGCTATAGGCACAGTGCCTGGGCTTAGCCCCTGCTCCGTCAGCCAGCGTTGAGCCCTGTAAATCCCAAAATGAGGCCGAGCGATTAGGAGCTTTCAAAGGAAACAAAACCTTGGAGTGAAGAGAGGAGCAAGGCAGGGAGCGAGGCTTAGAGCAGGTCGTTACTGCTAATATTAACTCTGCCTGAGTCCTGAGATATCCAGGAGTCCACAAAGGTCAAAGCCAGCCCTCTGGCAGTCCAGAGTGCTGCTTAATTGGTCCCTTAACAGAAAGGAGACCTACTGTAGGCCTGGCTTAGCCGGATGCTGTCGCTTACCCTGCCTGCTCCTCAGCTGTCTCCTCTGAAGAATAAGAATGGCCAGGCCTGAGGGCTGGGAGTGCGGGGGGGGGGGGGGGTGGGGTGGGGAGGGTGGGGTGGGGTGGGGGGTGGAATGGGGGTGCATGGATGCGCCATGCATCTGGAGCGATGCCAGCAAGTGCTAACTAGTGTGCGGGCTGGAAGGCTTGGCCTCAGTTTCCCCTCCTGTAAATTCCAAAGGTGCCATGCCTAAGGCATACTGAGGTCTCGCTCCCGCCGCCCGTCCCCCCCCCCCCCCAGGTCTGCCTGGCCATCTCCCTCTACTCTCCCCATATCCAGATTTCCCTACTGGCTGCATGGGGTTCAGGGAGACTCTCTTTTTCCGGGTCAGCCTGCCAAGACTCCAGCTTCAGGACCCTGAAGGGGCCTGATGGAGCATTTTATTTGGTGGCTGTAGCTCACCTAGGAAACACCCTGTCCCCCGCATGGTGAGTGCCTGTCTTCAGCTTGAAAATGGGACCTAAGTTGGGCCTGGGCAAGGGGAGCCCTCTGCAGCTCAGCCCCAAGCCCCACCCGCTGTGCACCACAGGCCTGGGCATGCAGGGTCTCCCATGAGCCGTAGGCCCAGGCCTCACAAGCCCGTTTCAGGCAGGATCCACTGGGAAAAGAAACTTGAGCCAAAGACCCCTGTGGGCTAGAGACACAGATCCCAAGATAAAGCCGGGGCCCTTGGCTCCTGGCTGATCTCTGCCCTTTCTATCTCCATCTCCATCTCCACCTGCCTTCCAGCCCCGGAGCACAATGGCCTAATTATCCCAGCTGAGAAACCAGAGGGCCAGGCAGGACACAGAGGTGGGGGAAAGGGTAATTGATGTCCACCTCCCCAAGAACCTGATGGCGGGTCTTAAAGATCCCCGGTTCAGATCTGAATTCTGTCATGGCCCTGCTGTGTGACTCGGGACAGGTTTTTTTTCCTTCTCTGGGCTGGTCTCCCTGTATACAGTAAGGGGCTGTCAGAGGTCAGTGTGTGAACAACAGAGCTAAGTGCCCACCGAATTCACAAATCTCTACAGAGCAGTTAAGCAATCATATCTTGCTGTACATCTGGGGAAACTAGGAATCCCCGTGAGGTGTGTCCTGAGTCAGAGTAGAAGTGGAATGTAAACTGACATGGCTGGACAGTGGAGGCTAAAGATCTAACACCATAGCCGGGTGGTGGTGCAGGCCTTTAATCACAGCACTTGCGAGGCAGAGGCAGAGGCAGGCGGATCGCTATGAGTTCGAGGCCAGCCTGGTCTACAAAGTGAGTCCAGGATAGCCAAAGCTAACACGGAGAGACCCTGTCTCGAAAAAACAACAACAAAAGATCTAACACCTTATCTCTCCCCAATTTCTACAAGCCAGAGCACTACACACACACACACACACACACACACACACACACACACACACACGTGCACATGCGTGCACCAGATTGAGCCTACCTCTTCCCTGTGGTGCCCCCTCCAGGCCTCCAACAGTAGCCGGGCCCTGCTGACACCTTATCAGAGCAGGAGATCACAGGCCATCTGGCCCCACAGCTGCCCAGGTGGGCTCACCTTCCTGGCTCTTTCAAAAAACCCTGTGCTGGGCCTGCCCCTCCCCCAACCCAAGCTCTGGCCACCTGCTATCCCTTTGGTGGGAGGGAGCAGTGGGGATGGCTCTGCTCTCTCCTAAAGGAATGGCTGTCCAAGGGGGCTCAAGTGTGCTTCCCATGTGCAAATAGAGGGTCCCCTGGTCATAAAGAGGAAGGTACCTGTCATCACAGAAGACAGTGACCCTGGCCTCTTCCCCCTCCATGGGTCACAGTGCAGAGAGATCAGTTCAGGGCCTGCTGGGGTGCCATTCAAAGCCTCCCCACATACCCAGGGCTCATTGGGTGTGAGGGCTTCTTCTCAGTGCCTCTGTGTTATTCCCACTTTGCAGGAAGGGAGACACGGAAGCCCACAGAGCCCCATGGCCTGTCTGACCACACACCAGGCTGGCCTTCCTCGGTACCCTCCATTGCTTAGCCCCATGGCCTGTGTGTCTAAGTCCTATCCGAGGTCTCCTATCTTCCTCAGCCAAATGGAGCCCTCATGGGTCAGGGCCAGGGTCTTTCTGTGACTCTTGTGTCTGAAGCAGGGGTACGTCACCTCCTTCTCACCTTTATGCCTTTGGGGGACAAGGAGGTCACTTCTTGACTCACATATCTCTTGCAAGATTATGAGATTGGGACACAAGAGTGGGTTCTTCAACTTGTTAACCCCAGCCTATCACAGGGTACGGCCTAGGGTTCCCATCCGGGGCCCTGGCCTGAAGTCCAGCAAGAGCTATACCATGACTCCTCCATTTTTTCCTCAGGTTTCTGGCACAGCCCTGAGTGTGAATTTGTCCGCCACTGCATCGACAAGTCCCAGGAGCGAGTGGAAGGAAAGGTTCAGGTGTCTGTCTTCAAGGGCCAGGTGTACATCCTTGGCCGGGAGTCTCCGCTCTCACTGTACAACGAAGAGCTGGTGAGGTAGGTTCCCGGCGCCTCCACCTGTCTGTTCTTGTCTGGGCAGCTTTCCCAGGCACATCTTTGCTGAACTCATGGGGGACCAGAGAGATGATTATATTATAGCTGTAATGCCGTGGAACCTATAGACTAGTGAAATAATAACTGTGAGCTATGGATGTGGCTCAGTTGATAAAAGTGCCCACCTAGTGTACATGAAGTCCCGGGTTCCAGCCCCAGCGCTGCATAAGCCAGGTGTGGTAGTGCACATCACTGGAGCACGCAAGGGTAGAAGCAGGAGGATCAGAAGTTCAATGGCATTTTCTGATGCTTAGTGACAACAAAGGGGGGGGGGCTAGGAGAGATGGCGCAGAGGTTAAGAGCACTGTCTGCTCTTCCAGAGGTCCAGAGTTCAATTCCCAGGAACCACATGGTGGCTCACAACCATCTATAATGTGATCTGATCATACTGTATACATAATAAATAAATCTTTTTTTAAAAAATTAAAAAAAAAACACAAGGAGCTAGGGGAAGGAAGGAAGGAAGGAGGCAAGCTGAAATACAGAATAAGGAAAACTTAAGAATTGGAAAAGGAGGAGCAAGATAGTCTGGCTGGGTATAAAAGTTAGGCTGTGGAGTAGCTTTATTGACTGGAGTCACCTGGAGAGTTTGGTGGATTTTTAGGGGCAACGCCTCTGGTTCTGAGCCCTGGGAAGGTTTGGAAGAATCCAGGCATACAATGACACCAGGAGGGGAGACCGAGCCAGAATGTAAGAAGGGGAAGATCAGATCTTCAGGTCCTTGTGGCTGGCTGCTCTGAAGGATGGTTTTCATGGAGTGCACACTGGTGAGGGTGGGCACTGGCAGGGGTGGTCACAAGGGCGACCATGAGCAATGCTGGCAAGCTGGACTGGATTGGTGATTTCAGAGAAGCAGACTGAGTCGACCCATCTTTAGGACTTGCACTGGATGTGGAGGGGGATGTCAGGGTGCAGGAACAGTCTGGGGGTGAGGGGACATGAGTGGAGAGGCGGCCATGTTTTCCCTCAATGGTGCTGATTGAATCGGGGGCTGGTGTAAGTATCTCTGGCACAGCCCAGAACCATTTTGTCTGCTTTTGGATGATGAGTGCAGATGAGGTTGACATTGGAGGGTCTCAAGTCTGTTCTCTGAGGTCGTGGACAGAAGAGGCCACCTAAGGCAGAGGGAGATAAGCAGGGAACCCAGATGGAGCTTCCAGGAGCTTCCTTCTGGGAGGACCGAGCAGAGGGTGACAGACATGACAGGCAGGAAGCTGGCTAAGCTGGAGCCACCAAAACCGTCCTCCATCCATGCCCTGAATTTGTTTTGACTTGAGAGATACAGGAGACACAGGGTTTACTTGTGACTGAGGACAACCTGCCCTGAGAAGACCAGCTGTCTCCTCTGGGCATCACTTGGCCAGGCTGTGGGTGGGGACAAACCCACAGGGACAGGCAGAACTACCTGAAGAGGACCCTAGCCCCAGCTGGCTCAGGCTGAGGCCTGCCCTGCCCTCCCCGGGGGCCAGTTGGAATTAAAGTACGAGTTTTGTTTGGCATTCAATATTATTTTTTTCTCCTTCCCTTCTCTCTGCCATGTTGAGTTTCTTCCCCCCCACTTCAATCTTTCTAAACACTTTATAAGCCATAAATATAACCGAATCAGTTTAGATCAGTCGGGGTAAATGTCAAATTATCTTCTCTCTTTCTCTCTCTGGCTCTTTCTCCCCTCCCCCTCCAAATGAACAGCCTCTAATAATCTGCCCAACCCTTCATTAAACCTTACAGTCTCACTCGGGGAGATTAAATGAATAAAGTAAAAAGGGAAAGGGGGGGAAAAAGGAGAAAAAAGCAGAGGCACTTATTCTCACTGTGTCTCCGACCATTTCCCTTTTCTTTTTGATTTCTACATCGCTGACTTGAAAGCCCTTGAGTGACAGCGTCACAGGGACCAGCGAGGAAGCTGCGAGAGGTAGCAGAGCTGGAAATGCCGGGCGCAGTAGGTAGAAAGTAATGTAATTATAGAGCAGGTCAGAGCCACTCGAATGAGCAAAAATAAAAGCACAGAGGTTTTTCTGTAGACCGTCAGAGGAGGTAAAAAAAAAAAAATCATTGTAAACTCTGTTTCTACATAAGCCCCCCCACCCCACCCCCCACCCCCCAAGCACTGTTTGAAACAGAGGTTTTTCTGTTCCCAAACAAGATCCTCTTGGGACTCTGGGCAGCCTCATGGGGCAGGTCTGTCCTTGATGGCGCCCTCTGAAGGACTCCTGGAGCTGTCTGTCCAGCTTGTGTGGGAAATGTGGATGGGGGAGGGTGTTGCTATTTTGCTTGTTTGTTTTTGAGACTAGGTCTCTCGTAGCCCAGACTCTCCTCAGGCGCAGTATGAGGATGACCTTGAACTCCTGTACTTCAGCTTCCACCTCCAAAAGTGCTAGAATTATTAGTGCAGTTTGTTTTGACTTGGGGAGACGTGGAGGTGGAAGGAAAGGCGGTGAGGGAAGGCTCAGTGAGGGAAAGGCTTGACCACCAGCCAGCTGTCAAGACTGAGCACAGGGATGCCTGTAAAGGCGAGGAGGGCTGAGGACAGAGGTGAGGCTGGGTTTCCAGGGCCTGCTTGACAGGAGGTAGGGAGCAAGTGACATTGAGCCTTGTGTGTTCCCAGGATCCACAAATGCACCCAAGCAAGCAAGGCTTGTTGAATATGGTTGCACAAGTTGGTACCCTAGCCTAGACCAGCCTTTCTTAACTACATAGGCACACAGAGGGGAGCCCGGTGCAAACCTGGCATCTTTTCCCCAGGAGCATGCTGATCACTGGTCAGCTCCTGGTGTCGTCAGGACCCAAACCCCAAAGGGAACTCTGGAGAAGAAGTGGAAAAAAAAAAAAAACCAGGAGAGAGGTCATGGAAGGCATAGCATGGAGTGACTTCAGGATCTGAAAAATCATCTAGGTCAAAACTCAAGGCCCCCGTGGGACATGTAGGGCGCTGAGGGTGGAGAGACAGAGCTTCACTCTGCAGCCTAGGCTAGCTTTCCCCCTCTCAACCCTGGGGCTAGGGTCTTTCTGTGAGTGCCACCCATCATCCCTGGTTCCCATTTGTTCTAGGAAAAGGTCTACATTTGAGCTGCAGGCGTGGCTCAGTGGTAGAAGACTTGCCTCGAATGTGCAAAGCCCTGGGTTCATTCCTCAGGGTCACCAAAAAAGTGTGGGTAGGGTGTTCCCCGAGAACCAGAGGCATGGTCACATGATGGTAGGCCCTTCTTGCCTGCTTTTCGGTCTTACCTCTTTGGAGAGGGCTCCTGAGGGGACAGGCTAACCCCCTTGCCCCCGAGAACTTTGCGACTGCTTTGTGGTGAGGTTGCCACTGTGTCAGGTTAAAGACGAGGCATTGTTGATTAAGAGCAAAATGGAAGTTAGGGGGTGCTGAGACCACAGGGCCCCAAATGCCAAACATACTGAAGTGCTGGGCGAGTGACAGTGCTGTTTGCGCCTGCGCTGTACTTGTCATATGTTTGCTTTCTCTGCCCTGGCCCAGCTGGCCCAAGAGTCCATAGTGAATGCCCAAATGGATGGATGAATGAATGAATGAATGAATGAATGGCAGTGGGATGTCAGTCACAAAGTGCTTGCCACGTTCCAGCTCTGACGTCATACCTTTGACAATGGTGAGAGCCACTCCTGTTTACACTCCATGTTCAGTCCTGGGAACATGCATGCATCCCTAGGCTCTCTGAGTTGGCAGGCACAGTCACCAGAGCCGGTTGGCTGCTGAGGAGGATGGCTGCCGGGGTGGGCAGCTATACTGAGGCCAGCAGCAGGTGACTGGTAACTGTCAGACCATGGGTGCCTGCGACAAACCAGGGCAAAGGTGACTCTGTGGGACTCCATGCTGTAAATACCTTCCAGTTTTCCTCCACACCAGGGAGCCCAGCAGCTGGCAGCTGCTCCAGATGTAAATATTGGATGTCATGGGCCGGTTCAGGCCCTGGCTCTGTGGAGGATCTCCTTTTACAAATGGCGGGAAGAATTCAGAGCCAGGGTTAGCTGAGCTGGGACCCAGGGTAGAGGCTCGGTGGGGGTGGGAGGGGCAGCTGCCTAGGGCGTGGCCTGGCATTGCTAAACACTGTGCTTTTTCCCTGCAGCATGAACGTGCAGGGAGATTACGAGCCCATTGATGCTACCGGCTTCATCAATATCAACTCGCTCAGGTGAGAGACTCTGGGTCATGCCGATCTTCAGAGGCCTCCAGCTCTGGGAAGCAGGCTCTGATGTGAAGCTGCCCCTCACACACCGTGTTCCTGTCCGTTTGCCTGTAGTTCCTCAGCACCTAGCTGGCTTCCGCTCTCAGCAGGGCCTGAGAGCCAACAGATTATGAGAGGCCTGGACATTTGACCACGCCCCCGCCCTCCACCCCCCTGCCTGGATCCTGCCCTAGGCTCTAACAATTGCTGTAATGCCTCCAGCCATGAGGACACTGGGCTCCTTGCCTGTAAATACCAGTTTAAGAAATGACTTGAGGAGTAATAGCATCTTTCTGCCACTGTTCCAGAGCTGGAGGAAGGTGGGGACAGGCAAGTCACTGAGGCCTGGGGGTCGTATGCAATATCTGAAGTTTCTTGGACCTGGAGGACTCAGACCCCTTCCCAAGTTCCAAGAGGTTTAAGGGAGGGTGTGAAGTAAGCGTGGGAATCGAGCTCACAGCTGAAGGTGCCCAGGGACGTATGCTCAAAGACACAAGCAAGGTCATTGGTTACAGCAGCCTCCATGGCTTAGCTGCCCCCAGAATCTTTTCTAGCTTAATTCTTTTTTTAAAATAAATTAAAAAATTGCCGGACGTGGTGGCGCACGCCTTTAATCCCAGCACTTGGGAGGCAGAGGCTGGCAGATCGCTGTGAGTTTGAGGCCAGTGTCTGGTCTACAAAGTGAGTCCAGATCAGCCAAGGCTACACAGAGAAACCCTGTCTCAAAAAACAAACAAACAAAAAATTATTACATTTATGTTTTTAAAATATATTTTATTAATTTATTCATATTACATCTCAATTGTTATCCCATCCCTTGTATCCTCCCATTCCTCCCTTCCTCCCATTTTCCCTTTACTCTCCTCCCCTATGACTGTGAATGAGGGGACCTCCTCCCCCTGTATATGCTCATAGGATATCAAGTCTCTTCTTGGTAGCTACATTTATGTTTTAACATATGCTTTTGTATCTGGGAGTCAGAGGACACTTTTGAAGGTCAGTTCTTACCTTTCACCGTGTCGGCCCCGAGGATCGAACTAGGTCCTTCATGCTTGGTAGCAAGCACCTTTACCCACCGAGCCATCTTGCCAACCCCTAGGTCACCTTAATTCTTACAGAGATTTGAAATTTCCCCAAGACGCAGGCCCGGAATAGTTAAGAGACTTTCCTGGAGCCACACAGAGAGGAGTCGTGGTACCCGGAATAGTTAGGAGACTTTCCTGGAGCCACACAGGCGGCCTGAGATGGCCTCTCCTGGCTCTGGCAATGTGCTGTGGGCTCCCTAGAGCCATCCCAGGTCTGCAGAGAGACCTCTCCGTGGCCAGACCTCCCCAGCCCCTCCACCCGCTGCCTCCCGCTTGTCTGTGCCTTAGAACCCCACAAACCTTTTGAAATGGCCCCGGAACATAATGGCCTCTTCATTTCTCCTATTGCCTGTTAAATGCTTTATCTTCAACAATGACAAACAATGTTTTCCCCTCTGATAAATTAATTACATTATCCTGATTGGAGGAGCCAGGGGAGGCTAGGGCAGGAGAGGGGACCAAAGAAAAGACAACTCCACACACACCTTAACCAGCAGCTGCCCCCACCGCTCCCCATGCTGCTGGAATTAATTGAACAGAGCGCATGTTGTTATTGTGAAATTACATTTTTCTTTGTTTTCCATCCGGTTTACAGGCTGAAGGAATACCATCGTCTTCAGAGCAAGGTCACCGCCAAATAGACCCTGACAAAGAGGAGCGGGCCTCCCCACTCTGCAGCTCTCCCAGGCTTCAGCATTAATTGTTGTGATAAATTTGTAATTGTGGCTTGTTCTCCCACCACCTGACTGGGGCTGCTGTGTGCCGCCCCCCCCCTCCCCGCCCCCCCCCCCCCAGGCTTTGTTCTCTGGTCCCCTATAGCCTACAAAAGTGGTCATCGAAGGGAAGGGGAGGGTGGCAGGCAGCTGCAGAGAGCATAAAATGACAATTAAAAGAAGTTACTTCAGTCTTTTATTTGTCTTTTATTTGTGTGTGCCTGAGTGCTCGTGCCGGGCCTGACCTTTGTGCCTTCCTTTAAACAGTGTCTTATATCATGTATATGGTATAATGTATATTTATATATTATACGGAGGGGTGCGTGTGATTGCAGGTGCCCACAGGACCCTGAAGCACTGGGTCTCCTGGTGTTTGAGTTACAGGCCACTGTGAGCCATCAGACATGGGCGCTAGAACAAAGCTCGGTCTTTTGCAAAAGTTGCAAACACTCTTAAGCTCTTATCGCCCAGCCATCTCTCCACGTGCCTCCAACTTTTGTATTTTCTTTTTTTGTTGTTTTTTGTTTTGATTTGATCTTTTTTTCCCAGACAGGGCTTCTCTGGCTGTCTTGGACTTTTTTTTTGTAGATCAGGCTGGCCTTGAACTCACAAAGATCTACCTGCCTCTGCCTCCCAAGTGCTGGTATTATAGACGTGCGCCACCACGCCCAGCTCCAGCGTTTGTATTTTCTAAGTGTGGTGGCAGTTCACCTGCTTATCTGTTGGGGGATGGGAGTGGATCCTCTTTCTCCTCCTGCAAAAAAACAGGAACCCAGAATAGCCTCCTGTGGCAGACATTATCACCCAAGCCCCCTGAGGTTCTGTCCCCTCTACTTTGGTTATATTTGCAAACATGTTGCCCCCTACCCCAACCTTTTCATATGAGACTCCTATATACGGCGACTACACCCGGGGAGATGACCTTGTGCACGAAGTGCTTGTCCTGTAAGTGGGGGCTCTGAGCTCATATCCCCAGAGCCCAGGTAAAAAAACCTGGCAGCCTGCCTGCCATCCCAGCACCCAGGAGGCAGAGACAGGAGGATCCACAGGGCTTGCCGTAAGTAAGCTGGAGGAATGCCCCACCCCAGATTATTAGTCACCCTGGTGTCTCCTCATCTTGGGTAGGGAGTTTATGCTTGTTTCTACCCAAAACATCCTTTTAAAGGTTTACATTGCCAGGACATAGTGGCACACACATTTAATCCCAGCACTCGGGGAGGCAGAGGCAGGCG
The DNA here is from genome assembly GCF_964271855.1 of Acomys minous. Lineage (NCBI taxonomy): Eukaryota > Metazoa > Chordata > Mammalia > Rodentia > Muridae > Acomys > Acomys minous. The sequence continues at coordinate 69,204,881 of NC_140491.1, forward strand.
GATCACTGTGAGTTCGAGACCAGCCTGGTCTACAAAGCGATTCTAGGATAGCCTAGGCTACACAGAGAAACCCTGTCTTGAAAAGCCCCCCCCCAAAAAAAAAGTTGTATTTTTTCTGAGGGGATGCGATGCTCTCATGTTACAGTGTGCATGTGGAGGTCGGAAGACAGTTTACAGGCGTCAGGCTTGGCAGCAAGTGCCTTTGCCCCCCCCCCCCCCCCGAGCCATCTCGTCAGTCCCCAAAGCATCTTCACTCAGAAGACTCCAATCCCAGCTGCTCTGAGGCCAGCCTGGTTCTTGGGAACCTCCACACTGCTGCCCTTGTCCATTAGGGTTCCTTTCAAACTTCCTTGCCTGCAAATGCCCCCATCAACTATGAGTGGTCCCATCACCACAAGGCATCCCTCTGGCAAACCCTGGCTGGGTGTGGTGGTGGGTGCCGCAATCCAGGTGCAGGCAGGTCACTCAGCTTCATCTCACCGCATTGTCACACCCGGCATCATGAGCTAGATACTCTCGTCTCTTCCCTGCAACTACAAGGCAGAGAGAATGACTTGCCCGAGCGTACTCAGCCAAGCATCAGAGCTCAGCTCACCCCTGCCTCTCATGTGCTTAGATGCTAGCTTACCCATAACCCACTCACAAAGGCTGCTTACATGTCCCCTGTCCCTTTTTCATTCACATTTGTTCTACTTTTTTTTTTTTTTTAGATTTATTTTATTTATTATGTGTACAGTGCTCTTCCTGCATGTCCACCTGCAGGCCAGAAGAGGGCACCAGATCTCATCATAGATGGCTGTGAGCCACCATGTGGTTGCTGGAAACTGAACTCAGGACCTCTGGAGGAGCAGCCAGTGCCATCTCTCCAGCCCCTTGTTCTAGTTTTTCTTTCTTTCTCCCCCACTCCCCCCCCCCACCTGTTTTTTTGAGACAGGGTTTCTCTGTGTAGCCTTGGCTATCCTGGACTTACTTTGTAGACCAGGCTGGCCTTAAACTCACAGTGATCCACCTGCCTCTGCCTCCCAAGTGCTGGGATTAAAGGTGTGCGCCACCACGGCCGCCTTGTTCTGCTTTTATATAAAAAGATAAATATATTTCTAGGGTTGCTGGGTATTGAATTCAGACTAAACTCTACTGCTGAGCTACGTACCTAGCCCCACCCATTAACACATACAGACATATACACACACACACACACAACACAGAGTACATTAACAGACAAGCAGGTACACAACATACATAAAAACGAATTAATTAATTAAAAATAAAATCTGTCCATCAGATGTGGTGGTGCATGCCTCCCAGCACTTGGGAGGCAGAGGCAGGCAAACCTCTGTAAGTTCAAGGCCAGCCTGGTCTACAGAGTGAGTCCAGGACAACCAAGGCTGCAGAGAGAAACCCTGTCTTCAAAAACAAAAACAAAAACAAAAAAGAAATCTGTCTTTTCCAAACTAGACATGGTGGCAGGAATCTGTAATCATAGCACTTGAAAGACAGATTTGTGCAATCTTAAATTCAAGACCAACCTAGACTGCTTTATAGGTCAAGGCCAACCTGCATCACAGCGAAAACTGTCAAACCACCTTTGTATCTTTGTGAAAAATCAATCAGCAGCCAGCCAGGTGCGGCAAACAGCTGCAATCCCAGCACTCCGAGGCAGAGGCAGGCAGAGGCTGAGTTCAAGGCCAGCCTTGTCTACAGATTGAGTTCAAGGACAGCCAGCAAAGCCCTGTCTCAAAAAACAAAACAAAAAGTTAATCAGTATCCTGGCCATGGGTCCATGTTTGGATTTGCTATTTTTCTTCACTGATGTACACTGTTTCTGACTGGCTGCGGCAGTTTGATGGTGAATCCTGAAGTTAAGAAGCATGCAGGTCCAACCTTATTATTTGTCAAGATATTTTTTTTTATTATTCCAGATTCTTAGCTTTTCCATATAAATGTTAAGAATACACTGCCAAATTCTTCAAAAGCTGTCATAGGATTTTGGTTGGCATTGCATTCAAACAATGGGTCATCTGAGGACAGTTTTTGTACGTTTCCCAATCCATGAACATGGTATACTTCATCTTTTTTTTTTTTATTACATATACAGCACTCTGCCTGCATGACAGAAGAGGGCCCCAGATCTCACTATAGATGGTTGTGAACCACCATGTGGTGCTGGGAATTGAACTCAGGACCTCTGGAAGAGCAGTCAGTGATTTTTAACCTCTGAGCTACCTCTCCAGCCCCCATTTATCATTTTCTTTTCTTTTCTTTTTCGAGACAGGGTTTCTCTGTGTAGCCTTGGCTGTCCTGGATTCGCTTTGTAGACCAGGCTGGTCTCGAACTCACAGTGATCCTCCGCCTACCTCTGCCTCCCAAGTGCTGGGATTAAAGGCGTGGGCCACCACGCGCGGCATTTATTGTTTTCTTTAAACTCTCTTTAATACTTCAAAATTTTCAGAGTGCAAGTCTCACATAAATATCTTCTGTTAAATTTGTTACCTCTAATTTCATTTTATTTTTAAGGATTTCCCTTCTTATTTTCAGTTATGTGTATGTGTGGTGTGTGTGTGTGTGTGTGTGTGTGTGTGTGTGTGTGTGTGTGTGTGATCACCAAACATCCCTATGTTGACCAGAAAACAGCACAAATTTTTGTTCAGGTCTAGCATGCACTCACCTCACCTGTATGTACTTAACACGTGAAAACGTGTACTCAAGCACACACTTTCACATGCATAACGCACAAACACATACACACCTGCACATGCGTACTGTATGCACATATACACACATGCAGGCAGTCAGCAGCAGGCACAGGACTTGGGACAGCTGGTGGATCTGCACCCAGGACCTCTCCAGTGTCCCCGTGGGTTCCCTGGTGCTGTGGACTATTTTTGAAACTGATTAAAGAAAGAGAATAAAAGGAAAATACTTCCCTCCACTCAGAAATGCAGAGGAGCATGCGGGGCGGGGCAGGGGGCACAGTGGGCGGAGCCCAGCATCCCGTGGCAGGGGCTCTTGCTTATCAGATGCAGGTGGTAGGGCTCAGTGAAGGAAGAAAGGGAAGGAGGGAGGGAGGGAGGGAGGGAGGGAGGAGACTATGCCCACCTCCAATCTCCTCAGTTGTACTAAAAAATGAATCTGGGTGCGGACTCACACATGGACCACATGTCCAGCCTTGTGCAGAGGCAGACAGCCCTGTCCTCAAGGGCCTGCTGGTTCCCAGGACATTCTCCAGAGCATCCTGTCCTCAGGGTCAGTGCCAGGATTCTGAATGGAAGCCACATAGTTAAACCGGGAGCCACCAGCCCTGGGCAGTCCTGAGGTGGGGGTGAATGAGATTCTCTAAAAGACCAGGTTCCACCCCACCCCCACCCCCCAAGTAATGGCACCCTCCCTTCTGTCCTCCCTCTGTACTGGCCATGGCCTCCCACATCCTGCAACGAGGATGCACATGGAAGGTGCAGCTCTGGCTCTTCCTACAGCATTGCCTAGCGTGTTCTAGCGCATTCTAACACATTCTAAGTTCCAGGCTCCCTCCCCTGCCCCCCCCCTGCCTCCCCCTGCATAAGCAGGTGTACCGGTGGAACACTGGGAAGGTGGAGGCGGGGATCAAGGCTTTAAGGTGGGCTTGGCTGCACAGCAAGTTTGAAGCCAGGCTGAGACTGAGAAGGAGGGAAGGGAGGGGAGATAGAGAGGAGGTGGGGGAAGGAGGGAGGGAGGGTGGGAAGGAAGGAAAGAAGGAAGGAAGGAGAGAAATGAGGGAGGACGGGAGCAAGAAGAAATGGTAGAGAGAAAGAAGGAGGGAAAGAGAGAAAGGCCAGAAGGCGAGAGACAGGGAGGAAATGATTGAACAGAAGGAAGAAAGGAGAGAGCGTAGGAAGGAGGAATGAAAGAGAAAAGGAGAGAGAGAGAGAGAGAGAGAGACAGAGAGACAGAGAGAGAGAGAGAGAGAGAGAGAGAGAGAGAGAGAGAGAGAGAAGCACAGAGCCAGCCCAGCCCAGGCCAGTCCACCTGCACAGCCAGCCAGCTCCACCCCAGGGCCCAGAGCTCCTCGCAGCTCTGGGCAGCAGGCCCCAGGGCCTTGATGCTGGAGCAGCCGGGGACAGAGCTGATCTGCAGGCCTCCCAGGCTGGGGAAAGGGCTCGCCTGGGGTCAGTGCAATCGATATCTCATCTGCAGCTCTCCTAGCGGAAGTGATGGCTATTGGAACAGGGTAATGGGTGTTGTCTAGTGGAAGAGACTAATCTTCCCAGGCTGTGGACGGCTCCGCAGGTGGCCTTACCGCTCAGTGCCTCACCGGTTCTCACTGGGGTGGTCCTGGCACTTTTAAAGCCACAGTGGCCTCTCCGCATGCTGGCATCCACGCAGGCTCTCCAGGGCACAAAGCCTTGGAGGAGATGATTCTGACTCACCCTTCCAGGCTCAGTCAGGGAAACTGAGGCTAGCTTTTCCCCCCAGAGCCTGGCACTCAGCAGGATCAAAAAGCCCACACCTTTCTTTAATCTCAGCACTGGGGAGGCAGAGGCAGGTGGATCTTTGTAAGTTCAAACCCAGCCTAGTCTACATAGGGAGGCACAGGACAGCTAGGGGCTTTATAGAGAGACCCTGTCTGAGAGAGAGAGAGAGAGAGAGAGAGAGAGAGAGAGAGAGAGAGAGAGGTGCTCTCCACATTCCCCGGTGCCATTCTTAACCACTTCCAGCCTCACTCATCTCCCCACGTGGTGGAGACTGCACCCCTCCTTCTCTGTGGAACAGTGGGTTGTGGGGAGGCTGGACCATCCTCCTCACGCCCCGTGGCCTCAAGCTTTTTTTTTTCTTGATATGGAAACTCCACCGCATGAATGCAAACTGAGCGGCTGGCCCTGAGGCTGGGACAGCAACCCTGACTGCCTGACATGGCTTCTCCTCAGAGCCTGGAGGACCTCAGCCTTTGGCCATGAAACTCCCAGACTCCCGTCCCTGCCGCTTGGTGTCAGAGGGAAGCCATCGAACTGAGCTGCCACAGGCTTACTGTATGACCCCAGGCAGGATGTTTCACCATTCTGCCCACACTCCATCCCTGCACACACCCCCGCCCAGGTCACAACCCCACTCCTCCCCATACCCCCCCACCCTGCCCACACCTCCCACCTCTGTCCAAATCCCACCCCAGCCTATAAGCCTGTGTTCACCAGTCTCCCAGGATCAGAGTCTCTCAGGCCTCTGAGGAGCCACAGACAGGTGTGGAACCACCAGTGAGGAGTCCTTGGTTAGGACCCAGGCAGAATTGGAGCAACTGAATGAATGCTTCCTGGCCAAGCTCAGTCTTTCCATCTGTAAAATGGGCTCAATACGGTGCTGATTCTATGGGCTTGCCTATGCTGGAAAGTGCACACAAAAGGGTTAAAGTGGGGTAAATCCATAAGCCTGAGAACGACTGACTCACTCTTGTGCTGTATCTCTCACTCAGGCAGCACCACACACACACACACACACACACACACACACACACACACACACACACACACACGCCTTCTCCCTTACACCCACACGAGGGCTCACAGGAACCCAGAGGCCCCTTGGTTAAGGAATAAGAACACTGTGAACATGAGGCCTTTGCCACTGGCTGCTAGCCCCACCCTTGCCTGAGCTGAGGAAGTTGGGGGGTGGGGGAATGGGGGAACAGCCGTTAGTCCTTCCCTGGTGAAATTGTTTATGTCCTTGGCACTGCTTGACAGTCCCACTCACATTCTGTTTATTTTCACTTCTGTCCCTCTGCACCCTGTCATCCTGCCAGACCCTACTCCTTAAGACAGATAACCCCATCCGAGAGTGTGACATGGGAAGAGACCAGGGTTGGGGCATGGAGGTCCCCGTTAACTGTATGGAAGTGGCCCCCCCCGAAGGTGGCACGCTATAGCCAGGGACAAGAGATCCTGAGCTCTGGGACGCTCCGGACTATAGCTCCTGAGGGCCCAGGGTCAGCTGCTCTGGTCACTGGCTACATAGTGAGGTCCTGTCTGAAAGTGAGTGGAGGAGGTAATCCGCATGTTCAAAGGCTGGAAACTGCGGGCATGGAAACTGCACAATGATTTAGGAGAGAGACCTGGAGAGCAAGACTTACTCCAAAGAGAAGGAAGCCAGGGATGCCTCTGGTGACTGAGAACGCCATCCCCAAACACCCCCTCAGGAGCCTAGGAGTCCCAGGGCCCTGAACACCACTCCTGCCCTCGCGTGCCTGGGGCTCAGGGCTCTGTGAGGCTAATGGCCTTGCCCCTGAAGCAGCTGGCCCATGCACCCTGGTGAGCCCCTAAGGGGAAAGGTCTCCCACAGAGTGGGGTCCCCCGCTTCTCCAGCCCCTCTCAACAAGGCAGCTTTGTCTGGCACTTCTGAGGACCCCTGGTGCCTCTCTTCAGCACCCCCTCCCCTGGGGCAGCCTACACAGGGCTCTGAAAAGAGGCTTTATGTGTGTCTCAGGTCAGATCGCTGGGAAGCCAGTGGCTGGGGATGGCCCGCAGGGCAAGCAGCAGGCAAGGCCCTGACTTCTGGGGCAGCAGGCAGAGAAAAGCTGAGACAAAGCCGTACTCTGGGGGCAGGGTTGGGGAGGGGGGCGCTGCAATCCAAGCCCCCTGCGGAGGAAGACAAGAGAAAGCACACAGGTGCCCTGCAGCCCCAGCCCCACAATCGGGTCACTCGATCGCAGTGGTCAGTGACATGCTCCTTTGTGCAGCCTCTGTCCCGTGGGAGCAGCAGGCAGGTAAACTGGGATTCCCTGTAACGGGATCTCCTGAACTACTTTCTGTCTCTGTCCTGGGAAGCATCAGGAGGAGAGACTGTGGAGGAGGGCTCGCCTTGCCAATGAAAGAGGTGCTCTAAGGAGTACAGAGAGAAAGAAAAGCAAGAAGAAATGTCCCAAAGGTTCATGACACTACAGCCACATCTTTCTGGGGTCGTGGGAAGTTGGGTCTCCAGGGCACCCTGCTCAACCCTGTTAATGTGGACAATGCCACCACAGTGGTTGGATTATCTGAAGTCCCTGTGGATCGGCTGGGGTAAAGAATATTTTTTTAAGTATTTATGTATTTATTATATATACAATGTTCTGTGCCTATACACCAGAAGAGGGCACCAGATCTCATGATAGATGGTTGTGAGCCACCATGTGGTTGCTGGGAATTGAACTCAGGACCTCCGGAAGAGCAGCCAGTCCTCTTAACCATTGAACCATCTCTCCAGCCCCAGGGTAGAGAGTTTTGGTCTCTTGCACAGATACAGTCACAGAGGCACAGGGAGGCTAACCCAGGACTCAGCCCAGGATGCCCAATTGCCAAGGCCAAGTCCTAAACTGTGGGCCTTCTGGGTCACTGGGTCTACTGAACATGCCGGAAGCCGTGTGTTCAAAGCCCCACATCTGTTCCTCCATCCAGATGGTAGAGGGCTCCCAGGGGAGTCAGACCTGGGAGTAAACATCTGTAGCCACCTGGAACTGGAGAGACTAGGCACTCACGTGACCACTCACAACCGCCGGTAACTTCAGTCCCCGGGAGGATCTGATGCCCTCTTCTGATCTCTGCATATGGTGCACAGACATGCAGGCAGGCAAAACAGCCATACGCACAAAACAAAATTATTTTAAAATGTAGTCCCAGTACTTGGGAGGACGCAGCAGGAGGATCGGGAGTTCAAAGTCAGCCTCAACTATACATGAAGTTTCAGGACAGCCTAGGATACATAAGACTCTTTCTCAGCAACTTTTTTTTGTTGTTGTTATGATGGTAAATTTTATCTTATTTTTATTTTTTGGTTTCAAGACAAGGTTTCTCTGTGTAGCCTTGGCTGTTCTGAACTCGCCTGTAGACCAGGCTGGTCTCGAACTCACAGCTATCGGCCTGCCTCTGCATCCCGAGTGCTGGGATTAAAGGCGTGCGCCACCGTGCCCGGCGATGGTAAATTTTTTATTAGCAGAATTGACTAGGCTGACTAGGATGACCTTGAATTACTATTAACATTTTCATTTTTATTCAGTGTTATTGTGTGTGAGAGAGTAGAGGTGTATGTGTGTGTAGGTCTAAGGAGTGGGCTCTCCTCTTTCACCCTCGGTTCTGAGGCTCAAACTCAGGCCCTCAGGCTTGTGAGACTAACATGGTTACCTGCTAAGCCATCTTGCAAGAGGGCCTGACCTAGCCAGGCAGTGGTGGCACATGCCTTTAATCCCAGCACTCGGGAGGTCAGAGGCAGGTGGATCCGCTGTGAGTTCGAGGCCAGCCTGGTCTACAAAGCGAATACAAGACAGCCAAGGTTACACAGAGAAACCCTGCCTAGAAAAAAATTTTAAAAAGAGAGGGCCCTGACCTTGAACTTCTGATCTTCCTGCCTCTACCTCCCAGATGCTACGATTGCAGGCATGGGTCACTGTGTCAGTTCTTAATAATTCAGGGCTGGGGGTGGAAGCCAGGGCCTCACACGTGCCCACATTTCCCTAACACCCTGAGACAAGATGAGGGAGAACTCAAAGTGTCCGTTTATCACGGCAGAGTTCATCCCCTTCCTAACTCCTCTTTGGGGTCCATCAGATGTGCCTAGTGCATGCTGGGTAGGGAATGCCAGTCAGGGTATACATGGGGGAAACCAAGGCTTAAAGAAAAGGCAAAGCTGGGCTGGGACCTGTTAATGTGCCATACCCCAGGGGCTACCCAGGTCCTGGGAGGACCCCTTTGACCTTGTCCCCCCCTAGGAAAGGGACAGAATAGATAGAGACGATCTTGCCCAGCATCCCCTGTCTGTCCTTACTGTCACCAATGTCCCAGAGGAGGAAGAGCCATCCCAGATTTACTAGGCCACGTTAACCATGTGGCTTGAAGCCATCTCCAAGGTCAAGAGGTCATGGCAGTTTCCCAGCGATCTATTTGTCCCTCCCTGGGCAGGAGCCCTTTGCCTTCCACTGGCCCCCAGAGCCATATCGAACTTTAGCAAGTTCTCCTGAGCCTCAAGGAGTCAAAACATGGGGCCCTGCTCTTAAACACAGCCTCCAGGCAGCTTACCAGCTGGGATTCAGGACCCCTGACCCCTGAGATGTAACACATCTTCCTGGGCTAGCTAGATCGATGGCCCCATGGAAAAAAATGGCCCCAGGTGGCCTGGGTGGGACAGCAGTGGTGACCCCTCCCCCACCAGAAATCCCCACAGTCACAAGCTGGGAGCCTCATGCTCAAGCAGCCTCAGATGTCCCCCCAGGCTAGCCCACTGCTAGCCAGAAATATCTCAGGCACAAGCCTGGGGGTCAGAAGGGGAAACCAAGGCTGGGGACAACATGGGTCACAGAGAAAGCTCAAGGGGTCTCTAGTTTTTCCTACAACGAGCTCCTTGCTTTGTGCATCTGTGTTCAAGGGGGAAGGTGATGGGTGACCAGCCTTGGAGAGCACAGTCGTGTCTGAGGTGCAATTGGAGTCCTAGAGAGTCATTTTTGTCATCGTCAGCATCATCCTTGGGGCAGGACCACAGTGGGCCATCAGAGGAAGAACCCTGCTTAGAAACGAGACCCTATTGGCAATACCCTGGCTCAGGGGCAGCCTAAACTCAGTCCCTTCTCGCCTCCCCATCACCAAAGGGACTAGTCATCTTTAGGAAAGGAATTAGCCAGAATGCAGGGTGCCAAGCCCTGCCCATCTTCTCCATCCTCCTAAGCTGGCTTAGTAAATCTTTCTTGACCCTACTCCCAGTCCTGGAAGAACAGCGTGCCTTGATGGTTCCTAGGAACCCAACAAAGTAAGAGAACAGTGCCACCAGGACATGGAGCTTTTTTGCCCCCAGACCTATTGGCCACCATCTGTGCTTCAACAGCATCCTGGGAGGTAAGGTATGGAACCTCCTACAGGAAGGGATGTTCGTGTGTGAGAACATGTGTGTGCATGTGTGTTTGGGCACATGCACACACATGTGTGTGACGTGTGTGTGTGTGTGTGTGTGTGTGTGTGTGTGTGTGTGTTGAGGACATCTATAGACAAACCAGGAGACTTCTGGGCAGAGGTTCTCTCATTTGTTTGTTTGTTTGTTTGTTTATCTCACTACTTTAAAATCTTTATCCTAAAGACAGAGACCCAGAGATAAACAAAGAAGAAAGGAAGAGAGAAAAGAAAATTACCGGAGGAAGGAAGGGTAGATGATGATGGACAAAAATTAACATCAGACTCAGCACTCAGGATGTAAACAAGGGATTAGAATTTTGAGGCCAGCGCTGGAGAGATGGCTCAGAGGTTAAGAGCACTGCCTGCTCTTCCGGAGGTCCTGAGTTCAATTCCCAGCAACCACATGGTGGCTCACAACCACCTATACTATGATCTAATGCCCTCTTCTGGTGTGTACGCATACATGAAGGCAGAGTACTGTATGTATAAAGAAACAAATAAATAAATCTTTGAAGTAATAATAATAATTTCGAGGCCAGTGTGGCTATGCAGTGATCCCAAGGTCAGCCCAGGCTCTGTGAGGCTCTGTTTCAAAATGCCAACAAACTGGTGTTGGGGATGTAGCTCAGCTGGGAGAGTGCTTGCTTATCATGTACAGAGCCTTCAGTTTGATCCCAAGGACCACACACACTAGATGTGTATGCCAACTCCCTTGCGGGGTGTTGGTGAGAGGAGACGAGGGCTACTCCGCTGCCCAGGCTTCTGAGGTACACCTCCCCTGCTCCCCCCTCCCCCGCCCCGAGCCTCTCTGACCTCAGTTCGCCTTCTGGCTCTGTATATTTCTTCCAGCATAACTTCAAGCAAGGCCCTCAGTAGAGTGCAGAGACTCAGAATCCCCATCCATGAGTTTGGGATGAACTCGTGTTGCCTGACTGAATAGCTTAGACCTCAGCATCTGTGTCTGGCTTGGCACAAATGGAGGCCTGGAGGAGAAAAGGCCCACCCCACCCCCACCCAATTATGGTAAGTTAGGCAGGCTGTAACTGCTAAACTACTGCTTGACTGCTTGAAGGGGTACAGATTCCTTGTGACGCCCCTGTGTTGCCCTTAAGCCTATGTGTATGTAAGGACTCAAAGAGGGCAGGGGCGAGAGAGCGGTGATGTCAGGAAACCCAAGGATGTTTCTTTTTCTTTTTCTTTTTTTTGGACAGTCTCCCCTTGTGGCCCAAGCTAACCTGGAGCTTGGAATCCTCCTGCCTCAGCCCCCACCACCACCTCCAGCTGCAGTCAAAGGACCTTAATCTGAGTTAGGGTGCTGCGGGCCTCAGGGTGTTCTGACACTGTGCCAGTGGCCAGGGGGTCCCAGGCCCTCCTAGCCACCCTAGTGTGCTCAGCCCTAGGTATCTCTGCAAGGCGGTTGAGAGGACCTGTTCATGGAGGGGAAGTAGGGTTATCCCAGTGAGAATGTGCAGCCATTCCAGTGGGCAGAGATGGCTACTATGACTGGCCTCTGTGGGGATGGGGAAGAGATACATCATCATTTCGGAGTCTCGTGGCGGGCGGGGGAGGCCACTGGGGCGCTCCAGCCAGCAGGAGCTGGGAGATGAGGCTGATAATGGCCATTCAGAAGCAGGATGCACAGGGCATGGTGGCGCACGCCTTTAATCCCAGCACTTGGGAGGCAGAGGCAGGCGGATCGATGTGAGTTCGAGGCCAGCCTGGTCTACAAGGAGAGTCCAGGACAGCCAAGGCTAACACAGAGAGACCCTGTCCTGAAACCCCTCCCCCCAGAAAAAGGAATCCCGGGCCAGGCCTGGGTCTGAGATGGAGTCCCAAAGGGGAGCCACCGGGGATGGGTGTGAGCCTGGATCTAGCTGCCTTCTGTGCGTGTCACCTGCGTGTGTGCATGCACATGTGTGTATACTCTTGAGGAGGCTAGATGCTGGCATCAGGTGAGCTCCGCAGTCCCTCCCCACTTTAGTGTTTGAGACTGGCTCTCTCACTGAGTCTGGAGCTCACTAAGTCAGCTAGGGTAGCTGGCCAGCTGATTTCAAGATGTTTGTCTGTCTTCACCTCCCCCCCCCGCCCCCCCGCCCATCTAGGCCACCTACCTCCCCCCCCCCCCCCTCGCCTCCTCCAGTGCTGGATTACAGACCTTGCCTGGCTTTTCTGTAGATGCTGGAGACCCAAGCTCAGGCCCTCATGTCTATGTAACAGGCACCTTATGGACCACCACCACAGACCTCATGTTGGGAGCACAGCACAAAAAGTCCATGCGCCCACAGCTCTCCAGAGAAACCAGGAGTGTTAAGCATACAGGGTTGTCCTTCCAATGGGAAAGATGTAAAACAACAACAAAAAGAAAGAAATAGGGCTGGAGAGATGGCTCAGAGGTTAAGAGCGCTGACTGCTCTTCCAGAGGACCTGAGTTCAATTCCCAGCAACCATATGGCGGCTCCCAACCATCTGTAATGGGGTAACTTTCTATTCTGGTATGTGTGAAGACAGAACACACACACACACACACACACACACACACACACACACACACACACAATATTTTGAAAAAAAGAAAGGAAGGGAGGGAGGGGGAAGAAAGAAAGAAAGAAAAGAAAGAAAGAAAGTCTGTTCTTCTATCCAGAAAACTGAGAATTGGAAGTGAGAAACAGCCCTGCGATCTTCATTATCTGTTGGGCCAGGCCATACCAGGCCATATCAAGTTCCTACAACCAGGACCAGATGTGGCTAGTAATCTAAATGACCCTGGGAGCCGGGCCTCCGAGGCTCCCAACCAGGACCAGAGGTGGCTAATAGCCCAAATGACCTCTCTGCTGTCTGGATGACCAAGACCAGGCCAGAATCTCCCCTAGGCCCTTAAGACAGCACAGGCAGCCCCCCTCTGGAGCCCATCTTCTTGGAGGAAATGGCAGGTTCCCTGGGCTGCGTTTCCATGTAATTATGTTTCCTTGGGCACTGGAGATTGTATTATACCGGGGAAAAATTTTCCCCAAAATTATACTGGGCTTAAATATGTTGGGACTAAACTGCCTGAGATCAGACTCTTTAGAAGTCTTTTCTTTTAAGGTAATTTTTATTTAATATACATTGGTATTTGGCCTGCCTTTGTGAGAGAGTTGAATCCTCTGGGTTTGGAGTTACAGACAGCTATGAGCTGTCTTGTGGATGCTGGGAGTTGAACCCTGGTCCTCTGGAAGACCAGCCAGTGCTCTTAACCGCTGAGCCATCTTTCCGGCCCCCCCCCCCCTTTTTTTTTTAGAAGACTTGATCCAGGCTGATGAAGTCAATATGAACTGAGTTTTCATTCTCCTTTCCTCAAGGTCACCTGCCTGACACCTCCTCATCCTCAGATAGGGGAGGGGCTTTTTCTCACAGTAAGTGAGAAGAAATCAAGAAAGATCTTTTCTTGGGGGCAAACACCTCCTCCACAGAGTTCCTGACAGAGTGAAGCGAGGACACACTCTCTCCCCGCCAGCTCACTTACATTGCACTCCAGCTGCCACATGTGGCTGGTCTCTGGGGCTTGAGGTTTCTCCTGGATCTCTTCCATACTTACCTCAAGAGAACAGGGAGCTCCCTGAACTCAGCTTTGGGGTGCCTTCTGCCCTGCAGAGCCTCAGCCCTTTTCACAGCTCTAGGCCCCCGGTTGTCCTGCCTTCCTTTAACCTGACACAGCCTGAAATCCTCTGAGAGGAGTGCCTCAACTAAGGTTTTGCCTACATCAGATTGGTCTGTGGAAGGACCCAGCCCAAGCCAGATGCAGTGGCTCACGCCTTTAATCCCAGGACTCAGAGAGGCAGAGGCAGGCGATCTCTGTGAGTTCGAGGTCAACCTCATAGGACAGCCACGGCTACACAGAGAAGCCCTGTCTCCAAAAGAAAGAAAGTAAGGAGGAGGGAGAAAGAGAGAGAGAGAGAGAGAGAGAGAGAGAGAGAGGGAAGAGAGAGAGAGAGCCCCAGCCCACTATGGGCAGCACCATCCCTAGGCAGATGGTCCTCTAAGTAAGTATAAGGAAGCTGGCTAGTACAAGTCAGGCTGAGAGCCAGTCAGCAAGCAGCATCCTCCAGGGGTCCTGCTGTATTTCTTTGTCTGTGAAGTGAGTTCCACTGCTGCGTGGAACAGCAAGGGACCTGCCTGCCTCCTAGTTCCTTTAGTTTCCTCAGTGATGAACAGTAAGTTAATTCAAGCCCTTTCTACTCTGCGTTGTTTGATGTTTTGTCACAGCAACAGAAGTCAAACTATAAGATGAGGATATGTTGCTCCGCCCACCCTCACAGCATCTGCACCTTCAGGGGTTGTCCCTCCAACTTCCTCAGGGGATGTGGCAGGCTTATGTGGCTTTGCATGAGTACATGCCACCGCCAGTCAACGATTCTTTCTGGGACTTTTGTTGCTGTTTGTTGTCTGCTCTCTGAGCAGCCTGTAAGCCACCTGGTTGTCTCAGAATTCCCCAGGGTAATGCCTGGCTCACAGTCGGTGCTCAAAAGATGTGTCTTAAGCCCGGTGGTGTTGGCGCACACCTTTAATCCCAGCCCTTGGGAGGCAGAGGCAGGCAGAGCTCTGTGAGTTCGAGGCCATCCTGGTCTACAAAGTGCATTCAGGACAGCCAGGGCTAGACAAAACAAAACAACAACACAAAAAGATGCATATTAAATTCAATGCTATAAAAACCAGGAATGAGCCAACTTGAAGCAGTGCCACATGAGCTGGCATACAAGAAGGGCTTGGGGGTTGGAGAGATAACTCAGAGATTAGAAGAACTTGGTAGTCTTGCAGAGGACCCCAAGCATGGTTCCCTGCACCCATGTTAGTGGCTCACAACTTCCTGTAACTCCAGCTCCGGGAGGTTCGACACCCTCTTCTGGTCTTTGTGAGCATCTGCACACATCACAAATGTGCCTGATTCTCTCTCTCTCTCTCTCTCTCTCTCTCTCTCTCTCTCTCTCTCTCTCTCTCTCTCTGTGTCTCTCTGTGTCTCTGTCTCTCTGTGTCTCTGTCTCTCTCTCTCTCTGTCTCTCTCTCTCTGTCTCTCTGTCTCTCTCTCTCTGTCTCTCTCTCTCTCTCTCTCTCTCTCTCTCTCTCTCTCTCTCACACACACACACACACACACACACACACACACACACACACACACACACTTGAATTAGGGAGTGGAGAGAGAGATGGCTCCGCAGTTTAACTCATTCACTGCTCTTGCAGAAGACTGGGGCTCAACTCTCAGCACCTGCTGGAGACTCACAACCATTCTACTTCCCGGGGTCTGATGCCCCTTTCCTGACCTCTAGGGGCACAAGGTATGCACAGTGTGCATCCACATACACACAGGCAAAACACTCACACACACAAGATTCAACTTTAAACATTTAAAAATGTTAATAAAGTAAAATAAAAACACATCATTAAAAAGAGGGGCTTTTAAAGTAGTTCAAATTCTACCAGCAAAGATGAGAAATGGAAGCATCCAGAAAGATAACGCACCACAGACCAAGGATAAGAGATGGGTGAAGAAATGGAAAGATGAAGAAATGGAAGAGTGGGTAGGATGGATGGATAGGTGGGTGGATGAGGGAGTAGATGATGGATGGATGGATGGATGGATGGATGGATGGATGGGGAAAATTATGTGGATACATAGGTGGGTATGTATGGGCATATGGATGAATACATAGGTGGGCTAATGGGCAGAGAGCAGAGGGACTGATGGACCTTTTCTTTTTATTTACTTAGGGGCTTTTTGTTCGTTTGTTTCACTGTCTCATTATGAGCCTGGAGCTCACTGTGTAGACCAGGCTGGCCTCAAACTCACAGGGATCCTCCTGCCTCAGTTTCCTGAGTTTGTGGACCACACATTTAGCCTTGACTTTTCTTTGAGGCAGGATGGCGTGATGCTCCCTAGGTAGCCCAGGCTGACCTCTAAACTTACGGCCATCCTTCGGCCTCTGCCTCCTGTGTGCCGGAGTCACAGGTGTATGCCACCACACCTTGGAACTAAATCTCTTTTTAAAGAAGCTGAAGCCTGGGGAGAAAGGGATGCGGCGGGGGTGGGGGGTGGGGGGGGTGGGGGGTGGGATGGGGGGGGGGACTGAAAAGGGAGGCTGAGCTGATCCGAGGCCTGGGCAGGAGCCCCGAGAGTGGAGGATGAGGAGATGGGGGAGGGGGGCCCTTTGCCCAGGCCCAGGGCTAGAGGGCCTCCTCTCTGTCATTTTTCTGGGTGACTTTTGTCCTTGGATGTCTGTGCCATCGAAGTGGTTTCATTCTCTGGTAACCTGGGCAGCCATTAGGAGGAGTCAAACGCATTACCCTCTCAGCACACAATAGTTGGCTAGCTCTCTTCTGTTTCACCTGAAGACCTTCGTCTGGAGCCGGAGCCTCCTGTGGAAGCAGGGCCGGCCCCATCTGTCGGACAGTTTGCTCCAGTGTCTCTGGCCATTATGTATCCACTCTATAGACTGGATGGCGTGTGTGTGTGTGTGTGTGTGTGTGTGTGTGTGTGTGTGTGTGTGTGTGTCCCAACAAGAGCAGGCGAGCACGTGTCTGGCAGTCTGCACTCTGCCCCTCTTGTGCCTTTATCCTCCTCCAGGGCCAAACAGAACTTCTTTAAAACGGTGACGTCAGCCATGCGCAGCGCGATAAAGCCTAATGCACTGGCCGTGCTTTGTCTGCTGGCCTCTCCTACTCTCCCCATTTCCCACTCAGAGAGCCACTCAAAACACATCAGCAGCAACTCCACAAAACAGCCACTTGTTGGCTAATTGTGCTCAACAGCTGCTTGGGGCTGGGGGTGGGGGGCAGAGAAGGTTGGGAGGGGCCTCTGAGTGAGCCCTGGGCATTTCTGTTCTAGCCGCAGCCCAGCTCATGGGAAGGAGCCTACCCCAGCAGAGCCACAGCCTCCCTTCTGGATCTCTGTACCACTATGAACAGGCTGTCGTGGGGAGAAGCAGCTGCGCTCACAAGAGGGAGGCAGGGACAAGCACAGGCCTACAGGACGCTGGGGAGTCACTGGCCCAGTTTCCTCAGTTTCCCCCTCTGCCTCATAAGGCTGCTAGGGTCTCCTCCATTTCCAGAGGCTGCCTGGTACCCGTGAGGTTTGGACAGACTAGGTTCAAATCTAGATTCTACCTCAAACTGCCCCTGGGACTTGAAAAATCACAGCCTTGGGGTTGGTTTCCTCATCTCTAGAATCCGGTCAGCTTCTGCATCTTCTGGAGGATGGTGTGAGACTTCTACAGACCAAAGTGGGGTCTGTAGGTATCTGACCCCCCACGCACCCCCCATGCCATGGGGAGCTCATGCATGACGGGCTGCTTGGACCTGAAGCAGGGTGTTGTGACACCATTTTTGCACACGTTTTTGCACACTAGGGTGGGATAAGTTAAAAGATGAGAACTTGGCCACGCCAGGGTATGGGGAGAAGCTGAGACCACATACATAAAAACTACATATAGTCTACAGAGCAAGTTCCAGGACAGCCAGGGTTACACAGAGAAACCCTGTCTCGAAAGACCAAAACCAAACCAATCAAACAAAAACTATATATGAAGGGTCCTGAGGTAAGGTTAGTTAAAGGGCCAACAAAATCAAAAGCGGGGCAGTGGTGGCGCACGCCTTTAATCCCAGCACTTGGGAGGCAGAGGCAGGCGGATCGCTGTGAGTTTGAGGCCAGTCTGGTCTAAAAAGCAAGTCCAGGACAGTCAAGGCTACACAGAGAAACCCTGTCTCACAAAAACTAAAACTAACCAACCAAACATACGAAGGGTCCTGAGGTAAGGTTAGTTAAAGGGCCAAAATTTTTTAAATTAAATTAACTTAAATTTTAAAAAAAAAATGAGATCAGTGTGACAGACCAAATGGAAGGACAAGCTAAAGACACTGCCAGAAGGCTCCTGCAGGCTGAGGTCATGACCTTGGCTTTATCCAGAGGGCAACTGGGAGCCATAAAAAGACTAACACCAACTAGATACCTTGCTAGATTTCTTTGCCAAAGATCCCTCCTGGCTCGACATGGTGGTGTACACCTGGGATCCTAGCATTTGAGGAGGTGCCAGCAAGTGTTTCAAGAGTGAAAGGTCATCTTAAGTTTAAGGCCAGCATGGACTACATAGGACCCTATGTCAATCGTCATCTTCATCATTGTCATCATTGTCAGCAGTGGAAACCACCCCTTTCAGTCTCCAGGGAAAGACGTTGGTGCTAAAAAGCAGAAGCAGGGGCCTAGAGGAATGATTCAGTGGGCAAAGGTGCTTGCCACCCACCAAGCCTGACGGCTCAGTTCAAGCCCCAGGACCAACATGGTAGAGGGAAAAAAATAACCCGTGTAGTAGGTTGCCCTCGGACCTGCACACATGCACCATGATGCAAATGCCCACACACCTACATGCATACTAAATAAATAAGTAAATAACATACAGGTTGTTGTTGTTGTTGTTTATTTTTTAATTCGAAGCAGATAATTCTCAGATTTCAATAGTTCAAAGTGGGAAGCTGTTCCCTCCTTTCCTCGGACAGGGACCCCACTAGCATAACTCAGCTTGGAGAAGCAGGAGTTAAATGCTCCAGCCGCAAAGAAATCAGAGGATTACAGGTTTGTTGGTGGCTTGTCCCTTCTGTCACACTGGAGCCTGACGCACCCTGCTATCTCCGGGCTCAACTGTCACTACTGCGTACTGTCTCAGGACTCCATTAGAGAAAGCTCTGGTGGCTGCTTGCGGCTGTCAGGCAGGCAGAGCTCAGGAAGGCAAGCCCTCACCCCTGCATCGGCCACGTGGTGATGGCTCTGCCACCAGCCAGTGCCTCAGAGGACAAGCTGCCCTTCCATCAGGGGAGGCCTAGGGCACCATCAAATGCTGACACTTGTGGGTTTAGGAGTTAGCCAGGTGTGAAGCCCACCCTGCCACTTCGCGTTTGCAGACATCAGACATGAGGTAGCAAACCCTAATAGCTCAATGGATAAAGCGCTTTCTTAAGCAAGTGTGATTGCTTGAGTTTGGAACCACAGTGTACAGGTGTTAGCACCCAGCAGACCGTGGTCGCCTGTCCCAGAAGCCCGGTGCTTAGGAGACTAAAACAGGGGCACGCTGTGGCTAGCTTAGAGTAGCCAAATTGGAGGGCTCTGAGTTCCAGAGAAAGAGCCTGCCTCCATACAGGGTGGAGAACAATTGAGAAAGACATCCCACTGGGCATGGTGGCTCACGCCTTTAACCCCAGCACTTGGGAGGCAGAGGCAGGAGGATTGATGTGAGTTCGAGGCCAGCCTAGTGTACAAAGTAAGTCCACGACAGCCAAAACTACACAGAGAAACCATGTCTCAAAAAACAAACAAAC
This sequence comes from Acomys minous, assembly GCF_964271855.1. NCBI lineage: Eukaryota > Metazoa > Chordata > Mammalia > Rodentia > Muridae > Acomys > Acomys minous. The sequence continues at coordinate 69,224,095 of NC_140491.1, forward strand.
AAAAAAAGACATCAGACATCAGCCTCTGGCCTCCACACACTGCACTCTGAGAGAAAGACAGACAGACAGACAGACAGATGGACACACCCACTCACATGATGCAGAAGATAATGATGTTGTCTTCCTAGGCAGCTATGGTGAAGCGTCAGCAAGACGCCAGAACGAAGGGGGCACCCAGCAAGCCTTCCCTTCGCTCCCCACCTCCCTGACTTCTCCCTCCCACCGGGAAAGCAAATTTGGGGTTCTGGTTGTTGTGGTTTTTGGGTTTTTGTGGGGTTTTTTGTTGTTGTTGTTGTTTTTGTTTTTTGAGATGGGGTTTCTCTATGTGGTCCTGACTGTCCTGGAATCACGTTTGGTGTTTTGAGACAGGATCTCAGTAGCCCGGACTGGCCTCAAACTCAGTGTAGCTAAGGATAACCTGGGACTCCCCATCTTCCCGACTCTGCCTCCTGAGTGTTGGGAGCTGCAGCACCTGGCATCGAGGGCGTTATTTTATGACTCCATCTCCTGCTCTGGCTGCGTTCCCTGTGGTCCTGAGTCTGAAAGCTCAGGATTAAGTGTGCCGCTCATCCAGATAACCCGCTCCCTAGGTTACTGGTGTAAATACCTCCCACTTCCTCTCAGATGCTCTTCAGATTTTTTTAATTTAATTTTATTTTATTTTATGTGCACTGGTGTTCTGCCTGCATGTATGCCCATGTGAGCGTGTCAGATTCCCTGCAACTGGAGTCACAGACAGTTATGAGCAGCCATGTGGGTGCTGGGAATTGAACCCTGGGTCCTCTGGAGGCGCGGCCAGTACTCTTAACTGCTGAGGCATCTCTCTGCCCTCCCCCTTTTAAATCTTGCAAATGAAAATAACTTAATTGCTCCCTCTGATTTTCAGAGAAACACATGCTCATTATGAAAAACAGTGAGACAGAATAGAAAGTGAAAGAAGAGATGAAATCCGGGCGAGCAACCTAAGCCCTACATACAGAGAGCTGGCATAAAGTGTCCCCTCATCAGAAGACCACAGTGCTTTCCCCCTGCCCACCGGCCTGGCACTTCCTTTTCTGTGGGAGACAGAGTCTCATGCTCAGACTTGCAAAGATAACCTTGAAGTTATGATTCACCTGCCTCCACCTAGAGCTGGGATTGCGGGCATGTCACCTCATCCCAGTTGGTGCTGGGATGGAACACAGGGCTCCTTGCATGCTAGGCATGTACTCTACCAATGAGCTACATCCTCGGGATTCTAGATTTATTTCTTGTACTGTGACAAATACACATGGGAGAGAGAGAGAAAAGGACTGAGTTGGCTCATAGTTCAAGATCATGGTCCATCACTGAGGGGAGGTCGAGGCAGGAAGCTGAAGCAGGTCATATCACATCCACAGTCAAGCAAAGAGAGAAATGAAAGCATACGTGCTCTCACCTGCTTGCTTGCTCTCAGCTAGCAGTCTCCTCTCATGCTGTTCTGGGCCATCTGCATAAGGAGTGATGCTGCCATCGGTGGGCTGTGTCTTCCTATGTCAATTAGTAAGACGGCCCTCCCAGACACGCCCAAGCTAAGCCAGGGTTGACAGTCCCTTATCAAGGCTCTCTTTCAGGGTGATTTTAGGTGTGACAAGCTAACAATTAAAGCCCAGTCACCTTGTTTTTAATTAGTTATTTATATATACACTATGTAGCCCAGTTTGGCCTCATACTCACTACATTGGCTAGCCTCAAACTTGCAGTGATCGAGCCGGGCGTGGTGGCCCACGCCTTTAATCCCAGCACTTGAGAGGCAGAGGCAGGAGGATCGATGCAAGTTTGAGGCTAGCCTGGTCTACAAAGTGAGTCCAGGATAGCCAAAGTCACACAGAGAAATCCTGTTTTGAAAAAAAACAAAAAATACAAAACAGTAACAACAAAAAACCCAAAACCCCAAAACCAAAACCAAACAAAAAAAACTTGCAGTGGTCTCCATGGCTCCGTCTCCCTAGTGCTGGGATTGTAAGTGTAGGCCACCGTACCTAGATAATTCTTTTCATTCTGACGAACATTATTAATCCAGTGCAAAGAGGCAGAAAGTGCCAGGAAAGGATCAAACAACCTGTGAGCTGGGCCCCAGTGGTGAGTCACCCTGGGTGGGGCACTGCAGGCTGCTCTGAGTGGGAGGAGAGCACCTGGGCACAGCTGGGAGGGAGGACAGAGCAGTGGGTGGCCGGCTAGCTGCAACATGGCGAGCCTTCTCTACTCCTGATCTGGTAACTGAGCTTAAGTCTCCATGCAGACACTGGGGCAACCCAAGGGAGGGCAAAGCCCCAGGCCAGCCTCAAGCAGGGGGGCAGACAGGGGAGCTGCCCCATGCTGCCAGTTCTGTCAGGGTTCCTGAGGTCTCACCTGGAAGGATTTGAAGCAAGCATGTCTGGAATTGTCCCTGCAGGCTGGGGAAGCCCAGAGCCAGGAGAGGCATGGAGAGGCAAGGCTTCTTTCTTCTTCTAAAGCGTCGGCTGAGCCCCACTGCTGCCTCCCTGCTCTGAGTTCTGGGTATGGCGTGTTCAGCGGATCCTGCCTCAGGCTTTCTGTGTCCTTGGCCTAAGCTCCAGATTTGAGTTGCAGCCCCAGTTCTACCTGTGACTTGCTGCATGACACTGCACGGAGCTCCCTGGGGTCCTTTGACCTTGAAAGTGATCCGGGCCTGTGAGCCTAGACAGGCTCTAGTCTTCACCTCAATTTGGACTCTAGCTCCTGGAGGGCTCTGAGTGGCTGGCACAAAGCCTCTTCAGATGTCAGCAAAGCTACCATGACTGCCTCGGCCACCCCTGGTTCTCACGCAAAATCCTTCCTTCTCTGAGGCATGCTTTAGGGGAGGGGAAATGCTTGTGAGCGCCACCCACCATGGTGAAATGGAGGCAGGATCTCTCTCTCTTTCTCTCTCTCTCACGCATGCACAGACATGCCATGGTGTGCCTTCAACCAAAGGACAACCTGCAGAGATCAGTTCTCTCTTTCCTGCTAAAGATCAAACTCAGGTCATCAGGCTTGAGAGTGAGCCCTCTTACCTGCCCGGCATCCTGCGCCCTCCCCCCCACAACCCCCCTTTAGTTTTGAGGCAGGGTCTCATTTCTCCAAGAAGGGCCTTGAACTTGACTATGTAGCCAAAGATGACTTTAAATTACCGATTCTCAGCCGGGCAGTGGTGGTGCACGCCTTTAATCCCAGCACTTTGGGGGGGCAGAGGCAGGCGGATCGCTGTGAGTTCGAGGCCAGCCTGGTCTACAAAGTGAGTCCAGAACAACCAAGGCTGTTGAAACTCTGTCTCAAAACAAACAAACAAACAAACAAAAAAAACAAAAACAAAACCAACCAAAAAAACAAAAAAACAAAAAAAAACCAAAAACAAAAAAAAAGACCCTACCGATTCTCCTGTGTCCCACAGGCCCCTGTGAAGGCCCTGACCTTTAGAAATGGATATTTCTAAAGGAAGGGAGAGGTTGTGTTGGGCAGATGGTCCGAGCAGGGGCTGGCCAGCTTGTTCCGAGGCTGTCAGTCCTGCCTCCTTCTTTCCTGGCAGCAGGAAAGCACTGCGGTCTTCTCAAGAGGGGACGCTTTATCCCAGCTCTCTGCAGGGCTTAGGTTGCTCATCAGGATCTCTTCTTTCACTTTCTGTTCTGTCTCAGTGTTTTTCATAATGAGCATGTGTTTCTCTGAAAATCAGAGGAAGCAATTAAGTTATTTTCATTTGCAAGATTTAAAAAAAAGGGGGGGGGGCTGGAGAGATGGCTCAGTGGTTAAGGGCGCTTGGCTGCTCCTCCAGAGGACCCAGGTTCAATTCCCAGCACTCACATGGCGGCTCACAATTGTCTGTACCACGAGGGTCTGGAGAGAGAGCCTCTCAGGTGGACAATGCTGCTCTGGTCTCCACAGGACTGCGGTTCCACACAGAGGCCCTCTTTCCCTCCACCCCACCCCTCTGCCCCACTAGATAGTATCTAGAGGTGAGTTCCTGGGCTGTGAGCAGCCCTGCCCACCCTGCCCCCACCCCCACCCCTTCCCGGGCCACAGCACTAAACACTGCTGGGATGCCAGAACTGAAGGCATACGGACAGACTCCAGGACTTTTTCAGTCAAGGCTCCTGCTTCCTGCTTGTGACAGGGTAGGATCCCCTGCGTCCCCTGCCCACTAGCCGTGAGGCTCCACCTCGGCTTATCCCCATGCCCAGAGAGACCTTGCCCTCTCTCTGCTCTACCCTCCCACCACACCACACCCTCACACCCCTGCCCACCGAGCCATGCCAAGATCATTAGTAGAAGCTGTCCTCCATCCTTCAGAACAACCATGGGTGCTCTCTGGGGCAGCCTCAGCGCTAGTGACATGGGCCCTGGAGGACACTATTAATATAGAGGCTACAAGTTTCGCACCCTGGTGTTGGATGAATGTGAGCGAAAACCACACAGGGAGCCCTGGTTAGAGAGTGGGCTCCCTTCCAGAGGGTCGGCCCTGCTCCCCGGATCTGCCTCCTCTCTGGAATAGTATAGGTGCTGGAGTTGATCTGGAATATTCTCTTGCACAGGGCGAAATGTCATTAATCTTGTTCAGGTTATCTGTACATTTTTTTTTCTTTGTTGTCTTTTCCTTTTCTTTCTTTCTTTCTTTCTTTTTTAGAGACAGGGTTTCTCTGTGTAGCCTTGGCTGTCCTGGAACTGCCTCTGTAGACTAGGCTGACCTTGAACTCGGAGATCTGCCTGCCTCTGCCTCCTGAATACCCGGCCATACATTTCAAACACCTTTTTGTTGTTGTTGTTTTTCAAGAGAGGGTTTCTCTGTGTAGCCTTGGCTGTCCTGAGCTCACTTTGTAGACCAGGCTGGCCTCGAACTCACAGAGATCCACCCGCCTCTGCCTCCCTGAGTACTGGGATTGCAGGCATGAGTCACCATGCTGGCCTTTCAAACACCTATTTAAAAAGTCTTTTTCACTATGGTACTAAAGATTGAACCCAGGGCCCCTCCCTCCCTCTCTCTCCCTCCCTCTCCCTCCCCCTCCCTCCCTCACCTGTTTTGCTAGCTCCACCACTCAGCTCCACATGGTTGGAGGGAAGCACCCAACCAGGATGAAGGGGATCAAGAGAAATAGGAAAGAAATCAGAACATGAGGTGGGCTGGGTGTGGTGGCGCACGCCTTTAATCTCAGCACCCAGGAGGCAGAGGCAGGCAGCACCCTGTGAGTTTGAGGCCAGCCTGGTCTACAGAGTGAGCCCAGGACAGCCAAGGCTACAGAGAAACCCCGTCTTGGAAAACAAAACACAACGAGGAAAAGGCAAACCTCTCTGGAGTCTGGGGAGATGGCTCCATTTGTAGGTTGCTTTCACTGCAAACAATTTGGCTTGAGTGCAGATCCCCAGAACCCAGGCAAAACCCCAGATGCCGTGGGTGAGTGTCTAAGGCCAGCCCTGGAAGGACAGGGAAAGGTGTATCCTGGGAGGTCTCTGGCTGGCCAGCCTCACCAAAACAAGGAACTCCAGGTTCAATGAGAGACCCTGCCTCAAAAAACAAGATGAAGAATAAAGCCTCTGGCTGTCACATGAATGAGGACACATACAATAGACATCGGTACTTGTGCCACAGAAACACACACACACACATACACACACACACACACACACACACCTTTCCAAAGATGCATTACTGATGTGCAGTGGAAAGTTCAGGAACTGGGATCCAAATGTTCTTGTTCTAGATCTGTCCATGACTAAATGACTAACGTTGCTTAAGTTTTTCAAGTTGCAGATTCTCCGGTTGTTGGATGGGGTGACCCCAGAGTCTTCTGCTGACACGCAAATGTGTGTCCCTGAAGTACAGAAGCGCTTGCCAAGTGGACAGTGGGCAGGAGGGGTTCCTGTGACCTCAAAGGCTAGATGGTGACAGAAAACCCTGATCTGCTCATCACAAAGGGTCAGCAACCCGCATGTGTCGGCCCTGTCCTGTCTCCTTTGATCTCTCGTCAACAGACAAGGCCACTGAAGCCCAGTCAGTTACCTAGCCACTGAGAGAGCTCTCAGACTTGAGCCAATATCCAGACCCTCTGACTCTGAAGCCTCTGGGACCAACTATAATGCCACATACCCCGCCAGATACTCTTGAGTCAATTGACAGCTATGAGAAGAAAGGTACCCCAAAGTGCAGGCATGGTTGGGGGGGACTGGAGAGCACAACGGTTATAGAGTTGGGGAGATAGCTCAGCCTGTAAAGTGCTTGCACCCCTGTAAAAAGCTGGGCATGGCAGCATGTACCCAAAACCTCTGCGCTGGGGAATATGGGAGAACAGTGTCAGGAGACTCTGACATCGACTTTTGGCCTCTAAACATACCTGAACACACATGTGTGTGAACATGAACACATACACTGCACACACAAATTTGGTGATCTCCTCAGAGGGGCTGGTCCTAAGAGCCTTCTGCTCGGTCCCCTATGATATATTGCTCTCTGCCTATGGTGGGTTAAAGCTCCAACAGCGAGATGGGGTCTACAGGCTCGTGGAGGCCATGAGTCTCACAACTGACAAAGGTCCATAGACTCACAAACAGCCATATTGGATAAAATATGTTTCTGAGCCAGGTGGTGGTGGTGCACGTCTTTAATGCCACACGGAGAGGCAGAGGCAGGCAGATCTCTGGAAGTTTGAGGCCAGTCTGGTCTAAAAAGAGAGTTCCAGGACAGCCAAGGCTACACAGAGAGACCCTTGTCTCAGAAAAAAAAGTTTCTGAGACCATTCCCGTCACCAAGCATGCGCAGTGATGTGGTGATCCTTACTGGAATGAGCCAAAGTCTGTGCCATTTCCGTGGGGTTCTTGGGATTTTGAAACTACTCCCGTGGATGGGGGACAGGTGGGACAGACTTGGCCTCGTGATGTGGGGCTGCTGGGAAGGAGGAGTGATAGAGACAGAGACAAGAGAGGGAGTGGAGACCACCAGGGCAGCGCAAGGCAAGAGTGAGATGGGAGCAGAGGGAGAGATCCAGAGTTCATGATGAGACGGGGGAAGGGGTGAGGCTGGACCTTGAGTGCTGGGGGGTGGGGGAGAAGGGGTGAGGCCAGTGAGTAGGAAGTGTTCTGGAGAGTGGTGTGGCAGTGGAGGCTCCAGAGGGCAGGGAGATCGGTATGGGGTGAACATTGTCCAAGACAGAGGAAGGTAAAGATGGACTCCAGACCGGAGCCAGGAAAGAGCGACAGAGGGAAGCAGACACGATGGGGACAGAATGGAGGGCCTCTGCCACAGGCCCCACCAACAGGGTCCCAGGCTGATGCTGATACACAGGCCTACTGCACACAGTCCAACCCACAACACACATTTCCGCGGAGTTTGCCGCCGACTGACTGCACAGCTCACCACATGCCTGGCAGAACGGGCAAACGCTGAGAGCAGCCACCGTCAGCCCCGACTCCCTGGAGCGCCAATTCCGAAAATGACAAACGGAGACAGGAGAAAAAGGTTGGAAAATGGGTACCTCTGAGCCTCCCGGTGTCTATTGCAGGGTTTGGAAATAGCTGAGCTCAGGGAAGAGCCATTGTGAGGTGTACCCACTGGGCAGATGGAGACCTGAGGGAGTACTGGAGCCTGCTATCGCGAGAATAAGTCACTCAGGAGAGGAGGGGGTCCACAGGGAAACACAAAATGTCAAAATAGATACCCACAAAAATTTCAGTCATAGTCCAAGGCCTGGGGGCCTGACGTGTGTGTGTGTGTGTGTGTGTGTGTGTGTGTGTGTGTGTGCAAGTGTCTATGTGTGTTTACATGTATTTGTATCTGTGTGTATCTCTGTGTCTGTGTATTTGTATATGTCTATGCAGGTCCATGTGTGTCTGCATGTCTGTGTGTTTGTATGTGTCTGTGTGTTGGGGTGAGTGTCCATGTCTGTGGGTGTTCGTGAGTGTCTGTGTATATTTGTATGTGCCTCTGTGTGGTTTTGTGTATGTTTGTGTGTATGTGTTCCCAAGTATAACTGTGCATCTCTGTGTGTTTGTGCTCTCTACACGAGTCTGCATGATCTGAGCTCTGAGGAGGAATTCCGAGGCCTCGAGTCCCTCCATCCATCTGAACACCCCTTTCTCTCTTCACCCCACCCCCTCCCAAAAAAAAAAAAAAGATCGAGAGAGAAAGAAGGAAAACAAAATATCTACAGTTGTCGAGACAAGAGAAGAAAAATAGAGGCAAACATCCGTAATTTTCTCTGTGGGGCTTTGCGGTAATTGAGCCATTTGGATAAAAATAAAGGCAGCAGGCCCCTTAGGTAAGAAGAGCTTTTGCAATCTAAGAAGCTTGAATTATGCGTCTTGTGTCACTTGAAATCCCCCGCCCTCCCCCTTCTCTGAGCGACCCAAACCACTTTCTCTTTTCTTATTATTTTTTTTAAGTACCCTGTCAAATGTCCTCTGTAGAGGATTTCAGCTGTCACAACTCATTTCAATTTTCCCCTGCGCTTCCCCACTTGGTGCACTGAGAAGGGACCTGGCTGAACCCCCTTCCCTTCTCACTGGGCACCCACTCACTCTTTTTATTTCTCATTATTATTATTATTATTATTTCAAAGCCAAATTTACACCATCAGTCTGTTGATGGGAATGTTTAAGGACAGGAGTTGGCTTCTGCAGCCGGCTGGAAGGGCCTGATCCCTGTGTCTCCCTGCCCATCCCCCCTCCTTCCCCTCACCCCCCCCATTCCCCACCCCCCCCCACCCCCCGTGTGTGCCTTCACCTCCACCACCACCCCCAGTCTCTGATTCCGACCATCTTCCTCCACTGACCACCCACAGGGGAAAATCCAGTCAGACCCAACACACAGAGTCTGAGGTTCCTCCTCAGAGGCCTGGTCCATGTGTGAAGCGGGCTGAGGGGACAAGGGACACCTCCCTCTAGAGTCCTCCTCCCTTTCCCACCTGCTATCAGTTCCATCTCTAGCTTCCCCCCAAATCCTCTTTTCTTTCTCAGTTTTTCAAGACAGGGTTTCTCTGAAATCCAGTCACAGAAACTTGATCCTCAAATCCAAAGCTAGCTTCCAATTCCCAAGGCTAGACGGTGAGCCGTACCTCTGCCCCTGGGGCGTTGGGATCACGGTGTGCACCACCACACCTGGTGTGCACCACCACACCTGGTGTGCACCACCACATCTGGTTTTATGAGGTGCTGGGACTAGAGCCTAGGGATCTGTGTGCGTTAGGCAAGCTCTCTACCGGCTGAGCTATGATGTCAGGCCCAAACTGACCTCTGTGATACCTGAGTAGGACTGGTGACACAGGCTTGTCATCCCAGCTACGAGGGAGTTAAGGTGGAGAATCACAGTTTAAGGACCGCCCGGGGAATTTAATGAGACCCTGTCTCAAAAATGAAGGTTTAAAAAAAAAAGGGGGGGGGTGGAAACTGGAGAGATGGCTCAGCGGTTAAGAGCACCGACTGCTCTTCCAGAGGTCCTGAGTTCAATTCCCAGCAACCACATGATGGCTCACAATCATCTATAATGTGATCTGATGCATATTGTATACATAATAAATAAATCTTAAAAAAAAAAAAAAGAGTTGTGGTCAGACAGTGATGGTGCACACCTTTAATCCCAGCACTGGGGAGGCAGAGGCAGGCAGATCTCTGTGAGTTCGAGACCAGCCTGGTCTACAGGTTCCAGGACAACCAAAGCTACACAGAGAAACCCTGACCCTATCCTCATCCCCCACCAAAAATGAGTCAGGGACAGAGATCAGTGATGGAGTACTCCCCTAGCATGCCACATGCCCAAGGTCCTAGAGTCAATCCCCAGGCCCCAAACAAGTAAGAGATAGATTAAATTGGCTCAGTGCCTGAGCTGTTACTTTGTTACAGTGAGAAAATGGGTGAAAGAGGGCAAAGGTGTTTGCCAGAGGGCCTGCATTTGAGCCTGAGGATCCACACGGTGGTGGGAGAGAATTGACTCCTGCGGGTGGTCCTCTGCCCTCCACATTTTTTGGTACCCACCCCCACCTGCACACAAACACCACAGACTGTCTTAGTTTCTATTGCAAGAAAACACTGTGACCAAAAGCAACTCAGGGAGGAAAGGGTTTAGTTCATCTTGCATCTTGCAGCCCATCAGGCAGGGAAGTCAGGGCAGGACTGGCACCTAGGCCATGGAGGAGTGCTGCTTACTGGCTTGCTCTTCATGGCTGGCTCAGCCTGAGGTGACTCTGGCCAGGTGTGCATGACTCTAGCCAGCCTTGCCCTGCTCCCCAATTCCCCCTGCCTTGCTAAACGCCATTAGATTACATCCTAAAGCTAGCCCCCAAGATCTACTCCCTTATTTGGCCACTTCCTCCTCCTGAGACTAACTACCAAAGTGCAGCTATCAAAGTATTGGAAGTCCAGCAATTAAAAAGCTCTCTTTGGCTCACCTAATGAATATGCTCAATTAGGATTAAACACCTCGGGGCTGGAGTGACGGCTCAGAGGTTAAGAGCACTGGCTGCTCTTCCAAAGATCCTGAGTTCAATTCCCAGCAACCACATGGTGGCTCACAACCATCTATAATGAGATCTTCCGGTGTGCAGGTGTACATGCAGGCAAAACATGATATACATAATAAATAAATAAATAAATCTTTATTTAAAAAAAATTAAACACCTCATCCTAACACAGGGTTAATCATTTTACCTTTGGAAACTGCCATTTTCCCGTGGGCCATGTTTATCTCCTCTCAATCCAGAGACAATCCATCTCCCTTGCCCCCTTTCCCCCCTCCTTTATTCCCTTCCCCCCCCCCTTCCTCTATCTCCTGTCTTTGTCCCTTACCCCTGCCCTCTGTCCTTCCGGGGAAAATAAACCTCCTTTGTGCTAAGAATGGTCTTGGGGTGTCTTGAGCTGATTTCGAGGTATGCTGTACAACCTGCTCTTTTTCCCCTGCTTTTCCAAGACAGGGTCTCTCTGTGTAGCCCTGGCTATCCTGGACTTGTTTTATAGACCAGGCTGGCCTCGTACTCACAGCAATCCACCTGCCTCTGCCTCGTGAGTGCTGGGATTAAAGGCGTGCGCCACCATACCCAGCTCAATCTATTTTCTTATAGCAGCCAGGACCACCAGCCCAGGGATAGCACCACCCACAATGACCTGCCCTCCCACATCAATCAACAAAGAAGAAAATACAGCACAGGCCAACCTGTTAGAGGCCCTTCCTTCCTTCCTTCCTTCCTTCCTTCCTTCCTTCCTTCCTTCCCTCCTTCATTCTTTCTTTGGGGAAGTTGGTTTTTTTCAAGACATAGTTTTTCTGTATAATAGCCCTGGCTGTCCTGGAACTCACTCTGTAGACCTCCAACTTACAGAGATCCACCTGTCTCTGCCTTCCCAAGTACTGGGATTACAGACTTGTGCCACCATGCCCAGCTGATAGGCAATATTTTTGAAGATTTATTTACTTATTATATTCTTATTTATGTATTTATTTTGCCTGCATGTATACCAGAAGAAGGCACCAGATCTCACTATAGATGGTTGTGAACCACCATGTGGTTGCTGGGAATTGAACTCAGGACCTTCAGAAGAACAAGCAGCGCTCTTAACCTCTGAGCCATCTCTCCAGCCCCCGAGGCACTTTTTTTTTTTTTTTTAATGAAACTTCCTTCTTCCAAAACAATTCTAGGTAGTGTCAAGTTAACCTAAAACTAGCCAGCGTGTGCACATGTGTGTGTGTGCGCCTGCATGCAAACACACACACACACAAAAACACACACTAGACAGACTTGCTCTGGCTCCTCCTTCCCCCCTGTCATGCCTGTGGGGAACTGCCCTCATGGAGCACTCCAGTGTACAGAACACCTGCTCAGGGCTGGTTGGAGGAGCCAGACATGCTGGCACCTTGAGAAGGTGTGGTGAGACGGGGCTTTATGTGAGCATCAGATCATACCAGGGCAGATTGCTGGAGAAGGGACCGGCTCGGGTCACCAAACAAGGGCTCTCATTGGATGAGCCAGGGCTGGTTCCCTCTTCCCCAGTGTTGTTCTTCTTCCTGAGCCCAGCCTCGTTCTCAGAGAGCTGCTTGGTTGTCTGGGTTGTCCTGTCCTCCCTCCCAAAGGGCTCTAAGAGGGGACAGGGAAGAGCTTAGGAAAGTCCATGACCCTTCTCCATGGGATCTGCATGGTGACAGTGCAGTGAGGCCAACTACAGAACGGGGCTCAGAGCCACCAGCTCCCTTCCACTCAGGCTGCCTTAGGCTGGGTAACTAGGGTCCTCCCAGCTTCCTGAATGACGTCATTCAGAGAATGACTCCCTTGCCACCTGTTAGCCTCCTACCCTGGTGTTCCACGTGAACTAACTCAAGCCCGTCATAAGGGTCTTAAGACTGTCCCTATTTGACAGAAGAGACAACTGAGGCACGGGGCAGTCATATGATCTACCTTAAGTTGCACGGCTAGTAAGAGCCAGAGTCAGAACTGAACCCATGAAATTCGGACTAGAATGTTCACTTTCATATATATTTCTGCCCCTATGCGTTCAGTGTTAACACCCAACTTCCTGAGAGGCGGCACAGCCTGATGTTTGAGGCTGTAACTGCAAGCCTAGGTTCCGGTTCTCCCTGCTTTCAGCTTGACTGCTTCACACCTGTTCCTCACCTGAGAAACTGGAAAGCTTTCCCATCAGTGATAGGCCCTGTGGGTCAGTCAACATTCCTCCTTATGCTCTCAAACACTGATGAACTACATTTCCCAGAAGGCTCTAATGTGTGTGTGTGTGGGGGGGGGAATCATGTGATTTGTATTGGCCAATGGAATGCAAAGAGATAATAGTGGTGTGACCAAATTCTAGGCCTGCCTCCTAAAACTTCTGCTCCTATATCTCAGTCTCTGGACTCTAGGCTGATGAATGACTTTGGGGTCAGATCTCTCCCCTGAGGATTCTCTGCCTCCCACAGACTGTGGGCTGAACAGCAGATGAGCTGTACTTAGTGTGTGGTCAGCAGTTTTCTTCACTATGACAAGATACTTGATGAGAGAGCCTAAGGGAGGAAGGTCCAGGGTCAGCTAGAGATGATACTTTTAGGCTGTGGGAAGACTGTTAATTCCACCACTACCACATTTTGGAGCCAAACTTGAAGCAAGCTTTGTGACATACTAGACAGGACAATGGATACTGGACAGGTCCATACCTAGGGTTCCCAGAGGACAGTTATGTATTGTGTTAGTCTGGTGACACTAACGACAAAACCCACAAGGCTACATACATACTTCCTTCCCACTGTGATGCCCAAGTTGTGAAACCCCCCAAAGACCACCAAGAATCAGCCGGAGGCAAATCACACAGGGTCTCGTTTTATTTCAAACTCAGAGCCTGGACGTCAGCCACCTCGTGAGGAGGGAAGACGGTGGCCCCTAGTGCTAAGGGAACAGGGGTTTTTTAAGGAAAAAAACCTGCAGCGGGAGGGTTTCTAAGCCATTTCCGAGCCTTGTTGTTACTTGGTAGGTTAGAGGGGTACAGAAAAGTTGTCCTTTAAGCTGATTGGCTGGGGGACTAGGGCTAAGCAAGGGAACCAGGGCCAGACCGCAGCGGGGAGTTTTTGTAAGTTCTGGTCATGATGACCTGTGGCTCTGATTGGTTAGCCCCGGGTGCAAGCTCCTAGGAACAGTAGCTATCTGTGTGTTTGTAGCTCTCCCTGGAAACTTGGTGTGTGTGTGTGTGTGTGTGTGTGTGTGTGTGTGTGTGTGTGTGTGTGTGTGTGTATGGTGCTCAGGCCCTGAACACAAAATGGCGTTGGTTTGGTCTCTACACCACCTTTGTTCACTAAGGGGCAAGCATACATCCTGACATACTTTTTGCCTATGTACCTCCTGCCTATGTGTGTTCAAGCACAGCCTGAAGTCGGAGCAACCAACTTTGTTTACAGAAGTGAAAACACCTGGTTTGTTATCTTACCTGACCAACAGCCCCCAGCAATCCCAGGAAGCCATCTGTCCTTGGGCAAGTGGGGCTTACAGGTTAGAGGCGTTTTTGTTTTATAGCTCTCTTAAGCACAGTAATTTCAACTTAAAACGCAGCCCTCACACTAGGACCTCATCCTAAGGGATGGTGTTACCCACGGTGAGTTAATCTAATCCAGATAATTCCTCATAGACTTGCCCAAAGGTTTGTCTCCTTGGTGATCTCCTGCCAAATTCACTTGACTTGTCACCTAAATATCACTTTTAAGGCTATCCCTTCCCCCTGCCCCCACCCCCACCCCGTCTTTCTAGAAACTGTTTCTTTCTCACCTGCTTTCTTTCCATTCTGCACAACTATCTGCAGGAAAGCCTTGACGACACAGTGACAGGCCCAAGCCATTCAACGGCCTGAGAGGTGGGAGCTGCAGCCCAGGCCTCAGTGGCTGGCTGGCTGGCTGAGCATTGCAGACTGCAGTAGGGCAACTGTGGGGTTGGCATAGAGGGCATCCTGCAGGCCTTCAGAGCCAGTCTGCCAGCTCCAGCTGAGCAGCAGTGAACTCAGGGGCTGGCCCTGTCTATTTGCCCTGCAATTCCTCCTTGGTCACAGCCTTTCCAGCCACACTTACTCATCCTCCTCTGCCTCTCCGAGGATCTCTGTGGAAGTCAAAATCAGGCATGACCTTTCAAGGGTGATTATGGGAAATGGTGGGACACACACACACAGAGCTTCCTGAGTCAGCATCCTACATCAGGACCCACCGTGTGAACTCTCTTGTTGTTGCACAGAATGGGCAATGTCCACACGGCACAGAACACAGTCTGTTTTGCACAGAGTGATGGTAGGAAGTGTGACGTAAGATAAAGGCTGCTTGGATCTGGTTCATGAAGTCCCAGGAAGGAAGCAGCCAGCACCTGGCGCAGCTTCAATGGCGGAACTTCTTCAGCATAGCTTGCTTGCCAGTGTTCCTAGAGGAGATGACGCTGACGTCAGCAGGGTTCTCAATGGCAGCAATGTCTGGAGCTTCCAGCCGCAGCTTCTCCCGGGGCCTCTTCTCACTTACGCTGCGGACACCATCACTGCGCCTTTTGTAGCTGTGCTGGTCCGTCAAGAGAGCAAGGTTGGTGCCACCCAAGTGGGTTCCTTTGGCAAGAAATTTGAGGACTTTCTTCTCAAGAACATCATCTCCAGGAGATCAAGGACCCCCAGACACTGTGTGAGAGTTTCCCTTTAAGTTACATTCAAACTGCTTTAAAAGCCACTGCCTCAAGCTAGAGAGATGGCTCAGAGGTTAAGAGCACTGGCTGCTCTTCCAGAGGCCCTGAGTTCAATTCCCAGCAACCACATAGTGGCTCACAACCATCTATATTGAGATCTGGTGCCCTCTTCTGGTGTGCAGGTACAAACAGGCACATTTTATATGTAGTAAATAAATAAATATTTTAAAAAACAAAAACAAAAACTACTGTCTCTGGCTGGAAAGACAGTTCAGCAGTTAAGAGCACTGGTTGCTCTTCCAGACGACCTGGGCTCAGTTCCCAGCACCCACATGGCAGCTCACAACTGTCTGTAACTCCAGTTCTAAGGGATCTGACACCCTCAGAGCAACAAACATGCAGGCAAACCACCAATGCACTTAATAAAATATATTTTAAAAAAACAAAAAGAGCCGGGTGTGGTGGCGCATACCTTTAATCCCAGCACTCGCGGGGCAGAGGCAGGTGGATCACTGTGAGTTCAAAGCCAGCCTGGTCTACAAATCGAGTACAGGACAGCGAATGCTAAACAGAGAAACCCTGTCTGGAAAAAAACAAAACAAAAAGAACCACCAATGCACATAAAACAAAAATAAACAACAAATAAATAAGATTTAAAAATTAAAGTCTATTAAAAAACAAATTACCAGGTGAGGTGGCACATGTCTTTAATCCCAGCACTCTGGAGGCAGAGCTAGGTGGATCTCTAAGTTTGAGGCCAGTCTGGTCTACATAGTGAGTTCCAGGACAGCCAGGGCTATACTTGTCTCAAAACCAAAACAAAACTACTGTCTCTTTCAGCATCCATCTTGGCCATAGCTTTCAACTGTCATTTTCTCTCCAAATTGCACTTTTTTTCCCCCCTGAAAGAGGATTTCTCTACTTCTCGTGAAAGCCACTTATTTATTTATTTATTTATTTATTTTTGTTGTTGTTGTTGTTGTTTTGAGACAGGGTTTCTTTTTGTCTTTTGAGACAGGGTTTCTGTGGAGCCCTGGCTGTCCTGGACTTGCTTTGTAGATCAGACTGGCCTCGAACTCACAGCGATCAGCCTCCCCAAGTGCAGGAATTACAGGTGTACACCACCACGCCCAGCTCAAACTGCACATTTTAAAATATCTTTCTACCAGACTTTTTGATGTTTTTCATATGGTCCTAGCAAAATGAAGTGAGCAGGAGCCTGGGCTCGGCCTAAATGCATGCTTGCTTGAGGTTTCCTCTGCCAAACAAATTAGTCCATTGCTTTGCAAGTTCTGAGGACACAGGCAACATGCAGCCAGATTCTCTGCCGTGGTCACAGGAGCAACCTCTAGCCTGGTTTCCAATAGATTCTTCCTTTCCCCTCTGAAGCCCTGAAGTCCCACATGCGGCCACATCTCTCAGCATTCTCATCTCAGCTGCCTCCACAGTGGCCCAGGAAGCCCTGCTTGCAGCATGCTCAGACTCCAAAGTCTTCCATGTTTTATGTGCAAAGCATCTCCAAAGACTTTCAGGCTACACTGTCAGAGCTGCACAGCCCTGCTTCACAAGACCACTTTTCTGTGTTAGCTGCTGCAACACAAATACTAAAGGCAGGAAAGGTTTATCCTGGCTCATGGCTTAAGGACGTTGGCCCCCCTCCCCCATGGTAGGGAAGTCCTAAGTGGCTGGAGCGTGAGGTGGCTGCTCACACTGGACCCACCATCAGGAAGCAGAGAGAGCTAGTGTTTAGTTACTTTTAGTTCTTTGGTTTTTTGTTTTTATTTTTCGAGGCAGGGTTTCTCTGTGTTAGCCTTGGCTGTCCTGGAACTCGCTCTGTAGACCAGGCTGGCCTTGAACTCAGGGAGAGCCGCCTGCCTCTGCCTCTCCAAGTGCTGGGGTTAAAGGTGTGGGCCACACCCCCACCCCCCGGGCTACTTTTAGCTCTTTGAATGTGGTCTGAGACCTCAGGGAATCCTGCAGCCCACAGGTAGGGCGGGTCTTCCCACACCATTTGACCTCACTAGGTTATCTCTCACCGACATAGCCAGAGGCTTGTCTTTGTGGCTATTCTAAGTCCTGTCAAGTTGACAAGGATATTTATCATCACACCTAGCTCCTGTGAGTTGCTCAAGACATGCTTATTTGTGAGCCAGGACTGGTGGCGCACGCCTTTAATCCCAGCACCTGCGGGACAGAGGCAGGCAGATCGCTGTGAGTTTGAAGCCAGCCTGCTCTACAAAGTGAGTCCAGGACAGCCAAGATAACACAGAGAAACCCTGTCTCAAAAAAACCAAAATAGAGGGCTGGAGAGATGGCTCAGTGGTTAAGAGCACTGACTGCTCTTCCCGAGGTCCTGAGTTCAATTCCCAGCAACCACATGGTGGCTCACAACTTGGCTCCCTTTTCTGGTGTACATAAAGACAGCACATTCATATACATAAAAATTTTAAATCCTCCCCCATTTTTTTTTAAAGCTGGGCATGGTGGCAAATGCCAGGCAGCACTGGGAGATGAAAACAAGAATCCTTGAATCCTGCTGGCCATCCCAATCTAGCCTCCTTATTGAGGTTAAGCCAGTAAGAAACTTTGCCCTTAAAAAAAAAAAAAGATGGCAGCCAGGCTCAGTGGTGCACACCTGTGATCCCAGCACTCGGGGAGGCAGGCAGGTAGATCGATGTGATTTCGAGGCCAGCCTGGTCTACAAAGTGAGTCCAAGATAGCCAAGGCTACACAGAGAAACCCTGTCTCGAAAAAGAAAAAAAAAATGAAAAAAGAAGATGGCTACTACCTGAAGAATTATATCCAAAGTTGTCCTCTGGCCTCCACATACCTGCAAACACACACATACATAAAGGAAAAGACAGATCTCCGTCAGCACAGCCTTGCACACCTGTGTCTGCCTTGGTTCTGAGTTCCCACCCCAATCTCTAGTCTCTGAGAACTGGGCTTCTTGTCAGTCAGCTGCTGGGGACACAATGCCTCTAAGAACCTTCTTCCTTCTGTAGCTGTAGACTCAGTCTGGCCTCCACTCAGAGCGCAAAAAGAACATGAGACACTTGCCACAGGGACCCCCTGAGTCACTCGGCTATGTCCTTCCTGTAGACCTCCATTGCAGTCTCGGGGCCACACAGCCCTGTACTCCCTGGACAGGCATAACTTCCTAACACCTATGCGCCCCCTGGCATGCCAAGAGCAGTGTGACTCTGAGGACACACAGAACCTCTCTGAGCCTGTCCTGCACACACAATGGGTTCTGGGTCCACCTTTCGCAGGAGTCCCCGAGGCCCAGGAATCCCTTTCAGGAAAACATCACAGCGGCCATCACAGAAGCTGAGGGAGCACTCCCCACAGCACCCTGAGTTTTGCTCTGAATCCAGAATTTGTTCATTTGGGAAATAGCCAGTGCACAAGCCAAGCCTACTCGCAGAGGCGAGCCACCGTGACGGAAATTGCCCTAAATGTGAATTGGCAGCAGCCGAGCTGAGAAGAGTGATTTTGCTGCTCTCAGGCAGATTGCGGGAGCCCTTCCCTGCACAATATTTCAGCTTGTCTGCTTCCAATCACTCCTAAATCATATGTTTTATTTGGTGGGACTGCTCGCTGCGGCCCTGCTCCACCCAACACTGGTCGCCAAAGTGCAACACTGCAGATCACCTCTCCCGCTGTTCACTCGCAGAGACTGAAACAGGCTGGGACTCCCCCAGCCAGCCACAGCGCTGAGGAACTGAAGTCGCCAGGATGACTTTGGGTCACTGGCAGGCCTGTCGCTGAGTGAGTTCCGCTGTGGGCTGCAGTTGTTTACTGTGTACCTGAGAAGAGACCTTTGGCTGGCTGGACCCCAGAGCTTCCTGAAGTGACACTGGCTTCTAATCTTTTTTTTTTTTCTAGACAGGGTCTCTCTGTGTAGCCTTGGCTGTCCTGGACTCACTTTGTAGACCAGGCTGGCCTCGAACTCACAGAGATCCACCTGCCTCTGCCTCTGCCTCCCCAGTGCTGGGATTAAAGGCATGTGCCACCACACCTGGCTCTGGCTTCTAATCTTAACGGCTCCATTTCCAGGCTGTGTGACTTCAGGTACACTGCTCAGCTTCTCTGAGCTTTACTTCTTCCCCCAAGGAGGACAGGATGAGATTTTTACCAGCCAGAGCTTCTCCCAAGCTACTCTCCTCAAAAAGAAGCCGGTGAGAGCCAGGCCTGGTGGCTCACGCTTGCAATCTCAACGCTCAGGAGGCTGAAACAAGAGGAGGACTGAGCGTTCCAGACCAGCCTGCTCTACATGAGAGAGAGGAGACTGGAGAGATGGCTCAGTGGTCAAGGGCACTGGCAGGCGACCCTGGCAGAGGATCCCGTGGGGTTCTCAGCACTCACACGGTGGCTCACAACTGTCTGTAACTCCAGTTCCGAGGGTCTGATACCCTCTTCTGACCTCTGTGAGCACTGCATGTACCACCAGTAATCCTGCAGGAAGAACATTCACATGAATAAATAAATAAATAAATAAACTGGGCGTGGTAGCACACACCTTTAATCCCAGCACTTGGGAGGCAGAGGCAGGCGGATCGCTGTGAGTTCAAGGCCAGCCTGGTCTACAAAGTGAGTCCAGGACAGCCAAAGCTGTTACACAGAGAAACCTTGCCTCAAAAAAACCAAATAAATATTTTACAAAAGGAGAGCCCAAGACAACCAAGGCTACAGAAACTCTGTCTCGAAAAACCAAAACCAAAACCAAACAAACCAAACAACAACAAAAACAAAAAGACTGGGATATTCAAACAGCTGCATCTTTTTTTCGGGGATGGGGGGGGGGTTCAAGACAGAGTTTCTCTGTATAGCCTTGGCTGCCCTGGAACTAGCTTTGTAGCTGACCTCAAACTCACAGAGATCCACCTGCCTCTGCCTCCTGAGCGCTGGGACTAAAGGTGTGCGCCACCACACTGGCTAACAGCTGGATCTTGAAGATTTGATTTTAAGTGGAACAAGAACGGTCAAACATTGACGTGGGTGTAGGGACTCACCCCTGAGATTCCAGCACCCAAGAGGCTGAGGCAGGAGAATCACAAGTTTAGTCACCCTAGGCTACATAGCAAGAGTGTGTGTGTGTGTGTGTGTGTGTGTGTGTGTGTGTGTGTGTGTATGTGTGTAGGTAGACAGACAAACACACTGTAGATTCTCACTCCTGGGAGATCCCAAGAATAGTCAGAAGGGGAATGGGGGCCTGACTCCGGGGGTAGAGATCTTACCACAAAGACTGACGACTTGAGTTCAGTACTGGGGTCCACATGGTGCAAAGAGAGAACCAACTCCTGCAAGTTCTCTCTCTCCCTCCCTCCCACTCTCTCTCTCTCTCTCTCTCTCTCTCTCTCTCTCTCTCCCCCCTTTCTCTCTCTCTCTCTCTCTCTCTCTCTTCCTACCTCCTCTCTCTCACACACAGAGCAAATCAAAGCCAAAATACTTAAAGGGGGGGTGGCATGTCATAGTAGTGCACGCCTTTAATCCCAGCAGGGCAGAGGCAGGTGGATCTCTGAATTCAAGGCCAGGCTGTTTTACAAAGTGAGTCCAGCACAGCCCAGGCTACACAGAGTAACCCTGTCTCAAAAACAAACAAACAAGCAAAAACCAACAAAACAAAACAGAAGAATTAAAATAATAATAATAATGGGGGGGGGCTGCTGCAGGGATGGTTGGGTGAGTGTCTAAGAGAGCTGAGAGTCAAAAAGGCTTTCTACCCTTCCCATAAAGCCCGCATTTACTACAGAGCTGGTGCTTAGTCCCTAAGGACTTAGCATCCTTAGCACCCTAACATCCTTAGCAAGGGTGTTCAACAACCAGGCAAGCTTACTAACAGCCAGAAGGTTTAACTGAGTCAACCCTAACCCTAAATCCAAACAGCACCACGCACAAGACATACCATTCCATCCACAAAGAGAAACTCTTTATAGAAAGACAAGTCCTCTCTCTCATTTATTATTGACTCAAAGTTTTTAAAGTTTTTGAAGTTATGTGTATGGAGCTGGAGAGATGGCTCGGTGGTTAAGAGCACCGCCTGTGCTTCCAAAGGTCCTGAGTTCAATTCCCAGCAACCACATGGTGGCTCACAGCCATCTATAATGTGATCTGATGCTCTCTTCTGCAGATGAAGCACTCATATACAATAAATGATTTATTTTTTAAAAAAAGAAAGAAAAAACAAAACAAAGCAATATAAAAAAATTGTTCCTGCCTCCTAAGGTCTGGGATTAACGGCATATGTCACTACTGCCCAGATATTAAATTTAAAAGACTGGAAAAGGAATTCTGATGAAGCCCATAGAAAAAGGCTTGTCTTTACCCTCCATGTCTACAGCTCTACCTGGCAATATGCCAAATGTCTAGACCCTAAAGTTGGGGTCATATGGAGGCTTCTAGAATGACATGTCTTTTTTGGTTTTGTTTGGTTTGGTTTGGTTTTTTGAGACAGGGTTTCTCTGTGTAATAGCTCTGGCTGTCCCGGGACTCTCTTTGTAGACCAGACTGGCCTTGATCTCACAGAGATCTGCCTGCCTCCCAAGTGTGAATGACATGTCTTATAGTGAGCAGAAATAGGGCTGAGGTCATTTCAGTTGGTTCATTTGCAATGCCTCTGTGGCCTCTTCGTATACTCTGGCCATCTACCACGGACAAGGATGGCGGGAGGCTGCAGTCTTTACTTTCACTTTGGACAATTCACATCCTGTCACTTCTTCTCTGCTGTGCTGGCAGAAGTAATGACAAGCCACCCACATTCAAGGGAAGGGACCCACCTCGATGCCTTTCTCATGTGTCTTCCTTCCTTTCTTTTTGTCGATATTGGGGGATTGAATTCAGGACCTTATGAATTCTGGCTGAGTGCCCTGCCACTGAGGTACATCCTTCTGCAGATCTCATGCGTCTCTCCGAAGGGGTCTCGTAGAAGACCAGAGTTTTGTGTCTCCTGGTGAAAAGGCCCAAGGCAGTCGGTTTACTAACATGAAAATAGTTGTGTGTTCAATAGTAATGGTAATATTGGGTACTTCTTAAAAGAGAGGACAAAATGAAGCCTGCCTGGATAAGAATGAGACAGCTAAAATAAGTCAGTCTACATTTACCATGACTTGAACTGCTGGATAAAAGGAATGTTATGTTATGTTATGTTATGTTATGTTATGTTATGTTATGTCATGTCATGTCATGTCGAAAGGGAAGAAAGGCTTTGGATTCCATTCAAAGTAATAAGGGTCAGATTTGACAGAGATCTCCTGAGGACCTTGGCTACAAACAGGAAGAAAGAAATCAAGAGGAGAAAAAAAAAAAAAAAGACAGGACAGAACAGGTAACGTAGATGCTGGTTCCTCCATATTGAAACAACTCTGATCTGAAACTGACTGGGATGTGACAATGTCTCCAGCCTGAACTTTAGCTATGCATGACTAGTAAATCTTTGGCCACAAAAGTCCTCAGGACTTACCATGCCATTCTTTTAAATGGCATGAGCTGCAATTTTGGTTACCATACAAACCAGATTATAAGAAAGACAGGTGTCTTTTGCCTGCTCAGAAAGCAGAAAATCATCTCTTACTAATCTGTGCAGCCTGCATATTTCATAAATTTATAATTATAGCTAGTATATTACTTGTGAGAGTTTAAATGTTTACAGAACACAAGGACTAAGCACCAATGCAGTTGGAGCAACCTTGACAAGACTTATCATCCAGGATGCTGAAACACTAAAAGACCTCAAATCCAGCATCCTGTACAATCCAGCATCAGACTGCTACAGTGCCTGATTCATCAAAACTTGCTTCCAGAAACCAGGCATGGTGATACACTCCTATAATCCCAGCACTCAGGGTGGCAGAGACAGGTGGATCTCTGTGAATTTAAGGCCAGCCTACAAATCAAATCCAGATCATCCAAGGCTACACAGAGAAACTCTGTCTCAAAAAACAAAACAAAAACAAACAACAACAACAAAAACCCCATAAACTTGCTTCCAGGACAGCATCAAAGCAGCTAGCTCAAATCCCCCAGAATTATAGACTGTTCCAAACAGGAATTTGTTTGTTTGTTTTTGGTTTTTCAAGACAGGGTTTCTCTGTGTAGCCTTGGCTGTCCTGGACTCACTTTGTAGACCAGGCTGGCCTCAAACTCACAGAGATCCACCTGCCTCTGCCTCCTGAGTGCTGGGATTAAAGGTGTGCGCCATCACACCCTGCTACAGGAATTTGTTTAAGCCTGCATTTTCACAACCTTTAGAGACTGGACAGCTAATGCTAGTGCTAGTTTACTTAACCATTTTCCCCAATTTTATTTGGGCCCCCAGAAAGGAATCCTATGCCCCAAATCAGTAGGAAGCAACCTTGAGAACACAATCCCATTTCCTTAGGTTGGGAGTGGTAGGTTTTGGTTATTCTGTTGGGCTATGGATTTTTTTACATCATTTAGAGGAGTTAGTTATATATTATGAAATAGCCTTTTCAGGGAAAAAACAAGGTTTGGGAACTTAGGCTCAGGGATTTTTCTCTTTCCTTTCCTTCTTAGGTAAGAGAAAAGGAGTTGAGAAGAAAAAAGGGGGAATATAGAAATACCATACAGAAATAATATAAGAATAATAGGAGCCAGGCTGTGGTGGTGCATGCCTTTAATCCCAGCACTGGAGAGGCAGAGGCAGGTTCGAGGCCAACCTGGTCTATAAAGCGAGTCCAGGACAGCCAAGGCTACACAGAGAAACCATCCCTCAAAAAACAAAAAAACAAAACAAAACAAAACAAAAAAAGAATAATAATAGGATAAGCATAGATTATGGAATCTATTCTTCAACTTAAAGCTATTGTCATTCTCAATAAGGTTAATTTTGCTTACATTAATATAGATTATTGTATATTGATACAGGTCTAAGGTTGTCATTGTTATAAATCTTTGTGTATTGATACAAAAATTAAGGTTATTTTTGTTACAACATAATGTAGGTTCAACTCTTGTATAAGGTATTGTACCTATGCAACTCATTTACAAATACAATTATTACTTCCAGTCCTTTTTAAAACTGTTACTACAATCTATTTAGGATAATTAAGTAATGTAAGTTAGTGGTTATCAGACTCATGGTCAAGTCAGATATTAGTCTAGTTTATCACAAAATGTGCTTCCTAAATTAAACTGTAAATAGCTAAAACAAGCAACATTTTCTTACTTAGACAAATAGATGGTCTTCAAAAACCTCAGAGACCTACAGAATATGGCATTTAAAGATGCTTTTATTAATTTAAGGCTTTGTTGACTTGAGACATGGCAGCTCCTGGCAGCACCCTATTTTTCTGGAAGAAGATCAGAACATCAGAAAACCTCCGTATGGAGATGCCTTCAAAGATGGCAAGCTAGCCACTGGACAAAGAAATGGCCTATTGCCTTTGCAGACACAATGCTGTCCAAAAATGGGCAAACTTGGAGGTGAGGAAGTCAACTGCCAAGTTCCGCCAAGACAGGGTAAGTAAGTAAGGAACTTTCTCATAGTTCCTGCTTCACAAATAAGTCTGTCCCAGGAGGCTGAAGGTGATGCTCTGATGTTATAGAGAAATTTCGGGCTTGTCCAGGCAGTCAGCTGTCTCTTAGTTCTAGAAGCTGCTTGCCTGCACTTCCTGCTTACTCAGGTAATAGTCTCCTTCTCAAGCCTCTGATGGGGTTGAAGACAAAATAGTTACAGCCTCACAATTAAGACCATAACAAGCTAAGTTGTTTAGGATTTAAAAAGATGTTTTAGGTCTAAGAAGATTGTTCTTATTTGGTAATGCAAATAAGAGTATAAAATGCCTGTAATCCCAGCACTCAGGAGGCAGAGGCAGCTTCCGGTGGACAGCAGGCACACTGCCTGCCTCTGCCTCTGCCTCTGCCTCCTAGTGTTGGGATTAAAGGCATGCGCCACCACTCATGTATCCAAAAATGTTGTGTAAACCTTGCCTCCCAAATCATCCCTGATTGGATAATAAAAGTTGCTGATAACCAATACCTGGGCAGGATGTAGAAGGCGAGACTTCCTGTCAGCAGCTAGTTCCATCTTTTATCTTGCTCATGAGCATGCCTCCTTTGAAGCCCTAAGCCACAAGTTGAGGAGTGCAACTGTCCCAGGGCAGCTTCCTGGTAACGAAGCCCAATCATTGAAAAAAGAAAATGGACTGGTCAATGGGGACACAGCCACCTTCTGCAGTGTTGGCTCCTATGAAGCTTCTCACTGCAGTCCTGCTTGAGGGAACCTGTAACCAGAGAACCAACTATGGCAGATTCACTGTTATACTCTCGCCTCCTCACCCCCACCCCCACCCCTGTGGGAGGGCCTCTCTCACCTGGGGCAAGTCATACCTACACGCAGTCCTGGCCCCTCAGTGCTGTGAGGTCGGTCCCTACGAGGCCAGCCTCACAGTCTGAAGGGTGAATACATGTGGGCTCTTCGGCCCATCCCAGGTGCCCTTGGCAGAGCCAGCCAAGAGAGCTCGGCATGCTGCACTCCCTGTGCCCTGGCATCTCCATAAGATTCCGGCTGTAGAGCCAAGGTGTGGGCAGAACCTTTCTTGGCGCTCCTTCCCCTGCACACCCCCCCCCCGTCCCCCACCAGGGTTTTTCTGTGTAGCTTTGGTTGTCCTGGATCTTGCTCTGTAGACCAGGCTGGCCTGGAACTCACAGTGATCTGCCTGCCTCTACTTCCCTGAGTGCTGGGATCACAGGTGTGCGGCACCACGCCCGGCACAATATTAGAATTTATTAAATAGCGAGAAAACACAAGGGGCTGTGGTTTTCTTCGCAGTGGTTTGCCTGGGAGTCCTGACTCCTTTGGCAGCTGACTGAAGCCTTTTATTCTGATCTTAATTACTAGTATCAACTCAGGTGACACATCACACCGAATGGTTGCAAAGAGTCAAAAGGGAGCCACAGAGTGCAAAGAATTCAAAGAGGGGCCGGAGGGAGAAACTGATAGAGATGGTGGGGTGATGTCAGCTAAGGGAGAGCACTGTTAGAGATGCTGCTAGGGTCCCAGGTTTGAGCCAGCTTTGGGGCTGCAGAACTCAGGTACAGGGCTGCGGAGACCATAGAGGTGAAGGGCAAGAGCTTGTCCAGATGGATGAATGAGAGAGAGAGAGAGAGAGAGAGAGAGAGAGAGAGAGAGAGAGAGAGAGAGAGGACTGACCAGCCCATCAGCAGTGGTGTCTGAGCAGAGCAGAAGCCCCTGGGAAAGTAAGGGGTTCTCTGCCTAGGGGACCCTTAACAGGTCGTCAACTGACAGGTTGTTATCTCTACTGGTTAATTTTTTATTGTCAATGGTCACAGCTCAGAGTCATTTGGGAAGAGGGAACCTCAGTTGAGGAGCTGCCTAGACCAGATTGGCCTGTGGCCATGTTCATCAGAAACTGTCCTGACTGATGTGGGAGGGCCCAGCCCACTGTGAGCGGCGTCATCCCTATAAGAAAGCCAGCTGACTAGGCAGTGGTGGAGCACATCTTGGGAGGCAGAGGCAGGTGAATCTGTGAGTTTAGGGGCAGCCTGGTCTACGGAACAAGTTCCACGACAGTCAGGGCTACACAGAGAAACCCCCCTCAAAAAACCAACAACAACAACAAAATAAAAACAAATGGAAGCTAGATAAATGTAAATCAGCGGTCAAGACAGTCAGCAGCTGTCTTCCATGATTTCCACTTCAGTTCCCCCTCTGATGTCCCTCAGTGGCAGATTATGGCCAGAAGTGTAAGCCAAATAAACCCCTTTTCTACCCATGTTGGTTTTGGTCCATGTGTGCTGTCACAGCAACCGGAAAGCAAACCAGAATGTCACCACAGCACTAGGCGGCTGCGGTCCTGTTTTTGAGGTGCAGGTGTCAGGGGCACATCCGTTTCTCAGTGTGCTACGGCCAAGAGATTCTTGGATCTGGCTTTCCTTATTTCATTTTATTATTACTGGGGGTGGGGGAGTCAGTCATGCTGTGCAAGAGACACCACATCCAGCTTTAAAAAACATTTTTAGGCCGGGCAGTGGTGGCGCACGCCTTTAATCTCAGCATTCGGGAGGCAGAGGCAGGTGGATTGCTGTGAGTTCAAGGCCAGCCTGGTCTACAAAGTGAGTCCAGGACAGCCAAGGCTAGACAGGGAAACCCTGTCTTGAAAAACAAAAACAAAACAAAACAATTTTGTTTGTGTTTGTGTGTGTGTGTGTGTGTGTGTGTGTGTGTGTGTAGGGGCACACATGCATCACACCTTGTGTAGAGAGGTCAAAGGACAACTTGCTGGACTCTGTTCTCCTCTTCCACCACGTGACCCCAGGATCAAACTGAGGTTGTCAGACTTGGAGACAAGCGTCTCTACCCACTGATCCATCCTGCCAGCCCCTCGCTCTCCTTTAGCTGCATCCGGTGATAGGGCTTTCTACTCATTTCCATGTGTATCCAGTTGCCTGGTGAAATGACTGTGGTTGGTGTGCGCATCCTTGGCTTGTTTCATATAAAGGGGTCAAACGGCAAATATTCCACAGCCTGCCGCTTTGTCCAGTAACACATCTTTTCCCAGGCACAATGATGCAAGCCTATAACCCTGGGCCTCAGGAGGCAGGGGCATAACGGTTACCACAAGCTCAAGACCGGACTGCTCTACACAGCCAGTAGACCAGCCAAGGCTTACAGCAAGTTCCTTTCTCAATGAAAGAAAAGTAAACAGGGTTTCTCTGTGTGCCCCTGGATGTCCTGAAACTCGTTCTGTAGACCAGGCTGGCCTCCAATACAAAGATCTGCCTGCCTCTGCCTCCCCAGTGCGCCACTGTACCTGGCTTAAAAAAAAATCTTTTGATAGATACAAGCCAGAGACAAAAGAAGGAGAGGGGCGGCCCTCTGGACTAAGTGTTTAGCAGATACATGCCAAGACAGAGCATATCCTGTGCCCAGCATGGTGCCATATACCTGTAATGGCAGCCCTTGGAAAATGCAGGTGGGGCATGAGACATTTTGAGGTCATCCTTGGCTACATATGGAGTTCAAGGCAAAGCTGGGCTACATGAGACCCTGCCTTGAAAAGAAGGGGGTGGGGGTGGGGTTGGTAGGATAGCTCACTGGTTAAGAGCACCTGCTGCTCTTGCAGGGTCCTGCAGTCCTCAGTTTCCAGCACTCACATGTGCGCCACATTTCAGTTCCAGGGGATCTAATGTCCTCTTCTGGCCTCTTTGAACACAAAGCATGCTCATGGTGCACATACATGCACACAGACACACATACACACAAAAAAATTAAAAATAAATCTTTTTCTGTTTTTAAGAGTTTGAGTAGGGCTGGAGAGATGGCTCAGTGGTTAAGAGCACTGGCTCCTCTTCCAGAGGTCCTGAGTTCAATTCCCAGCAACCACATGGTGGCTCACAGCCATCTATAATGAGATCTAGTGCCCTCTTCTGGCCTGCAGGGGTACATGCAGACAGAGCACTTATATACATAAAATAAATACGTAAATCTTTAAAAAAGAGAGAGAAAGATTGAGTCCTTTCAGCTCACTACCTGCTTGTTGGTCTGCTGGGACTCTGGACATCTGTACACCTTGCTCCCCCATCCTTATGTACTTTGTCTTTGCAAACAAGCCATACTCCCTGGATCTGAATGAGCCCCCAAGCCTCAGCTACCCAGCCTGGCTTACGGGGGAGAGACCTCTCCAGGGGGCTCAGGAACCTTCGCCGTTCAAGTCTTGAGCCCTGAGTCCTTTGGGAAAAGTGACAAACCAGAAAAACCAGAAAGGCTCCTGTTGCACGAACTCAGGCATGACAAAGGTCACCTGGGAGGACACCTGCATCCTGACAGTATTTTAGGAGCCACAGGGTCAGCATAGACCTAGACCTCAGGTTTTATCCCTTGGGACATCTTAGCTACTGACTTGTGCGGAGTAGGAAAGAAATGGCCTACAAGGGGTGTTGTGGTACACATCTGCAGCCTCAGCACTTGGGAGGCTGGGGCCAGAGGATGAGCCGATAGATGGTGAGTTCCAGGCCACCGAGGTATTAAAAAGCCTGGTGTAGGGTGCACACGTGTGTGTGTGTGTGTGTGTGTGTGTGTGTGTGTGTGTGTGTGTGTGTGTGAATGTAGGCACACTTGAGCCACAGTGTGTGTGTGGAGGCCAGAGGACTGTGTCTGGGGGTCAGTTCTGTCTCTGCTGTAGGTCTGAGGGTCCAAAGCAAAGGTGACAGCTTTGTGTGGTAAATGCTTTTACTCCCTGAGCCAGCTTGCTGGCCCAATGTATGTGAATGGGATTGGAGCTGAAAGTATGAGTGAGGCAGGTGTCATGGGTTCTAGGCCTGGTCAGGGGCCTCCTGGGAACTCCGTTCTTTGGGCTGCAGCCTGACTGTTATACTTGGCTTGGTCCTGGCTCTGGTGTCAGGAAAGGTAACAATGAATGCTTCACCAGAACAGTCCTGCAAACCTTCCAAAGAAAATTCCATCTCTGTGACAGCAGGAAGGAGGAAGAGAAGACCAGATTTCACTTCTGGTCACCCACCCCTTGCCCACCCCTCCCGAGTCCAACCACCACCACCACCACCACTGCCCCTCCCCCTACACCCTTCTCCAAGTCTTCCGCCCCCTTCCCCCCTCACCCTCACCCCTTTGGTTGTTGTTGTTTTCTGGTTTGTGTTTTTGAGACAAGGTTTCACTATACAATGTTGGCTGGTCTGGAACTCTCAGACAACCTTCATCCTCTGCCTCCTGAATGCTGGGGGATTAAATGTGTTCACCACCATGCCTGGCTCACTTTTGATGCAATTTCTTGCAATGCTTGCATCTTCCTGTCTCTCAGGCCTTGTTCTCCGGTCCTCAGCTCTGGGATGGCAGCCTTGCCCTTTCGTCATGCCTGCCGCTTACATGGGTGCTGGAGAGAGAACTCAGGCCTACATGTCTGCATGCCACTAAGAGCCAGCTGAACCATCTCCCAACCTGTTGCTTTGTTTTGGGCACTTTTAAAATTATATATTTTTGTTTGTTTGTTTGTTTGTTTTCAAGGCAGGGTTTCTCTGTGTAGCTCTGGTTGTCCCTGGACTTGCTTTGTAGTCCAGGCTGGCCTCGAACTCACAGAGATCCACCTGCTGGGATTAAAGGTTTCCATCCTCCCATCCCTCACTCCCCCCCTCCCATCCCCACCCTTGGCACTCCTTTGAAGAAAATTCGTTTCCCTTTCCCAGCAGGCATCCGTTGAGGACAGCTTCTTGGTTAGGGGTGGGGCTTTGTATCCACATCCCTTTCTCAGTGCTGGGACCCTGTCTGGCTTGAACCTGTGCAGGTCTTGTGCTTGTAGCCACAGTCTTTCTGAGTTTACGAGCACTTCATCCTGCTGCGTCTTGGTGATGCTGTCTCTTTGGAGTCTTCCTCCACCCCTGGCTCTTGCAGCCTTTCTGTTCTCTTTCATGTGGATCCTGGAGCCTTGAAGGGAAGGGTTTGTTGAAGACATCCTTTTAGCGCGGAGTGCTCCAAGGTCCCCGCCCCCTGCACTTTGTCCAGCTGTGGGGCTCTGTGCTCACTCCCACTTCCTCTGACACAGGCTGAGCAAAGCAGGGGTCTGCCTCCCAGCCAAGTGTAGCAGCTGTGGGGGTCCCATTCAGAGAGCGTGGGCCAGCAGGACGTCAGAAAGGAATAGAGGTGTACAAAGAGTAGTGGCTGATGGGATACAGAGAGAGAACTAGTGTTTAGGGGATATTTTTATTTTTATTTTGCTTTTATTGTATATGCATTGGTGGTTTGCCTGCACATATGTCTGTGTGAGGGTGTCAGATCTTGGAGTTACAGACAGCTGTGAGCTGCCATGCGGGTTCTGGGAATTGAACCGGGGTCCTCCAGAGGAGCAGTCAACACTCTTAACCGCTGAGCCATCTCTTCAGCTCTGCTTAAGGGATTTCTTGAAACACCGTCTCACACTATAGCCCAGGGTAAATTGGAACTCACTATGGACTTACGGTGGTCCTCCTGCCTCAGTTTAGAATTATAAGCATGACTCATCTTTCTGGAGGTTAGCATGTCTGTGAGAGAACATGAATCAAATTAGTGTTCTAGAAAGTCAAGCCTTCAGTATGTGCCTGCAATCTGTGTCCATTGCAGCAAGATTCACAACAGCCCAAGGGGGAAACTATGCAGGCACCAACCAGTTAGCGATGGAAACACAGATAGATGTTGAGCACCTACAGAAGGATTATTTTCAGTTCAAAAATAAATAAATAAATAAATAAATAAATAAATAAATAAACAAATAAATAAATAAAGGGGCTGGGGAGATAACTCTGTAGGCAAAGTTCTTGCTGAGAAAGCCTGAAGACCTGAGGTCTATGCCCAGGAGCCACATAAAGACCCAGCAGGCTTGGCTGCTCATTTGTCATCTCCGTATTCAGGAGGCATACAGGGGGCTCCCAGGAGAAGCTGATAGCTAGACTAGCAGGAATCGACAAGTTCTGGGTCCAGTGAGAGACTCTGTCTCAGTAAAGAAAACGGAGAACCTTTGTTGTCTGTTTTTGGGTTTTGGTTTTTCGAGACAGGGTTTCTCTGTGTAGCTTTGGTCGTCCTGAAACTCCCTTTGTAGACTAGGCTGACCTCGAACTCACAGAGATCAGGCTGGCCTCGAACTCACAGAGATCCACTTGCCTCTTCCCCTGCCCCCCAGTGCTGGGATTAAAGGTGTGCATCACAGCCACTACCACCTGGCACCGTGCAAGTTCTTAATGTCCCTGAACTGTAACTGAAAAAAAAAAAAAAGAAAAGAAAAAAAAGAAAACAGCAAATTATGCATATTTAGCCATAACATACAAACTCAATTTTAAGCATGTTTGTTAAATTTGAAAAAATAATTAAATTCTGATAATAGCAAGTATTGGGGCTAGGGACATAGCTCAGCCAGGTAAAGTCATGCCAAGCATGCACGCCTGGGTTAGATGCCTAAAACTCTAAAACTACTGGTAACCTTAACACTGGGGAGGGGAAGGCAGGAGGATCAGAAGTTCAAGATCATCCACGGCTACATAGTTTAAGGCCACCCTGGGCTATGGGAGACCCTATCTTTTTTTATTTCCAGGCTGGATATGAACCATGCTTGCTGGAGTGTGGGACTCAGCCCAGTGGGAACCCTCGAGGTTGCAGGGTTTGCTGTTTATTTGTGAGGAGACTTTAACTAGGAATAGCTTTACCCCCCACAGCCATTGGAGTGAAGACCCCATGTCTTCAACTCTATCCCCATTAAACTAGATGAAGGCCCCTCTGCTTTGACACATGGATCTTCTGGTGACCAGGGAATTTGAACCTGGTAACACACAGGGCCTCAGTCACATGTTCCTTATTCTGCAGCTTGGTCAGATGACCTGGCCAATGTGAACCATGGTCACCATGTCCTGGGGTCTCCCAAAAGCACCCCACATACCTGCCTGGAGACTTGGTTGGGGACTGCATTGAGATTAGAGACAGGAGTGTCCACTAGAAAACTGTCTCTAAGACAGTTAAAGACAGAGTGGGAAAGGGCTGAGGAGGGGGCTCAGTGATTAAGAGCATTTATTACTTATTGTAGAGGACCTGGGTTTAGTTCCCAGCATCCACATGGTTGCTCATGATCATCTTTAATTTCAGTTCCAGGGAATCTGACACTTGCCTCTGACCTCCCCAAGCATGCACACAGTGCACATACATACACACAAGCAAAACACTCACACATATAGAAAATAAATATTAAAAAACATTAAAAAGAAGGAACAAAAGTACTGTACCATTGTCACAAGGGTGTGAAGTTAGAAGTCTTATTTTTCTTTAAAGATTTATTTATTTATTATTATGTATACAGAGCTCTGTCTGCATGTACACCTGTACACCAGAAGACGGAATCAGATCACATTATAGATGGTTGTGAGCCACCATGTGGTTGCTGGGAATTGAACTCAGGACCTCTGGTAGAGCAATCAGTGCTCTTAATCTCTGAGCCATGTCTCCAGCCCCCAGAAGTTTTATTTTTCAAAGGCATGTTCATGTGTGAGTAGGGATGTGCACTTGCCACTATGTGGCTTGGAGGTATGAGGACAATTTTTGGGAGTCCGCTCTCTCTTTCCACCATGGACTAGACCCAGATCATCAAGTTTGCTCAGCATGCATGGTTGCCACCGCTGACCCTGCCATCTCTTTGGCCCTGCTGTAAGAATTCTTAGCCATGGCTAGTAGGATGCACATCACATGTCAGAGAAACTGTCCAATTTGAAGAGCAATTTAACTCTGTCAAGGAAACCTGAGGTAGCACACTAATTTAACAAATGGCATTTATATGGGCATTAGGGCTTTGAACTCAGGTCCTCATGCTTGCACAGGAAGTGTTTTACCCTCTGAGCTATCTTCCCAGTTCATTCTCTGTCTCTCCTCTCCCTCCCCCCCCTCTCTGTGTGTGTGTGTGTGTGTGTGTGTGTACATGTTTTACATGCATGGGTGTTGACTTCCACTTTCTCACTTCCATCATGTGGGTTCCAGGAGTTAAACGTAGGTTATGAGCCTTTGTGGCAAGTTCCATTACCTTTTTTATTTTCTTTTGTTTTTTGGTTTTTCCAGACAGAGTTTCTCTGTGTAGTCCTGGCTGACCTGGAACTCATTCTGTAGACCAGGCTGGCCTCGAACTCACAAAGATACACCTACCTACCTCTGCCTCCCGAGTGATGGGATTAAAGGTGCGCACCACCACTGCCTGGCTCAGTTCCATTACCTGTTAAGCTATCTCACTGGCTCAGGACTGTGTTTAGCTCTACCTCGTTTTCTTGATACAGGATTTCACTATGTAGCCCTGGCCGAGAACTCACTGTGTAGAGCAGGCTAGCCTGGCACTCACAGATATCTGCCTGCCTCTGCCTTCAGAGTGCTAGGGTCAAAACTGTATGCTACCACATCTAGAAGGATGAAACATTTCACTATCATCAGGAAGACAGACCCATATCTCAAAGTAAAACAGCTCACTTACCTATATATGATGTGTGCGCATGTTGTTTGTATGAGCGCAGGAGCATATGTGTTCACAAAGGTGAAAAGTCAGAGGTCAGTGTTGGATGTCTTCTTCAATTGCTGTCCTTCGACTTCCTAGAACTCTGTAGACCAGGCTGGCCTCGAACTCAGAGCTCTGCCTGCTCTGCCTCCTGAGGGCTGGACTTGAAAGTATGTGCCACCATGGCCCAGCTTGCTGTCCATCTGATTTTTTGAAATAGGCTCTCACTGAAACCAGCCCTCCCCAAGTTGGCTAGAAAAATCCTCCTGTGTAGGTGCTACTTTGTAGATGTATTTTATTTTGTTTTCTTATGCCTCTACTTCCCTTCCACCCACGCCTAACACAAAGTAGGAAAGTAGGTTAGTGAGGAGAGGGGGCACACGACTCATTACTTCTTCTGGTTTCTTAGGGTAGTTGAATTCTTTGGGGACAATACCATTGTCTTCAGGATATCCAGCAGTCCAGCTAACCAAGAAACCAAGTAGCCTTCTTCCTCCTCTGACCATTTCCTCGAAGCCTTCTTTGAAGTGTTGTCTCAAAGTGTCCTCTCTGTCTCTGGGCTCTGCTATTTATACCCTCTCAGAGTCCTCAGACGTCAACAACTATCTCAGCTGGCAAAGACCACGCCCCTCTCTGAGCCCACAGGAGACACTTACTTGCTGTGGACATACTTGAAAGCAGCCCCATATCCCACACTTGGGATTAAAACAAAAATATAACATAACTAGGATTTTAAGGAAACCAAAACTCCCACTACACTCCTGTCTCCACGTCTTAGTTACTGCTCTGTTGCTGTGAACAGACATTATGACCAAGGCAACTCTTGTAAAAGGAAATATTTAACTGGGGGCTGGCGTACAATTTCAGAGAGTTAGTCCATTGTCATCATGGTGGGGGGCATGGTGGCATGATGGCAGGCATGGTGCTGGAGCAGTAGCTGAGAGTTCTACATCCTGATTTGCAGGCAGCAGGCAGCAGGCAGAGAGAGACACTGGGCCTGGCTTGGGCTTTTAAACCTCAAAATCTACTCCAGTGACACACTGCTTCTGACAAGAACATGCCAGTAATCCTTCCAAAGCTGTCCACTAACTAGGAACCAAACATTCACAAATATGACCCTATGAGAGAATTCTCATTCAAACCTCACTCTATCTACACACACTCTCAGCACTGGAATTACAAGCATGCACTGCCAGACCCAGCTTTTTTATTTTTCTTTGTTTGCTTTTTTGTTTTCCAAGACAGGGTTTCCCTGTGTAACCGTGGCTGTTCTGGAAATCACTCTGTAGACCAGGCTGGCCTGGAACTCAGAGATCTTCCTGCCTCTGCCTCCTGAGTGCTGGGCTTAAAGGCACATGCCATCACTGCCTGGCTAAATTTAAAAAAAAAATTGCTCAAGTAGGACAGAAGAGAGTGTCACATCCTTTCAGGAAGGCCATCCAATGGAGGTGCTGAGGACCACACTTGGGTCCTCTGCAGGAGCAGTACGAGCTCTTGATGGATAAGCCATTCCTCCAATTCCATGTCCAGAACCATGTGGATTCTGGGGACTGAACTCGGACCTCACACCTGAGCCGAGGAATAGTTTAAGTGACCATCTTAGAGGTAACACTTCTCACAAACACAGTGTGTAGAGGGCTTGTTTGGGTTTTCCTTGTTGTTTTAAGACAGCGTCTAGCACAAGCTAGACCTTATTGTATAGCCAAGAGTGACTTCACCTCCTTATCCCCCCCACCCCCCCGCCTCTTGTCTGTCCGTCTGTCTGTCTGTCTGTCTGTCTCTTTCTCTTTGGGTTTTTGAGACAGGGTCTCCCTGTGTAACCTTAGCTGTCCCGGACTTGCTTTGTAGACCAGGTTGGGCTTGAACTCAGAGATCTGCCTGCCTCTGCCTTCCGAGTCTGCCTCTGTCTCTTAAGTGCTGGGATTCCACCTGCAAGGCCACCTCGGAAGTGGCTGGGCTTCTGCATTTAATGTCTAAAACTCGTTCCCTATCCTCTTTGGACAAAATTCTTTTCATGTATTCATTCAACAGGTACTAAGAGCCAACCAAATGCAACAGGGGGCTGTAATAGGTAATAGAGAATAAAGCCCTGGAGAGTCGCGCAACCCCCAGTGGTCCGCCCACAACAGTCATTTCCTTCTGGTCCCTGCCCCACCCCCCCCACCCCTATAATTGACCAGACTAGAGTTACTCAACCAATAAATAAATAAATAAAATAAAAAAAGAGGGTGACCCAGAACTTTGTCATCCTAGTTTGGTATTCTGTGACCTTTGTAACTTCTGGCAGTTAACCTCTTTACCCCAATTCTACTCACAGGAAGAGCCATGAAACACGGAAGAGTAGACACTCTTTACTTGAAGGTATAAACAGGTTAAAAACAGGGGCGCCACTGATAGATCACCAAGTAGGACCACGCCTGTCTTTAAGGCTGAAACTCCGTGTCTGATATTTTTTTTTTGTTTTGATTTTGGTTTTTTGTTTGTTTGTTTTTCGAGGCAGGGTTTCTCTGTGTAGCCTTGACTATCCTGGACTCACTTTGTAGACCAGGCTGGCCTTGAACTCACAGCCACCTGTCTCTGCTTCCCAAGTGCTTAGATTAAAGGTGTGTGCTACCACTGCCCGGCTTTTTTTGTTTGTTTGTTTTTTACAAGCACAGTGAGAACACTGAACCACCCAGAGTGCTGGCTCCTGCTTCCAGACAGCCAGCACTCAGTAAGAGCCCCACTGCACGTGCATGCTTCCCTACCCCAAAAGTGATCAATTTCAATCGTGCAATTTGGTCAGATTCTTTTATTTTGCCATAATATAGGAATTATTTGGACTCAAACATTACTCAGCTCAGAATTAAGTGTCCTAGGCACCTACTATGTGCCGAACTCTAGGAATTCAGGCAGAATTCAGCCTCTGAACTGGACAGGCGGCTCAGTGGGCATAAGTGCTGGCTGCCAAGTCTGATAACCTGAGTTTGTTTCCTGGGACCCACAATGGTGCAGGGAGAGAACCAACTGCGGCAAGTTGTCCTCTGACCTCCATATGCGTGGGGTGACAGTCATACACGCACACACAGAAACGAAGTTAAAATGGAAGCGGGGGGGGGGGGGGGGCGGGGAGGGTAAACAGGGTCTCAAGTAGCCCAGGGTAGCCCAGAACTAACTCAAGATGACCGTGAACTCCTGAACCTCCTGTGCAAATCTACCTCCCAAATGGTTTTTCTTCTTTTCATTTATTTATTTATTTTTCAGACAGGGTTTCTCTGTGTAGCCTTGGCTGTCCCGGATTCACTTTGTAGCCGAGGCTGGCCTCGAACTCACAGACATCCACCTGCCTCCGCCTCAGTGCAGGGATTAAAGGCTTGCAGGACCACACCAGGCCCACCTCCCAAATGTACTGGCACAATGGGGTGTGACTTTTTGTTCTAACAGGATCAAAGACAGAAGAAGCATATTCCGAAGTAAGCCTCCCTGCTTTGAGAAATCACTATTGTTAATTTTTTTTTTTCTCAAGCATTCAAACATTCCACGGAGGTCTCCTGCCTCAGCAGGCCCTAAGGTATTTCCTGTTACCCCGGTCAAAGAATGTGAAAGAGGACACCAGGCTTCTTAAGCGGTGTCACCAAAGCCAACCTTGGTAGACTGATGGCCAGTCTCCAGCGGCCGGGGAACACTGCCGTACTGAGGCACCTAGTACTACGTGAAGATGCTCAGCCCCAGTCAATGCAGCACACCATGGCTATTTCGGGGCGACGGGAGGGAGCTGCCAGTGCACCTCGACAGCTTGGGTGCGCTGCTGAAGAGCCACTCTCTCCACCATCAGCTTCCAAAGGCGGCCGGCCGGCTGCACCTACACCGCAGTGGCTGCCGCCCCCCACCGTCATTCAACGCCTGGGGGGCACCAAGCCTTTGGAGGGCGGGGTCCCGACCTGGCCTTCTTGATGGACAACCACCTCGTGCCCTAGGCAGGCCCCCTCGCCCCGATGCCACGCCCCCACTTCCGGCCGGACAGCGGTCACGTGCCTCGAGACCCCGCCTCACCGACGCGGCTTTCCACCGCCATCCTCCCGCCCCTACCTCCCCAACCTCTCTTACTGAGCGGCCAGTGCCTTTCCTTCGCTTCCCTTCCGCCGGAAGTGGGGCGACTTTCCCTTTCCGGCTACGGGTCCCGCAGCGGAGTGGGAGGCCGGACCGGGGAAGCCGAGCGACGGCGGCGGCGGCGGCGGCGGCGGTGGGGTCGGCCATGGCGGAGCTGGTGCAGGGGCAGAGCGCTCCGGTGGGCATGAAGGCTGAGGGCTTCGTGGATGCCTTGCACCGGGTCCGGCAGGTACGGGCGCGGGAGGCCCTGGCCGGGGGCGGGAGGCCGCCTCGCAGACGCCTCGGGTGGGCGCCTAGGGCCGCGAGTCGCGGGAGGCCCGGGCGGTTCCCGTAAGCGCCCCGGGCCGGGAGGAAGCCTGAACCGAGCGCTCCTGGCGCCTGCGCTCCTGGCTGCACCCACGGGCCTGCCATCCAGGGTTCAAATCAAAGCTCCTGGTGGACAGTCGGGTGTAGACCCCAGCCATCTCACGCCCTGGACGTGGCTTTTGCAGACTTGGGAAACCTCGTCTTCCACTGGCTTCCATTTCAAGCGGATTGGAGGAAATTCGAGGACACTGTATATTTAAGAGATTTTTTTTCTCCCAGAGAGAAGGGAGGTGTTAAGTGGGTGGTCCCTAAGAGTTCCTCCTGGCGTTTAGTCTTCCTCTGCTGAGAAGAGTGTGGGATGGACTCGTTCGGACCATGAAACGTTACCATCTGGCAATATTGTGCGTTTTGTCAGCGAAACTAGCTTTTTAGAGGGCTTGGGCTTCCAGGGAGAATGAGTGTGGGACCTCTCTGGCACCTGGCATGGTGCCTAGAACAGAATTGTCCTTGTGTCTTGTCTGAAACTTAGTGACAAGTTATCCTTACGCTCAAACTTCTCTCTGCCCAGTGATGTTTATCTTCTCTGACTTTGTAAAGCTCGCTGGCCCTTTGAAGGTTGGGCTGTAACTAATGACGGGTTGATTCCTCGCAGGATGCCACAAGGCTCTTTCTTAGGTGGTCTTCACCTGGGTACGTGTAAATGGGGTCTTCTCATTACTTTGCAGTAGTCCTGCAGGGAACCCTACCTGTCTGCCTTACGCTTTGCATGTTAATACTGATGATGGTTCTGTCGTTTTGGAGCTTAACGCCTTCCAAATGTTGGTCTCACCCAACATTTTCTCTGATGGATTGTTGCTGCCTAGTCCAACCAGTACAGTAGTGACATCCATCTGTGCTACACCTGAGGTACTCATCGACTCAGAACGTGAACGTGCTCCAAGATCCCTTCCAGCACTCTACTCACTGGCACTTGCTTTCCTCTGCTGGATGGGGTCCTGAACCCTGTTTTTCACTGGTTGGTAAGGCATGCTGGATTTCCCTCTGTGTTAGAGTGTCAAAGCCATCTTTCTGGCTTTCTGTGACCTCTAACAACTACAGTCACTGGTTTAGAAAGTTCAGGCCCTCTGTCTGTATAGATCTGTAGTTGAATGCAAAATAAATTTGTTGGTTTTGTTTTGTTTTTTTTTTTTTGAAGAGGTTTTTTTCTCTGTACTTTTGGCTGTTCTGGAATTCACTCTGTATACCAGGCTGGCCTTGAACTTAGAGATCAGACTCTGCCTCCCCAGTACCAGGATTAAAGGCGTATACCATCTGCCTTATATAAACTTTTGTTTTTTATTTTTTGAAGCAGAGGAGTTTTTTTTTTTGCATAGTCCTAGCTGTCTTGGGACTCACTCTGTAGACCAGGCTGGCCTTGTACTCGCAGGGACCCACCTGCCTCTGCCTCCTTAGTGGTAAAATGAGGTTTTAAGGATTGCTAAAACTCAGCATCTCTTAACTTGCTCATGCGGAGGATGTCTTCTGTTCAGTGTTGCCTTAATGTGGAGAGCTGAAGAGGGACACCTCCTCAGTATTGTTCTTGTTTCTTAAGTACACCACTGGCTGGAGTGGTGATGAGCCTATTGGAGGTAGGTGTGTTGCTTCTGAGTGGCAACAGCTGGAGGTCCATGAGACCCTTGAGGATTTGAAGGGAATTAAAAGAAAGAAAGAAAGAAAGAAAGTCTGGCATAGTGGTACACACCTTTAAATCCCAGCACCTGGGAGGCAGAGGCAGGCGGATATCTGAGTTCTAGGCCAGGCTGGTCTACAGAGCAATCTCTAAGACAGCCAGAGCTACATAATGAGGCCCTGTCTCAAAAACAAACAAACAAAAAACAAGTTTGTTGATAATTTTAAGGTTATTTCAGTAGATTTCATGGGGTAAAATTGGGGTGTTAGAATTCTGCTCTCCCAGAGGGTCTGCGGTGGATTCCCAGCATCCACATGATGGCTAGGAAACTGGTAGCTCCAGTTGCAGGGGATTGGACACCCTTTTCTGGCCTCTGCAGGCACTGTACACAGGTTGTTCACAGACCTCCATGCATGCAAGCAAAAGACCTACACACATAAAGTTGTCTGAAAAAATCTGCACGTGATAAAGCTTAGCAAAGGAGACCCAGTCTGAGTATCTGTATAGTCAAGGTTCTGTGTCTCCGTTACATATAGAGTACTCCCAAGTCTCCTCTTTCACACAGGAAGTGGGAAGACTGTTGTGGTGTCTTGTTTGTACTGGGGATTGAACCTAGGGCCTTGTACATGCTAAGGATGCCCTTCAACACAATGAAATAATATTGAGGGCTCGTCAAGTTGCCCACGCTGACCTTGAACTCAGGCTTCTGCCTCAGCCACTCACATAGCTGGGATCACAGGTCTGGTCTCCTGGGCTTGACTTACTATTTTTCTTCAATTTAATAAGCATAGGGTTTTCCCTCTTGTCTGGTCTCATAATAATCAACAATAGTAAGGCCTTCAGTTTTTCAGAGTCATAAGTTGTCTATGTTCAGTTGACATAATACGTTCTAGTAGTGTGAGATGACCCTGCTGGAATTCAGTCTGTTAGGCCTGTTGCGTAGCTCTGTCATAACTGAGCTTCATTCCCATCTTAAAGCATCTCCTTATTTATTTATTTATTTATTTATTTATTTATGGTTCTTCGAGACAGGGTCTCTCTGTGTAGCCTTGGCTGTCCTGGACTCGCTTTGTAGACCAGGCTGGCCTCGAACTCACAGAGATCCTCCTACCTTTGCCTCCTGAGTGCTGGGATTAAAGCCGTGCACCACCATGTCCGGCTTCAAGCATCTTTCTATAGCTGTCTCCAGGCTTATAACAACAGTACAGATGATTGCTGTTAGTGTACTTGAGTATGGAATTCATGAATTCAAGATCCTTTTACAGCTTAAAAATATTTCCAGAGTAGGGCATCCAGAGGATTACTGTGCGGCAGATGTAAGAAGTTCACATCTGTTCTGAAGGGCAGCGGAAAGAGGATCTGATTTAGAACTACTGATGCAGTCTGAGACAGCTAGGTATTCACAGAGCAACATGGCTAGCTAGCTCTTCAGGTCATTGGCAAATTCAAATGGTCTTTCAACTGCTTAGAGAGGACTGCTTGCTATTAGTGTCTTTCAGAGCCGCAGGAGGCCAGCTTGTTCCAGAATCACATTCTGCATCTGCCCTGACTGCCTAGGTTACAAGAGGGACAGGGGACAGTCTGGTTCACTTTTAAAACTTTCTGAGGATGATTAAAAACATTGCCTGGCTGAGGGCATAGCTTAGTAGAATGCTTGCCTAGTGTGCATGTATACAGTACTGGGTTCTGTTGTTGTTAAATTATCAGTATTGTCTAATAATGTTTATTAGCAGGCCTATAATTATATTCTAGCCTGCTAGCAATCAGTGAAGACACAGACACCTGTTATATTTTAAAATAGATATTAATCCTTTAAACTCTTCCCATAGTGAGGCAGGTATACCTGTCCCAATCCCATGCCATCTGCTTCTAATAATGTCTATCAAGCTACCTCCCATCCATAATCCCAAATACTTGTTAATGTCCTTCATCTGGGCCAAATCCTCCATCCACGCCGGCCATGTGCTTCTCCTAACCCATGGCGGCTTTCTTCTCCTCTCTTCTCCATTCTCTCTACTTCCCAAGCTTCTGTCTCCCTAAGCCGGGGAACCTTAGCTACGCCTGTCTCATTTCCCCTGCCCAGGTGCCATGGCCTTTTATTAATTAGCATCAAAATGCATCAGATGAGCAGGGTCCAGCCCCCAGGGCTGGGTAAACTAAGTGTGGCGGCACACAATCTGTGTGTGATCCCAGCACTTGAGAGATGGGGGCACGATGATCAGGAAGTTCAGGTTGTCTCAGCTGTATAGCAAGTAAGGGGATTTGAGGCCAGTGTGGGCTGGATGAGAACCTGTCCAGTCTGTTGGCATCAGTCACAGGTGAAGACAGTAACTTCTTACCGTGGTCTTGTAGCACCACAGTGTTAGGAACTGCCAGCAGCCTCCCTCTAGCTTTCCTGAAGTGACTTTGCCAAAGTCAGTGCTCCTTAGGACTTTAAGCTCCTGTCTGTTGTGGAGGTAGTTTTGTTGAGGCAGGGTTTGCCTCAGGCTCATGCTCCTCATGCCTTAGGCATGCAGCAGCACACCTAGCTAAGGCCCTATGCATCACCCAGCTCCATAGTATGTACTTGTTTATTATTTACTCATTCATTCATTTTGGTATTTTTCAAGATAGGGTTTCTCTGTGTAGCCTTGGCTGTCCTAGACTCACTTTGCAGACCTGCTGGCCTCGAACTCACAGTGATCCACCTGCCTCTGCCTCCCGAGTGCTGGCATTAAAGGTGTGCGCCACCATGCCAGGCCATAGTATGGACTCTTATGGAGTGCAGTATAAATGATTCTTCATGGAGTTGGACACCATGCCTTGTACCCAGATAAAATCACTAAGTTATTATAAAATTGAGAGGGCTAGCAAGATAGCTTAATGGATTAAGGGATTTGCCACCAACCCTGAGGACTTGAGTTCAGTTTTTAGCATCTACATGGCAGAGGGGGTGAGTCAACTTCCATAAACCGTACGGCCATCCTCTGGGCATCATGGCACATGTGCAACCATAGAAAATAAATACATGTAAATTTAAATCATAGAAGGTAACCTTTTAGGAAGTTTGTAGGCCTGGAAATCTAATCATTACTGGCACCTTTGTGGGAAAAATATTGATTAGTCTGTGGCCTCAGAAGTTCAGCCTCCTTGTGGAGCTCCATTTTCTACCTTGGAGACTGAGAGGAGATGGCTTGGGGCAAATGACCTATTCCCTGGGCTGATACGGTGCTTCAGTAAAATGATATTGGTATAAGCAGCACATTTCCTTTAAAAGAATAGTGTGTGCTGGCTATTTAAAAAAGCTCCATTCACTGGCTGTTGGTGCACCTTGACATCTCATGCCTTTGCTCATTTAATATGTGGATTTGATTCATGGCTCAATTGAGCTGCTGAATGCTGAACAGATGAAACTGTGTCCTACTGAAATCACTGCTTTGTGTCTGTATACTCTTTGCAGCTTTCTCAGACACTTGGGGGAAGCCAGTGCCTGTGGGGGGAACCCATGATCTGCTCCTGAGGCTTTGCTCTGGTGGGGCAGTGCTGAACTCTTGGAGGGTTTTGGTTGGTGGCTGCCATGCTACTATAATGGTTTTTAACCCAGGGGTCTCATATATCAGATAGTTACAATTCATAACAGGAGCAAAATCAGTTATGAGTA
The DNA here is from genome assembly GCF_964271855.1 of Acomys minous. Lineage (NCBI taxonomy): Eukaryota > Metazoa > Chordata > Mammalia > Rodentia > Muridae > Acomys > Acomys minous. The sequence goes on from NC_140491.1 coordinate 69,267,892, forward strand.
GCAACAAAATAATTGTTGGGGGGGTCACCACGACTTGTGGGTCACAGCACTAGGAAGATTGAGAACCACTGCACTAATAGAAGCTTTGAACTTATTATTAGGTATTGAGAAGTAGATAGTAAATGAACTAACTATTTATTCCATAGTAAGCCTCAAAGGCTTTTCTTATTTTCATTGGAATGTAAACAGAAAACAAGGTTTGGCCACTAAAGTGTTTGAAATTTATCATCATGTTAAGGTCTGATAACCCACTTATGTGTCAGATTTTGCTGTCTTTTGAAGTCCTAGCTATGTAGTAAATACCTTCACCACAGCTCTCCAACTAGTGCCTCAGGCTGGAGAAGACTCCAGGAAGCCTGCAGCTGTGGAACACTGAGGAACTAGCGTGGCTTCACATGCAGACCTAGGTCTCTAGCTTTTTATGAAAGCTCTGACTGCCTTTCCGGGTCTGGCACGGCCGTCATTGTCTTCACTGCAGTCATCAGCAGTAGCTGCTGCCCATGGCTCTGCTGCCTTCTTCCTGCCACCTTGGCTGCCCATTGCCGTTCCCTACCGACTGTTGTTCTCCCATCCTTTTCCAAATTGGGAGCCCATGAAGTGGCCCAAACGTCCTGCAAGCAGCTGCTGAGCCTTGACTAGATTGGCTGTGTCATGTTTGAACTGCACACTGTGCCTGGGTCTTTGAAGGAAAAGAACGTGAGGGCGGGTATGTTTAGGACACGCAGGCTTAAATAAAAGGCAGATCCAACTCCTTGCTGCAGGGCTTCCTCTGCATCTAATAGCAGCGTGCAGTGACTCCTGCAAGGGTAGAGAGTGTTAGGTTACTTTATGAAACAAGTCAGTTCTGTGGATAAACTCTAGAAAAGGTTGCTCTGGACAATCTCCACAGCACTTTCACATCCACGAACACGCTGAACTCGATCCAGCTGCAGCTAGGAAAAAAGGCTGTGTTATAGTGGTCTCTAACATGCTTTTTAACATGTTGTGATAAGTGTTTGTGGCCATTCTTCTGCTTGTCTTTACCCTCTGGAGATTGTCTTGAACTCTGTAGACCAGGCTTGCTTTGCACTGAGATCTGCCTGTCTCTGCCTCCCAAGTGCTGGGATTAAAGGCGTGTGCTGCCTTGCTTTTCTGTGCAGCTCTTTTATTGTGTTGTTTCACCTATGAATCATCCCAATTGAAAAAATAATTTTGGTCTTTTAGGAGAGTACCTCATGTAGCCTAGGCTAGTTAAAAGTCACTAAGTGAAACTCTTAAACTACTGATCTTGCAGCCACAGCTGGCGGAGATGGGAAAGAAAAGCCAGGCTGCTTCTGCAGGCACAAACCACAGTTGTCCTGTGGAATAGATGGTGTCAAATCACTTGCCATTATTTGAGGAGTTGCCATGTTCAAGGCCTCTTTCCACCAGCTGGGCCAGTGGTGAAACAAATCAGACATATTGTGGCTACTTTTATTTTCCTGTGGAGTTAACATGCAGGGCAAGGGCTAGAATTCCCATCTCATATTTGAAAATAAACTAAAGGAGATAGAACAGTTTTTCTCAAAAAGGCACACAGGGCCTTGGGAGCTAGCCCAGTTGGTGAAATACTTGCCACACAAGCACAATGCCCTGAGTTCAGATCTCCGGGCACAGTGGGTCACATCTAATCCCAGTGATGGGGAGGTAGAGACTGGAGAGGCTCGCTGGTCCACTAGCCTACTTGAATTGATGAATTGCAGGTTCAGTGAGAGACCCTGTTAACATACTGGAGAGTGACTGAGGAAGACATCAGTGCCATCCCCTGGCCTTGATCATGTATGTGTGCACACAGAGGTACACAGATAATGCTGTTTATGCTGTGGCTCTTGGGTTTTAAGCAAGACTTGATTCTTATGTCTAGTTCCTCAGATCATTTCCCCCCTCAGTGAGTGACTGCAGCTCTCTGACCCAGTAGTGAAGGGATGCTTATGGAGCAGGATGGAGAGGAAGAACAACGAGGGTGTGCCATTTTCAGCCCCATTATCAACACAGTGTCTTAGCATGGTTCTTTCAGGTGGGCTTCTCCATATCTGCTTTATTGAACATTTGCCCTGTGCCAAGCGTCTGGGAGGGTGTACTTTAACTCTGGCAGAACATGGGCCCAGAAGTATTTCCATTATATCAGATTTAGGAATTATCTGAAAGGGAATCCTAGAGGGCACCCCTCCCCCTTTAACAGATGCTCTAGGGAACCATAGTGATGGGGACAGGCCTGCTCCTCCAGAGCACCTGTCGTTACAAGGTGGTAGCTTAGCCACCTCACTGTGAGCTTGTTCTGTGAGTTTGTAAAGTACTTGGCCAACACAGAAGTAGGAGTGTCTCATTCTGCCTGTGTGGATTCAGTAAATGGTTAGGAAAAGCTGGGAACTGACATCTCTGCTGTCAAAATTCCTTCTTTTGCTCAGTGCCAGTAAATGGAGCAGAATCAGCCAAGGGCAACATCTCTGATGACAGTAGCTTCCATTGAAAGCACCATGTTGCCCTGGGGGCCTTAGCTAAGGGTTCTTAGCTATGTCAACTCATCTGAGGGTCATAAAGTCCCCCAGGAGGTGGTAATGACATGATGTGATTCCATCCATGATGTGGAAGTGGCTCTTCCCATGAAGCAGCGAGGACACTTTGACAAGCCTCCTTCCCTTTCCCCCCCACTCTGTTTTCCTCTTGAGTGGTGTCTTACTTGGCCACCAAGCCTGTCTCAACTTTCACTGTACTTGGCTTACAAGTCTGTGCCGCCATGCCTGCCATATTTAACTCTTATAAGCCTCAGTTTTCCATCTGTGAAATTCTTGCTTTTTTTTTTTTTTTTAAAGACAGGGTTTCTCTGTGTAGCCCTGGCAGTCCTGGAACTCACTGTAGACCAGGCTGGCCTCAAACTCAGAGATCCACCTGCCTCTGCCTCCTGAGTGCTGGGATTAAAGGTATGCGCCACCACTGCCTGGCTGAAATGGAGATTCTTGATGGTAATAATTTTCTTAAAAGCTGGCTGTGATAGCACATGCCTGTAATCCTAGGACTCTGGAAGGCAGAGGCAGGCGGATCTCTGTGAGTTCGAGGCAAGCCTAGTCTCCAAAGCAAGTCCCGGACAGCCAAGTCTACACAGAGAGACCCTGCCTCAACCCCCCCCCCAAAAAAAAACCAAAAACAAAACCCTAATATTGGAAAGGTACCCTTGAGCGGTAGGAAGTGGTCCTGATTAGGGGTTCCTCCACACAGCAATGTTGTTTGTTTTGTATCTGTGCTTCCAAGGCACATCCCCAGCCCAGTGTTGTTTTAGGTCCAGGTGTTAATAGGCTCTGGCCTTTCTTTGTTACTGTTACAGTTCCACAAAAGATTCCAGTAGCCATTTCAAATTCCTAGTACTGGGAGCCAGGCTGTTCTGGGTGCTTTGCATTTGTTACATTGCTATCCTCAGGTAACTGTTTTCTCACAGTAAGTTCTCTATAAGGTCCCTGAAGACCTTATAAAGGAAGGAAGGAAGTACTTCAAGCATGTCAGGGTGCAGGGAGTCTGAATCTGATGTGCCGGTTTCTCTGTGGTGTACTTGGGCATGGAATGTAGGACCAGAACATGGCCCTGTGGTTTGTGGCTCCAGACCCTGGCATTGGGTTTATGGCCCTGGCCAGAGTTTCCTCTTGGTATAGAGGTCAGAGAATGTGCCAGTCCAGCATCATATTCCCCCAGGCAGGGTTACTAGAGCTGCCGAAGTCCACAGGTCATAGGGAAGCCATGTATATTGTGTGGGCAACTGCCTAGCCTTTAGCTGCTGTTTATAAGGGTGAGCTAGTGGACTTGGGCTTCCTATTTGATTTGCAAGGGGAACTGTCGTAGTGTTGAGCCTGTTGCTTCAATCTTGCCTGTGTACTGGGAATGGCTAGTGCCATGTCCTAGTGACAGTGACTTACTGTGGCTCCTGTGTGACCTCTGCAGTGACTATGCAGTCTCAGTACACTTCTTACTTACTAGTTTTGCTTTGTTCATTTGGAGGATAGGGTCTTACTTTGTGTTGCTGAGATTCCTTCCCAGGGGAGCAGTGTCTACCCCTTCTCCTAAGGCCCTGTGACAAACTGCATAATCCCACCACAGAACCACCGATGAATTTATTGGACTTTTGCACAGAGCATAGGTGAAGGGTTTCTTCCTGTAAACAGGGCACACCTGAAAAACAACTACCCAGCAGCAGTGAGGGCTCCCTGCACCCAGCAGATGAAGTTCTGTCTCCTTACATACTCTAGCCCATCCCCAAGGCTTTATGCCTTTAAGGCCTTGGCTGTCCTGTCCTGGACTCTTTTGTAGACCAGGTTGGCCTTGAATTTACAGTGATCCACCTGTCTCTGACTCCTGATGCTAGGATTAAATGCATGTACCATCACACCTGGCTTTTTTTTTTTTTCCTTTCTTGAGGCAGGGTTTCTCTGTGTAGCCCTGCTGTCTTGCTCTGTAGATCACACTGGCCTTGAACTCAGAGACTCACTTGCCTCTGTCTCCTTAGTGCTGGGATTAAAGGTGTGCATCACCACCACCTGGCCACATACATATTCTTGTTTGTATATGTAGGCACACTGTACAAGTGTGCTTTGAGGTCAGAGGTTGAAATCTGTGTCTTTCCTCAATTGCTTCCTATTTAATTTACTGAGAAAAGTCTCACTGAACCCCAAGCTCATGGCTGAGCTAGTGTAGCCAGCTTGTCACGGGACTCTTCTGTCTCTGCCAGCTAAGTGATGGGATTACAGGTGGGCCAGTGTCCTTGTCTGGCTATTTTTTATGTGGGTGCTGGGATTCAAACTCAGAGCTTCTGGCTTCTGTGGCAAGTGGTTTACCCACTGAGCCTGTCCTCAAATAATATCCCAAGTGGGAGACGGCTTAGTGTCTGAGGGAGCAAAGAACGTGTGTGTGATCTTGAAAGCACAGATCCTGCACCACCTAGTACAGCCTGTGTACCTGCCTGTTGGAGGAATCACCAAGGAAAAGACCCTTGCCACCTTACTCAGTCGTGCACACTGGGCTCAGTGTGGTGTAGTAGGAATGTGTGTGTGCAGAAGCTAAATGGGGAGGACTGTTAGGTGCTCAGTTAGTCAGCCTCGTGATCTCCTGTGTCCTCCCCACAGCAGCAGAGCTGCAGGCATTTGTGCCTACACCCAGCTTTTTACATAGGTGCTAGGGATTTGAAGCCAGGCCCTCATGCTTGGAAAGCTGGGCACCTTACTCACTGAACCATCTTCAAGCACAAAGCCAGGATTTTTGAGTGATTGCTGGTACTGTGCTCCTTTTCCCCACGTTTCTGCTAATTTGGCAGTAGGGCCTAAGTTCCACTGGGTTTTGTTGCATGTCCTGCCTGGCTCCTGTGACGTGTGCATGCACAGTCTGAATGGAGGGCTGCCTGTAGCTAGCTCACTTCCCTAGAGCAGCTCTCTGAGCAGCTGCCTTACAGACAGACAGCTACCCTGTCTGAGAGGCATACCCTGAGTGCTGCAGCCCTGCACGTTACCTAGAGCCTAGGAGCCTTGCTGCAGTCAGGGAGGTCTGCCTCCTGTTCCTGCTACTTCTGATATAAGTGGCTTTAGGCCAGTCACTCAGCTTTTCTGAGCCTGTATGGAAATTATGCCAATCTCCTGGAGCACAGGTTCTCAAACTGGGGGGTCGAACAACCCTTTCACTAGGGTCATCTATGACCATTGGAAAACACAGATGTTTGCACTACAATTTATTTTATTTTTTTTTTAAGATTTATTTATTTATTTATTATATAGTACTCTGCCTGCCAGTACAACTGCAGGCCAGAAGAGGACATCAGATCTCATTGTAGATGGTTGTGAGCTACAGTGTGGTTGCTGGGAATTGAACTCAGGACCTCTGGAGGAGCAGTCAGTGCTCTTAACCTCTGAGCCATCTCTCCAACCCTTGCACTACCATTTATAAGAGTAGCGAAATTGAAGTAGAAACAAAAATCATTTTCTGGTTGGAGGTCACTACAACATGAAGACCTGTATTAAAAGGGTCGCAGCATTAGGAAGATTGAGAACCACTGCCCAAGAGAGTAGTTGGAAGAAAGAAATGAGAAAATGTTCGAATATTTCTTGTTCTCTTATAGACTAAAGCCATTTCCTGGAACAAGGTTGCATTAGTTTTTTGAGTTTTGTTTACTTTTTTCTTTTTCTTTTTTCTTTCTTTCTTTCTTTTTTTTTTTTTAACTGTTGTTTGAGACAGGATTTCTGTGTGGCCCTGGCTGTCCTGGAACTCATTCTTTAGGCCAGGCTGGCCTCGAACTCACAGAGATCTGCCTGCCTCTGCCTTCCAAGTGCTGGAATTAAAGGCGTGCACCATCATGGCTTGGCATAAAGATTCAGTTTTAATTACATACATACTTACAGGATCCTTCAGAGGCCAGAGGTGTCAAATCCCCAGGTGGTTGTGAGCACTCACTATAGGTGCTTGGAACCAACTCAGGTCCTCTGTAATAAGATCAGTAAGTGCCTTCTTTCCATCCTGGTTTTGTTTGCTTGCTTGCTTGTTTTGAGACAGTGTCTCACGGTGTAACTCAGGCTGACTGGAACTCACAGCAGTCTTCCTCCTTCAGCTTTCCTAGGCTGGGATTGTAGACTCGAATCACCACGTGTGGCTGCAGTTTATCTAACTGTTACTCCATACTACATGAACTATATACGCATATTGCCTTAGTCACTGTTCTGTTTCTATGAAGAAACAACCTGACCAAGGCAATTAAAAGAAAGCTTTAGTTGGGGGCTTGCTTACAATTTCAGAGGTTTAGTTCATTATTATCATGGTGGGGAGCTGAAGAATTAGTTGAGAACTACATCTTGATCTGTAGGACAAGAGAGATTGAGATTGATTGATTGAGAGATTGAGATTGGACCTAGCTTGGGTTTTTGAAATCTCAAAGCTCTTTGGGCAGTGGTTGCCCATGCATTTAATCCCAGAAACATGGAGATCTCTGAATTCAAAACCAGTCTGGTCTACAGAGCGAGTTCCAGGACAGTCAGGGCTATACAGAGAAACCCTGTCTTGAAAAATCAAAGAAAAAAAGAAACATAAAACTCATAAGCCCACTCCCAGTGATACATTTCCTCCAACAATACAATGGCTACTTAAACTGGCCACACTCCCTAATCCCTGGGAAGCAACCATGTCAACAATGTACTAGTCTCTGGGGACCAGTCTCACTCAGCAGTGCCTATGCTACTCCATCTCGGTGGCAAGGTCACAAATTACAACCAAAATAATCGTAAATTGAGCACAAATACAAACACCCTTGTTACCAGTTAGAAGATGTTTGTTTGTTTGTTTGTTTTTAAGGTTTTTCGATACAGGGTTTATCTGTGTATCCTTGTAGCCTTGGCTGTCCTGGAGACCAGGCTGGCCTCAAGCTCACAGCGAACTCACAGGGATCTGCCTCCCGAGGGCTGGGATTAAAGGCTTGTGCTACTATGCCAGCTAGAAAGTACTCATTGATTCAATGAAAATAGTGATAGGAAACCATTATAACACTCATAACTTACCAGATTTTGGAGAAAATGACATTCCAGCCACTTATAAGACCAACAGATAAGGAAAGAGGCTGGGCATAGTAATGCGCAGCTACAGTCCCAGCATTGGGAAGTAGAAGGGTAGCCAAGTGTGAGTTCAGTCTGGGCTGTACAGTAAATTCCAGGCCAGCCTGGACTACACTAAACCCTGATTCAAAACAAAGCACAAAAAAAAGAAAAAGAAAAAAAAAGAAAGGCTGGGTGTGGTAGTGACCTCCTGCAATCCCAGCACTTGGTAGGCTGAGGCAGGCCTGCCTCAAGCAAACAAAAATCTGAGAACCAGAGGCATATTCCAAAGGGAATGGAAATAACATACCTAAACGTGCAAACTTGTGATTGGGTCCTGTCTCTCTTTAGGGTACTCACTGTTTGGAACTCCTCTATCTCTTTGGGGGCTCATTTTCAAATTAATGTTTTAAAAGATTTGTTACTATTTATATATATATATATATTTGAATGTACCACGTGTATGTATACCAGAACCAGAAGATGAGGTCAGATTTCCTGCAGTTGGAGGCGGAGCCATTGTAAGCCACCTGACATGACTGTTGGCAACCAAAGCCAGCAAGAGCAGGTAGCTCTAGTCCAAGTTAGCGCTCCAGTTTCTGAAATCATTTTTTAAAAAGATTTATTTATTTTATTTATTGCATATGAGTACTTTATCTGCAGAAGAGGGTATCAGATTACATTATAGATGGTTGTGAGCCACCATGTGGTTGCTGGGAATTGAACTCAGGACCTCTGGAAGAGCAGGTGGCGCTCTTAACCACTGAGCCATCTCTCCAGCCCTGGAATCATTTTTTTGAAAGTTATTATGGGACTAGAAAGATGACTTGGCTGTTAAGATGATTGCCTGATTCTTCCAGAGGATCCAGCACCCATGTAACTCCTCAAAACTGTCTGTAACTAGTTCTACAGGGTATGATACCCTCTTGTGTCCTCTGAGAGCACCAGGCACTCAGGCTACACAGATACATGTATAAGCAAAACACCCTTAAGCATAAAATAAAAATAATTTTAGAAAGAAGCTAAGAAAGTGGGCTTCTTTCTTTAGCAAAAATGATGTGTATGTGTGTACATGTAGAAGTCAGAGGACAGCTTTTAGATTCTTCGCACCTTTGGGGGATCAAACTTAGATTGGCAGGTTTGGGTGGCAAGCACTTTATCCTCTAAGATATCTTGCCAACCCAATTTGGGGTCATTTTTACTATGTGCTGGGAATGTTTGAGGGTGCTCCAGGCAGCCCAGGGCCAGGTGTGTCATTCATGCTCACTCTGCAGTCAGGAGGCAGAAGCAGAGGGCTGCCCTTAGTTTGAGAGTACATTGTAGGTTCTTGTCTAAAAATAACAAGACCCCTTGAGTGACTCAGAGGACTCTGAAAGATGTGGCATACATATATATTAAGTGGCTAATATTGATTTTCTTAGGGGGTTGATGAGATGGCCCAGCAGGTAAAGGCAGCATGAGTTTAAACTGTGAACCTCGAGGGGCAGCAAGAGAGTACCAGCTATCATAAGCTGTCTTCCACATGCACCTCCTCCCCCTTGAATTAAAAATTTAAGCCTGGTGTGGTGGCGCACACCTTTAATCCCAGCACTAGGGAGCTAGAGGCAGATCGCTGTGAGTTCGAGGCCAGCCTGGTCTACAAAGTGAGTCCAGGATAGCCAAGGCTAACACAGAGAAACCCTGTCTTGAAAAACCAAACCAAAACAACAAAACAAAACAAAAACATTTAGGGAGTTAATTTCTAGAGAGGCAAGAGGAAAGAAAACTCAACAGGTAAAGTGTTCCCACCCACCCACCCCCAGAGAAAGTGGCTTATGCTGAACTAAGGGGGAGAAATGGGGTAACAGCCCCTTAAACAGACTCTGTCTTCCCCTTCTAGGATGCAACTGTGACTTGCTACAAAGTACTTAAATTCAATTCTCTCTGTAGATTGCTGCTAAAATCGATTCAATTCCTCACTTGAATAATTCCACACCGCTGGTGGACCCCTCAGTGTATGGGTATGGCGTGCAGAAGCGGCCCCTGGATGATGGAGGTAAGTCGCTCTAAACAGCTCACCTTTTTGATGGCAGTCAGTCTGCCAGTTATTTCCAGTCTGTGTCAGCCATTTCTGTGCAGCTCTCCAGCACCACATTCTTAGAGGACCGGTGAAGGGAAGTAGTTAGGGTGATTTTTTTTCTTAGCAATTGGCTGGCATTTGAGTTCCTATTTGCCTTGATAATACACGAATCTTTTCAGTTGGGCTCCACGATAAAGACTTGGCCTCAGCGACCACTTGGAGGTAATTTGACCCATTTGAGAATTGTGTTTGATTTAGTTCTCAGTCCCTCTGGTACTTGCATGGGAATTGAAGTTACTACGTCTGTGAAATACTAAGATTTGGTACAAGTTTTGTGGAAGCTGGGATTGAGTTGACCTCTAAGAAAAGGAAGAGCAGTGACCTTGCCAGTCTTTGCCACCTTTCATCCTCCCCACTTGTGACCTAGCTGTGCATGTTTTCTGCTTTGACCATATTCCCTTCCCTCTCCCATCCCTGATCCATCATCTTCCCTAATTGTCCCCAGCTACTGTCACGTGTGCAGGCTCTTTCTAGAAGTATCCATTTTCATTCATTCATTTATTAGTTTGTTAGTTTCTATTTCCAACTCTGTCTCTGAAGGAATTTAGGGACACTGAGAGTACCTGTCACGAGCACCCCAGCCCTGTGTTGGTCACATTCTGCCGTGGAGCAAACCGTGAATGTTGGTGAAGTGCAGGGTTACGTACAGGGTTACGTACAGGTTTGCATGTAGCTGGTGGGACAGTATCTTCCCCACTTGCCTTTTCGTCCACTTCTGTACGTACATAGCCAGTTGTGTATAGATAATTCTGTCACTTGTTAGTGGAAAACAAAACCTACCAAGGTTTAGAACATTATGTGTTGTGTAATCTCCTTTCCAAAGAGTGCATTTTTATTAGATTTAGTTACTGTGTGTGTCTACACGTGTGCTTATGCTGTTTTGTCTTCATGTACATCTGCACACCAGAAGAGGGCACTGGCTTTATTAGGACTATAGTTTTAGAGAGTTGTGAGATACCCTGTAGATGCTAGGAATTGAACTCTAGACCACTAGAACAACAGCCAGCGCTCTTAACCACTGAGCCATACCTTCAGCCCTGGAGTTCATATTTTTTGCTTGTTTTGAGATAGTGTCTTTCTACATAGCCCTGGCTTACCTAGAACTCACTATGTAGATCAGGCTGGCCTCAAACTCAGAGATCTACCTGCTTCTGTTTCCTCAGTGCTGGAATTAAAGGCGTGCACCACCATACTTGGCTTGAGATTTATTTATTGTTCAGAATAATTGGCTCCTGAGTATAAGGGATGGCTCTTTCGAGTGTAGAGTTCATTGGTTGTGGGCTGTGGAGATAGTTCAACACCTGAGGACCTGAGATCAGTCCATGGAAGGAGAGAAGTGATTTCCACCATTGGCCTCGGAACTCATGCACACGTGCATACAAAATACATTTTTTTAAAAAGCAAACTGATTTTGATCTCACACAAAAGTTCACCTCAGAGTTGTCAAAATGCAGGTAACCATTTAAATTGCTGCTCCTAAGTGTACCTGTGGTCTTTCCATTTTTGTAGGTGATTTCTTAGACTTAGTATGTGTGTATGTGTTGAGGGCAGTTTCGTCCAAGCAAAGAGTGATGATGACTCAGAGAAACCTCTTTTCCTTTACAGGGCTTTGTGCTTTGTTTGTTCCTGTGGGATATCAATATAAAAATAAGGTGGAGTTGTCTGGCTGAGCACAGATCTTGTTAATGGATGGTCTCTATCTGGTCCAGTGTTCCCAGAAATCATAATCAATCACTTTACAACGTACCCAGTCCTGTCTAGCAATTCAGCCTATGGGATCAAAGTGTGAAAAGTTGGGTAATGCTGTCATTTGCATAGGGGATACCTGAATATTTGCTAGTAAAACCCTCTGGCACTTTTAACATTATTTTTTCTCCTGTGTGAAAGAAATCAGTAAACATGCTGAATTTATCAATAAAAAGCGCTGGATAGCAAGCAGATGTGGATGACTTGGACAGAATCACAGGGGAAGAGCAAAATCTTACTTGAAATCCGAAGTCCTAGTTATAATGCATGTGTCTCACTGTAGCCAGTCTTCGTTACTTTGTGGGTTCTTCTTTTACCCACCCAGTACACCCCCCCCCTTCCACCCCATTTCACTAGGGAGAGAAAGAAGGATACAGGGGGAGAGAGATAAAGATCCCTGAATCTGCTTTCTTTCCTTTTGTTTCTTATTTTATTTATTTATTTATTTTGGTTTTTCGAGACAAGGTCTCTCTGTGTAGCCTTGACTGTCCTGGACTCACTTTGTAGACTAGGCTGGCCTCAAACTCACAGCGATCCGCCTGCCTCTGCCTCCCAAGTAATGGGATTAAAGTGTGGGCCACCACCACCCAGCTATCTCCATGTTTTTTAAAAAGACCAAAATTCCAGACTTCTCACTATATTTCCCCCTTTCTGTTTTAAGCCATTGATTATGCTGAGTATAGCAGGACATTATGAACAGACATTTTCAATGAGCTAAGCACTTTTGGGTCAGTGGCCAAGGTTTTCGGGAGACCTTCCCGATCTTTCTGCTGGAACAGCTTTACCTTTGCTGTAGGGAAACAGTAGCAGCTGAACAACCCATCACCTGCGTTAAAGCTATCTCTCTTTTTACTTAGGCCATAATTTTAGTGTCTCCTGAAATCTTCATCTATAATTCCTGGGTGCACAATGAATCCTTGGGAAGTCAACCCACTCCTTCCCAAGATACCCATACTGTCCCTGAGGGCAAAGGACCATAAACTCCAGTGGTTATTTTATAACATTGCGTTTTCAGGGAGAGAGTAAGATGTTTATCTGTGGCCAAGTCTAGAGCAGCACTGCCCACAGTGGCGTGCGTTAGAGCTGCAGTATATGTTGAGGAGGCTTTTCCCCCAGTTTCTTATTTATTTCTGTGTTGACAAAAGGCAAACAAGAGGCTCATACTTTTTGCTGCAGGGCCTTGAACTAGCCCCTCCCCCTCCCATTTCATTTCCTGGAGGCAAGAAATTGCTTTGAATATCTCTCTTGGATCTACACTTATTGGTCCAATGGCAACCCTTGCGACTTGACCTTGGAAGCCTAGACCACCTTTCTGGTTTATATTTAGAAAAACTGTTGCCCTTAGAGATGCCTTGTTCACAATTTGTTATGAGTGACCAAATTTCTCACAGTTAAAGCACCAAGCACTGTAACCTTTGGTGGCTTGGTCATAGCCTGTTTGCAAATGACCATACTTCCTGTGATTGAAGCACTGGGCATTTTGATGTTGGAGACCTGGAGTCACAGCTTAACCTATTATATTTGCATGGTGCACCTTAGAACCGACACCAATCCCATGCTTTTTCCACCTGTCCATATACCCTGTTTGTGCTTTTAATGGTCTAATAGCATTTTTACATTCAGTATTTGCATTTTCATATACCAAGGGCTCTCTCAAAACCTGTCTTGCTTCAGGGTTTGATACAGCTTTGTTTACAGCTGAGACTAATCTTTGTAAGGAAAAAAAACCAGTGAAAATTTCTCCAGAGCCTTGTATAATCTTTATAACCAAGGTAGACTCACCAGCACCAGCACCACTCCACCCTGGGTTCTCAACTTTGTCCCAGAAGGCACTAAATGACATTGTTTTATAGTAGCATCATCAATTGAACTTGTTCTTGTATGTCAGTGCCACCCTTCCCCAAGCAACTGTTCTTTTACTATATCCATTCCCCCCACTCTATTTTACTATATCCATTCCCCCCACTCTATTTTACTATATCCGTTCCCCCACTCTATTTTACTATATCCGTTCCCCCCACTCTATTTTACTATATCCGTTCCCCCCACTCTATTTTACTATATCCGTTCCCCCCACTCTATTTTACTATATCCGTTCCCCCCACTCTATTTTACTATATCCGTTCCCCCCACTCTATTTTACTATATCCGTTCCCCCCACTCTATTTTACTATATCCGTTCCCCCCACTCTATTTTACTATATCCGTTCCCCCCACTCTATTTTACTATACCCGTTCCCCCCACTCTATTTTACTATATCCGTTCCCCCCACTCTATTTTACTATATCCGTTCCCCCCACTCTATTTTACTATATCCGTTCCCCCCACTCTATTTTGCTGTTCAATGTACAGCTTCTTCCCTCTACCATGTTAATGATTGCAACTGTGTCTGACTGCCCTCTATATAGCTGTTACCAATCCCTTTCAGTCTTGGGGAAGAATTCTATTTTGAATAGCCCAGTTATTTAGAATTTGTTGCACATAAGACGAGTGCATCTCATATTAAATCATAGCCTCTTTAAGCACCTTAGATCTATCATTTCTATAGGATGGCATCCTATCTTGTCCTAACCTTCTTCCACACCATTAGCAGGCATATGCTGTCCGACTATTAGGAAAGCTGATGGTGGTGATCATAACGCCAGGCTGCCCTCCTCTAAATCTGGTAGCGCAGTTGGTGTAAGATTAACCTTTTATCTTGAAATGGACTGTTTCATCAGATTGCCTTCCCAATTTTTCAGCTTTACTGGCCCTCTGGCATAGTTTCTTTTCCTCTTTTTTGCTGCAAGAAACTTTTGCTCTCTTGCTCAGTCACTGGGACTGAGCCTTTTTTCACTTTCTCCTTTTGGGTGCTCCTTGGACCTCCAGCAGCAACCTCTCTAGTTAGTTGCACAGACCGTTCTGCAACCTTTTCAGGAAAAAGAGTAGAGTGACCCCCTTTGTTTTCCCATTTCAGCCCATTTTTGTTTGTTTGTTTGTTTCTCAGGCCCCTCCATTCCACCCACAATTTTTCCAACTGCTCAGCTATTCTTTCAACATTTTTTGAAACAATGTACAAAGAAGAAAAAGAAAGGGGAAAAAAAAAAAAAAAGAATCCCCTCTGGGGGCAAAGTGATGGTTTGTAGCTGTAATAAGTTTTTTTCTGGCCTCTTGGGAGAAAATTCCATTCCTTTCTCCCCTTCCATTTCCTCTGTAGCATTTGAAATCAAATTTCCCATTTTCTTCTTTATTGAGCCCCTTGTTAGGAGCCACTTGTAGCTGGTCTTGCTTCTTTATGGATTCTTCCCCCCCCCCCCATGTTTTATCCCCTGTGGTTCCCCCTCCCCCTTCATAACCTATCACTAGATAGGAGAGAAAGAAGGATTGGGGGCGGGGGTCCCTGAGTTTGATTTCTTCCTTTTTGTTTCTCCTTTGAGCATGATTACTAACAAACTACAACCAACTCCCCCCCCCACCCCCCCCAACACACATACTGAGCAACCAACCAACTCTTGGGGCCCTAGTATTTATAACATACCCTCTGAAAAGTTCCCAGAATTCCAAACATCACACAATCTCAGAAACCATCTACAGCTGGCAAAACCATGCCTCTGCTTAGAGCATGAGGCAAATCATAGTTAACTGCTGTGGACAGTCTGAAATAGCCCAAAGTAGCATACCTAGAATTAAAACAAAGACATACTCTTATAATGTTTCTGTGTTTTTTAAAGAAACCAAAATTCAGAATTCTTACTACACTTACTTTGTTTGGCTTGGTTTTTGAGTGGGTGTCTCTTTGTGTATCCCTGGCTGGCCTGGAGCTCACTTTGTAGGACAGACAGGCCTGGAATCACACAGAGATCTTCTTGCCTTTGCTAGTGCTGGGATTGTAAAGACAAGCACTGCTGTGCCCACTCCTCAGGGAGGATCACATAGGCTGGCCTCCAGATTGCTATGTAACCAGGGATGAGTTCTTGATATTGCTTCCCAAGTACTGGGGTACAAGCATGCACTGCCGTGTCTGCCTCGTGACCTGTTTCTGTGATAACACACCTTCTGTATCTGCCTGGCAAGTAGGTCTTTGTGGACAGACAGAACACGTATGTCGCTCCCTTTTCCCTTTCTCTTCACGGTGTGCTTTCTTTCTTAGTGAGAAATTACCAGGGAGAGCCCCCACTGCATCCTTCTGGGTCTCTTGTACCTTTGCACACTTATAACAACCAACTATATTTGAGGAACAAGATATTACCCTTGGGTGGTCTGCACTGTGCATCATAGTTTAATCAGATAAAACTCATTGTTAAATAACTTAGGAAAATTGTTTCTTTTTCTTCTCCATTGGTTTCCAAGTGTGGAATTCGGGTTTTCTGTTGAAAGCTGAGCAAGAGCACTAGAAAATGGGCCTAGCCTTGGCCTCAGCCTCATCTTCTCATTTCCTGGTCACTAGGCCAGATATGGGGAGCTGTATCCTATGTGGAAGAGGGTGTGTGTGTGTGTGTGTGTGTGTGTGTGAGAGAGAGAGAGAGAGAGAGAGAGAGAGAGAGAGAGAGAGAGAGAGAGAGAGAGAGAGAGAACGAGGGCGAGAGCAAGAGCAAGAGCTAACCAGGGCAGGGCAGGGCTGCCAGGAGAAGTGTGCAGTATGGAAAGTAACAGGTTAGTAGGAATGGCAGGTATGAGCACTCTCTGAGATGGTTTCTTTATTTTATGTGCTTTTTAAAATTTTTTTTTTTTTTTTTTTTTTTTTTTGCTTGCATGTATGTCTGTGCAAGGGTGTCAGATCCACTGGAACTGAAGTTACAGGCTGTCAATGTGGGTGCTGGAAACTGAACCTGACTCTGGGAGAGCAGCCATCTCTCCAGTCCCAGAGGTGGTTTCTTACACCTGCTTGGTCCTGCAGGAGGCTATCAGCTCAGTTCACCAGGCCTGCCTAAGTGCTCTTCCCTAGCCTCCTAGCCTTTTGGAGGCTGAGGTGGGCCTCGGGCTCACCATTAGCTCAAGCAGTCACACACTCATCACTTTTTTTTAAAAATCATATGTGTGGTCTATGTGAGCTTGTGCATGGAGGTCAAAGGACTGTATTTAACACGTGTGTTTCAAGGATCAATGTCAGGTCATCAGGCTTTATGGCAAGTGCTTTTTTTTTTTTTTACCTGCTGAGCTATCTCACAGAACCATGGCCCCAAACTCTCAAACCCTTCACTTCTGGATCTTCTTGCCCACATGGTCTCCATCTTTGGGGATACCATTTTTGACGTTCTAACAATTCAGAAATCCGTGGTCTCAATTGCAGTGCCTTTCCTGTCAGACCTTTGTACATGCAGCAGCTGTTGCCTCTCCCTGGGAGCTGTCTGGCCTGGGCAAGTTTTCTCCCAACCCCCAGGAAGGTCCAGATCCTCCTGACCTGGCTGTCAACCTCTGCTTTTGCAGCAGCCTGCTCAACGGCTGCTTTTCTGCTCTGCTTTAGCCTAGTCCCCCATCCTCAGCTGGTGCTTTCCTATTTGGTGTTAGGTTGCAAGGTTGGTGTGACTTCTAGAAACAGTCTTCATCCAAGTTCATGCTAGCACTGGGGAGCTGGCTGGGGTTGTAGCTAGTGATGCCTTCTCTATCATGAGAATGTATACGAGGGCTATATCAAGACATTTGTTGATGGCTGAGACTGTAGCTCAGTAGTAGAGCTGGGCTGAGGTCCTTGGTTCAGTCCCCAGCACTGCCACAGAAAAGAAAGGAAGGGCGTTTACTTTAAAACACATCACTCATACTGGGCATGGTAGGCATGGTGGTGCACATTTTTAATCCCAGCACTCAGGAGGCAGAGGTAGGTGGATCACTCACTGTAAATTCAAGGCTAGCCTGGTCTACAAAGTGAGTGGGTTGTGTTTTCAATTTTTGTTTTTGTTTTTGTTTTTCGAGACAGGGTCTTTCTGTGTAGCCTTGACTGTCCTGGACTCACTTTGTAGACCAGACTCGAACTCACAGTGATCCACCTGCCTCTGCCTTCTGAGTGCTGGGATTAAAGGCGTGCGACACCACCGCCCGGCCTGGTGCATTGGTTCTTAAGAAAGCTGGTCCCCGTATTTATCATGAGACCGCAGGCAAGAGGAACATGCTGTGCTGGTAGCCTCAGACCACTACTCTTCACTCACTGTTCTGTTGCTTCTTGGGCCAGGCCTTGGTATTAGGGTGTGTAGATTCTCATTCTTCCTTGACCCTACAGTTGAGTTAGCCTCCACTGGACTTCTTTTCTTTTCTTTTTTAAGATTTATTTTATCTATCTATTTATTTATTATGTATACAGTGCTCAGTCTGCATGTACACCTGCACGCCAGAAGATGGTTGTGAGCCATCATATGGTTGCTGGGAATTGAACTCAGGACCTCTGGAAGAGCAGTCAGTGCTTTTAACCTCTGAGTCATCTTTCCAGCCCCCGACTGGACTTCTAACCCCCCAATGACCCAATATGATGGATGAGGAATAATACAATTAATATTATGGGGTGCAGCTCAATGGTCGTATACTGGTCCAGTGTGCAGGAGTCTGGGTTCCATCCTCAATACTCTCTAAACAACGATCTTAAAGTGTCAGGATAAAGAGCAGAGCTATGTGCAGAGACCACATGGATCCAGGCAGCTGGAATGAGTGTGCAGGTGTTCTGTGCTCTGCCCTGGAAGCTGCTACTGACAGCATCTCCCTGGTAGCCAGGAGAGCAGGTGTGGCGGGGCAGGACCTCATGTAGCTGCTGCTGCTGCTGCTGGTGGTGGTCCTCATCCTCATCTTTTCTGCTCTCAGGAAGCAGGAGTGACACTGAAACCAACTTGAACTTGCACTTTTTGATGATAGCGTCAAACTCCAGATTCTTTCTTTACCTCCAGAGTGATGGGCTAGCAGGTTTTTTGTTTGAAAATTGTAGACCAGTGTGTTCCAGTCTGAGAGAAACTGCAGGGCACACTGGCTGTAGCTCACAGCCGCTAGGAGGATGTCAAAGAGGAGAAAGCCATGCCTTGTAGTTAGGGTTCTGAGAAAACTGACATGTTCATGGAGGTTGGCAAGCAGTTGCATGGGGTGTGAGGTGTCTTTGGAAAAATAATAAGATGAAGGTCAGGACAAGTGTTCTGTGTCCAAAGAAGGGATTGGGGCCTGGGCAGAACCTACATTTGTTGAGTTAGGACTCGGGAAAGAAGGCAACCTTAGGAGTGAGGAACTGTTAAACGGGGGTCTATTTATTCTTTTATGTTGAGAGTGTCACCAAGTACACCAGGCAGGCCTGGAGCCCCAATTCTCCCATCTCTACCACCCTTCTCTCAGTTCTCAAAAATAAGTAATTGGAGGCCAGACATGGTGGAGCATACCTTTAATCCCAGCACTAGGAAACCGAGGCAGTCAGATCTCTATGAGTTCAAGATCTACCTGGTTTATAGTGAGTTCCAGGGCAGCCAGGATCTCATAGAGAGTCCCTGTTGCAAAAAAGGACAAACAGTCAGTAATAGATTACTTGCCCAAGGCCTTTCAGCTGGGTTTGCCAAAGGAGTGCTCTCTGGCCTGAGACAGGAGTTGTTCTGTAGGACACAAGAAGCCTTTGTGTCCCCCTCACCTGGGTATCATTGACCTTAACTGAGACTGGGAAAGGGCTGGTTATAATAAAAAAGACACAGCCAAAGGGGAGGGGACTGTTGAGAATCTGGAGAGGAGGCCTGAGGGGCGGCTCAGAAGGTAAGCGCTGCCTGTGAGGGCACGAGAGCCCGAGTCTCCAGAACCATATAAAGCCAGGCTCTGTGTGCAGAGTCTGTGATGCCGGCACTCCCCAGGAGCTAGAAGGCCTGTGAATTTGGAGTGTATATGCATGGCATCCTGGACTTGCCTTCTGAACCTCCATGAAGCCTGCAGTGCACATAAAGTGTTCTTGCACACAAATACAGACTTACAACACAAAACTGAAGAGGAGATTGGTTGTGGTTTTGCTGAACATAAAAATCTTGCCATTTTTTCCCTGCTGGAGCTGCTCTCTGGTGTCTGTCCAAAACACCTGGGGTCTAAAGGACAGGAGGGACAGATGGTTATTAAAGTTGCTGCTTATTATAAAGCTGGGCTTATTGTCCAGTGATACTGTGCTAGCATTTCTTTGCAGAGAGAAAAACAAGGTAACTCTTTTCTTTATGAGAAAGAGTATGTCTGCCACCATTCGTTCATTCATTCTTTCCTTCCTGCTTTCTTTCAATTGCTGAAACTAGCAGAGTGTTGATTTCCTCCCCCCTACCCCTTTGGTATTTTGAGATAGGGTTTCTCTATGGTATCTTGGCTGTCCTGGACTTTGTAGACCAGGCTGGCCTCAAACTCACAGCGATCCTGCAGCCTCTTGCCTCCCAGAGTGCTAGGATGAAAGGTATGTGCCATCACCACCCGGCTAGAAAAAAATTTTTGTATTGTCAGCTACCTCATATTTGAAAAGTTATGTCCCCTTAGCATCATCCCAGGCTATTTCCATTGTGTGTTGTGCAGGGTCAGTGAGAACCGCTGTCTGTGTGAATGTGCTGGAATTGAACTGAGGGGACTTAGGCAGTGAGGTGCTAAGTGTCCTGCTTGCCTCGTTAGTGTGACCTTTCCTGGAAGGAGGACAGAGGAGACCCAAGCAGAACATGTCAGTTGCATATACAGTGCCAACGTCCTTTCTCGCTGCTGGTTTCATTTACAGGCACCCAATAAGACAGATGCCCAGAGCCACACATGTGTGGCCCTGTGTTGTGCTTGCGTGGAGAGGGGAGAGAATTTGGGCTTCTTAGCTCACCTGAGGCCAAGCATTGACTTGGTGGACTCTGGTCCTGTCCTGTGGGGCCGAGGCCCTCGAAGGCTGTGTGTCTAAGAATGATGGTGTGCGCAGGGTTAGTTCTGGTGTTTGTCAGAGAGGCCCATGACGTGGGCCTTGCCAATAGAAAAGAGTTTCTGTGGTTATGAGCACAGGCTGTCACTGAGTGGTGTTTGAACAGAAGTCCTCGAATGTTCCAGTGAGTCTCACAGTGCCCTTTGCTGTGTTCCGTGGCTTGCTTCTTTGTCAGAGACAGTCATAGCTGAAGATCATCACCCTATGCTGTCTCTGAGCTAGGGGCCTGCAGGCAGCCACCCAGCTCTCACTGAGGACTGCATTCCCTTGTGGGTGTTTAGTTCTTCTGTAGTCACCCTCTAGTAGAGGAATTCTGAGGGAATTGGGGAAGCTAACCTTTGCTTTGAAACAGGGCTCTCTCTAGCCCAGGCTGCCCTTGACATCTCTGTGTGTAGCTAAGACTGGTGCAGCCTCCTGAGTACTGGGATGACAGGGTAGAGCAGCTGTGTAGCCCACAAGCCCCAGCCCTTGCCCTTTCCTTTGGCACTTTGTTTTGTCCCTTTCCTTGGCGGTAGACAGCTCCTGGGCAAAGCCCATGATGGGGATTCCCTTCCTAAGCTGGAGAGTGTCCAGGTTTCATGCGAATGGGAATGGAGCACTGAGTAAGGGCAAAGAAAGTTCTAAGAGTCGATTAAAAACTGTATTCCCTGAGATAAGCGCCTCACAGTGTACAGTGGCTGTGCTTTGGCTGCAGACCATCATCTCGCTATTGATCCAGATGGAATATGGTTTGTTTCTTTTTCTGGATCAATAGCTTCAGTGAACTCAATACTTTACTTTTTGCTATATTGCTTCTCTGCTTTCTCTTCTTTCAGAATGCCTCAGTCTGGTTTGCTTTCCTTTGTCTCTTTATGGTCTTCTACTGTCCAGAGGATGGCAGGGTAACTGGACCCAGTTAGTGATCTTAATTAAGCCTTTTCCTTTCCCAGACATTGGTGTGATCGACGCCTTCCTGCTTTCCCCAGAGACATATGTTTGAATGCTCTTTTAGCATCTCAGAAGGTCCATTCAGTTTGTTTTCAACTATTTGGGTTTATAGCCACCCTTTGTCTGCTGACTGCATTTCTTGAACTGCATTTTCTAGAAGAGAAACAGCACAGAACCATTTCTGCTGATGGCTGGTGAAGGAGGGGCACATCAATAGCTGAGAGACAGAAACTAGACCAGGGAGCCTGACTGAGAGCCACTCTGGGAATGTGGTTGCAGAGTCTGTTCTGATAGTGAGGCTGTTGGCACTTGACTCTTGGCAATGTGCGAGAGGAGCTGCTGCAGGAGGGAGGAGCCTGGTGACAGAATAGGGACATATGTGTGAGTTCTTAGCGACTACAGCTGCCATGGAGCAGTCCTCAACAGTGCGTCCAAGGAGGTGGTAAATCTTCTCATTTGGTTTTAAAAGAGCAGGGAGGACCTGAGTATCCTGGCTGGGTTTGGATGCCAAGCAGGAGGGAGAGGGCAGGATTTGGACAAACAGGTTTCCCTCTGAGGCCTCTCAGCATGTGGACACACAGATCAATTTCTTATCCTTCGTTCAGCTGGACACTGGGTTAGGGACTGTTGAGCAAGATGTCCCCTCCTGTTTCATATCACATAACGCATTCATTTCAGCCACTGAGCCTAAATTACTGTTTGCTTTCTTTCTGTCTCCCTCCCACCCCTGAACAGTAAGAATTCGGGTAAGGATGAAGTTAGTTTATCCGTGCTAATGCTTTGATTTTTCTTTTCTCTTTCTCTTTGCCACAGTAGGTAACCAGTTAGGGGCCTTGGTACATCAAAGGTAAGCAGTGGGTTATGTTTTATTATTTATTGATCATTTCTAATTGTTTATTGATCCACCATCTGCACTGGAGTGTTAGCAAGTCAGAGGTTGGGAGTGTGGGAAGCCAGGGGCTAGATTTCCTTAAGACCCACAGTTTCTGCCAGCCCTCTCCAAAGCAGTGTGGGCCAGAGGAACAGACTGATAGAGACACTACACCAGCCCCTGTTGAGCCTCGAGGGACTTTGACAATGGTGGAGTTGCTCTCCTCCACTGTAGGTTACATTTGAAAGGAGGCTGTGCGTTGTCCTGCTGGTTCTATCACTCCCAGTGCCTCAGGATCTTCAGCCTCTTCACAGAAGAAGAATGCAGTAATGGGTGAAGCGTGTATGGGGCTTTGGAAGTGAGATGTGCCTGGTTTGGGGGATTTGTTGGGAGAATCTTGGCTAAGTGCCTAGTATCCTCTCTCCCTCTCTTTTCCCCTGTAGCCCTCCATTAAGTTGAGGATTTGGATACAAAGACCTCAGCTTTAAAAAAAAGACCCATCTGTAAGATAAAAAATATCTGGCCATAGTGCCAGCCACGGGAAGGGCAAGAATGTCCAGGGCACTGTGGTGCTGCTTCTCTTCTAGCTCTGCCCTCTGTTCTACACAAATGCTGGGGAGTTTGAAACATCACTAAGTGTTGGTTAAATAGAAGGTTTAACCTGATTTTCTTTTTTGTGTTTTTATTTGTTTAATGAGATAAAATAAAGTCTGTGAAGTTGTTAGTATGACGTGCTGATAAGCATTTCCTGTTCAGCTGTAATTAGCATGCTACTTTTCTGAGGTGCCTTAGACCAGTTTCTGCCTTGCCTTCAGAATAGAGCCTTAGCTGGGTGTGGTGTCATGCGACTGTATCCCTGCACTTGTGAGGCATAGATGGGATGTCTGTGAGTCCAAGGCTAGTTTGGTCTGCATAGGAGTTCCAGGACAGCCAGAGGTATATAGGAGGAAGGTTGGAGGGAGGTTAAAGATTGAGACTGAGGGCCAGTGTTATGGGGGCTGTGGAATTGCCCAGCTCTTTGGTATTCTCCATTGTGTGGTAGTGGAATTTTAGGGATCTTGTTGGGGTTGGTTTTCTTTTAAGTGCCGGAGATAAGCTTAGGACTGCCAGCAGGCATGCTAGGTGGGCACCCCACACAGGGCTGACGAGCCCTGACATTACCCATTCATAAGTAGCTCAGCTCTCAGCCTCAGGTACAGGGTGCTGTGCTCCTCCCAACAGTGCTGAAGCACACCCTGGCAGGCCTGGCCTCGGCCAGGGGTTGTTGGGCCTTGGGAGCTGGTAGATGCCAGGAATTGGCCCTGTATGAGTTGGGAGTATGCTTATACTGCTCCAGGGAGGGAAAGAAGTGGGGAGAGATCCCTTGTGCACACACAGGCTGAGGACGACTCCTTTCGTGGTGGTGTGGTGGCAATGCTGTTGATGCTGGTGCATTTCTAAGTGCTGCACTCCCCTGAAAACATGGGCTGCATTCGATCCTTTCCATGATGGTAAAGTCCAGCTGTGTGAGGATGCTTTCACGTGTATGCTTTTTTAACTACTTGTACTTAGCATCCCCTAAGGTAAATGTTTAGATTTGATTGCTTTCTGGGATGCTGGGCAATTGGATATTGTCCACAATACACTGCGAGCTACGTTTCAAAGTTTGTTTGAAAGAGCCGTAGAATCTTTTTTGTTTTGTTTTGTTTGCTTTTTGAAGGCTCCTGATGGACAGAATAGTATTTAACAAAAGTGTCTCACAGCACGAGTGAGGTGGTCATGCTGTCCTGGCCAACACTGATGAGGCTCTGCAGGGTGCTGGTTTTCTTGGGCACATACTACCTTAGAAGACATAGCTATATTGGAGGGAGGCCAGGAAACAGACAGATCAGGACACCAAAAATGCTGACTCTGTTTTTATCTAGAGAGCACACCCTCATAAAGCACACCCCAGCAGACCGTAACTGTCCTGGGGGTGACGACCCATCTGCTCGGCTCTGCCACTAGTGCACAGCTGTGTGCACAACAAGCAGCTGAGGAAGGAGTTGGTTAAGGGTCTGGATGCTTCTCCTCTGACTAGAGATGGGAGGCCTTGATGTTCTCAAGGAAGGCTTGACCAAAGGGCCCCCAGAATGATAACTCTCTGGGTGCTTGGGAAGGGCCAAATCAACATGTTTTATTTTAAACTTTTGTCTTGGGGATCTAAGGTAGCCATAGAATTTTGAATTCTGTCTTTTTCTAAAGCATTCTTTGTTTTTAGGGCAGTAATTACAGAAGAGTTCAAAGTGCCTGATAAAATGGTTGGATTCAGTAAGTATCTGCATTGTCTTTTCCCCATAGCTGTTACCTGTTTTTCCTGTAACTTTTCCTTAGTGCTTGTCTGTTTATAATCTCTTATGAACATGTCACCTGTGCTAGAGTGCTTGTGAGAGTGTTGCAGGCACTAAGGTCAGTAGCATCCAGAGCACTGACACCCCTAGCTCACCTCAGCTAAAAACACTGTTCCCTGCTGTGTGTCACATGCAGTTTCTGTTGCCGTGGTGCCCAGGGGCTGAGATGGGCTCCCCAGAGGTGGCTTGTAGTAAGCTGTGAGCTGAGTGTGTTTGCTGAGTAAATTGAGCCATCCACACATGGTTCAGTGTGGAGGGGGAGGCACATTCTGACCCTGCTCATTCTGTTGCAGTTATTGGCAGGGGAGGTGAGCAGATTTCACGGATTCAAGCAGAATCTGGTTGCAAAATTCAGATTGCCTCAGGTAAGGGCTGTTTTCTCATAGATTCGTTTAGTAGAATCAGTGTTGCACAACAGTTTCCAGAATTCCGTGTCTTTGCTTTTGTTTAAAAGCGAGGGTAAGTATGTGCGGTTGCTGTCTGTTGTTCTGCACTTCTGGAGTGGACCCCACCTGCGCACCAGAGCGAAAGCCAGCCTGGAGATGAGGCGCACACCTGCCGTCTAAGGCAGCACCCAACTCTGGCCAGCATGGCCTTTGCCTAACACCTGCCGGCTGGGCTAGGACCTGTGTTTTCTGCACCAGAATGTGATGCCAGGCATAGCGGGGCCTGCACCCAGCTTCCCTGTAGAAGACCATCCCTCCACTTTGTGGAGAGAGGACAGTAGGGGTCCTGGCTGATTGTGTATCAAACACCTTTTAGGACCTCTCAAAACATTGTTTCAGTTTTGACCATTTGATGTTGAAAGACACTGATTGAAGAACAGTTTTTATTTATTTTAGTTGTAGCTTTATTATGTCATCTGCGCGTGACCTCTTTCCGTTTGACAGGAAGGGTCTGGAGACATTCGAGTAGAAAACGTTGGTCATTTATAAGATACTCTCTGCAGTGTCTGGAAGGCAGTAATTGTTGTTAGCTGTTTGTCTTGAGGGTTTTGTTTGCTCATTTTTTTACAGAGCTGGGGATTGAAAACAGAGCCTCACATACATAGGCAAGCAAACACTAAACCCCCAGCTCCCCCTTTCAGTGTTTTGAGGAAGGAGTTTTTAGAATCAGTCATGTTTTGGAAACAGATTTTCCTCTTGTGTTAGATGGCCAGGGCCAGTGCCACATCCCTGCTGCCAATTTCTTGGGATAATGGATACAGTAAATGCTATAATCCTATGTGCTTATGAAGCCCTTCCTAACACATCTCAGCGCAGTGTGCTTCCCTGAGACCATGAAGCTGCTCCGCTCAGGGTAAGGGAGGCATGGTGAGGTCCGTGGTGCTGAGGAGCCTTTGGGAGGCCAGGGTGAGTGGAGCTCTGTGACAAGGACTGACCGCAGAGCTCTGCTGTGCCCTCCTGGCTCCCTGGCGGGACCCAGTCTCTACGTCCCCCAGCAAAGCAAACTGGTCTTTTTGGGAGACTGCGCTTCTGTGGGGATGGCGTAGGAACCAGCCCCAGAGAGACAGTCTACACACAGAGGCAGAGGCACACAGCTGCCTGATGCCCACCAACACACCTCATCTTCTTGATTCTTCTTATAGAGAGTTCTGGGATTCCAGAGAGGCCCTGTGTACTTACCGGAACCCCAGAAAGTATTGAGTAAGTTTGTTTTATTTACTTTTTCCTTTTACTCTTCTTCCTCCTTCCCCAAGTGAGGAGAAATGGAAGGGCAAAACTGTTGCTGCAGACTGTCAATCTGTGCTGAATCCACCCACAGCACACCTCCACTAGGAGAAAGGCCTGGGAGGTTACCACACCAGGAGAGAGCGCTCGTAGGTTACCTGAAACACACGAGCCTAGACTGCCTCCCGGCTGTCATGACCTGTCCACTAAACCAGGGACTCGGCAGTGGACACCTACCTTGGCCAAGCACGCTAATCACCCACCTCCTTGTTAACACCGCCCATACCCTAAGGGTCAGAGGACTTGGTCACTCTGTGAGCCACAGAGAGCTGAACACCAGGCCTTTTTCCTGGGCGGGCTGATCGGCTTACCCTTCTGATGTTTGTGAACCAAGTGACTCCACTCTTTGTGACCTTTGCTCCACTCACAGAGCCCTGCGAAACAGGCAGCGGGTCCTTGGCAAGAGCCCTGATGATTTGCCTCGATTTCCTGCCCGGGTACATGCTTGCTCGGAGCCTTGTACCAAACACAGAGCTCCTAAGCCCAGGTCCCTCCTTGGGAGGAGAGTGCAGGCTGGAGTGGATGGCTTTCCTCTTCCAGTCTGTCCAGGGGTGTTTTGCTAGGGTGGGGGCTGAGATTATGTCTGGCTCAGTAGGTAGGGTTGGTTTATTGTTTCCATTTCTCAGGGAGCCTAGATGGCTTTAAATTCTCCTGCTCGGCTATAACATTGCAGGCGGTGAACCAGAATAAACACCGCTGGCAGGTGTGCATTAGAGGGCATGCTGGATGGTTGGGCTGGAGTCACAGCATTTTTCCAGCACAGGTTAATCTAGTACACTAGCAAAATACTAAAAAGCTGCTGCAGCTGAGAGTCCACAAGATGGTTCTGCACACAAAGGCTCAAGACTGCAAAAGCCGCTCATCCTTCCACTCTCCTCAGCACTCCTGCTTTGTATCCGCCCAAGGAGCTGAGGCCTGAGAGCTAAGCTTTAGAAGGAATCTTTCTCCAGCACAGCCAGCCTGTCTGCTTGCTCAAACTGTTTCTATCAGAGGAACAAAAAAAGTAGCTGGTGTGTGATGATTTAAACAATAAATTCTGCAAGTAACAGCCAGGGAAGATTCTGGTGCAGAAAAGGAAACTGGCCCAACATGTGACATTGTGGGTTGGGTTGATCTGTTGCCACGTTGCAGAAATGAAGACAGATAGTGGGGTGTGAAGCACAAAATCCCTTCTGGGTGCTCCCTGGAATACAGCTGCAGCAGGACACGGCCCCTCCTGCCCGGGAACCACACTGGAGATGTGGCTTTAGCTGAAGTCCTAAAGCAGTGTTGCTGGCCACAGGGAGACTTTGGAGTTGAGGAGCTCAAGCGTGGCTACTAACCCTTGCTTTCTTCCGTCTTTCTCGTCGCTCCTTCTTTCCCTCACCCTTGTTAACAAGTGTGCTGAGTGCTTCCCTGTGAGGGTTGTGTTGGGCTGGGGAAGAGAGATGGACAAAGGAATAAGAGGAGCTTTCTCTTACCAGAGCTGCTGACATTCAAAGTAGGCAGGCCGTTGTGAAGATGTAAGCAGGTGCAGAGGGCAGGCACGTAGGGTGGGGTCTGACGTTGGTCTGAGCCGCCACATGGAAACTGAAGTGCTGTGCTGTGCTGTGTGTTGCTTTTGAATTGCAGTTCTGTAGCATGGTGGATGGTTCAGACCTCCCAGGTTGTGAGGCAGGAGCTGGAGCTGGATGGAGGGCTGCCTTGACTCCTTGTGCTTTCCCTGGCTCCGTCTCCCTTCCTAGAAGACCTTAAACATCCATTTAATGCTGGGTCTCTTGTGATTTTTCTCCTCTTCAAGACAAGCCAAACGGCTCCTGGGGCAGATTGTGGACCGATGTCGGAATGGACCTGGCTTTCACAATGACATAGATGGCAACAGCACAATCCAGGAGCTTCTCATCCCTGCGTCCAAAGTGGGTCTGGTCATCGGCAAAGGAGGGGAAACAATCAAGCAGTTGCAGGTGCGTGAGCTGGCCTGGCCTTGCACACTGTGGGGCCATGGCTCCCTTCCAAAGCTCTCCTCACATGGGACAGGATCCCTCCTTTTGATGGCATGTGCTGATGCCAAATGTCTGGGGCAGGAGAGATACCATGGGACAGCCTGGAGTCAGGGCTCCTGAAGTCTGCTCTTTGTTAGTGTTGAATTCATGCTCCTAAGACAGACTAGGGGTGCGTATACATGTACCTGGAATTTCAGCACCCAGGCTGAGGGCAGGAGGATCAGGACTTCAAGACCAGCCTAAGCTACATAATAAGTTTGAGCTCATACTTGCCTACATGAGGCCCTGGCCTGGGGGAGGGGTTCATTAATAGCTAGGTATGGTGGCACAGGCCTGGAGTCTCATCACTTAGGAGGCTAGGGTGGGAAGATTGTATGTTGGAGGCTAGCCAAGGCTATATATAGCAAGACCGTATCTTTAAAAATTACAAAGAAGCTGGGTGTGGTGGCACACACCTGTAACCCCAGCACTCAAGAAGGCAGAGGCAGGTGGATCGCTGTGAGTTTGAGGACAGCCAAGGCTACACACAGAAACCCTGTCTCAATAAACTAAATTAAATAATAAATAATATTTGAGAGTGAACATCCCCAGATGAGGCAGTGTATATGTTCCAGACAGCATCCACGCTGACCCCAGGATGGGTAGACATGCCCTAGAGTGCAGTTCTGCTCAGTTCTGAACAGACTTAGATCTCTGGGGCTTTCACAGCTGCAGGTAACCACCTATGCATCATACCCCAGGCCTCAGATTGCAGAAGTCCTCCTACAACCTACAGTAAATTGTAAAAGCTTAGGATTTGGTGTCACAGAACCGACATTTCAGCCAATTAGCCCTGGGCCTCTGGACGGTTTCAGAACCCATTTCATCGGTGCCTGGTGTGGGGGTGCGGTGGCGCTTGATTGCATGGTGGGCACAGGTTGTCATCAGCTAACAATAAGCAGAATACATAGTGTATAGCACTTGTAGGAACAGCAGGCTAGAGTTTAGATACTCCGGATATGGTAAAGAGGATGGGTACATTGGGAGTTTGTCTTACGTGATGTGTGTCAGCATTCCCAGAAGCCAGCCTGGGCCCAGGTGAGGATCCACCTTGTGGGAGGTGAGACACAGACTTATGATGAACTCCCCAGTCCTGCTTCGCAAGGCATTGAGCGTTTGCCCATGACATTGAGGGCTGTGTGCTTGCATGTTCCCCAACAGGAGCGAACAGGTGTGAAAATGGTCATGATCCAGGATGGCCCACTGCCCACAGGAGCAGACAAGCCTCTCCGCATCACTGGAGATCCATTTAAAGTACAGGTAGGAAGGAACTCACGGGTCAGCTCTGTCCAGCCCACTGGCTGCAACCCTTTAATATGGTTCCTCATGTTGTGATGACCCCTAGCCATAAACTTACTTTGTTGCTGCTTCATAACTATAGCTCTGCTACTGTTAGGAATTATAAATTTTTTTTTTTTTTTATGTTTTCTGGTGGTCTTAGGCCTTTGACCCTTTCACAGGGGTTGGTCAGTGCCTACCCCCAGGGCGTGTGTTTCCACTCACAGGTTGAGAACTGCTGGTCTAACCCAGGCGGTTGTCAACAGCTGGTAGAGTGTGAGGGCCACATAAGAACGGGCTGCTGCCTGGGACAGTGTACACTGGTTTTCTTTTCTGTTGTTGTTGCTGTTGCTGCTGTTGTTTTGTTTTTCGAGACAGGGCTTCTCTGTGTAGCCTTGGCTGTTGACCAGGCTAGCCTCAGACTCAGAGTGATCCTCCTGCCTCTGCCTCCCTAGTGCTGGGATAAAGGCATGCACCACCATGCCCAGCTACACTGGTTTTCATATTGCAGATGATGCTGAGTATATTGTTAGCCTTGTTGGGCTTAAACCCAGGCCAGGTGGAGGTGCAGATGAGAACAAGTGCCAGAGCC
Source organism: Acomys minous (assembly GCF_964271855.1). Classification (NCBI taxonomy): domain Eukaryota; kingdom Metazoa; phylum Chordata; class Mammalia; order Rodentia; family Muridae; genus Acomys; species Acomys minous. The sequence goes on from NC_140491.1 coordinate 69,297,965, forward strand.
CAGGCATGTGTGTGGCTTCAGCACAGTGTCCTGAGCTGAGAAAGTCTAGCCTGTGGCTCTTGCTGGTCCAGAAATGCAGGTGTAGGCGGCTATATGTTGTCAGTGAAATCTAGTGTTCTGTCATCTGCAGCCTGTCTCCTTTCTGCACCTAACTTGTTGTGCATCTTCAAGACTATTGGCATTGGGGTGGTGCTGGCAGAGGCGCACGCCTTTAATCCCAGCACTCAGGAGGCAGCAGCAGTGGATCTTTGAGATCCAGGACAGCCAGGACTTCACAGAGAAACCCTGTCTTGAAGAATAAAATAAAATAAAAGCAAGGTGTACAGCTTCAGAGAAGCAACACCTGAGGTGGTTCTCTGGCTTCCACATACTAATATTAAACATATGTACACACTTATGTTGTCATCGTCCTTCTCCCCCCATCAGTCAGGTTTTCAAGTGTGAGCCACTGTATCATACAGTTTACACGGTGCTAGGGGCTGGCCCTGTGGCTTTGTGTGTAGTATAAGCACTCTACAACACCTGTATGTCCAGCCTCCTGCAAAGTGTCTTATTCAGGAAAACACTCATATTTTATTGACCTTTCTTCATAAATTTGCAGGGAAATAATCGACTTTTAATGTCTTCAGTTCTTTTTTCCTTCTGTTTGGTTACAGTTTTAAGGCATTGAACCTAAGGTCCTGGGCAGGGTAAATAAGCACTAAGCCCATTTTGTATTAAAAACAGGTGTGAAAGGATGCACTTACCTTTTGGGAGAGAACAGTGGGATCCACTTCATGCTTTCGGGTCTATGAGGTCATCTTTTGTTGTTTTGTTTTGTTTTGTTTGGGGCTTTTTCAAGACAGAGTTTCTCTGTGTAGCCTTGGCCATCCTGGCCTCGAACTCACAGCAACCTGCCTGTCTGGGATTAAAGGCATGGGCTACCATGCCCAATTTTATGAGGCCATCTTAGTCAGAATTCAGTGACTGTGGCAGTTCCTCTGGCCTGGGGTGTGGCTCAGTCACATACCACATGCCTGGGATTGTACATGGTCCTTGGTTCCACCCTAGCACTTCAATGTAAAAGCCAAGGTAATAAGAGTTCTGAAGGCAGGAGCTGTGTCTGTGGCCTGTCCTGCCTGTTCTCTGGCTTCAAGGGAGCCTTTGCCAGAAACTCTTGGGGCCACTGGAAGAGTTTTCTACCATACGTTAGCTGTGTTGGCCCAGCTGAAAGTAAAGTGGGGGACTGAACCTCAGAGTCAGGGTCATATGAAGAACACGCCCCTAAGAGCTCTCATCCTTGCCGGCAGCTGAGCACCTTCACAGTTTGGAATCCCATTGGTTGTGATACTGGCATTTCACCTGCTGCTGTCTTTTCTAAGATTTTTCCCAATGGTACTTTTTGGTTTTGTTTGTACAGCAAGCAAGAGAAATGGTCCTAGAGATCATCCGAGAAAAAGATCAGGCTGACTTCCGGGGTGTGCGTGGCGATTTTGCCTCCCGAGCAGGAGGAGGTAGTATAGAGGTAAGCCAGACTCACAAGTCAGTGGGCAAACAAGGTTGAGTTCAAAGCCAGCTTGGTTTCTATAACAAGCTCCAAGCCAGCCAGGGCTACTTATGATAAGACCCTGTCTCAAAAAAAAAAAAAAAAAAAAGGTATGGCACAAAAATGATTGGTCGTACTTGCCTCAGCTCCTGAACATCAAACTGGGATGTAGTTTTTGTCTTGTCTTCCAAACTCTTAATTAAGAGTACGCATATGGCTCAAGGGTGTGAGGAAGGACCAAGCATGAGAAGCAGCTGCATTACAGGCCAGGTCACTGCTCTGGTTTTCAGTTTTGCTTTAGAAGTTAACTTGATGTCCAGGTAGGGGCCAAAATCCAAGTTCTCAGTGGCATGAGTTGTGATTGTTTCAAACCTGGAGTCTTATTGATGAGATGGTATCAGAATCTATCCTGCAATTTTCATTTGAGCCACAACATACAAACATCATGCCTAGGGCTGGAGAGATGGCTCAGTGGTTAAGAGCACTGATTGCTCTTCCAAAGGTCCTGAGTTCAATTCCCAGCAACCACATGGTGGTTCAAAACCATCTATAATGAGATCTGGTGCCCTCTTCTGGCCTGTAGGCAGAACACTGTATACATAATAAATAAATAAGTCTTTTTAAAAAGTTATTTACTTAAAAACAAACAAACAAACATCAACCCTGGTGCAATGAGTCAGATTCACAGTGGCCCTTGTGGATGAGGAAGAGTCACATGGAGAGCTCTCTAGAAGCAGTGGTACAGAGTTTCTGTGGTGACCAGTAGGTGCTGAGTCTAGATGCTGATGATGATGATCATATGACTGTCTTATGCCATGGGGCTCTGCACCTGTGCATTTTTTACCATAGTTTGACAGCTGAGGAACAGAAGACTATAAACGGCCACGGGGATAGCTAGTGCGATATATTTGTATGCATTTCACAGAACTTGGGAAATAAGATGATCATTCTATATATTTTCTCTGTAGGCGTTTTCTTATTTTTGTAACTTTTTTGGGTCAGATTTTATACTTTTTTTTTTTATAGTTGTGAGCAATATAATCAATCACAGAATTGTTCTAAAAGGAAAAAAAGTGGCTTTATTATGTTGTTTATTTTAAAGTCTTATCTTTAGGAGCACTGGCCTCATATCCCAGCCCCCACACAACAGCTCATAGCCACCTGTAACTCAAGCTCTAGGGGATCCACCGTCTGTGCAGTGCGTATGCAGAAGCTCTGATGGGTCGTCTCTCTTGTCTAGGTGTCCGTACCTAGGTTTGCTGTTGGGATTGTCATAGGAAGAAACGGAGAGATGATTAAAAAGATCCAGAATGATGCTGGTGTGAGGATCCAATTCAGACCAGGTTGGTTTGTGTTAGACCTAGACAGTGTGTGTGGTGGTTTATTTCTCTTTGGCAATCTCTGTCTCCTCCCCTGTTCATCATGCCCTGCCTTGGTTGAACACTTGATGTTCTTTCTGGCCTGTGGTTTCTAGTGTCATTCCCCCACCCCACCCCACCCCACACACACACACATACGTACACACATAAAATATGAAGATTTCAGTATCACATTTTCAGTTTGTAATTTTGCTGAGTGAAGATTCCTTTACAAAATACACCTTTTAGATTTTATACAATCAGAGACAATTTAATGGCACAAAGAAGGATAAACACCTTTCACGAAAGGGGCAAAGATGTTACTGTAGTGCTTAGGCTGGCCTTGAGCTCATTGTTGTCTTGCCTCAATCTCCCAAGTGCTGGCTCATCTGGACCTGACAGTGATTGGGTGTTTCCCTGAAACATGTTAAAAGGCACACTCAGCATCACACTGCCTTAGACTCGGAAACGTTCTTTGCTCTTTGACCTTGGACTTTTCTTTGCCCTCTCTCATCTGATTCCACAGACGACGGAATTAGTCCAGAAAGAGCAGCACAGGTCATGGGCCCTCCAGAGCGGTGTCAGCATGCAGCACACATCATCAACGAACTCATTCTCACAGCACAGGTGGGTCTAGCACTCTGGGTCTAGGCAGCACCATATTAGAGCCAGAGACTTTTCCATATCTGCCTCTGCCTGCCTGTGCTTTTCTTTGCTGGTTTGTTACCCCTGCCTTTATCACCCAGAATCTAGGTTTTCACTACACATTTATTTCGTGTGTGTGTGTGTGTGTGTGTGTGTGTGTGTGTGTGTGTGTGTTTTGCATATGGCATGATGGCATGAGTGTGGCAGACAGTTCTCTGGAGACGCCACCACGTGTGTCCTGAGGATCAAATTCAGTTGTTAGGTTTGGTGGCAGCACCCTTGCCCGGTGAGCTGTCTCACATGCCCTGGGTGTTGTCTACAGAGACAACTGTGTCTAGTCTGTGGCCCACAAGCTATGTGCATGCTAACTATAAGTATAGCCCAACACAAAATTACAACCTTTATGAAATAAAGCTTCTAAGTTTTTGTTTTTATTTTTTTAAGATTTATTTGTTTTATGTGTATAAGTACTCTATCTGCATGTGCACGTGCACACCCAGAGGAGGTCATCAGATCCCGGTACAGATGGTTGTGAGCCATCATGTGGTTGCCGGGAATTGAACTCAGGACCTCTGGAAGAGTAGACAGTGCTCTTAACTGCTGAGCCATCTCTCCAACCCTACCTTTGAGATTTTGTTTGTTTGTTTGTCTTTTTTTTTTTTTTTTTTACTGTCCTGGACTCAATTTGTAGACCAAGCTGGCCTTGAATTCATGGAGATCTGCTTGCCTCTGCCTCCCTGGGTACACAGGTGCGCACCACTGTACCCAGCTCAAGATTTTTTAAAATTTGTTTTTACTTAGCGTTTTGTTTGGGTAATTGTGTTTGCATTTGTGTTTGTAGCACATGTGTGTGCAATACCCATAGAGGCTAGAAGACAATGTTGGATCCCCTGGAACTGGTGTCAGAAGTAACTGTGACCCACCTGGCATGGGTGCTGAGAACCAAAAATGCAAGTGCTCTTAGCCACTGAGTGTCTGCCTAGTCCTAGTTCTGTGGTTCTGAAGCATGAGCTTTGTGGATGGTGGTGTCACAGTGTAAAGGCTGCACGTGCCTGACAGGATAAATGCCAAGCAGGGTGCCCACCCCAGCAGTCAGGCATGTGTGATGCAAAACCAACATGGAAGATGACCCAGCAGGTGGGAGCACTGTCTGCTCCTCCAGAGGACCTGAGTTCAATTCCCAGTGCCCACATGGCAGCTCACAAAACTGTCTGTAGCTCTAAGAGCTTACACCCTCACACAGACAAACATGTAGACTAAACACCAATACACATAAAATTGAAATAAAAAACAATATGCGATGGAATACAGGAAGTGCTGCAGGACCTCTTCGTACACTTGGATTTTGTTGTTGATGCTTGCGGTTGGGGGCGGGAGGAGGGGGCGCATATTGGTACAGGGCCTGTCTCTGTAGCACAGACTGGCTTTGAACTTATGATGATCTTCCTGCCTCAGCCTCCTAAGTTTTGGGACTCCAGGGGCTATGCCCCTAGTCCTGTTCTCACACTTGGTTCCAAGTGTGCCTTTAGAATGTAAGTGTGTTTGTGTGGCCTGATTAGCATCTGCTAACCTGAGGGAGAACATGTACGCAGTGGTAGAATTGCACGTCCTCTAGGTGTGCAGCACTGACACCACATCACTGACCATAGACACATCAGAGTCACTGAGTAGCATATTAGAAATTGTCTTGCCTGTTTCTCCATTAACCCCTGACCTCTGACAAGTCATGTGGTGCCTGCAGGGATTCCGCCTGTCTTGGCAGCACCAGATCAGTCTCAGTGAAGGGTTACTTCTCAGTTGTAAATGTGTGCCTCCTGCTCAATCCCGAGCACCTGGGTGTGGGGCTTGGTGGCTTCTTAGGGCCTGTTGTCATCGTTCCTACCTTTTTTGTGTGTCCCTCACATCCAGCCTCTTGGGAAGGCTGGCTGCCTATGCCACAGTCCGACCAGAAACCCTCCGAGGACCCTGTTCACGTGTCAGACTCCATCTAGTTAGCTTGGCACTGTGCTGGCTTAGCTTCTGGGTGAGTGTGCAGTTCTGTGTACTTGGCAGGACTTCTTCACTGTGCCAGAGCTGCTTCCCCTGAGAGACTTCGGCCTGGCCCAACACCAGAGAGGAATGAGGCCTGCTGCCTTTGAGTGGAGGAGAGCTCCTCCCACAAGAGTGACACTCCGGTTCCCAGACGTACCCAGCCTTGGGCCGGCCTTTCTAGGTTTCTCTGTCTCTCACTCTTAAAGACAGGCTAGGTTGGCTTTCTAACTCACAGTGCTTCTGCCTCAGCCCCCACCTCACCCCCAGGTATTCTTGGGTTATGGATATCAGCTGCTGTGCACGACCCATCTTTCCTAAGAAATTATTCTTGTGGATCTTTCTATGCCTTCTTGGGTGTTAAGACTGCTTTGTTTTAGCTGGGCCTTTAATCCCAGTACTTGGGAGGCAGAGGCAGGCGGATCGCTGTGAGTTCGAGGCCAACCTGGTCTACAAAGCAAATCCAGGACAGCCAAGGCTACACAGAGAGACCCTATCTCAAGGGGAGAAAGAAAAAAAAACTACTTTTTTTTAAAAATTGCTTTTGTACTTATTCATTGTTTGTGGATGTTGACATGCCACTGCTTGTGTGTAAAAGTTGAAGGACAGCTTTCAGAATTTGGATCTCTCCTACCAGGTGAGTCTCAGAGATCAAACTCAGGACAGCAGTCTTTACTCACTGGGCCATCTCACCAGCCCAAGAGCTTTTTTAAAACTCCTGTTATCCTTTCTGCTGGCCTGACAGCAAAATGTTGCAGCTTGCAGTGCAGTGACTGGTCTGTCGTCTACTGTGGGTGAATTGAGTCACGCACTGCCCCTCCTGCCACTTCCAACCGCCTGTCGCTCTGTAGCACCCATTATCTGCTCCACAGACCCAACAGTAGTTAGCCTCAACTCAGGTCAGCCCTCATCTTGAAGGCCCTGTGAGGAAAATGCAGCAGATAAGATCCAGGCTTCAGCACAGAGTTCTGGCTTCCTGCTTCAGGCATGGGTGTAGATGCTGTGTGGATGCCCACGTGTGTCTTTCTGTAACAAAATATTGATCTATTTTGCTGCAGGCTTCCAAGTCTGAAGTGTTGAGGGTGAGGTGTGTAGTGTTGGGTATATCCTGTCACTTAACCTTCTCACCCCAGATGGCAGTGGCAAAAATCCTCACTGTCACCTTTGTTCTTACCAGGAAAGAGATGGCCTTGGAGGCCTTGCGGTAGCTAGAGGAAGAGGCCGAGGCCGAAGTGACTGGAGCGTGGGCACTCCTGGTGGTGTCCAGGAAATTACATACACAGTGCCAGCTGATAAGTGTGGCCTTGTAATAGGCAAAGGTAAGAGGCAGCTCAGCTGCTCAAGGGAGGGGAAGCCAACTCTCAGACCTATGTCCTTGGCACCCTCTGCGGTCCCTGTCTTGGCTTGTCATGATGGAGGCAAAGCCCATGTTTGACTGTGGGAAGACAGGAAGTTCTACCTGCCCCCTGGATCTGTTCAGCTGCTGGAGAGGGGTGGGGAAGGTCTGCGGGTCTCGGGCGCTTCCCTGTGGACTGCAGCGAACCTGCTTGTGGTGAGTCAGCAGCACTCGTGCTTATTCACGCCTGCCGCAGCGTGCTTCTAATACGAGTGCTAGCTCTGCCTCCCTGGATTTGGGCCCTGGACAGATTGAGAGCCTTTGAGTGATGCAGACAACCTGTGCTGGGCGTAGGGATTGGTTTACTACTTGCTCTTTGACGTTTGGGGGCAGTTTGGAACATGAGGTGCAAAGCCTCATTTCTGCCTACATGGTGCCCTCCTTCCTGGAAGGAGCGGGCAGAGTGGGCCATGGGCCTCGTCTTGGCTGGCCTCCCTGGGCGCGCTAAGCTGACCTGTGCTGCCAGCAGGACTTCTGTTTGACGTTGGCTTTTGTGCTTTCCTTCATTGTTCATTTGACAGTAGAGGGAGAAAATGTCTTTTCCCCGGGCCCTCAAACTTCTTACTACAGGGACTGTGTCCTCGGGAGCAGGAGTGGGTGTTACCACCACTGACCCCCAGGATTTGTAGACTCCTCTATCCGTGTCTTCTCAGATGATTGATTGGATGGTAGGAACAATGAGGGAGGGCTTTGGTTTTGGTTTGCGACCAGGTCACCCAGGCTGCCTCTCCCTGCTGACCCTCCTCTGTCAGCCTCTGGAGCACCGTTCTCTCCTTGCTAACACTGCTCCTCATGTGTGCCGACCCCAGCCACAGAATTAATGTAAATATCTGACATGCAGGTAACCTAATGTGTGACCCCATTGAAGGGTCATGCAACTGCGAAGAGGAGGCGCAACCCACAGGTTGAGAACCATTGCCGTGGGTTCTAGGATTGCAGCATGGTGACTGATGGTGCAGTTTGGTTTTGTTTTCTGGGACATGTGTCAGAAACCCTGCTAGCTACTTAGAATGATAGACTCTCCCCCACACACACACACACACCCCCAGCCCATTGTCTGTACCAAGACATCAAATTCACCTGACACTTAAAGGCAAGTCATCAGAGGTGGATGTCCTGACCTTTAAAACCATCTCTTTTTTTTTTTTAAACATTTATTTATTATTATGAACACAGTGCTCTGTCTGCATGTTACACCTGCAGGCCAGAAGAGGACACCAGATCACATTATAGATGGCTGTGAGCCACCGTGTGGTTGCTGGGAATTGAACTCAGGACCTCTGGAGGAGCAGTCAGTGCCCTTAACCTCTGAGCCATCTCTCCAGCCCCCCTTTAAAACCATCTTGTCAGTAATATTTTCACTTGAGTGTGTCTCAGCAAACCCTGCCAGAAGCACCCCATCTTTGTGTGTCTGGTGTCATTGTCCATTCTCAACAGAACCACCAAGTGGCTCCTAGAGGACAGGGGTACCAGAGCGAGATGTTTAGTAACAGTCAGGACCCACCACAAACTGAGGTAATCGAGAAGAGGGTCTTTCATGTGCACTGTTTTCGTTTTCTTGGGAAAAGCATGTGGCTGAAGGAGAGAGAGCCCAAGCAACCAGGCAGAGCTCTCCCAACTCCCGCCCTTGGACAGCCTCCCGGGCCCCTGCTGGATTTCCATGATAAACACAGCAACATTGACAGATAGTCTGGCCAGCCCTGCTCTTGTCAGCCAGGCCATTTAGCAGCTTTGATTAATTGCTTTACGATTTCACATCCAGCCGGGCCGCTGGTGGGTCACTTCTGCCCCCCATCAGGTGGAAGAATGGAGCGGGCTGCTGAATGAGCCCAAGACAGCCACCATGTGCCAAGCTAGTGACCTCAGTTTGAAGGAAGATGAACTTAAATTAACTCCTTCTGGCCGCATGCAGCTTCGCAGTGCATTTATACCCAATTAGCATGCTCCTGAGGTCTCCCAGCCCAGCATCCTGGGCTGATGGCCTGGCTAAGGTGGGGCTGCTGGGGGCTCTGCTGTCTGATGCCTGCCGGTCCTCAGTCTCAGGCACGCTCACTCTTGCCTGCTGGCCAAGGGCCACCTGAGATTAGACAGGTGCAGGTGCCTGTGGACACGGCCTTGCTTCTTTGTTCCTCACTGCATCCCCAGAATCTGATCGGGAGCAAAGCAGTTCACCCTTGATGGAGCAGAGACTACGAAGGCTATGGCCTCTGACAAAGGGCCCCGGAGCTGTGGGCATGCAGAGAACACTTAGCCATTAGCCTCTACTCTGTCTTCAGTGAGCCCAGCTGCCCTGCCTTCAGCTGGCTCACCAGGACACCTCCATTTTTGTTTCTTGGCCCTCTCACAATTGAAGGCAAAGCCTGTCTGTGCTGTCTTTCCCTTCTGCCGCTGCCTCACTGGCTTGGTAGAATGCGTAGATGAACTCCATCTGCTGGGGCAATAGCGACTGTTGGAGTGTATAAAGGAGAGCTTTGGGATAGGCTGCAGTGTGGTACACGTGGCGTTTCACGCTGGGTTTGATTGGAAAGGTAGACGCAGCCCAACATTAATACAGTCTTTGCTTTGGGGCACATGGGACTCCCTTCTCCCCTCATACCAGACCTTCAGCATTTTGTCTTCAGTGTTGTAAAACTTGTGCTCCAGGTTTCCCTTGTGCTCTGGCTGTGCTCTGTTCTCACAAAAGTGATGCAGCAGACCTCTGAGTTCTGTGAATTTTCAGAAGAATTGGGTCATTGTTCACTGGCTGGTGGAGTTTTTGTTACACACATTTCATTAAGAGACTGAGACTTGCGGGTTTTCAGAGAGAACACCATCACCCTCTTCTATCCAGGCCCTGCGTCCCGCCTCCTCCCCCTCTGTACTGCTTCTGTCTGGACCCATCCCCCCACCAAGGCAGAGGGACCTGAGAGGGAACAGGGTGTGGTACCGAAAGCCAGAATGGGCTCCAGGCATTGTTGGGGCTGTGGCCCCACATTTGACCTGTGGAGGGAGGGCAGCTCCTATCCAGGCTGAAGGCCCCCCTTGTGTGTGGTTGGCATCAGGTCTCTGGTCTCACACCGAGAGGGGTCAGCCTTTCCTGGTAGACTTCAAGGCAGAAATGAGTTCAGTGGCCAGCAGCTCCAAGGACCATGGGTCCAGACCCTTGTGTGGGGTCCCCGTGGCCACAGAGGCTTCCATCCCACTCCAGACGATCGCCTTCACTCCAGATAGCTAATTTTGCCAACAAGAAGCCCTGGACTTTAAAGCCGGGGCCCTGGTGCAGTAAGCAGAAAAAGGTGGCTCTCTCGTGGGTAAGAGTCAGCTTCCCTAAGCACAGACACAGACTGAGCCACCACTGCTCCAGTAACTGCGTCTCCTGCCTGCAGGGGGCGAGAACATCAAAAGCATCAACCAGCAATCAGGTGCACACGTGGAGCTTCAGCGGAACCCCCCTCCCAACACCGACCCCAACCTGCGGATATTTACCATCAGGGGTGCTCCTCAGCAGATCGAGGTGGCCAGGCATCTCATAGATGAGAAAGTTGGCGTACGTACACGGGCCTTTCCCCACCTGGCTTATACTAGCTGGATTTGCTTTTGGATGTCCAAGGTACCTGCTTTCCCCCAAGAACCTTATGCTTCCTGTGCCTTTCCATCCTTGCATCACGTGGGGACAGCCTCTCCTCCTCTGCCAAAGGGAAAGTCCAAGGCTCAGGGAATGCCAGGCCCAGATGCAATGAAAGAAGCCTCTGGCATGACTGGCCAAGGCTCCAGCAGTCAGACCTCCAGGCATGTCCCTGCAGGCATAGATGAGCAGCCGGACCGAAGTCTTCTCCCAGCACTGCCCCCAGGCTCCCTCAGGCGTCACCCTGGCCACCAGCCCTACAGGCAGCTTTCATTGACTCTGGCTTTAGTTTCAGGCACCTCAAAGCAGATAAAGAAAGGGAGTGTTGATGGAGGACAGATGGGCCACTGCTCACCTCAATGGGGACGTAGAATGGCAGAAAGAGCCCTGGGCCAGCCTAAATTGACGGGAGAGTCAAGCAGGTTGGTCCTCCCCCAGGGCGACATGCCAGGGCAATCGTGGTGGTGCCAGGACTGGCTGTGTGGTGGTCTTGGTCACTTGAGGGGAGCCACCACTGCAGACCTTGTCTGCTGGGGGAAGGAAGCTAGTATGAGCGCAGAGCTGTCTCCGTCACTTGACTTGCCTCCCATAGTGGGCTTCCCTGGGCGGGCCTGGGCAGAGGGCAAGGTGACAAGGTGACATGGGTGAGAGCTTCTGTGTGCCCATACAGGGTACCAGCCTCGGAGCCCCTGCAGCCTTCGGACAGAGCCCCTTCAGCCAGCCACCAGCTGCGCCACATCAAAAGTGAGTCTTCTGCCTCCGCCCTGGTAGAAGGGTCACTGCCTGTCCAGCCTCTTCTGTCCTGATCCTCTGAGGTGCTAATCCAGGTCTGGCCAGGGACAGCGTTGTGTGTGTTTTCCTATCTCCTTTCTATAGGTCACTGGCCAGTCAGGGTAAAGCCCCAGAGGTCGAGGCGCGTGGGGTCCCAGTCTTAGCAAGGGTGCACACTGCCTGGGTAAAGGGGAGTGGGTTGAGAGGGCAGCCCTTCTGGCAGACCCACAGTGCCTCCTCCCTTTCCACAGCACCTTTCCTCCCAGGGGCTTCCCCAACATTGCTGCTAAAGTTAACGGGAACCCCCACAGCACCCCTGTGAGGTAGGTGATCAACTGTCCTTCTGACAGGAGGAGGGTGAGGGAGTCAGACAATGAAGAGGAGGATTGGAAAGGGGGGGCAGGGAGGGGGGGACTCTGTGGCCTGTGCTGTCACGAAGGATTCTTCTGTCATCCACAGTGGCCCTCCAGCTTTTCTGACCCAAGGCTGGGGCAGCACTTACCAGGCTTGGCAGCAGCCCACACAACAAGTCCCAAGTAAGTGAGTCACAAGAGGGTGAGAATGTGCATCAAGTGGCCAGCTTAGACTCACAGAGCCAGGAGCTGGAGTAGGGTGGGATTGCTCTGTCCCACTCCTGGTGTCCTGCAGCATGTTCTTCCCCAGAGATGGAGGCCCAGCAGGCCCAGCATGTGGGAACGCACAGAAGATGATGAGGCTGCTTTCCCTGGCTCACGTGACCTCCTGGTGGGGACAGAGCTGGAAATGGCAGTGGCTGTGCTTTGACCAGAGTCTGGCCTGTCTCTGTTTCTGAGAGGCCTAAGCTCTAGCCTAGAGCTTCCCTGCACTCTGCTCTCTCACCTAGTCTTCTTGTGTCGACAGTGCTGTAGACAAGGGCTACGCTGCTGAGAGGAGGGCTTGTATAGCCTGCAGCGGCTCTCCATCTCTACCCTGGCGCAACCAGCTACGCTCTGCTTTGCTTTGCATTTCTCAGACAGCAACTGAAGGATTTACAAGCCCTGAAAGCTCGGCTGTTTTGTTCCCTCCCTCAAACCCAATGGCACAAGTGTTGGACTCTGACAGGTGGTTCCCAGGGAACAAGTGCCCAGTGTCCACCCTGTCACACAGACCAGCCTTGCTCTGCTGAGCTGCTGGCACTGGGTCCCTGACTCTCACCTTCCTCACACTCTGCTGTCGCGCTGTTCTCCAAGTGCTGGGCGGTTGGATACTGTTCTGATCTATATAGTCCCCACGGCAAGAGGATGGCAGGATCGTGATCCTTATCGCCCCAGTGTTCCCAGACTAAGCCCTGAGGGGAAGGCTACTGCTCCCCATGTCTCCAAGAGGAGCGAGCACTTAGGGTCAGGGTCCAGTAGAACCTGAAGCCCAGTGAGTTGGCCTGGGTGTGGGTGGTGACCAGGCCAGCTGCTTCCACCTGTGTCCATAGAGTTCCTGGCTGCACAGATAGGGTGGGAAGCAATCCTGTGCGCTACCCTACATTGCAGGGACGAGAACAGAAGCTGTTCCTCCCTGCGGTTCCGCAATGCCCCCTCCCCTGCCATTGGTCTTCAGTTAATTAGCATGGCAAAATTAAAAGCCACTGTGCTGAGCTGTGTTGAGTGGCGCGTTCTTCACATCCCTGTGCCTGTCAAAGATGGGTTCTGATAAGAGGTGAGGGGTTTGGTGAGCTAGCCCTCATCCCTGCCTCATCGCCTCATCCTCTGCCTATCTGCCCCTGAGCCTAGTGCTGCCTTGATGCTCACTCGGTGTCTCCTCATTCCTGTCTTCTCTGACAACAGTGGGGAAGGACACACATAGGGCTCTGTGCTGTTCCCATGGGGGAAAAATAAAAGCCAGGCCATGCAAGACCCCAGCTGGGTGGCTTTTGCTTCTGCCACTGGCATGTGCACCATCACCACACATGTGTGTCTCTGGCTTCATGTTGTACACAGGGAATTCCCACCCTCTCGCCTTTCTTGTCCTGAGGGGCCTCATAAGGCATCAGCACCATTTGGACTTCGTCCATCGCGAACTAGGTCCAGAAAGTGTAAGGCGTCCTTGGCTTCCAGCCTCGCCTCCTAAAGCCCCTGGGTGCAGCCTTGCTCAGTGATGACTGTGCCTTCCAGGCCGGGGCCAAAGTGACCCAAGGTGGGAGTCCATGAACAAGGCCTGACTGCTCTCTGTTCTCTGCACAGGCCAGCAGAGCCAGCCACAGAGCAGCCAGCCCGACTACAGCAAGGCCTGGGAGGACTATTACAAAAAGCAGAGTGAGTGCAGCCACCATGTGGGCTTTGCTGTCCAATGTCACCTGGTTTATACCCTCTCTGGGACTGCGTCTAGGTGCCAGCCTTGTCTCTCCCTCATGCCCTATCAAAGGAAAACAGATATGGCCAGTGCCTCCTGGATGTGTTCTCAGTCTTCTGGGGGCCATGTCAGTGCAGCCAAGAGGTCACAGTACAGAGAGTGGAGCTGCCACATCACTGGGTACTGGCAGCTTGTCTTTCCTGTGGAACTCATTCTCCTTACAATACCAGCAGCCACTTCTGGCTTGAGGGATGCCAACACAGAAATGCCTCCAGAGTGATGTCAGTTCCAGGTCTAGTGTAGGACTCCCCTGGCAACACCTTGCACCTAGAACCATCACTTGCCAGTTGGAAAGCCCAGGTTAAAGCTGCTTGGCCTTGGAAGCGGAAACATCTCTGGGCCACGAGCTGCTCTGGTGACTATCAGGCAGGTCAGGTGGTCTCATCACTAGGGGGGATGGGGACACTTGGGAGAGTTCAGGGGCCTGCCCCATGCCTTCTTAGCTTGCATTCCAAGTACTTAGGGCCTTTTTAACACCAACCGCACCCCCAGCAGAATGCCACACTGCTCTGTCTTCCCCTCTGGCTATGTTTATTCTGTGGCACTCAGACTTGCTGGACAAGCAATCAGGGCTGTGCAGCCCTATACAAGTGTAGTTACTAGGTGGCCTCTGACAGAGGCTGTCAACAACAACAACAAAAGCACTCTATGTGGCTCTGCAGCACCAAATGATAGCAGCAGCCTAGAGGGAAACAGATGCCCCAAGACCTGAGCAAAGGGGCCTCCCGTGCCCTCCGCATCCTTAACTCACGTCTGTTCTTTGCATTCTAGGTCACACCACCAGTGCTGCCCCACAGGCCAGCTCCCCACCAGACTACACGATGGCCTGGGCTGAGTACTACAGGCAGCAGGCCGCCTTCTACGGGCAGACTTTAGGGCAGGCTCAGGCCCACAGCCAGGTCTGTAGCCAGTCCCCAGCACCGTGATGCCACCCAGCCTTTGTGCTTGCCTAGTCCCAGGGTGAGCACACTGGCCTGTGGGGTCTCCTGTCTCCCTCCAGTCCAGGCCCTTGAGCTTGATGAGATGCTGCTCTCTAGCTCTGGGCCTAGTAACCCTAACTATAACTAAGTCCCCAACTTCTCCCTGGGTCTGCAGTGACGAGAGCCTCTCCAGTAGTTGTTCTTAGGAAGTGGCCGGGCTGGGCCTCTATGACTGCACAGCATCCTCGGGGACCAAGTAGGTGGAGGGCCAGCTTGGCTTCTTTGTGTGTAGAAACTCGGAGGGTTCTATCCAGTCCTCTGCCAAGCATGATCTCTCCTTTGATGGAAGGGAGAACCAAGGGCTCCCACAGGGCACCTTTCTGGGAAGCTGGTGACCCAGGAGAAGCCCTCCCCTTGTCCCTCCTCAGTGCCCTGACCCTAGAGCCTGAGGTGCTCAGACTCCAGCATGGTGTAAGGCGCTGGACGTGGGGCTGACCCTCTCCCTCCCCCCACAGGAGCAGTAGATGGGCATCTGCAGCGGCTCTTCCCCGAAATCAGTGTGAGAGAAACCTGTTTGTTACAGAGATTTTTAGATTTGCAAACCTTTCGATGAAGAACCTTTGTTTTGTTCTGTGAAACACTATATTTAGATTAACAGAAATTTTCTAAAAATCGGGACGGTTAGTTACTAAACATTGCTGGTAATTTCTGTGTCGTGATTTCTTTGTGACTTCAAGTGTGTGAGCTCTGAGGCTCTTTTGGAGCAAAGCCTGCAAGCTCAGGTGCCCGAACTCTCCTCAGAGCCTGACATTTCATCAACTGATGGCTTTGTTTTGTTTTTGTGTCTTTTTATTTACAGGGTTTTTTTTTTTAATCTTTTTTTTCTTTTGTTTTGGTTTTTGGTTTTTTGGGGGGATTGGTTTGCTTTTTTGTTCTTTTGGGGTTCTTTTTGTTTTTGGCTTTTTTGGGGAGGGTTGTTTTGTTTTCTGTTGCAACAGAAAAATGGCTTGGAAGTCTTAGGTGGTAATGTAACAAATTCTCTTTTAAAAATTTAAGCAGTATTTAAGTATTCATAAATGTAAATTCATTAAGTGTTTCACCTCTAATTTCTTGTATCTTGGCTGTCTGGTTTTATTGCATTTTTTTAAAAAAAGCTGAACTATTATGTATTGTAATTAATGATGTGAAATCTGAACTGAGACGGGTCCTTGTATTGCGGGAGGGGTGTTTGTGGGTTGTGTCATTTCTATCATTCTGAGGGTAATGCAAAGACAAGGTCCACCTTCGTGTCTCCATTACCCAGTGCAGTTATGTGTCTAAGACCTCCAAGCTGGTTCTAAAAACAAAAAAGCCTTTCTCTATTCTCAGAAATATAAATACTGTTATTTTTAATATTAAAAAGAAATTCAATATAACTTTTAACAAACACTGTGGACATTAAACCATATAAAAATGTAGTAACTATTTTTTAATTCCAAGGTGTTTTGCTTTTTTCTTTAAATATTTTCTTAATATTTGTCAAATTAACTAGATAAATAAATAAATCTAGTATTAACCACAGTATGAGTTAAATAATTGATTTAATAAAAGGGATGATATGATTTCCAGTGTTTACCATAGTGTGTCTTGTACAGATAACAAGTATTTTTTAAAGAAAAGCGGAAGTGAAGCTATTTTTTCTTGCATTTTGAATTGACCTGAGGAACATTCCGTTTGGAACGCACTCTAGTTACAGTTTGCGGTTCTCTCGTTTTCCTTACAATGCTTGAAGTGTCTAACTATTAAAGAGGCAGTTGGAAATGTTATGCATGGTTTTTTAAAAGGTGTTCTTTTTATTTGACTGACAATTCATTTTACACTCTATATAATAAAATTTCCACAAGATACCTTGTGGGCAAAGTGTTCTTAGTCTGTTTTGTTTGCTGGCCTCTGACTTCCGGTCCTCCTCAGCTGATGGACCGTGCCCTGCCATCTGCCCAACTTGTTGATGCACAGCCTCCCGTGACTTGTGGAGCAAGGCTGCTTTTACGTGGTAGCCTTACACTCGACCCTTTGACTCAAGGGTCACAGTAAGGATCAGTCATGCCTGTGGCCGAATCTGAGTGAGCACAGTCCTGCCAGGGCCTGGGAGGGGTGTGGTGTCAAGGGAAGAGAGTGGAGTCAGCACCCCATCCTGAGCTGAGACCCTCCCCAGCCCCACACCTTAAGTGGCATGTTCTCGCCTCAAAACACACAGTCCCTGCCCTCAGTGTGTTCTTGGGCTGTTTCGCTGCCTGCTGCGTCCTCTGGGGCCGCTCACCTATGGCTCCTGTGGGTGGTGGGTATTCTCTGCAGTCTCGGGCTCAGGTGGGACTCAGACAGCAGCAGATGCATCCCTTTTGTTCAAGAAAACAAAGAATGCCCCCACGTACCCCAGCCCTACTGCAGGCCTGCACAGGGCCTGATGGGTTAAGGCGGCTTTGCTGGCGGTTTCCTCTTTCCTTTTAGAAGCAACTGGTTTGGAATTCAGTTTCTTGCCAGGGCATCTGCATAGCTCGACCTTCACCTTGTATCTTTATACTATGGAATTGTCCTAATAGACACACCAGTTCTTGCTCAGAATCTGGGTGTGTGGGTGTGTGTAGGTGTGGGTGTGTGTACATAGACACCAGGTCCATTAGAAGGGGCGGGGGCAGAAAGTAGACAACAGGCCCATTAATCCTTGCTCAGAACCCTCTTTATGGTGTGTGCATGTGTGCGTGAGCCTTCCACCACACACTCAGGAGGGAGAGACGCATCTGTGGATCCTTTACCCCAAAAGGGGGTGGAGTGTCCCATCTGGGCCACAGTGAGGCCTGTTGAGAGCCGGAAGACAAAAAGGAGATGTGGCATCTTTAACTACACCTCTAGAGAATCGAGTTTGACATTGAGAAATTGAATAGTGAAAGCCACTCGGGGAGGGGGAGGGCCAGCCAAGAGGGCATCAGCGCTGATGGCGGTAATGGGAGTTGGAGAGAGGGCATTACAGGGAGGACTTCCTTCTAATTCATCTTCCAAGCTCAGTGCCAAAACAGCATTTGGCATGGTTCACAGGGAGCAATTGTGTGATAATGAACCCTAAGGTGTCCCTTAATTGAAGACTGAGCATTGCGGTTTGTGCCAAGAGTCGTAAATGGCGCGGGCTTGCGGGAGGATGCATTTTCTTAAATGTATCGGTAAGTACAGATTAGTGTTTGTCCCCAGTGAAATGCCGTACGATAAATTATGGAAATCTCTCTCCCTCTGATGCAATCTTGTGTTGGGGTGGGGGGATGGGGTGTGCACAGCAGCAGGCCGCAGGGGGGAAAGTTTGCAAGCATATGAAATTTGGCCTCATTAACATGGCGCCCGCCCTCGGAAGATGGTTTCCATCAGCAGTCTGCTGTCCTGGAAGGAATAAAGTGCTTGAAATGTACCAAGTTCAGCGGTTGTGTTCCATTAAGAAAGCTGCATGGTCATCATGGTGGGCGGCCTGTGTTTGCCGAGATAGGGGTGGGCGGTGCCTGGTCTGTCTTCAGAAGGCGCGCACACGCGCGCACACACACACACACCCCTTGTGTGCCCACACTGGCTCAGCTTGCAGTCAGGATTCAGCAGGACCCCTGCTGAACTGACCCAGCCCCACCCAGCTTGGAACTGGACTGAGGAGTTCATCCTCTATCCCTGCCCCTGGCCTCTCAAGTAGGAGGTAGTCTTATCCACTGCATGGTGACTGTCCACAGGAGTACAGATGGTATGCTACAGTGCCCAGTCCACGGAGCACTGGACACCCAGGAGCCCCAGCTCCAGCTGGCTCCGGCACTGCTGTCTCCCAGGCCTACTTCCAGCCCTCCAGGGCCCAGCTGGGCTTTAGGATGGACTAATGCAACTGTTCCTGAAGGACTCGGATTAATGGCCAGAAAGTGGCCTGGCAATCCCACAGGGGGGCTGCCGAGCCAGGGTGCTTGCAAGGAGAAGCACGGTTATCTTGGGCTTTGTCTTGAGCCTTTCTCCCAACTTGTATAAGGGGGTGCTCACCCTTCCCACACCAGACCGAAAGCTGGAGGTACAGACTCACCCCTTGACACAGGCTCGGGGAAGCACGTGCTGTGTGGTTTGTTCTCGTGTAGCTGCCAGCCTCTGCTAAGGAGGGAGTGGGAGCTGAGCAGCAGCCATGGGCCAGCCCCACTCACCTCTCTAAGATGTAGTTAAAACCCCAAGCCAATACCTTTGCACTCATTCATGAGCCAAATTTAGTGCGCTATGCCATCCACTGAGCCATCCACAGTATCGTGAGACTTTTTTTTTTCCTCCCAAGACATGGTTTCTCTGAGTAGCCTTGGCTGTCCTGGACCAGGTTGGCCTCGAACTCACAGTGATCCGCCTGCCTCTGCCTCCCGAGTGCTGGGATTGATGCCCAGCTCTCATGTGTCTCTGTCTGTCTGTCTGTCTGTCTGTCTGTCTGTCTGTCTGTCTCTCTCTCTCTCTCTGTCTCTCTCTCTCTCTTTCCCACCCCCACCCCCCTGTGTTTTGAGAAACTCAGTCTGTACATCAGGCTGGCCTTGAACTCATATCCACTTGCCTCTGCCTCCTGATTGGAGTGCTGGAATTAAAGGTGTGTACCACCTGGCACCCCACTTGTGTGGCCTTTAGACAAGGGTCTGAGCCCCACTTGGCCACATCCTTCCTGTGTGCATTTTGTTGGTGATTTTCCCGTTAAACCCCAAGCATGTATGGTAAGCCAGCACCGGATGCTGGAGTAGGCCTTTAGGCAGCAGGTCCAGGCGCTGGACTGCATGCAGGCCTCTGCTAGTGCTGTGGCCATTGGGTGGATCAAAGTGGATCCACACATACTGGGGTGGAAGCACAAGACTGGTGCTTCTGGACAGCAGGTGCAATGTGACCAGCCATCTCATGCCTCTGCCTCAACAGATACCCTGCTGTCATGGACTTTACTTTCAGACTGAACCAAAATAAGCCGTTTCTTCCCTAAGTCACTCTTGTCAGGTATCCTGTCACAGCAAGGAGAAAAGCGACACACTCCCAGGATCGGTGTGACCGCCAGTCCCCTCTCACAGCAGGTGCCGATAACCACCCCAGGAATAACTAGTGATTTCTGACCACTATGGTGGCTTCCTGCAAGAGCAGCAGGCGCAAATGTACAGCTACTCCCCCAAGTCCCAGCAGCCAGCCGCTGAGAGAGACCTGCCAGGGCAGGAGGGAACTCTGCACACAGCCAGGTCCACCCCATAGTGATGTGGGTGACAAATGGGCATGGTTGGTCAAGGCTGCCTCGTTCTGATCCACAGTCAGTTTTTGGGAAATCTCACCTGTAGCTCAGCACATTTCTGAGATTCTGCGACTCTGCGTGTGCCACACGCTCCTAGCTAACCTCACTTGTCAGGCAGGCGGGTGCTATGGACCTAAGAAAGAGCACCAACTTGCTGGGCAGTGGTGGCACACGCCTTTAATCCCAGCATTGGCGAGGCAAAGGCAGGCGGATCATTGTTGAGTTCGAGGCCAGCTGGTTTACAAAGTGAGTCCGGGACAGCCAAGGCTACACAGAAAAACCCTGTCTTGGGAAAAAAGAAAAAAAAGAAAAGGTGAATAGTGCCTAAGGAACAACACCCAAGGCTGTTAGATAGATAGATAGATAGATAGATAGATAGATAGATAGATAGATAGATAGATAGAAAAAACAAGATGTAAAAAGGCCTGTACTGAAAAGCAGTATGATTAAAGACTCATGGTAGAAAAAGTCCATGTCCAACTGTCCATGCTTCCCAAATTGAGCTGTAGGTCTAGCAATTCCAATCTAATTCCAGCAAGTTTTATTTTTATATTTTTATTTTATTTTAATTTAATTTTATGTGCATTGGTGTAGGGGTGTCAGATCCCTTGGAACTGGAGTTACAGACAGCTGTGAACTGCCATGTGGTTGCTGGGAATTGAACTCAGGACCTTCGGAAGAGCAGACAGTGCTCTTAACCTCTGAGCCATCTCTCCAGCCCCCAAGTTTTATTTTAAAATTTTAAGGATTTCTTTATTTTCATTTTGCGTGGGTTTGACTGAGTGTGTGTGTGTGTGTGTGTGCGCGCGCGCGCGTGCGTGCCTGTGTGTGCCTGTGTGTGGCTGTGTGACTGTGGACTCCAGAAATGGGTCCTGGGAACTGAACTCTGGTCTCTGGAAGAACAATACATGCTCTTAACTGTTGAACCATCTCTCCAGTTGCTGACAAAAGTACTTAAACACATCAACTCCCTGATCTTTTTTTTTTTTTTAAATTAAAAATCAGATATGGGGGAGACAGTAAAGCGCTTTCTCTGCAAGCATGGAGACCGGAGTTTTGAACCCTAGCGTCCACACAAAAGCTGGCCACACCCAGGGGAGGTCCTGTTATTTTGTTAAATAGACACGGTAATAAACTGTCCCCGAAGCTTTTGTTTTCATACCCGTAGACTAACGTCTCTCTCAACCATCATCAGAGACGCTTCTTTTTGCAGCAGATAGTGATTAGAACAACCAGACGACACACAGGGACCAGGAAACTGTGGAATCTACGTCATATCATCTCCCCTAAAGACTCAGGGATCATGATGGATGACTGAGCGTAATGATGGTGGACGCCCTAGCCAGTAAGGACGGATTTCCTGGTCACCGACATGAACTCAGTGGCTGCAACCGACTAAACAAGACTTGCATAAATCAAACCCTCCGAAACCCCAACATGGTTGGGACAGGGGCTCAAAAAGCCCTACCCTCATCCGAGGCGGCGCTATTGGCGACCGAAGGCTGCTCTGGGTGGGCGGGGCTTGAGAATCACCTTCCGCGGGGGGGGGCGGGGGGGGAGGGCAATCTATGCTCCGCGCAAATACAGGCTGCACTGAGTATTAGAGAGGGGTGCAAAAGCACGTGGATTTAGAGAACAGTAGGGGGTGTGGAGGTTTGAAAAATGACGGCCTCCTACAGCCAGGTGCTGATGGTAAACAGAATCCCAGCACTCAGACGTATCAAGGCCCGCCTGGTCTACAGAAGAAGATCCAGGACATCTGCGCTGCATAGAGAGACCACCTTCTCAAAAAAACAAAACACAACCAAAAAAAAGCAAAAAGCAAAACAAAACAAAAAGTGAATGAGTCCTGTGGGCTCAAATATTTGAATGTTTGGTCTTTAGGGGGTGGGACTATCAGAGGCGTGGCCTTGTTGGAGGAAGTGTGTCACTGGGGGTGGGCTTTGGGGTTTCAAATGCTCAAGCCTGGTGCAGTGTCATTCTCTCTTCCCGCTGCCTGCCCATTTGTTTCTTTTTTGTTTTGGTTTTTCCAGACGGGGTTTCTCTGTGTAGCCCTAGCTCTCCTGGAACTCTCTCTGAAGGCCAGGCTTGCTTTGGACTCAGAGATCTGCCACCTCTTGTCTCCCAAGGGCTGGGATTAAAGGCATGTGCCAGCACTGCCTGACCTAAATACTTTTATTTTTTCTTTCTTTTGGTTTTCTGAGACAGGGTTTTTTTGTGTTACCCAGGCTGTCCTGGACTCATTTTGTAGACCAGGCTGGCCCCAAACTCATGGCAATCTGCCTGCTTCTGCCTCCCCAAGTACTGGGATAGGCCTAAATAATAATAATAATAATAATAATAATAATAATAATAATAATAATAGTTATTATTATTATTATTATTTTGTTTCTTCTTTTTTCTTTTTTCTTTTTTTTTTTTTTTTGATTTTTCAAGACAGGGTTTCTCTGTGTAGCCTTGACTATCCTGGACTCGCTCTGTAGACCAGGCTGGCTTCAAACTCACAGCGATCCACCTGCCTCTGCCTCATTATTATTGTTGTTGTTGTTATTATTATTATTATTATTATTATTATTATTATTATTATTATTATTATTTTGGTTCTTCCAGACAGGGTTTCTCTGTGTAGCCTTGGCTATCCTAGACTCTCTTTGTAGACCAGGCTGGCCTTGAACTCACAGCGATCCACCTGTCCCTGCCTCCTGAGTGCTGAGATTACAGGCGTGCGCCACCGTACCCTGCTCTTCCCAGGAGTCTTGAGTGAACCCGGACCTTGGACAAGGTCGGCCAGCACTCTACCATTGAGCTACGTCCTACGTGCCCCTAATATCACCTTTTAACTCCAACAGCTGTGCACATTCGACTTTTCTACACTTACAGGCACGTTGTTTCTCAGTCTGTCTGCGCTCTCTCTCTCTCTCTCTCTCTCTCTCTCTCTCTCTCTCTGTCTCTCTGTCTCTCTCTCTCTCTCTCTCTCTCTCTCTCTCTCTCTCTCCATCACTGGATTGCGCCAGCCAAGCCCTCCAGTGTGTGGTCGATAAAAGTGGTGAGAGTGGGCAGCCTGGGCTTGTTCGTGATCTCAGAGGACTGCTTTCAATAATTCACCATTAATTATGCCTGCTGTATGTTGCTCGTACATACCTTTCATCAGATAAGAAGTTCTCTGATGTTTCTAGTTGGCCAAGAGTTTCATCATAAATCCTTGTCGAATTTTTCAAATGCTTTTTCTCCATTTGACCGATCTCCCATTTCACTGGAACATGTGAATATTAATAGCATTGCTTTTCAAGGGTTAAACCAGCCTTGCATTCCTAGAATAAACCTCCCAGTGCTGATATTTGTCAACTACCCCTTTCTACTATATAAATATGTAGGTTTCCTAATATTTTTGGTGGAGGATCCATGCACTTGCATCAGCAAAAGTGCACCCAAAAAAGCTCATCACCGAACCCCACGGCCAGTGAGATGTCTTGGGGAGAAGATCAGCTCCCAGCAGCCTTTGGTCGGTGTGTGGTAGATGCCACAGTTAGCCTCACTGAACTGCAGCTGCCTTCCAGGGCCCTGAGCTCAGCCCAGAGACCAGGAAGACAAAGCCTTCCTCCATTAACACACACACACACACACACACACACACACACACACACACCCTGCTGCATGAAGGACCTGCTTGGACCTGCCAGTAGTTAGCTTTGATGCAAGTTCCTCCCACACAGGTGAGTGTTGGGGATCACTTTCATTAGCGTTGCCAAGGCAACAAGGTAAGCATCC
Organism: Acomys minous; assembly: GCF_964271855.1. Classification (NCBI taxonomy): domain Eukaryota; kingdom Metazoa; phylum Chordata; class Mammalia; order Rodentia; family Muridae; genus Acomys; species Acomys minous. Next base: position 69,321,628 of record NC_140491.1, read on the forward strand.
AGTGTTGTCAGGGAGTGCTCTGCTTGCCTCTGTGCTCAGAATCAACTATGCTGAACTGTACTCTACTCAGAAGGGACCTGAATGCTGAGGCTCATGTCATGCCCTAACACATACACACACACACACACACACACACACACACACACACACACACACACACACGCCATCCTCTGCAGAGCCTCTTTTTCCCCTCCCCTTTGTTTTGAGACAGGTTCTCTCTATGTAGCTCTGGCTGCCTGGAACTTGCTTTGTAGGCCAGACTGGTTCTGAATTCCCAGAGATCCATCTGCCTCTGCCTCCCGGGTGCTGGGCGCCCAGCCATTCTTTGACTTTTGTTCTTGTTATTCTGAGTTTCCAAGATTTCTGCTTTGCTGTATGTCATTAATTTTTGTTAAGTTTCCAACCGTCGTTTCATCATCACTTGGGCTCTTGCCCTTCCTTCCTTCCTACCTCCCCTTGGGCTTGTGTAGCCACCAATAACCTCAAACTTCTGATCCTCCAGCCTCTGCTTACCTAGCACTGGGATTACAGACATGGACCACCACAACGGATTTATGTGATGTGGGGACAGAATCCAGAATTTCTTTCTTTCTTTTCTTTTTTCTTTTTTTTTTTTAAGATTTGTTTATTTATTATGTATATAGTGTTCTGCCTTCATGTAACACCTTCAGGCCAGAAGAGGGCACCAGATCTCATTATAAATGGTTATGAGCCATTACGTGGTTGCTGGGAATTGAACTCAGGACCTTTGGAAGAGCAGCCAGTGCTCTTAACCTCTGAGCCATCTCTCCAGACAGGAACCCAGGATTTATTGCATGCTAGAGAAGTGCTCTATCAACTGAGCTACACGCCTAATCCTCCTTACCTCAGCCCCATTTTCTTCCTTTCTTTAAAAATTTTATTTATTTATCGTATATATTCAGTGCTTTGCCTGCATGTACACCAGAAGAGGCACCAGATCTCATTATGGATGGCTGTGAGCCACCATGTGGTTGCTAGGAATTGAACTCGGGACCTTTGGAAGAGCAGCCAGTCCTCTTAACCGCTGAACCATCTCTCCAGCCCCATTTTCTTCAAACACCCTGCATCCCTGCATAAGCCAGGTTGGCTCTGAATTCCTGGTCCTCCTGCCTCTGTGTCCCAGGTGCTAGGATTACAGACATGGACCACTATGCCTGGCACTGACCACCTCTTCAGCTCCATCCATCTCGCACCTCCTTCTGATACTCCCACACTGCTCTGCTGTTTCTTCAGAACTCAGCCCTTTGTTCCCAGGTCCCCTGTTGTCTCCCATATATTTCCGCTTCTTTTGTGACTATTTCTGTGGACACACGGTGACACTCCAGCTCCTCACTACACAGTGTCTACCGTACTGTCGGGCCCACCAAAGTCGCTGTGCACTTGGGATATGGCCGACAGCCTCCTAGGCTTCTTTCAGATCCTTCAGATTCCTCGAACCTCCCTGCTTCCACCGCTCATGCGCTCCACACCCTCTAGCAGATCCTTTCCTCTGTCCATCACGCTTACTGTAAATTCCCTGATTGGTTCCTCCAGCACCTGTCTTATCTGAGGCCCGTTCCCATCCTTGGCTTTGTCTCCTCAGACTGCGTTTCTCCCTCTCCTGTGGCACACCTTGCTGTTCTGTTGGGTACTAGAGCAGATGAGTCAGGCACTCAGAGCTGAAGAAGCTGGAGTCATTAATCCCTTTCTGGGGGACCTAGTGTTTCTGTGGCTGAGAGCTGGCCTGGCTTCCCTGCCTGCTGTGCCTGAGTCGCTCTGCCCGTGGGTTTATCTCCCTTTGCCGTCCTCGATGACATCCATGTGTCTTCCTCAGAGTGTGTCCAAAACTTTCTCAGCTGCTCCCTGGGATGATACTGCAGGCTGGTCACTATGCTGGGGACACGGAGAGATGGGAACCTTCTGCTATCTTCAGGTGACACGTCCAACCTGGGCAGCTGCTGGGGGTGGTGGTGGTGGTAGTGATTTCCCTCTGCTTCTGTGAGTTCAAGGCCAGCCTGGTCTACAGAGCGAGTTCCAGGACAGTCAGAGCTACACAATGACCCTCTATCTCAAAAGAGAAAAAGAAAAGGAAAAAGAAAGTGGCTCCAGATAGCAGCTGGGGTTGCCAATTTTTCACTGGGACAAAACCTTCAACACAAACAAACCAGGAGAGGTAAAGTTTGCTTTGGGGCCATGCTTTTGAGGGTTCACGTACCATGGCTGCTGGTACCACAGCTACTGGTACCACGGCTGCTGGTACCACGGCTGCTGGTACCATGGCTGCTGGTACCATGGTGTTCAGGTCCAACAGATGTTGGCAGAGCATGATAGTGGAAGAGCCAGGGAGGAGAACCAAAGAGACAGAGGGAGGATGTAGGGACGTGATGGGCCCTGGAGAGCTGGGAATAGTGGAGGACAGGCGTGGGGGGTCAGCAAGACAGTTGGGGGGCAGGAGGGGGCAAGTCCTTTCATCTGATGACCTAGGCTTGATCCTAGGGGCAGACATGGTGGAAGGAAAGAACTGATATGTTGAGGATGATTTGGTGTATTTTGATGTTAATTACAGTTTGTTGTCTCTGTGACCCAACTTTGGTTTAATGAAAAGCCATCCCCACCTGGGCAGGGCAGGAGATAGATGGGGCTAGAAGAGAGAGGAATTCTGGGAAGAAGAAGGACCACCACCAGAAGGAGAGAGACCTAAAGTTAAAAAAAAAAAAGGACTACCATGGGTTAGCTGGAGGAGAAGCACATGGCCGGCGTGGAGGGAAAATCTGGCCAGGTGAAAAACATGAACAAGTATATGGGATTATAGATGAGAGATAGCTGGATAGAAGTCATTAGAAACAGATGACATGAGATTAAGGCAGGGATCCCATGCCTGATGCCATGCTATGAAAAGTAGTTTAAAAGATTAATATCTGCCCTGCCCCAGGTTAACTAAGGATATTTTAAAATATAACAAGTGTCTGTGTCTTGATTGCTTACTAGCTATGCCTATAGGTAACAGAGATAATTTTAAAAACAATACTGATTACTCCTAGAAGTTACCCTCTGACCTCCAACACAGCCATGTGCTGCAGGTCTGCACACCAACACACATATTAACACACTACATTTTTTTTTACTTTTTATTTTTTGGTTTTTCGAGACAGGGTTTCTCTGTGTAGCCTTGGCTGTCCTGGACTCGCTTTGTAGACTAGGCTGGCCTCAAACTCACAGTGATCCGCCTGCCTCTGCCTCCTGAGTGCTGGGATTAAAGGCATGTGTCATCACTGCCTGGCAACACACTAAATTTTTTTTAATCTTTTTTTTTTTTTAATAAAACATGTGGGTGTGTATGTTGTAATCTCAGTACTGTTGAAGTGAAGGCAGGAAGAGCTCCAGGCTCACTGGTCAGTCAGGCTAACCTAATGGGTAAGTTCAAGGCCAGTGAGGGACCATGTCACAGAAGGAGTAAGAGGAAGAGGAAGAGAAGAAAGAGGAGGAGGAGGAAGAGGTTCTATGAGTTCAAGGCCACCCTGGTGTACAGAGCAAATTCCAGGGCAGCCAAGGCCACACAGAGAAACCTTGTTTTAAGAAAACTCAAAGAAGCCAGGCGGTGGTGGTACACACCTTTAATCCCAGCACTCGGGAAGCAGAGGCAGGCAGATCACCAGCCTGGTCTACAAAGGGAGTCCAGGACAGCCAAGGCTATACCAAGAAACCCTGTCTCGAAAAATCAAAAGCAAAACCAAACCAAAAAGGAACAAAAAAAAAAAAAAGAAAGAAAGAAAGAAAGAAAGAAAAAGAAAAAGAAAAAAAGAAAAAAGAAAAAAGAAAAAAAAGAAAGAAGAAAAGAAAGGAAAAGGAAAAAACCTCAAAGAACAAAATCCAAAAATCCTAAAATACTTAGGCTCGGCATGGTGACACACGCCTTTAATCCCAGCACTCAGGAGGCAGAGGCAGGCAGATCACTGTGAGTTCAGGGACAGCCTGGTCTACAAAGTGAGTCCAGGACAGTCAAGGTTACACAGAGAAACCCTGTCTCCGAAACAAACAAAAACAAAACCAACCAAACACATGCATGTGCACCTAAGCATACACATAAACATGTACATAAAAATACACACCAGTGTATTAGCGCCCACACGTTCATAAAAAGAAGAAGACATTCCATGGGTATTCTCAGCCCCAGGGCAGCCGCCTCTGCCCTACCTGGACACTGAACATGTCCCTTTTGGCCTCAGGACCTCCAGGGCTAGTTCCAGGCGTCCACTTTGACCTCTGGAGTTTGGACAGGACAAATTCAGCACCAGCTGCCAGTAGGTGCCGGGGACTCCACCCACATTTCCTGAAGGTCTCCAGAGCAAGCAGGCCAGTGGAATTGCCCGTACTGATGATCTAGACTTGACAGACCCTGAATAAGGTAGAAAAGTCACCACCGAGAGTGATTCTCAGAAGCTGCCAAGCTTGAGAATGCCTTGTCCTGGCTCCACGCCCCCAAGCTGCCAGGCACACTGTGAGTATGCGACAACCATCTGCATAATTAAAACAAATTAGTGATGCCTGGAGAGTCTGGAAGGCTCTGGAATCAACGTGTATCTTCCTGGACATTGGGAGTTCAATTGCAACTGAGGGTAAGAGTCAGTCCTATGCCCTGTGTGAGCACATGCGAGGCCCTGAATTTGGTCCCCAGTGCCAAAGAAAGTCAATCAGTCAATCAATATCTCTATCTGGGCCAGTTTGACACTCGTTTTCTGATGACTCGGTAGTTGAGAGCATTAGACTTTGGGGGGAGGACAGGCTGCTATTCTCTAGACTGTAGAGAGTTAGGGGGCAGTCACGGGGTGGGGGTGGGGGCAGAGGGCACTTAGGTTGGGAGGCCATTCAGTTTTCTGGCCAAGCTGCAGTTCCCTGTTCTGTAAGGGGGGGCGGGGTGATGGCGAGACTGTCTCACAGAGACATTGTTACCTCTCAGAGAACAGCACCCTGCCTGGGTTATCCTGTGCTCTGCATACAGTCCTGGGAACTGGACAGAGGCAGTGGCTAGACAGGCAGGGATACAGGGGGTCTGAGGCCCTGCGCAGAGATGGAGGGACAGGAGGGCTGTTACAAAAACACAGTCCAGGCAGAAAGATGGTCCAGTTGATAAAGCCCTTGCTCCCCAAGTATGTGGACCAAAGTTTGGGCCTCCAGAGGCCACATAGATGTGAGGTCAGCGTGGCATCCTGGCCACCATTTCAGCCTGGGGAGGCAGAGACAAGACATGGGGCTCCCAGAGTGAGCTGGGTAGGGAGACTGGCCCAGCTGTGGTTTCACCAGCAGGTCTTGCCTCTGGAAGAGGGATCGAGGCTGATTCCAAACTTTGACCTCGGGTCTCCACCTGCACACGCACCACATGAGCATATGCACCCACATGCGTACACTCATGGAAATGAAAAAATATGGTGGTTGGAATGAAAAAAAGGACCAGACAATGCTAACACCATTAATACTTGGTAGGGTGGGCACTTCTAAACTACTTGACAGGGGCTACCTCTCACATCACTCTCATTCCCAACTGCTTCTACCTCAAAGAATGGGGAAACTGAGTCACAGAGCTCTGAAAGATCTCACCCGGGGAACCATTCCAGCACACAAGCGACCTAAACTTAGTAGCTACTGCAAACAAGGGGTTAATTTTCTCACATCACAGAGTGTGAAAATAGATGGGTATCTGTGGGCCTTGGCTGTGTGTAGGGTGTATGTGTGTGTGTGATGTGCATGTGAGTGTGAACAGGCCATGAGGGAATGTATGTGCAAGTCAGCGCTCAAGTTCCCAAAGTCTGTGGTCTCTGGGACCTGAGGATCAAACTTAGTCCATAGCTTAGCATTTTTACTACAGTTGCCAAGGATCCACACTTAGTCCAGCTTACCACCTTCTGCATCGGCAGCCCTAAGGCCTTGGGCCTCCACTGACGTCTGCACTCTATACTCACATGCACACATGGATAATTAAAACTAATAAAAATAAGTGTTTGTTTGTTTGAGATAGGGTCTCTCTCTATAGTTGTGTTTTGTTTTGTTTTGTTTTTTCCTGGTCCTGGAACTCACTATAATAGACCAGACTGGCCTCAAACTCACAGTTTGCCTCTGTCTCTTGAGTTCTGTGAATAAAGGCATCTACTGTATCAGGCATCTTACAACTGTCTGTAGCTCCAGCTGCTGGGATTGGATGCCTCTGACCTCAGCAGGCACACACACACTAGCCTGAGCGCGCACGCGCGCGCACACACATGCGCACCCACACACCCACACACTCACACACACACTAATACAAAAATTTTTTTGAGGCAGGGTTTCTCTGTGTAGCCCTGGTTGTCCTCGACTTGCTTTGTAGACCAGGCTGGCCTCGAACTCACAGTGATTCATCCGCCTCTGCCTCCCGAAGAGCTGCGCAAATCCCAGCACTTGGGAGGCAGAGGTAGGTGGATCGATCGCTGTGAGTTCGAGGCCAGCCTGGTCTACAAATCTAGTCCAGGACAGTCAGGGCTACACAGAGAAACCCTGTCTCAAAAAAAAAAAGAGAAGAAAAAGAAAAATTAAAAATACTTTTTAAAGAAAACGTTTACTTTGTGTATGTGCGTGTGAGCTGAGCATGTGTCAAAGGACAACCTGAGGGCGTCAGTTCTCCCCTTACTGCATGCGTGCCCCACGGATCAAGCTCAGATCGTCAGGCTTGGCTGCAAGCACCTTTACCAGTTGAACCACCTCGCCAGCATTTGTTGTTGTTGTTGTTTTAGTGTAACGAACTTGATGGCATTTTCCATAAATGGAAAATTTCAGGAATATGTTGTCTTCTGTGCCTTGCCACAGACATCAGTTACTTTGGTGTGTTGGGTTAGGGTGGATTGAGATAAGTCATGCCAAGTGCTTAAAATAGCACCGGGTGCTTACCAAAGAGAAATTATATTATTGCTGTGGTTGTTTTTCATTCCGACCATTCCTTATTTACTGTTTTCCATTTTCAGGTAGAGATTCTTTCATTTATCCCCATTTTGCAGATGAAGATGCATAGAAGGGAAGTAAGTGGCTGCCCTGCTTTTCTTAAAGTAGAATCTGCCAAGAACTGGGCTTGGAGGCACACCTGTGGTGCCATGGGCATTTCCTCATAGGTCCCAAGGGATCTTTGGGGAGGAGAGCCATGCTAGAGGGAACAGCCTGGGTGTCTCTATAGAGCCTAAGCTTGGTCCCAGCACCAGAGGTCTCATGAAAGGCAAGTTTATTATTTCCACTCTGTGGCCGAAGCCGAGAAGCCATGTGCACAAGACAGCCCTCAGACAGAAGCCGTCTGTCATCCACCCACGGCCACAGCACCTAGTAGACCAGGCGAGGGGACCATCAGAGTAGGGCAGGTTGCCATTGCTTATGGCTCCTCATGCTGCTGTTCTGAGAGCTCAAGAACTGGCTTTACCCTGCGAGCTCCAGGCTGCCCAGGACCTGACAAGCACCAAAGAGCAAACCTGAGACCTGCAGGATTCCCAGGAAGCAGGTGAGGCAGATGATTTGGACACATGACACAGTTCCTCCTTTTCAGCCTTCTGCTTTGGGGATGAGGGGGCCACTGCAGAGAAGCTGCCCTAGAAACTGGAAGCCCTTCAGGGAAGGTACTGGAAAACAAAAACAAAAAGAACAGGAAGGCTGAGGGGATGGAGCTGGGCCAGTATGGAAAAGGGACTCTGGGAGAAAGGGGCTGTGGTTGGCTTGGGAAGGGCTCCTTGATGCCCAGAATGGTGGCTGCCACCTTAATTCCAAGGCATCCAGTTTCCTCTCCCCATCTTTTCCTCCCTGCTCTCTCACTGCAGGATCATTTTGCCTGTACCCCCACTTCTGTATCTGAACTCCGTGTTCTTCAGCAGTTCCTCCGACTACAGAAGGTCTTAGTCCTGGCTTCTCCTGAAACCCCACCTTTGCTTCCTTCTCCCAGCCTGGTGTCCCCATCTCCGATGGATGCTCACTTACCTGTAACCTTCCAATTCTGTGTCTCTGTCTCTCTCCTTCCCCGCCCCCCCTACTCCTCCGCCCCCCCCCCGCCTCCTCCGCGCCCCCCCCCCCCCGCCCCCGTCTCTCTCTGTTCCTGTCTCTCCACCTCTGCGCCCTCTGCCTCCAGAAGTTGTGTCAATCTATCATTGCTTCTCCTGTTTTCCCAGTCTCCTCCTGAGTTTCCAATGGGCAGTCAGGATAGTGGCCTAAGAGGGATGGGTGTGGGTATGGGGGGAGGGGGTGTCAGGACACCCTAGGTAAAAGAGTCACGTAGCTCCCGGGCGCGCGCGCCCAGGAAATTCTAGTGCTGGTCAACTGTCTGCCCAGGCGCCAGCTCAGGTTCGACGTGGGTGCCCCGGGCCACGCTTTTGTCTCCAACTGGCCTCAGAGGCTAATTAGTTAGGGCATGGAGATGGGGCTGGGAGGAAGACCGGTCTCTGCTCTCCTGGCCACAGCCCGACATTGACCACGACACTCAGCAGGCCTGCTTGCTCAGTCACATCCGTTGAAGACTGGCCCTGTGGCGAGGGTTCCCACTCAGCTTGAGCAGTCCGTTGCGCCTTTGTCCGCGCCCGCAGGGGCGCCCTGGAGCTACGGGAGCAGGGTGGGGGTGGGGTGAGGGTGGGTAGGGCGGGGGTACACCTGGGCCCCTATAAAGAGAGCATTTTCTGGGCTACTGTGGGGATAGAGAGGAGAGAGATTGAGACTTAGAGGGCAAGAGAGAAACTGGGTTGAGGGGAGGTGGAGGGGAGTGGCGGAAGCCTAGAGGGGTTGAGAAAGGCGGGAGCGCAGTGCGAGAAAGAGGCGCGCGACGACCAGGAGGCTGGGGCGAAGCTTAGAAGTGAGGCGGAGTGGGGGAGCGCCTGGAGCCACAGGCAATCGCAAGGAGCTGGCGGGAGCCGGCGAGGCCGGATGGTCAAGGGACAGCAAGGGAGCAGCGAGTGGCTCTGCAGCGCAGGGCCGGGGTACACAAGACTGGGTCCAGGCAGGGGTTCCGGACACAGATCCGCCGCATTCTTCTCTTTCTTGTCCCCCACCCCCTTCTTCGGGCCCATTCCGGCCGATCGATACCTGCGCGGGACCTGCCCCCGCCGCTAATATCTTTTTAATGAGTTCTCGGGGCTTAAAGCCAGCGCGATCTGCCCTCCAGGGTGGATTTTCCCCCGGCAGATGTTTCGGAGGAGGCGGCGCTCTGATGCCCTGGTGGGTGGGGGTAGGAGACTTTCTTCTAAAGTTCAAAACCGGAGCATTTTCTCTGGGGCCCCCCCAAAATGTATTTCTCTGCGGACAATGGGCTTCTTTTCTCCTAGCGCCTCCGGGACGGGAGGGGCGGGACCCATAGAGTTGGCCCCGCCTGACGGACTAGCGCCCTGGGCTCTGGGGCTGGGGAGTAACGGCGCTGACAGGAGCTGAAACTCGGCCTATGCTGCCGAGGTCCAGATGCACAGCGCTGGCCCAAGCTGGGCGTCCAGGAGCAAAGCCCAGTCGCACTGAGGGGAACCGACCTGCCTTGCAGGCTGGTCTTGAGCAGCTCCCCGCTCTTCTGGTCTCGCAGTTGCCGACACTGAACCCGAAAGAATGTGTTCTGGCGACTGGAGGGGATGCAAGAACCATCTCCCAGCTCGCACCTCTGTCCTAGTCCCTACCGCTCTCTGTCAGAGGCAACAAGTTGGAATTAGCCAGGCCTGGCCGGCTGCGGGGTCCTGAGACGCTCTTGGTGCACCTTGGCCCAACTACCCTTCCTGACCTCTCCACCCGGTTCTGCCCCGTCTTTCCACACCCCACTCGGGGTCCCTTAGCTCGTGGGTCTGTTGACCGGCCGCTGCCTCTCTTATCCTGGCTCCCGTGGGCTGGGGGCTGGGGCACGGGCGGCAGGGATGACCTCCGAAGAGCCGCGGCCGATTGATTCGTTCCGCCCAGAGCCCGGGCCGAGTGAATGCGGCTCGGGCGGCGGCGGCGGCGGCGGCGGCAGCAGCAGCAGCAGCAGCAGCGGGGATAAAGATGTTGTCCCTGAAAAAGGGGTGGGGGTGGGTGAGGAGCGGGAAGCGGGGCCATTCACTCCTGGCCCGGCCCCTCGGGAAGCCTCTGCGAAGAAAGAGGGCCGGGGTCTATTCAAGCCCTACGAGCCGCCCACAATGGGCCGATATACTGGGGGCCTCTCTATTAACGCCCATGAATATTAAAGAGATCTTCGAGCGGCAGCCCGCGGGCGCGATCGACGGGGCGGGGGCGGTGCCTTGGAGCTCCGACCCGGCCGGGTCCAGGGGAGGGGGTTTCGCGCAGGCACACTCGGCGCCTGGGTCCCAGAGAAGCGGTTCATCCACTGTGAACCCTCAGGGTTTCTCCTCCACTCAGGCAGATGCGGGCTCAAGGGCCTTACTTTCCGATCATAGTGGTCTGTCCTCTCTACAGGGTTTGATTTTGGGGGTGCGTGGGGGTCAGGTGGCACTATCACTAAGCCAGAAGCTCAAAATGCGAGAGCGCAGCGACTACCCCTCAGGTGCGTGGCACCCCAGCTAGGAGGTAGTTTAGGTTCCCGTCTCCCCTCTAGCATACTCTCCCCAGGTTTGGGAGATCCTGAGGAAAGTAATGGGGCGCACTGGTCACAACATCAGCCTTCGGTCCTTTTGTCTTTTGACTTCGATCTTTGGACTGGAACGCGAATTCGCCCTAAGCAAGAAGGACTCTGGGACCTGGGAGATTTTCACAGTAGAGTGTAGCCAGGGAATTGTTATTAAAAACAAACAAACAAAACAAAACAAATCCTCCGCAGCTCCGAGGAAAACCACCCAATGCAAAAAGTGACAGACAGGCTGAAAAGAAACCTCAGCACAAAGTCTAACTCAAACCACTGTCGGCAGGAGCCCAGAGTCCCGGAGAAGAGAAGAGCTGTCCCCAGGATGCTTTGCCACCCTCAGTCCGCTTTAGTCTCCCGCAAGCGCTGAGACAGAACGGCGGAGTTGGAAGCTGAGCACCCAGTCCTGGCATTCTTTGGCCCAGCTCAGACTCCTCTACCACTTAGGCTTCCCAGACGCCAAGATCCAGGCGCCGGTCGGATTCCCTTGCTACCAAGCCATTGGAGCCCCGCTCTCTCCGCCAGACTGGAACCCTCCACGAGCCGATTTAACTCACCGGCGGCATCTGCTAGGAACCCCTACTCACCGGCAGCGCTTGCTCCTCTGCAGCGCTGCCCTCTGCTGGCGCCCTGCCCGTTGGTCCCTCTCCCTGCCCGGTACACCCACTCTCCTCTGGGCTCCAGGGGTTCTGCATCTGAAGACCTCTTAACGCCGCCTTCGTGCTCTAGTCTCCCACCTGCCGGGATGAGGATGCCAGGGACCAACTGGTTCCAACTGGGTTATAGAGACCTGGGATCCCGTGATTGCCAGGATAGAGAGAGACAGGCTTAGCGTTGGCGAGCTGGTGGTGGAAAAGGTTCTTATCCTAGGGACAGTAGGGTCTGGGTCGCTGCGCTGGCAGCGCTACCCACTCCCAAGTCCCAGGGCTTCGAAGGCCTGAAGAGTGAAGTCTTCACTATCCCGTAGAGACCTAATACAAGAACTCGCGCTTCCAGCCTGCAGGCTCCGGAACTTTCCATTGCACCATCTGAAATTGCAGCGGTGCAGTGGGGTGGGAGGGGTGGGGGTGGGGTGGGGGAGAGTGCCGAGGAGTTATGCTGTTGGGAGAGGTGTCCCCAGTGTCCCTCCAATGTGGTTCTTTGGGGCGGGGGGGGGGGCGGGGGAATCTTGAGGCTGTCCAGGAGGCTTCAATGCACGCAGGAAGCCAGCCGTGGCCTTCCAGACTTAGCAACTATTTCTGAAAAGGTACGGAACTGGCTCCCAGGTGCTTTGGAAAGACTGTATAGAATCCACTGGTGGGGTGAGGTGGAATAGCGGGAAGTGGGAATAAGGAAGAGAAGGGAGCCAGGAAAGAAAGAAAGGGCATGAAGAGATCAAAAAGGCAGAGGGGATGCATGGCTGTTTCCTAGGATGACAGTCCCAGCAGCTGGATTCGAAAGCAGAGTCCAGCAGATGGGTTTGTCCCGGGCTGCTAGCAATTTCAGAGGCACTTTGGGTCCCTGCAATTCCCACCTTACACTGGTCCAGGGTATCCCACAGATGCGATTATCTGATGGCAAGCGTGGAAGTGGGTCAGCCCTTCACTACCCCCACCCCAACTTAGTACTCCTAAGGCTAGGAGTCTCACTGCCTACCAAGCCGTCCTCCGACGGCGATGCCGGTGGTTCTGCCTCCGCAGCCCTCTGTGCAGGCAGAAGTTTTGCACGGGCTGTGCTAGACAAGCGGAGCTGATGGGGATCCCCGTTTGAAGCGAAGCGCGCCGGCACCGGTAGCACTGCTAGAGCAGGAAGGAGATCTGCAGCACCCGAGAAGGAGCAACGGGCTTTGGCTTGCAATGGCAGCTTAGGGCGTGAAGCCTCTAAGAGTCCAGGGGAGAATGGGGGACCAAGGGGAGGTGAGGGCTAGACAGAGAACTAGGCTTGGTCAAAGAGAGCAGCACAGTGCCGGCAGCTCAGGGAGTGGCACGCAAAGGTAGGCAGGAAAAAGCTTGGCCGGGAGAACTGTAGTGACTCGGAATCTAGCCTGGGACAGGTGGGCGCGGGGACCCGCGGGGCTAGCAGCCATTCATCCCCGCCTCTTGCCCCAGTCTAGTCCCTGGAGTAAGGGCGAGCCTCGCTGCGTAGCATCCCCTATTCCAACCCCTCCTCTTCTGGCCGCGGGCTGAGCCTCCCTCCCTGTCTGGAGCTTCCCACGGGGAGAGGAGGAGGAGGGGGAGGAGGAAGGATCGGAGGGGAGGGAGGAGCAGAGGGGAACTATTCTGAGCGGCCCGCACACTGCCCCCGCCCCTCGCGCTGTCGGTGAAGGCTCCTTCGAGCCTGGCCGGGTACAAGTCTGTCCTTCGACGTCAGGGGGTCATTAATAACCAATTAGGAGGGTCACTGCGGCTCCTATAAAGGAGCCGAGATTTTGTCAAGGGGAGGACGATCCTGGCTGGGTGTGCAGAAGGCGAGTGGGGAATCGAGAGCCTTTGGTCGGTGTTTCTCTGCAGCCACCCGCCTCCCACCCATCTCGCACCCCTCCTGGTACCCGCCCCTGTCTCCACCCGCGGACTTCCAGCCCTTTCCGTGCCACCTCTGCCATCTCTGCAGATTTTTTTTTTTTTTAAATCTCCGGCTTGGTTCACCTTCCTCCCAGCCACCCCCTTGCCACTCACTAGCTAGCACATCCTGCTCCTCTTCCTCCACCTCCCTCGTTTTGTGCCGCACTCCTCTCTTCTCACTCCTGCGCTCCGTCTTCGTTCGTTGCCCACCTCTCCGAAGTCCACCCAGTCGTCCTTCCGCGGCGCCGCCGGCGAGCCCCTGGCCGCCCATGATGGGCTCTGTGCTCCCAGCTGAGGCCCTGGTGCTCAAAACAGGGCTGAAGGCTCCGGGGCTGGCGCTGGCCGAGGTCATCACCTCCGACATTCTGCACAGTTTCTTATATGGCCGATGGCGCAACGTGCTGGGCGAACAGCTGCTCGAGGACAAGAGCCACCACGCCAGCCCAAAGACTGCCTTCACCGCCGAGGTCCTGGCGCAGTCCTTCTCTGGAGGTGAGTCGCCCCGTCGGGGCTCCTCCGCTCTTCCTGGCCACCCTCAATTATCGGGCTAGCGGCGCGGTAGCCAGATGGGGAACACAGGGTCTGGGACTGCTCTCCCCAACCAGGATGCTCTCCCTGATCAGCGCACCTCAGTTTTTGGTCAAACACTGAAGCAGAACAGTGTCACCCAGCAATGCTCTAGGATCAAATCCCAACGACCAGGACGACCTACCTCGGTCAGCCCAGGCTCGCTAGCATCTTCTCTCCCTTCCCCACCCTCCAGCCTGGAGCTGGCGGTTTCCTTGGCATTAAAAGCCTTACTGGGCGTGTAATAGCAGTTGACTCAAAAAGAAGGGGTTTTAAATTCATTTGGTTAACTTGGGCTTGACCCGCGAAAGTTCCCACTTAAACCCAAAACTTTAAAAGACAGCCGGGGCCAGGGAAGGGGCGGAGGGCGGGCAGGCCGGAGAGAAAAAGCCGCAGAGAGCGAGGGAGAAAAAAAGAGAGCGAGGAAAGTTTCTTTTCTTTAAGATGTCTCAAGTTCTTATTCCTCATTCGTCACCCCGCAAACAATATCTTTCCCCAGCGCTGGCGTCTCTGAGAGTCGCCCTCTCTTCCCCTTTAAGATTGCGGTTCCTCCCTTAATTTACCGTGAACACTAATTCCACTTCCATTCACGCTATGTCAACCATCTAATCCTCCCTTTTTGTAAGGGGAATTCCTCGGCCCCTTTTAAACAAGTCCCCTCCGCATTGAGATACAATTTACTGCTACAGCTTTCTTCCAGGGCTAATGAATTTAGAATTAGCAATTTCTTTCGAATGGAGCCGAATGAATGCGATCACTTTAACAGCGTGACAAATTGCCGGCCGCTCCGCAATGGACACCGTTTAACCCCCCTTTTCAGCCGGCCGGCTCGCCGGGTATTTTCCCAGGTAGCTTAGAGGGGAACCTTGTAAGACACGGAGGCCGCCCCTGTACGCCTCGCCGCTCCCACCCCTGCCGCAGAGGGGCCTAGGGATCCTCTGGGGCCTAGGGACCACTGGTTCTTCCTCGCCCATGAAAGCGACTTCAGAGCTCGCCTGATCCGGGTGCCGCCCTCCCTGGCACCCTAGAGCTTGGGGGCTAGAGAGGGACACCAGCATGCCAGGGAGAGATCACACAGGGAGCTCCGAGCTCAGTTTGCAAAATCAAGTTTTTCTGCGCGAGTGCTGTCTTCCGAGCTGGGGATCTGTCCCCAGCGCTGACCGCGTCCAGGAGATGCGCAGTGAGCCCAGAGTCACCAGAGGAAGACTGAGTGAAGAGTCCCGGGTTGGACGTTAACCGCTTCGCCAGACCCGGCCTCAGTTTCCCAGTCTGTAAACACAAGGCGGTTTCAGTGCCTCTTACATTTTTCCTCCATAGAAGGTTGTAGCTGTTTGAAGAATTTGTGGAGTGACTTTTAGAAAGGAGCTCCAAGGACTGATGACATAGCTCGGCGGCAGATCGCTTCATGCACAAGGGTTTGGGTTCGAGCCCCAGCAACTCTCTGCCCACAGTAAAAAGAAATAAATGAAACCGGATGCACCGCTTGCTTACGGCGGCGCACCCGTGGAGAGAGTCGCCCGAGTTAAGGCTGCAAGTGCTTGCAGGCGCCGTGTAGGGCGAGAGCGCGTCCTGGATGGGAAAGGCAGGGCAGGGCAGGGCCTTGTCTGCGCAGGTAGCAGGTACTAAATGATTCCTCTAACCCCTGCAGAGGTGCAGAAACTGTCTAGCCTGGTGCTGCCGGTGGAAGTGATCATCGCCCAGAGTTCCATCCCTGGTGAAGGCCTTGGCATCTTCTCCAAGACATGGATCAAGGCAGGCACGGAGATGGGCCCCTTCACGGGTCGCGTCATTGCCCCGGAGCATGTGGACATTTGCAAAAACAACAACCTGATGTGGGAGGTAGGCCGGAGCTTCGCAAAGGGAATCCGAATGGCAGGTGGGCTGGCCCTCTCCGAAGGTGTCGAAGGTGTCGTAGCCACTGGTGTCAGAAAGGAACCTTCTCTGGCCCCTCCTGGAGCGTCAGTTGTCTCCGCGGGGCCTCCGATGTTATTTCCTTTTTAACACTCCCTGGGATGAGACTCTCCTGGTGGCCCTGGAGTTTTTCTCTGCCAATGGGTTCTTTTCCTTGTGCCGGCTTTGAGAAATATCTGACCCTTCTTGCTTCCCAAGCCTCCGCCCCCCCGCCCACCGCCAAAAAAAGCAGGGCTGTTGTTACCCAGACTCCACAGATAGTGCCGAGATCCAGAGCGGTTCTGATCTTCCCAGAGCTGGGAAGAATGGGTCTCTGGGAGGGGGGCATGGTGAAGTGTGCCTAGGATGGAGGAAAGTGTATGCTGGGTGCCTTCTGACACTAGGTTTCCCAGTCCAGGACCTGATAGCATCCAAAATAACCACGCCTGACCTGATGTTGAGTCAGCAGTCTGATTCCCAAGCCTGGGAGCTGTGAGCTCATCTCCTCCGCCCTTCTCATTTCGCAGAAGGAAATGGGTACCTGAAAGGCTTCCATGCCTGGCCTTTTGACTTAGCCCACCTCCAACAGTGTTGGTTGCTAGGGAGTGTCCCCCCCCCCCCCCCGCCAGGACAAAGCTGGCCCAGTAGTGCCCTCCTCCACTGATCTCCCCCCCCCCAAGACCTGCACACCCACAGTAGCCAGATGTAGCTAGATCTCATTCCGTCCCCTGCTGCCACCTTCGCAGCCCCACCTGGCAGGAGCCCAGGGTAATACTGTGCAGCTGTTCACAGGAACTGGCTGAAGAGAGCAGAGAGATGACCCCAGACCTTTGTTTTCTCCCTCCCCTGGACACCTGGGCCTACTGTGTGTAGTCCTTTGACCTCTGGGGACCCTTAGCCGCTTCACAGAGGGGCTTAGGCTAGGCCAAGAGAGCCCAGTAAGCTAGACTTGCCACCCAAGCTCCCATGTGTGTCCTTCTCCGAGGCCCTGCCCTGTACTCCCCAGTGCTCTGTAAGCGAACCTCCTCACACTCAAGGACAGGCAGCAGCAGAGCAGAGCGTGCTACCCACTTAGGGATCTCTTTTTCTTCTAGGGGTGGAAGGACCCAGTTACTCAGGGACCCAGGACCCATGGGGCCCTGAAGACCGACCCCCTATTTATACTGTGCCCCTAACCTCCCTTTCCTGGACTGGAAGGCATAGAGGACAATAATAGCTTTATCCGCTTCCCAGAGCTGTATGTTGGGAGAAAGGAGACCATCTACAGATGGGTCTGGCCTGGGCCACAACATGTGGCATGGCCCTGCCCCGCCCCATCACGGCTCCTCTTGTGCCTAGGTGTTCAACGAGGATGGCACAGTCCGATACTTCATCGATGCCAGCCAGGAAGACCACCGAAGCTGGATGACCTACATCAAGTGTGCCCGCAATGAGCAGGAGCAGAACCTGGAGGTGGTGCAGATAGGCACTAGCATCTTCTACAAGGCCATAGAGGTAAGCCATGTGCTGTTGTACAGGGGCGCCATAGAGGTATGCGATGTGCTATTATACAGGGGCACCACAGAGGTATGCGATGTGCTGTTATACAGGGGCGCCACAGAGGTATGCGATGTGCTGTTGTACAGGGGCGCCATAGAGGTATGCGATGTGCTGTTATATAGGGACAGATGAGGACATGTCATGGTGAGGAGTGTGCAAACACAGCAGTGTCATGGGACCAAGGAAGACAGAAGGACATTATTACTGGCCTACCTGGCTCTGGCTGGATGTAGGGCTGAGGTTCAGGGGCCATGACTGCCAAGGCTGTGCCCTGTGTGGGAAACTAGAGGATGGAGCTTATGCTTTGATGCTGGGGTGAACATCTTAGATACAGCAGAGAGTGTGCAGGGGCTCAGAAGGCAGAGCAATAAAGAAAGCAGGACACCAGGTGGAAACCGCCTGGGGACCGCACTTGGGAATGATACAGGCCACATCCATATGGTTCAGCTATGCGTCCTCCCCTCATTCCTCTTGCCGGGGACTGGTGGCTGCGGTGTGCGGCTCACTAGTCAGCCTCAGCCATAGCTCCCTGTGATAGGCTTCTCACATACCCACCCTCACACACCTTCACGAGGAGGGGCTTTGTGAGTTCATCCACAGTTCATGACAGGGACATGAAAACCTCTTATTCCTTTGAAGGCTTAGAGCCCTGAACCATCTCTACAGGGGAGTGCCAGCTGAGGAAAGGCTAGGGGGCATGGTGTGTGGGCGTCTCCCGAAGTGGACAAAAGTGGAACCAGGGCCAGGGGCTGGGAAAGCAATGGTGGCAGTCCTGAAGGCAGGAGATGCCTGGCAGAGGCAGGAAGCTAAAGGCATGGCGGGCATGGGGGTGGGGGTGGGCATGGGCAGCGAGAGCCTCGGCTGTCACATGATCTAGACCATCCATCTTCGGTCATCTGCCTGGTTATCACATCAGCGGGGATCTTTGAACAGTGTCCCTTGGCATGCAGCTTGGCTGTGTCTTGCCCTGGATGTGAGAAATTGTTTAAATGCCACGAGGCGTAGCAGGGCTGACCCACCACAGTTTTCTAGTTTTTACACTTTTGTTGGCTTGTTTTAGGAGTCCCTTGGTTGGGCAGGGCGTAGTCAGGGGCTTGGTTGCTTTTCAAGGTCAGAGAACAACTTCCTTTCTGGCCAATGACTCTGAGCCTGAAGTCTAGACTCTTCGGGGTGTCTGTCCTGCTAACTTCTGGGACTGAAGTTTTATTGTTCCATAATGACCAGACCCTTAGACTTTGACAGGGGTGGTAACAGCACAGCATTTGTCGCACGCTTGTGTGGCCAGGGCCTGAGTCAGCCCAAGGGAGACCACGGAGCAGAGAGTAAAGAAAGACAGGCAGACCTGTCACTGGAGTCCAGAAATGTTAGGAGGGCTGAGGTGTGTTGGTGTAGCACCAGAGGTAGCTAAGGCAGGACCAGCGTAACACCTGTGACCATCCTACTGGACTGCCACCTCCTAGAATTGGCTTTTGTTGCAGTTGAATGTACCCATAGCAAAATACATCTCCTTGAGTCTTCACCCGTTTGGTTCTTTTACAGACACACACACGCACACACACACACACACACATACACCTTCACACACACAGACATATATGTGCATACTCCCTAAGACACACACCCATACACACACACACAAACGGGTACGGACACAGAATCAGGAGACTGGCCAAGAATACCTACGTCATGTTAGCACTTGGGCCTCCAGCTGGGGCAGACAGGTGGCCTGAGTCTCATCACACTAGGCATGTCCAGTTGGTGGGAGGCAAAGCCACACGAGGACGTGCGAGTAACATCTACCCAGAAGTATGAACTCAGGGGCAGGAAGGGTAAGGAGTGTTTCCAGGGAGGGGGTTGAACTTTCTACGGTTAGGCGGGAAAGTTCATCTATGTTTATGAGAAATTTAAGCTTATAAAAAATGGGCCATATTCACCCATCTATGTAGCACACACATTATCACACATATGATGTGTCACACAGATGCATCTCACATGGGATCGTAGTGTGAACCATCCTGCTAGGAAGGGGCTGTTTAAGCGAGGGACAAGGAAACAGAAAACATTTCCAAATTACTTTTCTTTCTTTTGTTTAAGTTTTTTGTTTTGTTTTGTTCTGTTTGTTTGTTTTTTTAATTGGAGACAGGGTCTGACGCCTGTCTCCATGGTTTTATATCTGTGGACTGTCCTAGAGCAGCAATTTCCCCCCACCTTTTGGCAAGTAATGGGTTACAGTTATGAAATATAAATAGTGCTTATGAATGGTAGGAAGACCAAGTTAAACGGAGCATAGCAAAGTTCTGCATAGTGAGTTCCAGGCCAGCCAGGCTCACTGGGTAGACCAGGCTAGCCTGGAACTCATGTAGACCAGGCTGGCTTTGAACACACAGCCATCTGCCTGGTTCAGCCCCCAAAGTGCTGGGATCAAAGGACTACGCCATACCCAGCCCAAAATTACTTTTCATAAATGAAGTTGGGCACTTTTTTTTTTCACATCAGCAATTCTCTCAAGCCATTTTATAACAATGTCAGAATTCCACTCCTCTGTCTGGGTGTGACCAGACATATTTCTGCTCATCCAGGCGGCTCTGGGAAGTCCTGAATAAGCAGCCGTTTGTTCTGTGTGTGTGCTGAGGGCCTGTTAGCCAAGGAGAGGGACCTTTGCCGTGATCTGTTTACTTGGTCTTCCTGCCACTCACAAGCACTATTTATATTTCATAACAGTAACCCGTTACTTGCCAAAACAGGGGTGGGGGTGGGTGGGCGGGATGTCTCTCTTCGGTAGGAAGAGTACACTCTAGGACACACAAATACGAAATCATGGGGCTTGAACGGAGGAGGCAGAGGTGAGTGGGTTCTGGGACTCAGGCCAGCGCTAGAGTATTGCTACAAATTCTGCCCCCCCCCCAGGTGGGGGTGAGGGGCGCAACCTTCTGGCTTTGCTTCTGCCTGGACGTTCAGTCCTGCCTCGGATGCCTCAGATGGCATTTCTAGAAAGTGCCCAGCACAAAGCAAAGGGACACTAAATACTGAACAAGTAAATCTGGGTGATGGGGTGTCCACAGGGGCCCACCTCTTCCAGGAAAGCAAAACTGGCTCTAACATGAAGCAAGTGAGTTGCCTGCGCTCCATCGCAAGGGGGAGCTTGAGGAATCTGTTATCACTATTTGGGGGTTTACAATGGGAAGAAAACCCACAGTCTTTCCCATTTCTGTTTCATTGTATTGTGCTGGCAAATGGTTGCCCTGAAATGTGTGCGTCCTCTCCCTCACCCCCCTCCACCTTGTTTCAGGGTAGCTGAGCCTTTTATTTTTCCTAGAGCCGCACCTCTTCTCTCAGTTCTGAGGATAAGCACCATTTTCCTTTTGACCTTGCTCAATAGTGACTCTGATGATTACCGTCATTAATGATTGACACCATTAATGGTGCTACCCAGAGCATCGCTCATGTGCCCACACTACACCGACAATGTTGTCAAAGGCTTTAGTGGGGACTGAGCCCAGAGCTTATTTCCTTTTTTTTTTTTTTTTCCTTTCCCTTCATGGTACTATGAATTGAACCCAGGACCTTATACATACTGAATAGGTCCTCTATTGCTGAACTTTGCTGCATCCTTGTCCCCATTTTTGTTTGTTTGTTTCAAGACAGGGTTTCCCTGTGTGGCCTTGGCTGTCCTGGACTCACTTTGTAAACCAGGCTGATCTTGAACTCAAAGCGATCTGCCTGCCTCTGCCTCCCCAAGTGCCTGGCTCCCTGTCCCTATTTTAATGAAGAAATGAAGACCCATGGTTTAGAGAGATTCTGGAGCTGTGATTTGAACCCCAGGCTGTCTGCTGCAGGGCTGGAGTACGGCCAGCCGGCCATGCTGTGTGGTCTCCCTGACCAGCATCTTCCTGTTGGGGTTCTATTAATTGGTGTGTCAGGACATCTGCGCACAATGGAAACTGATGATCATCCAGATGACACAGAGATGCTTCTGTGTCACCCTGGGAAGGGGCAGGTGTCAGAGCCTCCCGGGAGCGGGAGCGTGTTCAATGGGATGTCATGAATTTGTATTAGGAAAGCAAACCTGAAAGCCTGCCATTGCCCTGCTGTCATTGAAATGGGGCAGGACTCAAGTTAAGGCTGATCAGGGGGTTAAGGACCAGCCAGAGGTCATGAGGCTTGTCAGCAGGAGCCAGGCAGGCCATGTTGTTTCCCTAGGTTTGACAGAGTGGATCTTACGAAATGGGGATCAGTTCCTTTGGGGGATTGCTTGGTTTGTGGTATGTCCCAAAGCAATCTCCAGTTCTCAGAAACAGCAACGAACAGCTGAGTCAGGCTCCCAGTCCTAGTGCAGAGCCTACCCTAACTAACCTCAGGAGGAGCAGCGCCTGTGAGGGGCCTGCAGGGCACTGTGGCTGGTCAATGCACTGAGGTGGTCTCTGGACAGTACTCCAGGATCTCAGAAAACAGGGTGTGGGTTCTGGGGTCTCCTGGGCGCTGACACAGGCTTTTTTTTTTCTTTCTTCGAAACAGTGTCTCTCTGTGTAGCCTTGGCTGACCTGGACTCGCTTTGTTCAGGTCGCTGGCCTCGAACTCACAGCGATCCGCCTGCCTCTGCCTCTCGAGTGCTGGGATTAAAGGTGTGCACCACCACACTCAGCTCCGACACAGGCTTTTGGTGGATGCAGGACAGGCCCAGAGAGCATCAGCAACAGCCTGGCATCCAGAGCAGGAGAGAGAGTTAGTTGCCCCCTGTTATTTACCCTGTGGCACAGTTACAACTTTACGCCCATAAGCTTTAATTTTGAAATTGAGAAAAATTAATCTTAGTACTCAGTAAGTGGCAACCAGGGGAAAGGGGGTTCTGGGCTCTGGAGTAGCCCCGCTTCTCTGTGAAGGTGACGTGGGCCTCTCCCACTGCTCAGAGCCTCTATCTGTCTGGGGAATGTTTTACTCCCAATTCCAGCATATCTATCTAGTGCACTTCCTTTCCAGAAAAGGTTTATGACAGTTGTTGCTGTTTTGTGTGTGTGTGTGTGTAGTGATACACGGTCATTTTTAAAAGTAGATCATGTACAAACAGAAGGCACATTATCTCTTCATATTGATCTTCTAAAGTCTAAATTAGCATTGTTTCAAGGTCTCAAAATGACACGTTTTTTTGGGGGGAAAAGCACACCGAGAGAGGCCTAAGCAACAGCTAGGCATCCGGGACTGAAGAGAGAGAAATGTTCCATTTACCCCGTACCATAGTTAGAACTTTATGCCCATGAAGTTGACTATTATTATTATTATTATTATTATTATTATTATTATTATTATTATTATTATTATTATTATTTTGAGACATGGTTTCTCTGTGTAGCCTTGGCTGACCTGGACTCGCTTTTTAGATCAGGCTGGCCTTGAACTCACATCCATCCACCTGCCTCTGCCTCCCAAGTGCTGGGATTAAAGGCGTGCACCACCACACCCGGCTTGGAGTTTAATTTTTAAGTTGAGTAAAATAGTTTTATATTTATTTCTTAAATTAAAAAATACTTATTTTATTATGTGTATGCCTATTTTGCATGTATGTAGGTATGTGCATCGTGTGTGTGTGTGCAGTCCCCAGAGGCCAGATGAGGGTGTCAGATCCCCTGGAACTGGAGTCACCAATGGTTGTGTGCCACCATCATCTGGGTGCCGGCATCTGAACCCAGATCCTCTGGAAAGAGCAGCCAGTACTTTTAATTGCTGAGTAGCCATTCCGGGCCTTGCTTATTTGTTTTTGAGCCCCCAGGAACTCACGTAGCCCAGGCTGGTCTTGAGACCAGCCACTCCATATTTAGGTAAAGTTCCAATCCTCCTGCCTCTAATGCCTCAGCGCTGGGATTACAGGAGCTTGGCACCACATCTGACTCACGACGTGGAGCTGAGGACCAAACCCAGACCCTCGTACACACTATGAAAACCCTCTAGCCACTGTGGCATGCTTCGTGGGCATAGGAGGCAACAGCCAGGTCACCGGCCCAGTCACCGTGGACCTTCCCCCTGCCCGTGCCCTGGGCTTACTGCTGTGGTCCAGTGTGGCTGACCACCTCTAGCTAGTCTCTGTGGAGAATTGGCAAGCTAGGAAAGCTGCGGCCACTCTGCAGCTTCTCCGTACAGAGCTTTGTGCTTGTGGCACCTATGACCCAACAGCCATCAGGGAGGCCTGTAAAGTAGGGACTGTTCTGTTTCTCCAAGTGAAATAACCGAGCGTGACACAATTACTTCCGTAGCAGGTGCAGAGCCTGAGCGGTCCCCTCCATCCCCCACTCCAGGGCTCAGCGCTATGTGTGGGGTGGGGTCGGGGGTGGGGGTGGGGTCTGTAGCTCATCTCCTACCGAGTGTGTGTGTGTGCACACCTGGACTGGAGGCTGCGTCAAGAGAGAGGCTTAGAGGCTTCTAGGGTCACACAGGGACCCGGTGACACGAGACCCACCCGATGCTGTAGCTTCTTTTTCCAATCCATATCTTCAAAACAAACAAACAAAAACCCTCGATCGATATCTTAAATACTTCTTTGAGAGAGTCACAGAGCTTTTTCTTCTCTCCTCCTCTTCAAGGAGAGGCCGCCAGCTCTGACCCTCTGATCTCTTGGATGGCGACCATGACTGCGAAGGAAAGGCCCGAGGGCTCTAGCTCTGGTGCCAGGTTCTAAGTTGCGGCATTTAGCTTGTGTTTGTTTTCCATATTTGACCTCCCCAATGGGACTGGCAACATGCATGCACGCACGCACGCACGCACACGCACGCACGCACGCACGCACGCTCCTGGGCAGCTATGATGCCCGGGCTACGAAGAGACGTGGTGACAATGATATTATGCTGAGTCTCAGTAGAGGAGTAGCAGCCAAGACACCAGCAGGTCCCTGCCCCCCACCCCCACCCCCCGCCTCGCCCCGTCCCCCCTCCCTGCCACCCCTGACCCCCCAGGCCCCCCCCCCCCCGCCCTTGCCCTCTACTCAGCTCACTCTCCTTTCAGAGCCTGGTGAGTGTTTTGTGGCAGGGCGGTCTTCTGGGCTCTCCCCGTGCAAAGTGGACCCACGGCTCTCGTGCTCACACGAAGGGAAGAAGCTCTTCCTCACCAGTACCCCAGGGTGGCTCCCACACTCACGGGTGGAACCCGTGTGATCTCTTTGTATACGTGCTCCACGTGGATATGCTCCGGTTGTGTGTGATGTGTGTACAGGTGTGTGGAGCCCAAACATCACTCTCAGAGGCTGTTGCTTAGAAACTTTGCTCTTTGAGCCAGGCTCTCTCGCTGGCTTAGGGTTTGGCGATTAGTCTGCACTGGCTAAGCGGTTAACCTTAGAAATCGCTCTCTCCCTCCCGAGCACTGGGATCACAAGCTTACACCACCAAGCCGAGTTTCTTCACATGGACCCTGGCGCTCGGCCTGATGACTTTATGCTTACAAGGCAACTACTTAAAGACCGAGCTCTTTCTCCAGTCTCACGTGATCTCCTGTGCTTCCACTAAGAGAACCCCACGGCTGTTGGCAGGGACTGTCCGAATTTTTCTGGGCACCTCCCACAGTGACCTCCAGGAGCTCTGGCCTCAGGAGGAGAGAGATGGGCTCTTCTTCTTCTTCTTCTTCTTTATTTTTTTTTTTTTTTTTTTTTTTTTTTTTGCTGGGGGCCAGAGAAGCAGGCTTTCTACCTCTCGGGGATTGTCACTGCCAAACTATCTTGATCAGTAGCTGTCATCTGTGAGAGCAGCCAAGCCTGGCCATAGGCTCTGGGCTTCTAGAGACTGACCTAGGAATCAGTGAACTGTTTCGTTTAAGGCTGTTCAGGTAATTCCAGAAGTGGGGGTGTTTGTCAATCCTGAGGTGTCTTTTTTAGCGCCTGCCATGTGGTGTACGGAGACCCCCTGAGAGTCCTGTGCTGTGTCACTTGATGCTGCCTGGGTGCTTGGGATAAGAGCTGTTTCTGGACCGTGATCAGTCAGGGTGTAGCCACAGGGCACCCCCACAGCCCACACTCCTTAGAAACATCTGGCTGAGGGCTGACTGACTGACTCTGATTCCCCTGGATAAAAAAGGAAAAGATTTCTAAGTTTTCATCTTCTGTTTGTGAGGCTTTACCCTACTTTCTTTTGCTCCTTCTCCTCTTTCTTATTCTTCTTTTTCTTCTTCTTTTTGAGACAGGGTTTCTCTGGGTTAGCCTTGGCTGTCCTGGACTTGCTTTGTAGACCAGGTGGGCCTCGAACTCACAGTGATCCGCCTGCCTCCTGAGTGCAGTGGCGCACCCGCCTTGGCTTTCCTCTTCTTTCTGAGACAGGGTCTTATGAGTTCCAGGTTGGTATCAAACTGGCTGTGTAGCCAAGGATGACCTTGAACTTCTGATGGGCCTGCCTCCACCTCCTGAGCGTTGGGATGGCAGTGACTTCCACAGCTGCTTTATGCAGACCTCTAGTCCAGGCCTTTGCGTATGCTAAACAAGCAGTCTCCCCACTGAGTTGCACCCCCACCCTGGGGTTCTTTTTCATTTGTTTGTTTATTTGTTTGTTTGTGGCTATCAATTTGGATATTTTTGTGTGGTGAAGTTGGGCAGAAATGATGCAGTGACCTGGGCAACAAGAGGGGAGCAGAAGGGACAATGTCCTGGGGCCTTCAATGTCTGCACTGGGATAGGTCAGTGAAAAGCTCCAGCTTTGGCTTGCTCAGGGCGAGGTGTGCAGACGTGGGCAGAGACCCCTGCCTCCTGCCAGCGGATGACCTCCTGCCCTGCTTCCCTGACCTCCTCTTGCCTCTTTCCCTGCAGATGATCCCTCCAGACCAGGAGCTGCTGGTGTGGTACGGGAACTCCCACAACACCTTCCTGGGCATCCCTGGCGTGCCTGGATTGGAGGAGGAGCAGAAGAAAAACAAGCACGGTAGGTATTCGTGGGGTCGTTGGACATGGCGACAATGATCCAGGGAGGGGCGAGCTAGGGGACAGGAGGCCTCCTGGCCTCTGAGAATCCTACTCCAGTCTCCAGTCGTGTTACACACATGGGACCCTATTGGTCAAAACTAAGGCCTCTTCCCCCGGAGCAGCCGGCGGCGTGGGCTGAGCGTGGAGAGACGCAGGCAGTCTCGTTTTCTGGACCAGATAGAGGAGGCAGACCAGATAGGAATGTCTCCCACAGAGGCGAAAGGGGTGTGGCTGGAGAGCTGGGCGGGGCATGTTAATGTCTAGCTCTGCTGTGTGCTGTTTAGACTGCCTTTGTGCCTCGGCTTCCTCCTCGGCTGTAAAGAGAAGGCATGAGGTGAGGGCATCTCTGTGTCCCCCTTCCGGCTCTGTCCAGGTCCTGGTGTCGGGCCGAGCAGCAAGTAGCTGCACGGTTTGTATTCTGAACAGAGCTGTGGAAGAACAGGGCCCTGTGCTCATCAAAGTAGACGTCACTGGCTCAAAGCCCACATCCTGCTGAGGCCTGAGATAACTGGACCCCCCCCCCCCCAGCTTGAAATGAGCATCATCCTCCCAGGGCCCTGCTTAGAAAACCTTTGTGACTTTTTTTTTTTTTTTTGAGACATGGTTTCTCTGTTATCCCTGGCTGTCTTGGCCTCACTTTGTAGACCAGGCTGGCCTCGAACTCACAGCAATCCGCCTGCCTCTGCCTCCCAAGTGCTGGGATTAAAGGCGTGCACTACCATGCTCAGCCTGACTTTTCTTTTTTTTAAAGGCAGGGTTTTTTTTTTTTTAAAGGCAGGGTGTCTCAGGAATCCCGGGCTGGCCTCCAAACTCATTAGATAGCTAAGGGTGACCTTGACCTTCTGAATCTCCTGCCTCCACCTCCAATGTTGGGATTACAGGCATGTGTCATTACACCCAATTATGTATTTTTTTAATAATGTATTTATTTTAATTGTATGCACATTGGTATATGCATGTCTGTGGGAAGGTGTCAGATCTCCTGGAACTGGAGTTACAGGCAATGGTGAGCCGCCATGTGGGTGCTAGGAATTGACCACATTCTCTGTAGGGGAGCAGCCAGTGGTCTTAACCACTGAGCCATCTCTCCAGCCCGCCTATCTATTTACTTTTAAGAGAAGCAAGCTGGGCATGGTGGTGCATGCCTTTACTCTTAGCACTCGGGAAGCCAAGGCTAGCTTGGTCCACAGAACTAGTTCCAGGGCAGCCGGGGTTACATATGGAAACTCAGTCTCAAAACAGGAAGGGGAGGGGAGAGGCAGCTTGGGGCTGGCGAGCTGATGTGTCCAGAGCCTTGCTCTTCCCTGAATGCCCCTGCTGCCTCCATTTGGGATGAGAAAATGAACAAATAGTAGTTTCCAGGTACACTGAGTACTCGGTAAATATTTATGAAGTGAATAGATGAGAGGGTTTTTTTTTTTTATGGTAATCATAGTTGCTATCCTTTCTGGATGGCCTATTAGGACTCAAGAATTTCTCACATTCGGATTAAACGTAAAACACCCTGCACAGGACAAAAAAATTCTTCCAGTGACTCCAGTTTTTCTGATGAACTTGCAAAATCCTGCTAGCCCCTAGTGTTCTGACAAGATTTCTTTTTTTTTAAACTTTATTTTATTTTTACATTTTATTTATTTTGTGTGCATCTATGCATGTGTACCACAGAGGACACTAGTGGGAGTCAGTTCTCCCCTTCACCATATGGGTCCAGCGAATCCAATTCTGGTCATCAGGCTTGGTGGCAAATGAATGCCTTTAGCCCAAAACACACACACACACACACACACACACACACACACACACACACACACACTTTTCTTTTTTCTTTTTCTTTTTGGGTTTTTTGTTTGTTTGTTTGTTTTGTTTTGTTTTTTGGTTTCTCTGTGTAGCCTTGGCTGTCCTGAACTCCCTTTGTAGACCAGGCTGGCCTTGAACTCACAGCGGTCCACCTGCCTCTCGCCACCACACCCGGCCACTTTTCTTTTTTATTCTTTGTGAGACCCTGGCTGGCCTGGAACTAACAGAGATCCACCAGCATCTGTGTCCCCAAGTGTGCCACTACACTGGACCGCCTCCCATTTTTTCAGATGAGAAAGCTTGGGTTTTCTGGGGCCACGTCGCCAGATCCTCCCCTACGGCGCCCTAGGGCTATGTAGCCCACGATCTGCAGGAGAGCACACGTGGGACACACAGCAGGCATGGGTGCTAACCGGGCTGCTTTGTTTTCCCCACCCGCGCGACCAGAGGACTTCCACCCGGCTGACTCCGCGACCGGCACCGCGGGCCGCATGCGCTGCGTCATCTGCCACCGAGGCTTCAACTCGCGAAGCAATCTGCGCTCGCACATGCGCATCCACACGCTGGACAAGCCCTTCGTGTGCCGCTTCTGCAACCGCCGCTTCAGCCAGTCGTCCACGCTGCGCAACCACGTGCGCCTGCACACGGGCGAGCGCCCCTACAAGTGCCAGGTGTGCCAGAGCGCCTACTCACAGCTGGCCGGCCTGCGCGCGCACCAGAAGAGCGCGCGCCACCGGCCGCCCAGCGCCGCGCTGCAGGCGCACTCGCCCGCGCTGCCCGCGCCCCACGCTCACGCGCCCGCGCTCGCCGCTGCCGCTGCCGCCGCCGCCGCAGCGCACCACCTGCCGGCCATGGTGCTGTGAGCGCCGTGCACGCGCCCCACGCGCACGCGCCTGCCTGACCCCCTTCACCCCTTGTCGCGCGCCGGCTCAGGCGCCGGCTACCCGGAACCCACTCCTGATCAGGCTCGCAGAGGAGGACGCCGTGGGGCGATGTCTCTTTTGCCCAAGCCACCCGGCTGGTGTGGCTGCCCTGTCGCCTCTTCTTGGGAGCAGGTCCCCACGCCCGGCCCTATGCCGGAGTCTCCCTCCTGCAGGGCCGCGCCTCCACGCGGGACATCTCTCTCCTAGATCACAGGAGAAGGAGGATAGAACATCTCCAAAGAGAGCTCAGTAGTTGGGAGCGGAAGGGAGAGCCACCTCCTTGGCCCAGGGTGGGTCGGGGCGGGCGATGCCCATCTCTGCTTCCTGAGAATGGTGTCTTGATGTGTCGCGAGTGGAGGGAATGACGTTGACACTTGGCAGGGATTGCCCGCCCCGCCCCTCAAAGGTGATTAGCACAGACCGCGGGAGACCTGCTTGTCCAGGGCCCAGCTTTCCTTCAGGCTACTTTCCCCAGCACCTGGCTCCCAGGGAAGGACAAGAGGAGACGCCATCCTCTGAAGTGTACTGGGCAGATTGAGAGTGGAGACACAGGGCTACTCTCCATAGCCCCTGGGCAAGACCCTGTCCTTTTTGGAGCCCCAGTTTCCCCTCTAGAGAGCACGCGGAAGTTAGATCAATGCCCCCACACAGGGATGTTTGAACCTGGGGTTGCCTTCTCGGTGCACAAAGTCCGTCTGAGGCGCTCACGGAGGTGAGGGGGTGGGGAAAGGCGGGGAGGGGAGCGGGAGGAGGGGAGGCAGGGTTCTTCCTCATGAGCCCACACTGCCAGGCGCCTGGTGCCCACACCTCTCTCTGCTCTGACCGTGGGCGCCCTCTGGTGTCATCTCAAATCTTGTTGTCATTTACCAGAATTCCCCGCCCGCCCCCCCTCTCCCCAACACACACAATTCATCCACACAACAGGGCGTTTGTAATATTAAAACAAAAAAAAATCTCCACAAAACTATAATAATATTAACAAAAAGTATAAAATGTATAGAGTTTTCAAAAAAGTGTGTTCTACTCCCAAAAAACGGTCACTTTAACTTTGTAAATGTTTATCTAAGATGATATTTACGAAACTGTGATATATATTATTTGATTGTATATGTACAACTGTAAATACATTTGTACTTCTCTTGTATTCTAAAATAAAAATTACTTGGAACATGTATCACCTGGCCCCTGAACAGGTGCATGCCTTTGTCTGAGTGATTAGAAACACAGAAAGAGGGAAAACAGAGGAATGGCTGGACGGGTTGCTTCACTGACTGCTGCTGAAATTCACTGCTGTTCCCTCTGTAACGAAAAGCTGGTGTCCCTAAGAGGAGCCACAGCGCAGAGCGAGCATGTAAGGGTCCTCAGGGAGCAGGACAGAATTCCTTAATTTAGCTAGCTGCACAATTTACCCACCTAACACTTCGCTTAGGAAGTTTTGTTTTCATGACCAGCTTGGAGAAGTTTAAGGAGGCAGAGGTGGGCCACATGGATCCCCCCCCAAAGTCTTAGACTTCCCAGGTAACCTGCCACACCCATTTTTGGGCTCAACGGTTCAGATTCTTTTCCTGAACTGTGACAACATTGACAAAAACAACTTAAGGAAGAAAAGGTTTATCTTGGCTGAAGGTATCGTACATATGTCAGGGAACCTCAGGCAGGTGGTCCCATCACATCCTCGGTGAGAAGAAAGGAATGAATTAAGCTATGTTGCTCAGTCCCTTTTCTCCATCCGGGATCCCGCTCAGGGAATAGTGCCGCCCACAGTGGGCGAGTCCCTCTGCCTCCGTTAATGTAGCCATGGTAACCCCCATAGGCATGCTCAGATGCCCCCCTAGACCATGTCAAATCCACAACATGGCATCTACCTTAGTGAAGACCAAGGAGCAGGAAGGCCAGGAGAGTCAAGGGCTATATGGGGTTAGGCCTGTCGCTCTTGTCTAGGATTTCCTGGACGTGGGGGCTGTAGAGCGTGAGTTCACATCTGCTATAATAGAATCATCCTTCTTATATATTGGACCCATGGGCACACCTCCCATGTATCCTCACTCAGCCTGGCACCTGTGCGCTTGGGAATTCACATTCGTTCATAGACGTCAACCCTCTTTGGAAGTCCCAGTTTCCTCTTTGGTGTGTGTGGCCAAAGACCCTGATGCTTTGCGGAACATGACACAGAGGCACACCTGCTAAGTTAGCGAGTAGGTCTCTCGTGACTTTTCTCCCAGGCTCCTCCCTTCTATGAAGGGGTAAGACAGGGTTTCTCCGTGTAGCCCTGCCTGGCCTGAACTCACTCTGTAGACTGGGCTGGCCCTGAACTCACAGAGATCTGCCTGCCTCTGCCTCCAGAGGAGTGCTGGGTTTAAAGATGCCCGCCACCACTGCCCAGCCGGATAGTAGACTTTCAAGGCCTTGGGTAGACCCTGTCTCACCTCGTCCGCTGCAGCCCCACCCCAAGTCTTTTGTTCTCTTCACCAAAGCTCATCTATGCTGAGTCCCATTTCCCCCAGATGTCCATGGCTGAGTCTCCCATAAGTGATGTTAACTTTCTGAAGACATTCCTGATGGAGCCACACTTGTAAGAAATCAGGAGGGTCTTTAAACAAAAAGCTAATTTGTCCTCTGTAGGTAACTCTGGTGGGCTACAGAACCCACCTGGTGGCAACATTGTGCAATTGCAGGCTCAGCTGCCTCAGGCTTGTGTGCAGGCGGACTGCTTTTGCTGAGGTGTGAAAACTGCCTCTATAATGCCAAGAGAAACAGATGTGGACCGTGATCCTGAAGGGTTTGCACACTAGGTGAAAGGTCGCACTGAGAAGCTTTACCTCTGATGCTTGCAACCCCAAGAAGAGACTTCTAGCCCCTTTCCCGGAGAGCACAGCTCCCCAACACACACACACATACACACACACACACACACACACACACACACACAGAGAGAGAGAGAGAGAGAGAGAGAGAGAGAGAGAGAGAGAGAGAGAGAGAGAGAGAGAGAAGCTTGCAAGTTTTTTTTTTTTCGAGACAGGATTTCTCTGTGTAGCCTTGACTGTCCTGGACTTGCTTTGTAGACCAGGCTGGCCTCAAACTCACAGCGATCCGCCTGCCTCTACTTCCCAAGTGCTGGGATTAAAGGCGTGCGCCACCATCGCCTGGCTGGCTTGCAAGTTTTGAGACACTTTCTGCAAACTAGCCCCACAGTCAGACACTTGAACAAGTGCATTCTGAGAATGTCCCCACACACGGACAAGCTGAGCTCCCTCTCCCCCCACCCCCCACCCCCCACCCCCTCAACCCCCCCCCCCCCCGTTCCCAGTGCCCTTTTATTTGATGTCCTTGTGAAATATGGACATAGCAGATCACGTGCTTGTGCCATTCAACCATCAAGCGCCAAGCAGGAGGTCAGAATCAATACAAATTCAAAGTACACTGAATCCTTGTGGGCTGTGGATAAAGTCCTTTGGACTGAATCTTCAGTGTGACTGGGTTTTCATGGCCTGACCCCTAAAAGCATGACCTTTGGGGTCAGACACCTGAGCTGGGTAACTCTGGTTGTCCTGGAACTCACAGGCTGGCCTAGAACTCACAGAGAGCCATCTCCCTCTGCCTCCAGAAGGCTGGCTAAAAGAAAACATTAAGTTTTCTTTTTCTTTCTTTCTTTCTTTTTTTTTTTTCAAGATAGAGTTTCTCTGTGTAGCTTTACTGTCCTGGGCTTACATTGTAGACCAGGCTGTCCTCGAACTCACAGTGATCCCCCTGCCTCTGCCTCCCAAGTGCTGAGATTAAAGGCGTGCACCACCACACTCGGCTAAGAAAACACTTAATTGGGGGCTTTCTGGCAGCTGTAGAGGGCTAGTTCATAGTTCATAGGTGGGAAGCAGACAGGCACGGCGCTGGAGCAGAAGCTGAGAGCTTTACATCCTGGCTTACAGGCAGCAGGCAGAGGGAGGGACACTGGGCCTGGCGTGGGCTTTTCAAAGCTCACTCCCAGTGACACATGCCCTCCAACAAGGCCACACCCTCTTTCTCATCCTCCCAAACAGCTCATCAACTGGGGACTACACATTCAAATATAGAAGTCTATAGAAGGCAAGCATTCCCATTTCAACCACCACACTTGCCTTCTAGAATACTTTTGTTTGTTTGTTTGTTGTTTTTGGAGACAGGGCTTCTCTGTGTAGCCTTGGCTGTCCTGGAGTCACTTTGTAGACCAGGCCGGCCTCGAACTCACAGCAGTCCGCCTGCCTCTGCCTCCTGAGTGCTGGGATTAAAGGCGTGCGCCACCACACCTGATCCAGAATACTTTTTATCACTTTATTTCTTTTCTGGTTTTTAAAAAATATTTATTTATTATATATACAGTGCTCTGTCTTCATGCACACCTGCAGGCCAGAAGAGGGTACCAGATCACAGTATAGATAGTTGTGAGCCGCCATGTGGTTGCTGGGAATTGAACTCAGGACCTCTGGAAGAGCAGTTAGTGTTCTTAACCACTGAGCCATCTCTCCAGCCCTCTTTTCTGGTTTTCGAGACAGGGTCCTCTCTATATCCCGTGCTGGTCTTGAATTCACTAGGTAGCCCAGGATGGCTTTGAACACAAAGAAATCCTCCTGCCTCAGCCTCCTGAATGCTGAGATGCCTGTCACATGCCACTCTGCATGGCAAGTTCTCTCTGGAGAAGCAAGCTTTGATGTCGTACAACTCCTTTCTTCTTTAGGGCCCAAGCCCCGGGCACCACACACACTAGGGAATAGTTGTCCTCACTCCAAGGCTGACCTGTGTTCTAGCTCTTCTTGTTCAGGAACCCCACCCCCACCCCCAGCCCCCTCCCACCCGTCACAGATTATTCTAGACAGAGGGCAAAGGTCTGAGTTTGCAACCATACTCAGCCATTTACTGTGTGATCTTGGGCAATGTACTACCATCCCTGTGCCTCAAACTTCACTTGTGGGACTTGGGGTGATATTTAGCTTGAAGGATGTCACAGGATAACAGGTATAAACAAACACAGTACATGAGTGTGGGCCCGGTATATAGTAGGTGCTCAGTAAATACAAGACTGTCTTTGGTAGCTGAGGGAGGTTGTAGCTTTTGCCAGCACCATCAACAACAACCCAGTACAGTCCTCAGAGAGCATCAATTACTCACTCCTTCAATCATCTCCTGTATTCTCTCCTCAGCTCTCCTGCACTAGGAGAGCAGATACCCTGAGCATGCCTTGGAGCTGGCCTGCTGGGACATGATTTGTGCATGGGTGGAGAAAGTTCCCGACAATAGCTGGCAAGTTGCCAGACCCAACTGCTTCCTTACCTCATAGCCACCTCAGGGGAGTCTGGTTTCTTCCACGTTCGCTCAGAGCTTCAGAGGCAAGTATTCCAGAAGGGCAGGAAAGCTGCACGGGCTGTCCTGACTGGGCCTTGGCGACACACTGGCACTTCTGACACATGCCTCTAGAGAGGCAGGCACGGGTCCAGCACATACAAGGGAAGGAATTGAAGAACGCGGGGACTGTGAAATGTTCATGGTCCTGCTGTAAACAAAACAAAACAAAACACTGGGGAAGTCGGGCGTGGTGGCGCACACCTGTAATCCCAGCACTCAGGGAGGCAGAGGCAGGCGGATCGCTGTGAGTTCTAGGCCAGCCTGGTCTATAGAGTGAGTGTAGGACAGCCAAGGCTACATAGAGAAATCCTGTCTCAAAACAAAACAAAACAAAACAAAACAAACAAATAAACAGCCCCCTGCATTTAGTATATGTGTGTGTGCAGTGTCTCTGTGTGTGTATGTTAAAATGTTTGCTGTACAGACATGAGAGCCTGAGTTCAGATCCCCAGCACACACATAAAACAGCGGGCACGGGGTGGAGGTGGGGTGGGTGGGTGGGGGCAAGTGCCGGTGCTGCAGAAGTGGCTGACTAAAGTGATGACTCCAAGTTCAACTAAGGCAGGATAGAAGGGCGGGGCAAACTATGGGGGCATCAGAGGGAAAAGGAGCCTCTTCTTGGGAATCTGGCTGAAGTATCTTGTCAACAAAGAAGAAAGAAACCCAGTACATAACAGCTGCATCAGGCCTTTCTCCCTTCCCAGCTGTAAGCCTCAATTTTCTAGAAATCTCACCAGAAACCCCACTTAAAACACAAGGATGTCCAGCACTCAGGAGGCAGGGGCAGGCGGATCGCTGTGAGTTCGAGGCCATCCTGGTCTACAAAGTGAGTCTAGGACAGCCAAGGCTACACAGAGAAACCCTGTCTTGACGCCCCCCCCCAACAAAACCCAAAACAAAGGAAAAAACAAAACAGAACAAACAACCCCCCCAAGGGTGTGCTCTAAATCGCTTGTGCAATCCTATTGGCTCCTGGCTTCACCTTATCAGATCATAGTTCCATTCAAGGCATCTTCAGAGGCACCCTATGACTGTGTTTTGAGACAGGGTTTCTGAAGGATGAAACTGGACCAGTGTTTTGGTCTAGGGGCCTTCCCCAGGCCTTGCAGCTTGGGTTAGGATGTCTCAAAGGACACCATCGCCCTCTTATGGCCATGCTGACTTAAAGGCTGCATCCCTCCAAGCAGGGAGAAGGGTGAGGCCCTGGCTACTCAGTGACTTCATGTCATAGGCTTCCTGGCAGGGTTGGCTTTCTTGATAAATGTAGTTGTGAGCGTTGCTTAGGGTAAGGAACGTTGACCCTTTGGAGATTTGCAAAAACTTGGCCAGACTTGTCTTCAGGAAGGAGAGGACCAGATTTACCTGACTCTTGATCACAGTGTGTGAGGCCTATCAGATGGTTTAGTTTCCTTTCGAGTCCTCGTTTAAGTGAAGAGCCATGCTGTTGATCCTGGGAGGTTGAAATGCAATATGCTGAGGCAGGGCATGGCAGCACATGCTTCTGGGGGAGGTCCCAACATTTGAGAGGCAGAGGTAGGCATATCTCTGTGAGTTCAAGGCCAGCTTGGTCTACATAGCAAGTTTAGACTAGCTACAGCTACACAGAGAGTCTTTATCTCAAAACGAACACATGACAGACAAATTCAGTGAGCTTCAAAGCTTGCAGGGCCAGGGTAAATGGGGGTTAGTGAGTCAATGGTGGGAGAAAGGGAGCTGCCTCTGTTAAGTAGGAGTTTCTGACAAAACCACAGGAGACACCCGTCATACCTTCCATCCAGGACTAGACGGCATCCACGCAGAGTGTAATCAAATATAAGCAAAGATCTTTGTGTTGTGTGTGCACGTGGGCCTCTCTACAGATATACTTGCCCTGCCACGTGTGGCTGGCTTTTATAACAGTCATCTTACAGAAGGGACACTCTCTCATCACTCAGAAGAAGTCCTTACTAAAGCACAGTGAAAGCTGTAGGGGCAGCAGGGAAGGACCCAAACCAGCGCCAAAGGGGCAGCTCTACTGTAGAACATAAGACCCGCTAGGTACGGTATTCAAAGGGCTCTGTCTTCTGCTCACAATGTGTTTCCTGTAAATCTTGTCTCCCCCCCCCCATCCTGAATCTATAGCATACAAAAAGTTATAGTGGCTTAGAGTTGGATGGAAAATCACTTGAT
This sequence comes from Acomys minous, assembly GCF_964271855.1. Lineage (NCBI taxonomy): Eukaryota > Metazoa > Chordata > Mammalia > Rodentia > Muridae > Acomys > Acomys minous. The sequence goes on from NC_140491.1 coordinate 69,357,928, forward strand.
GTGGTGGCACATGCCTTTAATCCTAGCACTGGGGCTGCAGAGGCAGGTGGATAGTTGTGAGCGCAAGATGTACCAAGTGAGTCCTGGACAACAAGGGTGACCTACAGAAACCTTGTCTCAAAACAAACAACAAACAAAAAACTAAAACAAAACAAAAAGCAAAAACAACAGCACTGCCACCACCACCAACAACAACATTGAAAACACAACCTACACGAACTTGTGAGATCCCAGCACTTGGGAGTAGAAGCAGGAAGAGCTGGTGTTCAGCAGGGTTATCCTTGACTACACAAAGTTTAAGGCCATCCATACACGGGGCCCTTTCTCAAAAGCAAAAACAAAACTGGCATCCAAACACCAAACCAAACCAACGCCATATTCCATTACAAAGTGAGAATTCATTAGTGCTTGCTTGCCAATAGTAAACATGGTAGCTTGGCGCCCTCCCTCTCTCAGGTTAACTTCATGACTGCCAGTAGTCAACATGGCCGCCACGCCATACATTCCCATTGGCCGCTGCTCTAAAAGTAGGCGGGAGTTGTTGCGTCGGTGTAGAGCTGCGCCTGCGCAAGTCATTGGCGCCAAGATGGCGATGGAGATGAGGCTTCCTAAGGCTCGCAAGCCTCTAGGTGAGAGCCTGGGCCGCGACTCTAAGAAACACTTGGTGGTGCCAGGGGACACGATCACCACGGATACAGGCTTCATGCGGTACGTGAGGATTCGGGGGCAGGGGATCCTAAGGCCTCAGGTGGCAGCTGCAGCGCTCTCTGCACGTGGCCTGCTGCCCCGGAACCCAGGCCTCCTGCCCCCTTGCGTCTTAAGTCACCCAGGTCACACATCCGAGCGTCCATACCGGTCCCCTGCTTTCCGCGCGTAGTGCTTCTGACTCCCTGCAGCTCGAGCGCTCCCATCTCAGCCCCTGATTGCTTCCTTTGACCCAATGGCGTCCGGAAATCTTGGACCCTCAGCCTGAAACTAGATTTTTGAGCCTAACTGGGGAGGGCTGAGAGCAGGACCCTTCTTACAGGCTTCTGAAGGGACAGTGGACGTTGCTGGCTTGGTCATCTCTCTCAGTGGCACCTCAGTGAGGAGCCGGGTTTTGGTGTGTCCCTCCCCCGCGCGGTACAACAAACTTAGCATGTCAAGGCAGAACGTCTTGTGGTAGTCAGGGCTCTGCAGCCGGCCAACAGCATCGTTATCCTTAGCCGCAGCACCCTGCTAAGATCAGCATCCTCACCTGTAGGGCAGAAAAGGAGACTCCACAGTTGTATTATCACCAAAGATAAATCCGCGTTAGAAGCCAGTCTCCCCATTGTTCTGTGTCTGTGTCTCTGTCTCTGTCTCTGTCTCTGTCTCTGTCTCTGTCTCTGTGTCTCTGTCTCTGTCTCTGTCTCTGTCTCTCTCTCTCTCTCTCTCTCTCTCTCTCTCTCTCTCTCTCTCTCTCTCTCTCACTCACACACACACACACACACACACACACACACACGTCTGAGGTGTGGCCACCACACCTCTTATTTCTTTTGGTACAAATGAGGTTATAGTGTTTATAGCATTGCCTCTAAGCTTTAAGTTTGAAATTATCAGATGGTAGAAATCTTAAGTTTCATTCCTGTATACTCTCAGAATATACCCAACATACTCTCGGGTATTGGGGTACAAAAGTGAAAATTTGTATTCTGGTGGAGTTTGTGACCCAGCTAGGAGACGTAAACAGTAAATGCCACAAAGGAAGTTGTAAAATGTGGGGTCCGGGGTAATTGGGACTAGGGTGGAGGAGGCGGCAGTGGGGAGGGCCCCTGTGTTGTCTTGGGATACTGGGGGCAGGTTGTTGGAAAGTGACCTCTGAGCACAACGCTTTAGGATGCGGAGATGGCCATGTGGCTCTCAGAGGAGCGAGTGCATTAGGCTCAGGGCTGGAGGAGCCTGTTAGGTTTGAGGAACACGCTCTAGATGGGGGAGATCACTTCCGGTGTGACCCTGGTGTCCTTCCTTTGTGCTCTTGTCCTTCCACAGGGGCCATGGGACATACATGGGGGAGGAGAAGCTCGTTGCATCCGTGGCTGGCTCTGTGGAGAGAGTGAACAAGCTAATCTGTGTGAAAGCCTTGAAAACCAGGTGAGGACCCAGGTGTGTATCTCTTGGAGCATCTGGGGTGTACACAAGCCTTTCCCACCTTCCTATATCTCCACAATTGGTCCTGCTGCAGGCCTGCCGTGCTGAATGTTGCTGTTTGTCGGAGTTAGCTTACAGCTGCCAACTTGACACAAATCTAGAGTTATCTGATAAGCTGGAACCAAAACTGAAGAATCCACCTCCATCACACTGGCCTGTGGGCATGTCTGTGGGGCGTTTTCTTAGTTGGTAGTTGGTGTAGGAGGGCACAGCCCACAGTGTGCAGTGACATCCCAGGGCAGGTGGGCCTGGGATGTGTAAGAATGCTGGTGAGGGCCGGGCATGGTGGCGCACGCCTTCAATCCCAGCACTTGGGAGGCAGAGGCAAGCTGATCTCTGTGAGTTCGAGGCCAGCCAGGGCTATGTCAGACTGAGCCTGGGATGCAGGCCAGCAAGCAGTGTTCCTCTGGTCTCTGCTTCAGTTCTGGCCTCCGGGTTCCTACCGTGGCATTCCTTGACGATGGAGTATGATCTGTGAGCCGAATAAAGCCCTTCCTTCCTCGGTTGCTCATGGTTCTATATGTATCATGGTAAAACAGAAGGCAACATAGGGCACTGTGTGAAGGAAAGTAGCGTGGGCCTCAAGGGTTTCCTTGTGTCACTTGGTCCCTCCAAGCCTTGGTTACTTTGCTTTTCAGCACTGTAAAGAAAAGAGCCACCTCAGGAGTTGTTATTAGGATTCAGTGAGTGGCATGGGCTGGAGAGAGGGCTCCAGAGGATCCAGGTTCAATTCCCAGCACCCACATGGTAGCTCACAACTGTCTATAACTCCAGCGTAATGCCTGGGTCTTTTTGTTGTTGTTGTTTTTGTTTTTGTTTTTCGAGACAGGGTTTCTCTGTGTAGCCTTGGCCATCCTGGACTCACTTTGTAGACCAGGCTGGCCTCGAACTCACAGCGATCCGCCTGCCTCTGCCTCCCGGAGTGCTGGGATTAAAGGCGTGCGCCACCACGCCCGGCCCTAATGCCTGGGTCTTATCTAGAATATTTCACCCTTAGAATCAGGGTGAGGGGCCAGCAGGGGGCCTGAGCCAACCAGGCAGTGGGGAGATGATGGTTCTCGCATCCATGGAAGGTGACCTGTTTCAGAATCTTTTTCCTCCTCTGCTTGGTGACAGACTCATCTGTATTCATAGACAGGTACCCCGTGTGTTTTTTGTTTGTCACATAATCAAAGTTAGGACTGCAATCTAAAGGATAGCTAATGAAGTCTACACAGAGAGATTCGGAAGTTCCCAGGTCTGAATTGTAGTTATACCTATTTGCTAAAAACGATGCCTGATGAAGCCCCTTCTGTTTGCTCAGTCTCAAACAGCACTTGGTGTGGCCAGCCCGCTGGCTGCTGGGTAACCTTGTTTTCTCTTGCAGGTATAATGGAGAAGTAGGAGACATCGTAGTGGGGAGAATCACAGAGGTAAAGTGGATTTTGTTTGTTTGTTTTGTTTTGTTTTTCGAGACAGGGTCTCTCTGTGTTAGCCTTGGCTTCCCTGGACTCACTTTGTAGACCAGGCTAGCTTCAAACTCACAGCGATCTGCCTGCCTCTTGAGTGCTGGGATTAAAGGCATGCGCCACCACGCCCGGCAAGGATTTTTTAAAAAAGATTTATTTATTTATTATTATGAACACAGTGCTCTGCTTGCATGTACACCTGCAGGCCAGAAGAGGGCACCCGATCTCATTACAGATGGTTGTGAGCCACCATGTGGTGGCTGGGAATTGAACTCAGGATCTTTGGAAGAGCAGTCAGTGCTCTTAACCTCTGAGCCATCTCTCCAGCCCCTAAAGTGGATGTTTTACAAAGTGAAGGAGGCTGGTGGCTCGGGCATGGGACCCCCATCCTGTCACGGTGAAAAAGAAGAAGAAACCCTTTGATCTGGTGAGATTTCCCCTGCGTCTCCCTCACAGGTCCAACAGAAGAGGTGGAAGGTGGAGACCAACTCCAGGCTGGATTCTGTCTTGCTCCTGTCATCCATGAACCTGCCTGGCGGGGAGCTGGTAAGCGCTCACCTGCCCTAGAACCATCCAGTTGAGCTGTGGGGCCATTGTTGTCTCTACACTGAGGTTGTTATGGTTTTGTCATCGAGCCTCCTGGCCCTCTGCTCCGAACACAGGCAGTAGCTGGTGTGTGGTACCACCAGAAACGCCCATGGTGCGGGGCCCAGGAGGATGCTGGGAAGAGGCTCCTGGACCTCGGTGCTCGGTTCATTTCTTGGTGCCTCGGCCTTGCACAGGGGAGGTGCCCCTTGAAGGGCTGGTCTTGGCTTGCTTGCTTCTTACCTTTTTTGGAGGGTAAAGTGGGGTGGGGTTGAGACAGGGTTTCTCTGTGTAGCCTCAGCTATCCTGGAACTCGCTCCATAGACCAGGCTGGCCTGGAAACTCACAGAGGTCTGCCTGCCTCTGCCTTCCGAGTGCTGGGATTAAAACGGTGTGGCACTGTGCCCTGCTTGTCCTTAGTTCTCAGTGACTTGAATGGCACCTGGTTATTGTGGACGTGACAGCCTTTTGTCCATATTATGGTTTAGTCTAGCTTATGTCTCAGGGGCTCCTTGAGCTGCGGCCTACGGAGAATGCCAGAATAAATAAAAGAAGCACAACTGAGTCCCTTGGTTTTTTTGTTGATTTTGTTTGTTTATTTGTTTGCTTGTTTTCGAGACAGGGTCTCTCTGTGTTAGCCTTGCCTGTCCTGGACTCACTCACTTTGTAGACCAGGCTGGCCTTGAACTCACAGCGATCCACCTGCCTCTGCCTCCAGAGAGCTGGGATTAAAGTCATGCACCACTGCTTCCGGCTACAACTGAGTACCTTAAACAGCTTATAGATTGGTGGAGGATAGAAGATAAATGGTGGCCGGGGACCAGAGAAACTCAGGGAGCAGAGAGTGGCCATCTTATGGGAGGACCTTGGAGTCAGAGTTAGCAGGGGTTGGGGACTCTGAGGTGAAGGCGGATATGTATGAGGTGTGGTGGGTGAGCAGGGAAACAGGCTCAGTGAACTTCTGAGGAGAGCGACTGTGGTCTCCCTTGCTCCCACCAGAAGCTCGGTTACCTCTTGTCATACTTCCTCATGTTAAAATACCATGGTTGGCTTCCAGGAAAAAGGAGCCATGGAGAGATCGCTTCCTGCATGAGGCTTATGGCACATGGTCATTTTTTTGTGTTTCAGAGGAGAAGGTCTGCGGAGGATGAGCTGGCCATGAGAGGCTTCTTACAGGAAGGGGACCTCATCAGTGTATCCTGTACCTTCCGTGCTCTCCCACAGGGCTGTGGGAGAGGAGCGGAACCTCACAGGGGTGGAGTCCTGGGTCGCGGCCAGGGCCCGGCTGCTGCTCTGCTCGTTCTCCTCAGCTCAGAACTCTCTGCCCTGGGTTTTGTAACTTGGGATCCACGGGGAAGCTAGACACTGGTCTTTCCCTTTTTAGCAAAGGTAGCCCAGGCTGGCTTGTGTCCCCTGGGCTGGCCTCAGATGTATGCGTTTCTGTCTCAGCTTTCTGAGTACTGAGATTCAGGCATAGGCCATCAGTCCTGGCTTCCACCCAGATCTCCTTTTTCATTTAAAAAAGTATATTGATTCTATTTCTTTATTTCTCTGTCCAATCACTGCTGTTGTGTGCATGTGGAGGTCAGAGGACAACATGCGGGTGTTGGTTCTCCCGTGTGGATCTAAGGGACAGAATTCAGATTCTTAGGCTTGATGGAAGTGTCTACGCACTGAGCCATCTCACCAGCCCTCCCGTTTTCTGAATGATATGAACGCGTATCCATGCAAAGATTGTATTCAGGTGCTCTTGCCAACCAAGGGGAAAGTGAGGCCCGTCTGAGATGGGCAGGGTGGCTGTTCGTTATGGGAGGGAAAGCTGGATACAGGCAGGTGGAGCATGAGTGGGTTGCCAAGGCTACCGCTGTTCCTGTTGTTCCTTCATCACCTGGGCAGGCGGAGGTCCAGGCGGTGTTCTCAGATGGCGCTGTTTCTCTGCACACGCGGAGCCTGAAGTATGGAAAGGTAAGTCAGGCCGGGAGGCTCCAAGGCCAGTCCCGTGGCCCCGCAGCTCCCTGGCACGCTGCCCTAAGTCCTGGTCGTAGCTGGCTGCGGCGTCACGGTCTGCAGGCCCAGTGCCCTGGAAACTGAAGTAGGAGAACAAAAACTGGAGCCAGCCTGGGCTACAGAGACAGCAGAAAGTGACAACACAGGACTCAGTGGTGAGAGGAGGGACTTCTGCTGCTGGTGGCAGGGCCAAGGGTGATTGATGCCCTAAATCCCTTTCCTCCTGAGGAGCCTGTTGTGGCAGAGGCCCTCTGCTCGGGGCTGTGAGGCTCTGCTCCCTCTGGGGGATGCTCAGCCCAGCACTCAGAGGCTGCTTGCAGAGCCATGTCTGCAGTACAGTCAACACAGTGGGCATTGCTGCTAGCAAAGATGGATTTCCCATCTGAGCCTCTAAATGAATTTTGTCCATCACTGAGGTTTTTTATTTTAAAGATTTATCTATTTTTTATTTTATATAATACAATGCTCTGCCTGCATGTACACCTGCATGTCAGAAGAGGGCATTAGGTCACATTATAGATGGTTGTGAGCCACCATGTGGTGGCTGGGAATTGAACTCAGGACCTCTGGAAGAGCAGACAGTGCTCTTAACCTCTGAGCCATCTCTCCAGCTCCCGAGGTTATTCATATTAAAGACAGTATGCTTCCTTGGACACATTAGGGCATATTGTTTCTTGTCTCATCATTTTCTGAGAGTAATAAAAAAGCTGTGTCCTTTAATGAAGTGGCAGCTGTCAGCATTTTCTTGAACATGTCCTTGAAGTAGGAGGTGCTGTTGACCCGTCCTTATTGGCATGTAGGCCAGGCATGGTTTGCCATCTCATGAGTGGCATGGCAGTTTGAGGTTAAGATCCATACTAGGGTCATGGACTGGAACTGTTACGGGGCCAGTGGGAGACTCCTCATTGGCTCTAGATTCTGTAGTGGCCAGCACACTTGCCCTGGATTAGAAGGCAAAGGGACGTGACAGTATTGACAGCTACCTTCTTTTAATTAAAATGTGCAGCCTGGTGGTGGTGGTGGTGCACACCTTTAATCCCAGCACTCAGGAGGCAGAGGCAGTCAGCTCTCTGAGATCGAGGCCTGCCAGGTCTACAAAGTGAGTTAGTTACAGGACATCCAGGGCTACACAGAGAAACCCGGTCTCAGAAAAACAAAAACAAAATAATGATAATAAAATAGTTTAAAAACATTAAAATGTACATGCCATGGCTCATGTGTGGAGGTCAGAGGACATCTTGCAGGGGTTGGCTATCTTGTGCTATGTGGCTCCTGGGATTGAATTTACCTTGTCAGGCTTGACAGCAGGCCCCTTTACCACCATCTCACCAACCTGACTGCCACTTTCTCTGGGATCTGTAAATAGCCATGAGCCAGAAATGTTTCCTGCAAGGCGCATGCTCTGTGCCCTGGGCGACAGCAGTGTCCGTAGGAAGGACAGTGATGGGGGTACACTGGGACGTGTATTCTGGAGCCTACTTTGCATTCATCTCACTGCTTGATCTTTTTGGTGGGGGAATGGGGTCCCCTAGATAGCTCAGCCGGCCTGGTATTAAGTGAGCCTCTTGCCCCAGCCTCTCGAATGCTGTGCTTCCCTACCTTGGTTGATTTCCTTTTGGTACAGGGTCTCATGTAGCCCAGGCTGGCCTCAGCCTCCCTTATAGGCGCGTGCTGCCATGCCTGCCTTACGGTCTGTCTCTTTAGCTAGGTCAGGGAGTTTTAGTCCAGGTCTCTCCTTCCCTGGTGAAGAGACAGAAGACTCACTTCCATGACTTGCCGTGTGGTGCCTCAGTTATTCTGGGAAACAACGGTTTCATCTGGATCTACCCGACGCCTGAGCACAAGGATGAGGATGCCGGAGGCTTCATTGCAAACCTGGAGGCGAGTGAGCATTTTAGTGGTTGGTTGTGAGTCCCCTATGCTTTTGTGGTAGGTGGAGTCTGTTGTCCTGTGTGTGTGTGTGTGTGTGTGTGAGACAGGTTGGGTTATCATGTACCATGGCACATGTAGAGGTCAGAGGACAACTTCCTGCCATTGACCTTTGCCCTTCTCTATCTTGTTTAAGACAGTCTCTTTGCTAGCTGCCTATGAGTGACTGAAGATTTTCCAGTGGGTGTGGTAGGATTACAGACACGCTTTGTCAGCTTTTATGTGGGTTTTGGGGATCCTGCTTAGTAAGTGTTTTCACCTACGAGCCCTGTTGCACTTTTATATCAATAGTCTTGTACCATTTAACATCTAGGATGTTTTCTGAGAACTGCAGTGTTGGGTGAGTATCACTGTAGAGCACAAAGATGCTGCAGCACTGCAGTGGTGGTGGCGTGGGAGGCCGCTGCATCTGTGTGAGCTGCCGGTACCTGCAGTGCTGCTTGTGGCTCGCTCGGTTGCTGTGTGCTACATTGACTGCAGAAACTGCTGGGCTTTGGATGAGTCTGAGCTAGAGAGTATTTGTGGCACCTGATTGTCCTCCCTGCCCTTAAGAGATGAACTCAGTGGCTGCCTTGAGCTTTCAAGGTGGCAGTGGCAGGGGAATAGCCAAACAGCCACCAAAGAAGCAGCAGGGCTCCAATTCAAACTCTAGAACCCATGTGACAATGTCAGATGCGTTGGTGCACATGGATGTGATCCCTGGGGCTCGTCTGCCAGTCAGCCTAGCCTAACTGGTGAGATCCAGTCTAATAAGATGCTGTTTCAAAGGAGGTGGGTGGGGCAGGGTGTGGTGGCGCACGTCTTTAATCCCAGCACTCTAGAGGCAGATCACTGAGTTCAAGGCAAGCCTCGTCTTCAAAGCGAATCTAGGACAGCCAAGGCTACGCAGAGAAACCCTGTCTCGGAAAAAAAAAATCAAAGGAGGTGGGTGGCATTCCTAGGATGACACCCGAGGTTGTCCTCTGACCTTTGCGTGCATGGGAACTCACAAGCATATGCACACACGAACTTGTACGTGTACACATTTAAAAGATTCCACAGTGTGCTGTTTGGGTGGCATAGAGTTCCATGGTGGAAATGAATGTGATTTCTTCTGTGGCTTCTGGGACTATTGGCTTATTTGGATCCTGTATTTTTTTTCCCTTCCCCTTTGTGTTTGGGGTGTAGCCTGTATCCCTTAGTGATCGAGAGGTGATCTCCCGGCTCCGGAACTGCATAGTCCTGCTGGTAACTCAGAGAATGATGCTGTACGACACCAGCATCCTGTACTGCTATGAGGCTTCCCTTGCACATCAGGTACTTCACCCAGACCCCTTCCCTGTGTGTGAGCTGTTGCGTTAGCACTCCTCTTTCCTTCTCATACCCTGGGGCCGGAACTGGACTGGACACAGCCTTAATGAGTCCCTCTGAGATATTTCCAGGGTTTGTTCTCAGTGTCTAAGTCCCATGCTAGGGATGCAGATAGGATGAGGGTAGCAGGCAGGAATTTTTTTCTTTTCTTTTCTTTTCTTTTGGTACAATAATAGCTTTCATCTTGCCTGTCCCAAAATTCATATGTCTTCTTGATTTTTTTTTTTTAAGTCAACAGAAAGATTTTTCTTGATTAAAAAAAATATTTTAGCCAAGCCTCCCTTCCTCATTCTGGTTGACTTGCTGTTCCACGTGTGGCTATTTCTTAATGAGCACATACCGTTCTCTGTTTTTCTTCAGATCAAAGATATCTTAAAGCCAGAAATCATGGAGGAGATCATGCTAGAAACACGCCAGAGGCTTTTGGACCAGGAGGGATGAGGCCAGGTGCCGAGGATGGGACTGCGCACCTCTCTGGAGCAGTTATGGGTGAAAAGGCTGCTGTGTGGTCCCCACGTGTGGCCCAGGGAGGATCCGACAAGCACATTGCCCATCTGCAGTGGCGCAGCGGAGCCAGGCCTGTCCTCTCGTGTTCTGGGACAAAGCCAGGGTGGAAGCCAGTGGTGGCTTGGGGCGCTTGGACCCCAGGATAAGGGGTAGTTTAGGTCTCTCAGGGCACAGTGTCCCAGCCTGATGACTTCTCCTGGAATCGCTCAGAGACTCTGTCTTCCAGCCACGGCACACAGGGCCCCTTGAAACTGTCCAGCAGAAAACATGGTGGGCTGAGGGTGTAGCTCCTGGGTGGAGCACTTTCCTAACATGTTCAAGGCCCGAAGTTCAACCCCAGAAAAAAGAGCCAAAGAAAAAGAAAGATGTGGCCATGGCAGCGGGAACGGTCTGTTTAGACTTCTACTCCATCTCATTTAATGCACCAGGTGTGGTTGGGGAAAACTGGAAGAGTTAGGCCTGCAGTCGAATGGATGTGAGCGTAAACTGAGCCAGCGGCCTTTGTGTTCCTCCTGGTGACGGGGTGAGGGATCCATACCCTCTGCCTGGGCTTCCTTCCCCTTGTGTGTGAGCTGTTTGTTTCTTTAGCATCATCTCAGGTCCTTCAACATGTCCACAGCAGGAACTGGCCTTAAGAAGACTGCCTTAAGGAGTGCCTGGATTGTTCCCTGAGATGTTCCTCTATCCTGCTTGTCCTGCGTGGGAGGGTGCTTTGTAAGACGCTGATGACTGAGAGGAGAGTGTTCTGGGCCCACAGTGCTTCCTGATGTTCTGACAAAAACAGAAAACGTTGGAAAAAAGCCAAGTTGTTTCCTTGTGTAATTGACAAGGTGATATATTAACTTTTGAATAATTTGAAGTTGGAACAGGATACAAGTCCTCTGTATAGAGCACCAGGGCCTATGCTTTGTTTTCTTCTGACTGTTTAAAAATGGCCTAGCCAGTAATGGTAGCTCAGTAGTATGATTCTATATGGAGGCAGAGATGGGAGTTGGGGCCAACCTGGGCTGTACAGATTCACTAAACAAAACCAAAAAATGGTACCCTAATTTAGATTTCTCAGTTAGCATTACTTTTTAATTTACTTGTGTGCATGGGTGTGAGTGTGTGCATGTGGAAGTCAGGCGTGCTTGTAGGAGTCAGTTCTCTCCTCCCATGTGGGTCCCAGCGATCACACTGATGTCTGCAGGCTTGACCACAGTTGCCCCTGACCCCACTGAGCCATTAAACTGGCCCAAAACATTTGTTTATTTTTGCCAGACCTAGGGATGGAACCTAGGGCTTTGTGTATACTACTAGACAAGGGCAGTACTGAGCAGTGCCTGGTTCTTGAACGTTTTAGAAGCCTTGTTTGGATGCTGGGTATGGGGTACTCACCTTTCTTACCAGCACTCAGGAGGCAGAGGCAGGCAGATCTCTGAATCTGAGGCTAGCCTGGTCTACAGGGTGGTTTCCAAGACAGGGCTACACATAGAGACCCTATCTCAAAAAAAAACCAATAGCCAGGCAGTGGTGCTGTACTTTAATCCCAGCATTTGGGAGGCAAAGGGAGGCGGATCTCTGTGAGTTGGAGGCCAGCCTGGTCTACAAAGCGAGTCAGGACAGTCAAGTCTACACAGAGAAACCCTGTCTTGAAAACAAACAACCATAAATAAATAGACCCCCCCAAATAACAAAAAATCATGGTCATTTCATAAATGTATACAGTATATTTTGATCACATCCATCCCCTGCTTTCTCAGGCCCAACCCTGCAGCAAGTTGCCTTTCCGACTTCATCTTTTCTGTGTGGCCTTAGCTGTCCTGGAACTCACTGTGTTGACCAAGCTAGCCTGAAACTCAGATTTACCTGCCTCTCCTGAGCGCTGGGATTAAGAGATGCCTGGCTCCCCTTTTATCATTCTAAATAACCTACTGAGTCTAGTTAGTGCTGCCCACATAACCCAGGATATAGTCATGGCAGCTGAAGCTTGAGGTGGCTGGTCACATTGTACCCACAGTCAGGAGACGTGTGCTGTGCTTGGCTCACTTTGCCTTTCTATCTAGCCCAAACTCTAGCTAGTGAAACGGCCCTGCCCAGAGTCAGGTGGTTCTTCCTGCCTCAACCCAGACTGGCTTGTGGAGCTGCCCAGAGGTTTGTTTCCATCGTGATTCCACCTCCTGTTGCGCTTACAGTCAGGGTCAGCCATCACACAGCACCAGTCAGTAGACGACTTGTATATGTGTGGGTTTTTTTCTTTTTTGGTTTTTCAAGACTGGGCTTATCTGTGTAGCCTTGGCTGTCCTGGACTCACTTTGTAGACCAGGCTGGCCTCGAACTCACATCAATCCACCTGCTTTTGCCTCCCAAGTGCTGGTGTATGTGTTTCTGAGATGGGGCCACAGATAACTTAATTTAATCCTATGTTCTGAGGGACCAAAGCTTACCGAATTCCCTGTGTCTGCACTGTAACTTCATGTGGGCTTGCCCGTCTCAAATTTCAGAAGTTTCCAGGTTGTTCACCTCTTAGGGGATGGGAACAGGAGCCTGAGTCCCACTTGAGTTCATTTGTCCTCACCTGTTTCTCCCAAGCTGCTGGCAAGATACTGAAGTGTCTGCTTCAGGGCAGCTCAAGCAGTACCCAGAGGTCCAAAAGCAGCTTCAGCTGGGTATGTGCTTTCAGAGCCCACCAGAGGGCGCCCTTGATAAGTGTAACTACAGGAGGTGTGATGAGCTGAAATTTTGTTACTGAGCTTTATGAGTTGAGTTGAACCTATGAGCTGTACACGATGCATCAATGTTGGTTTAACATCTGTCAGATATGTGCTGTGCTCTGCATTCTGTAGTTTGAGCCCTTAAAGGTTTTCCAGTGTTAAAATGTAGTACATTTTGCTTGTTATTCTTGGCGCCTCCTAGGCAGTGGGCTGTGCCAAGATGGAGCTGAACATCTTCCTAGCCGTGGCTGCCAGAAGCTCATTGAAGAGGGTGATGAAGGCAGGCATCATTCTTTCTATAAGAAGCGCATGGCCACAGAAGTAGCCGCTGAAGCTCTGGGTGAAGAGTGAGGGTTATGTGGTCAGAATCTGCGGTGGGAACGGCAAGCCAGGTTTTCCCATGAAGCAGGGTGTCTTGACCCACAGTGACCCAGCTGCTGTAGAGTAAGGGGCATTCCTGCCACAGACGGAACGGAGAGAGGATGTGCAGGTCTATTCTTGGATGCCAACTTGGTTACTGTAAGAGAAAAGGAGATTATTTATGGGCTGACAGATCCTACTGTAGTTGGTGGTTGGGGTCCAAAAGAGCTAGCAGGATCTGTACCTGAAAGATGGTGAAGTCAGAAAGCCCTAAGAAGGGAAGAAGCCCAGGACCAGCGCACCCAAGACACGGTGTTCTGTTCTCCACTCCCCTACAGCACAAGCATCGGTGTGATGCACTGCTCTAAAGAAACAGCACGCTAGGAAAAACAAGGTTTTTATCTGCAGGGAACACTTGCTATAACGAAGGAAACTAAAGAAAACACCCAGGAACGCATTGCGAGAAGATTTAGCTGTCTTCACTGACAGTTTCTGAGTCAGTCAAAGATCAGTCTTCTGTGTGTACCCCTTGCTTATCCTGGACTCACTTTGTAGACCAGGCTACCCTTGAGCTAAGAGATTGGCCTTCCTCTGCCTCCCAAAGTGATGGGATTAAAGGCATGCACCTCCAAGCTGCCAAAGGTAAATCTTCTAAGAGGAACAAATAATTCAGGCAGTGGTGTTGCACACCTTTAATCCCAGCATTCAGGAGGCACCAGCAGGTGGATCTCTGAGTTTGAGGCTAGCCTGGTCTACAGATTGAGTTCTAGGACAGCCAGGGCCACACAGACACCCTGTCTCAAAAAAAGAAAAGAACAAAACAAAAAACCAGGAAAAGAGCAGGGCGTGGTGGCACATGCCTTTAATCCCAGCACTTGGGAGGCAGAGGCAGGCAGATTGCTGTGAGTTCAAGGCCAACCTGGTCTACAAAGTGAGTCCAGAACAGCCAAGACTACACAGAGAAACCCTGTTTCAGAAAAACAAAACAAAACCAGGAAACAAAACAAACCAGGGGGGAAGAAAGGAACAACTAAATAATCATAAGCTCATCTGAAAGAAAACTGAGAGCAAAAACTTGGGCTGGGCTAAGGCTCCAGGGTAAGGTCCTGTGATGACCCTGCAGTGAGGCAGATCTGAGGCTGGGAAACCAGGTGGTTAGTAAAGATCAAATTTGGTTTTAAGATTATCAGACAAAAGCTGGGTGTGGTGGCGCCCACCTTTAATCCCAGCACTCGGGAGGCAGAGGCAGGTGGATCTCTGTGAGTTCAAGGCCAGCCTGGTCTACAAAGTGAGTCCGGGACAGCTAAGGCTACACAGAGAAACCCTGTCTCCAAAACCATTAAAAAATAACAAATAAAAAGATTATCAGACAAGGAAGCTGGGCTTGGTGGTGCACGCCTTTAATCCCAGCACTCGGGAGGCAGAGGCAGGTAGATCGCTATGAGTTCAAGGCCAGCTTGGTCTACAGAGCGAGTCCAGGACAGCCAAGCCTACACAGAGAAACCCTGTCTTGAAAAACTTAAAAAAAAAAAAAAATCAGACAAGGGCTGGAGAGATGGCTCAGAGATTAAGAGCGCTGTCCTTCGAAAGGTTCTGAGTTCAATTCCCAGCAACCACATGGTGGCTCACAACCATCTATGACGAGATCTGGTGCCTTCTGGCGTGCAGGTGTACATGCAGGCAGAATACTGTATAAATAAATAATAAATATTACAAAAAGTCAGACAATAGCTAGTAATGTCTGTAGTTTTTAGGTGAGGGAACTAGAGAAGAAGAGTGCGAGTCCCAGGCAATTCAACGAGGAACAGATTGCAGGGTTAGCAGGCTGCCACAGCCACCCGTGAGCACTGGTGGGATCAGCTGCAGTGGAGTTTGCTTGCTCTATCGAGACCGGTTGTATTCTTTTATTTATTTATTTTTCTGAGATAGGGTTTCTCTGTAACCTTAGCTGTGCTGGACTAGCTTTGTAGAGCAGGCTGGCCTCGAACTCACAGATCCATCTGCCTTTGCCTCCCGAGTGCTGAGACTACAGGCGTGTGCCACCCTCCTGATTGTATTCTTAATGTGTGTGTTGAATGTTTTGTCTGCATGTATGTCTGTGCACTACATGGTGTGCCAGGTACCCTCCAAGGCCAGAGAGGGCATCAGATCTGGAACTGGAGTTACAGATGGTTGAGAGCTGCTGGGTGGGTGCAGGGAATTGAACCCAGGTCCTGGAACAGCAGCCAGTGCACTTAACCGTCGAGCCATGTCTCCAGCTCCAAGACTTTATTAGGATCACTGCTTGCTTTGCCAACTGCCTGTCTGCTCCTCCTTTTGTGTTCCTGGGTAGTAAGAAAGCACTTACCTGGTACAGTATGCCAGCCCAGGAATAGGTTCTTAGTAAATGGACTGGTGATCTGGCCGCTTTGGTAGGGTACTTGTCTGGCATTCTTGAGGCTTTATGTTCCCTCCCTAGCACTGCTTAAGCCAGCTTCAGTGTGGCATACCTGTGGGCCTGCCACCTGGGAGGTGGCTGCAGAGGGACCTGAAGTATAAAGGCCTTCTCAACTATATAGGGCATTGAAAGGGCCGCCTGGGCTAGAAACCCCCTCAAAACCAAAAACCAATGAACGTTGGTTGAAGAGTTGCAATTTGAGGTGCTGAATTTCAGTCGTTAAAACCATTCCTTTTGCAGAGGATCTGGGTTTGGTTTCCAGCTCACAACCATGTCTGTTCTGGGGGAATCTGATGCCCTGTGGCTCTGTTGGCAACAGACACAATAGCGGTGCGCATAAACTCAGGAACACACACATATGAAAATAAAAATCTTCTGGGGCTGGAAAGATGGCTCAGTGGTTAAGAGCACCACCTGCTCTTCCAAAGGACCTGGGTTCAATTCCCAGCACCCACATGGCAGCTCACAACTGTCTGTAACTCCAAGATCTGACACCCTCACACCAATACACGTAAATTAAAATTAAATAAATTTAAAAAAAAAGAAAAGAAAAATCTTCTTAAAAAGACACGATTTGTTAATTCAATTTAAAGTTCAACCTGAGAATAAAGAGTGCGGTAGGGAAAGGAATCTTTAAAAAAAAAAAAAAAAAGCAAACAAAAATCCAGTTATCAGGATAAAAAGGGTAAATAATCAAAGGGGAACAAAGATTTGAAGACTGGCAATACAAATTAAGAGGAGTTTAATTACAATAAAACTGAATCAGATTCTGTGGGTGAACAAAAGTTCACTCACTAGAATTTATAAATTCCAGTTCTAAATATGGGCACAGGTATTCGTTTGCTTCACATTATTTCAAGTGACTTGTTTTTGTTTTCTGAGACAGGGGTACTCCGTATAGCCCTGGCTGTCCTGGAACTCAGATCCACCTGCCTCAGCCTCCTGAGTTCTGGAATCAAAGGTGTGTGCCACCACTGTCCAGCTGAGTGTAGTTTAAATGATCTAAATGCCATTTTCTTATTTTCTTTCTTTTTTAATGCAGGGTCTCACTAGGTAGCTTAGCTGGCCTGGAACTTTATGTAGGGGTTAAAGGTGTATGCCTCCTTTTTTTTTTTTTCCTCTCTCTTCCCAGTTTTTTTTTAATTAATTTATTCTTATTACATCTCAATGGTTATCCCATCCCTTGTATCCTCCCATTCTTCCCTCCCTCCCATTTTCCGCTTATTCCCCTCCCCTATGACTGTGCCTGAGGGGGATTTCCTCCCCCTTTATATGCTCATAGGGTATCAAGTCTCTTCTTGGTAGAAGGTGTATGCCTCTTGAAATCGCATTTTCAAAAACAAGTGCCACTTTTCAACCTGGTAGATTTCTAAAATACTTACTTGGACCCACATCACTACAGCGCCCGCTGACGTCATCAGTAACTTCTGGAAACTTGCCTTTCATTAGTACAACAGTTATTTGGTACTGAATGCTTCAGAGGAAGCATTTCAGCAACAAGTAGCCACTTTAAAATGACACTTGGATCACAGCTGTGAATGCTTTTTCGTCAGTGTAGTGGGAGCAGCATTGCATGGGGTAAAGCATTTCATGTATGTAAAAGTGCACACAGTGTGTGCTGTGATGAGTGGAGCCCCTTTAGAAATGGGTCCAGGAAGTCGGGAGTGGTGTGGCACACCTGTGATCCCAGCACTCAGGGAAGCAAAGGCAGGCAAATCTTCGTGAGTTCGAGGCCAGCCTGGTCTACAAAGCGAGTCCAGGGCAGCCAAGGCTACACAGAGAAACCTTGTCTAGAAAAACCAAAAAACAAACAAACAAACAAAACACACACACACACACAAAGACAGAAATGGGTCCCGGTAATAGGGACAGTGAAAACCGGGGAGCCAGAGCATGTACTTTCTCAGGTGTGGGGTAGTTGTGCAGACTTTTAAGGCCTGACCACCTCGACAGTTTTCACCTAATCTCAAATTTTATGAGGATGCGTGTCTCACCTGTGAAATGCCATGGTAAGGATTCATACTATTGCAAACATGCGCGAGTGCACGATCTCGCCTGGGATACTTTGAACAAACGCTGTTTCTTCAACTTCCTATCCCAAAGGATAGCTGATGCTTGCTTTCTAAATACTTCTTCCCAGGTTCCCATATTTATGCCTTTTCCAAGTGATGAGGATGTAACCAAAGTTTCTCCTCGAACGAGGCTCAAAGAAATAGTAAAACTCCGGTTCTGGAAAACTCCAATCCGTAGTTTTCCCCTGGCTCTGAATCTCCTGCTGTCCTGCTACTAGAGCAGACAAGACGTTGGCTGACCAGAGTCCACCGGCTCCCAGGAGGCGGGGCCAGCTCTGTAGCTGAGGGAGCTGGAGGCCGGGAGTAGAGCATCCCGTGGGCGCCGGGACCACAAATCCCACATTCCTCCCGGCAGCACCAAGCGTGGCTAGCTGGCGGCTCACGCGCTCAATGGCCAATCAGATGGCGGTGAGGGGGACTGACTCCGGTTATTGAGGACCAATGACAATACAGGGGAGGCGGGCGCTTCCTCATCGCTCACCTTGTGGTCAGAAAAGCTACCTTTAAAAGGTCGTGCGGAGCCGGGTTGTGGCAGGCAGTGAGCCCAGAGCCTGAAGGTGGGCAGCGTGCGAAAGAGCAGCGCCGGCCGGCAGCCGGACCTCGCTCAGGGGGAGGTTGGTTCCGGCGTCGGTGGGGGCGGGGCTGGGGGCGGGGCCTGGCCTCGTTGTGGAGCCGCTCGTAATCCATCATGGCGGCCTCGGGGGTCGGTGTCTATCCCTGAGAGGCGGCTGGAGCTGGAACCGGGTGACGGATCTTGCGGTTGAGGAACCCTTCCACGGCACACACACACACACACACACCCACTGCCTGGAGAAGCCGGGTTCCTCGGCAGAGCCGGGGATGTGACCGCTCGGCGGCGGCAGAGTCGGGGGCCGGGGGAGGGGTGTCTCGGGTAGAGAGACCCCTGGGCTCGGGGCAGCTGAGGCGCCGGGCCTCCTCCCCTGTGGCCGCCTCCGGGTTCGGGACCGCGGGAATCCTTCTCCCCTCATAGCCCTGCTCTGGCTCCGGGCCATCCAGGGTGGTCTCAGTTTCTCCCTACCTGGGACACCCAGTTTCCTGAGGAGGAACGTCGCCTCCGAGTAAGCCGCCCGCGCCCCGCCTGGGCAAGTCTTTCTCCCCCCGCAGGCTGTCTGTCCATCGCTCGATTCTAACCCCCAAGTTTGGCCACCGAGCCCCTCATTCAAATCATCTCCCAGCTGTCAAGAGATCTCCGTGGTCCTCCCCGATTGTCTCCTCCGGCCTTCGATGTCCTGACTTCTTCCAATGTCACCTACAGTTCCACTGGTCTCAGTGCAGCCCAAAACTTTAATGCGAAGGAAAAGTCTGGATTCTTTTCACAGGCCTTTTAAAAAGCGGACTTAAAAGTTGCTGGTCATGCATTCCTTCTCGGCAGAGTGGAGAGCAAGCTCTCGTTGAGATCTGTGCGACCCGTGTCGTTTTTCCGGAAACCAGGCTTAGGGAAGCGAGAGTCGGCAGGAAATTTGTTAGAAGATGGAGAGACAGAGAGAGGGGATTGGTGACTGACGTCCACAGGAAAAGTTGCAGAGAAGCATCAAAGACACTCGAGGTTTTTTTTTTTTTTTTTTTTTTTTTTTTTTTTTTTTTTTTTTTTAATCACGCCGGGGACTTGAAATGACTTTTAGTACTGCTGACCCTTTTCTGCCTTCCCTGTGAATATTTCTATGTGAAGTTTTCCTCTTGCAAAGAAACGGTTCCGTCAGCCGGCAACATCAGTTTAGATTCAAGAAACTTTTGGATAGCCTTGTGAGGTTACATGACGTCAAATTAATCGACTCGGAAAAGAGATCCAGACTCCTTTTGACATGCGTGTACCCCGGCTTCCCGCCCTGCTGTCTTTTCTGTGATTGACCCCAGTGACCGACTTGGGAGTCGGTGGTGTGAAGTTCTGGGTACATACTGTTTCCGGCTAACCTCCACGGGCCATTCTGGAAGACCTTGAACCCTCTTCTGGGAAGGGGCGCCTATCATTGCTTTATGGGGCAGCAGCCTGGAAAAGTTCTTGGGGACCAAAGAAGGCCTAGTCTGCCCGCCCTGCATTTCATCAAAGGGGCAGGGAAGAGAGAGCCCTCCAGGCATGGCGGTCCACACTGCAATGTTTTCGTGGAGCATGGTGAGTCCTTCCCAGGCTTCTGGTCATCGGTTTCCCTTAAGCATCAAAGAACTTTCTGAAACAACACTTGTGTGTCAGTTCCTTCTAGGTCTCCTTAGCGTTTCTTTGCTACTGTAGTAGCAAAACTGGTGGAACAGTTCTTTGGATAAGAAAATTATGGTTTTATTTTATTTATTCAGTCGGCTTGAGTTGCTGTTTCTTGCCAGAGTCCACTTCTGGGTCGTTGTTGACATAAGACAAGCCCTTTTATTGTTTGGGGACCTGCTTTTAGTGGGGGAGGGGGTTGGACTCAAGTGGCTTTTGAAGCATCCACAGGTCTTCCCATCCGCCCTCGGGAAAGGCTGGGACTCTCCCCGGAGTGTCTGGTGGTGGTGGTGGTGGTGGTTTTCTTTGTCTATGGGACACTTTTTATCATATCTTCAAAGTGGCCTGCGCACTGAGAGGCTGGACTGTACCGTCTTTTGATCTTCTTTTCAGTTATGAGCAGCCCTTGAACATTCTTTCGAGCTAGGTGTGAAAAGTCACGTGTGGAAGCAGCGTGCCTCCTGAGTGGAGAACCGCTGCCTTAGTTTCTCTGAGGAATAGCCCTGGCCTCCCTGATGGAGCGTTCTTCACCCTTTCTCCCTGCTTAGTTGTCTTTGACATTTTTATGACCCTTTTGGTCCATAATGCTGACTGTCCATGTTGTGTTGTTGACTAACAATCAAGGTCAGGCTAGGGGTCAGCCAGGAGCAGTTAGTTTGGGTCCTGGTTACTGTGGCAGCCTGATAATTCTCAAACTGTGTACTTAGTATTGAGATATCAATGGAGCCCTCATACCAAGCTCCTTAGACCCTCAAAGATAGCTTTATCTCAGATACTGGATTTTAGTTCCAACTGCCCTTGATTCCGCCATAGACTGGTTTTTCTAGAGTTTGTTTATGTCTGTGTAGATGAGACAGAAAAACCTGAGGCCCAACACGTGACACTGGGCTAGATGTGAATTGGAAGCCAATGATAATGTGTGGGTTTTGTTGGTGGTGAGGGATGTGGTTGTCATTTCGTAGTGACTGTGATGATGATGTACTGATTATGGTGATGGTGATGCCAGGACCATTCAGGGTGGAAAGGGTTCAGTCATACGTGTAGGAGAGGGGGGAAAATTGAATCTATGGTATTTTTTTTTTCCATGACAGGGTTTCTCTGTGTAGCCTTGGCTGTCCTGAACTATGTAGACCAGTCTGGCCTCGAACTCACAGAGATCCACCTGCCTCTGCCTCCCGAGTGCTGGGATTATAGGCGTGCACCACCACCGCCCAGCTAATATTTATTAATTATGTATTTTTTATTTATTTCATTTATTATGCCTACACGCTAGAAGAGGGCACCAGAACTCATTCTGGATGGTTGTGAGCCACCATGTCATTGCTGGGAATTGAACTGAGGACCTTTGGAAGAGCAGTCAGTGCTCTTAACCTCTGAGCCATCTCTCCAGCCCCCTAAATCCATGGTATTTTTTATGTTCCATATATTCTTTTCAAATTTCAGTGGCCTGCCTAAGAAAACCCACTTTTAGGAGTATTGAAAGCATTCAGAAGTAAACTTTTCCTCAGTGTTGACCCCTTTCTTCTACAAATGTTGGTTGAGCACACATGTGCTAGGTAGTATTTTAATCAGTAGCAGAATGAAGCTCCTACCCTCCTAGAACCTTCATTCTAGAGACAGATGTAGACAGACCATCAGCAACTCCAGTGTGGGAGGTACAGATAGGTCACATGGTGGCCTGGGCTGCAAGAAAAGTAACGGTGATTCGTGGGGGTGTAACTTCAGATGGGGTTGCTAGACAGGCAGGCAGCTGAGGTCACTTTTGAATAAAGCCTTGAATTCACAGAGATCCGCTTGCCTCTGCATCCCAAGTGCTGGGGTTAAAGGCGTGTGCCACCACCACCCAGCCCCCTTGCCTCTTTTTGAGACAAGTTCTCACTGTTGTAGTACAGGGTGGTTGGGTCATGACTCCTTCCACCCAACTTAATTGCTAAATGACAGATATGACCCACCCATCTGGTCTGATTGGTGTTCTGAGCCAGTCTCTCTAGACAGGGTAGTCTAGGGAGAGGGAGGGAGGGAGCAGGGTTTCCTGGGTGCATTAGTCAGGGCTTCTAGAGTAACAGAGCTCACAGAATGAATCTCTCTGACATGTATAGAGAAAGGGGAATTATTAGGGTGACTTACAGGCCGTAGCCCAGCTAATCCAACAATGGCTGCCTAAGAACGAAGATCCAATAATTTCGTAGTTGTTCAACACATGAGGCTGGGTATCACAACATTCCTCAGTATACCCTAGAATCCTGAAAAAGCAGGCTTTAATGTCATGAGGGTGAGCAAAGCAGGGAGAGAGAGAGAGAGAGAGAGAGAGAGAGAGAGAGAGAGAGAGAGAGAGCGCGCTTCCTTCTTCCATGTCCTTATATAGGCTGTCAGCAGACGGCGTGGCCCAGGTTAGAGGTGGATCTTTCCACCTCACAGATCTGGATTAAAGGTGTGCCCTCCCACTGCACAGATCTGGATTAAAGGTGTGCCCTCCCACTGCACAGATCTGGATTAAAGGTGTGCCCTCCCACTGCACAGATCTGGATTAAAGGTGTGCCCTCCCACTGCACAGATCTGGATTAAAGGTGTGCCCTCCCACTGCACAGATCTGGATTAAAGGTGTGCCCTCCCACTGCACAGATCTGGATTAAAGGTGTGCCCTCCCACTGCACAGATCTGGATTAAAGGTGTGCCCTCCCACTGCACAGATCTGGATTAAAGGTGTGCCCTCCCACTGCACAGATCTGGATTAAAGGTGTGCCCTCCCACTGCACAGATCTGGATTAAAGGTGTGCCCTCCCACTGCACAGATCTGGATTAAAGGTGTGCCCTCCCACTGCACAGATCTGGATAAGCAGTGGCTCTTTCCACTTCAAATGACTTAATTGAGAAAAGAAACCAGGGTGTGGCGCATGCCTTTACTCCCAGCACTCGGGAGGCAGAAGCAGGCAGGTCACTGTGAATTCAAGGCCAGCCTGGTCTACAAAGTGAGTCCAGGACAGCCAGCCTACACAGAGAAACCCTGTCTTGAAAAAAAAAAGAAAGAAAGAAAAAAGAAATTCTGCGTCTGGAGAGATGCCTCAGAGGTTGAGAGCACTTCCACTGGCTGCTCTTCTAGAGGACCTGAGTTCAGTTCCCAGCACCCACATGGTGGCTCACAACCATCTATAATGAGATCTGGTGCCCTCTTCTAACCTGCAGGTGTACATGCAGGCAGAGCACTGTGTACATAATAAATAAATAAATCTTAAAAGGAAAGAAAGAAAATCCCTCATAGGTGTGTCCAGACACTAGGGTTTAAGTTAATTGCAAATGTAGTCAAGTTGACAGCCAAGAGTAGTCACCATATGGGGGAAGGATGTTATTGCACAACTGTAGATGGAGTGGTGATGGGTGGACAAGGTGGTGGCAGTGGATGGGGTCTGTTCATACTTGAGGACCACACCCACGGCTGGACTTGGTTTTGCATTAGATATGAGACATGCAGTGTGAGAGGGCCAGGGTGACGCCGGGAGGAGCACATCGCCTTTCACTGAGATGGCGGTAGCGGTTTTCACCACTGGCACTGGTTGGTTTCCTTCTGGGGACACAGGGTGGATGCAGCTCAGGAGCTTCTTTTGAGCTGAACTTCATTTGAGGCAACAGCCTAGGTGTCCATGTGTGACACGTGAGATACACAGGCCCAGGAGTGTGAGTCCAGGGGCAGTGTGGGCGGGAGAGAGAAGCTGGGGCCTCTGGTTAGTGGTGTTGAGATGTGACTACCTTGACACTCTTGTCTTTGCTGGGGGTGAAGGTTCATGAAGCCAGGATGCTGCATTCCAACGTAGGATTAGGTTGAATATTTGCAGGTGGGGCCGAGGCGTTCAGACCCGGCATGAAAATTACCCATCTTTAAGCTTCAGTGCCTGTTGCCTGTTGATGTTTTCCCAAGGTGAAAAGTTGCTTTGCAAGCACGGGGACCTGAATTCAGAGCTAAGCCCTCAGTCCCTTGCCATCAAGCCCGCTTCAGTGTGGGTACAGGGGATGGAAGCGCAGATTCCCAAGCTGTGCAACAAGTGCTTTACTGCCTACCTCATCTCTCCATCCTTAGCAAAGGTCTGTCTAGTGCAGAAGGAAGCATGTTTCTGTTGTGGAGTAAGCTCCCTCACCACCACAGAGACCTTAGCCAGGAGCCTGCCTCCCTTTGAGTGATGCAGAAGAGAACGTGGAGGATGAAGGAACTCAGATGAAGCCCTCTGTAACTCCAGCTCCAGGGGATCCAGCACCCTCCTCTGGCATCACTGGGGAGACAGCTAAGTCAGTAGTGCATTTACCTTGCAAGCATGAGGACCTAAGTTTGGTCCCCAGCACCCATCCTTGTAAAAGCCACGTGTGGTGGCACCTCGTTGTAATCCCAGCCCTGGAGGCAGAGACAGGAAGATCTCAGGAGCTTTCTGGCCTACAGTCTCTCTTAATTAGAAAGCCCCAGGCCCTAGCGAGACACCCCATCTCAAAAAATAAGATGGATGGCACTGAGGAGTGACATACTGGCCTCCACATGTATATGTACCTTCCTGCACATGCGCAGCTCCCCCACATAAACACATAAATCATTTTTTAAAACAATTTTTTAAAAGATTTATTTATTATTATGTATACAGTGCTCTGCCTACATATACACAGGCCAGAAGGCCAGAAGAGGGCATCAGATCACATTATAGATGGTTGTGAGCTGGGAATTGAACTCAGGACCTCTGGAAGAACAGTCAGTGCTCTTAACCACTGAGCCATCTCACCAGCCCCATAAGTTATTTTTATTAAATTGAGTTTTATTATCTGTCTGTCTGTCAGTCTGTCTGTCTGTCTATCTATCCCTGATGCCTGAGGTCGTCAAAAGAGGGCATTGAATCAAATCTCTTAGAAGTGAAGATATGGACAGTTATGAGCCACCATGTGGTGCTGGGAATGAAACTTTAGTTCTCTGTGAGATCAGGTGCTCTTAACCTCTGAGCTCCCTCTCCAGTTTTTTTGGGTTTTTGTTTGTTTGTTTGTTTGGTTGGTTTTTCAAGACAGGGTTTCTCTGTGTAGCCTTGGCTGTCTCAGACTCCTTTGTAGACCAGGCTGTTCTCGAACTCACAGCGGTCCTCCTGCCTCTGCCTCCAAGTACTGGGATTAAAGGTGTGTGCTACCATGCCTGGCCTTCCCCAGTTTTTACATCTTGTTTCTTAAGAATCCTGTTAAATGGCCTAAGCAAGCTGGTGACTACTCATGAGGAGTGGGAGCAAGTTCCCAGGAAGAATGTTTCTTCTTTTCTCTTGATTCCAGGATTTTATACAACTATCAGTATTCTAGGATGTCTGTAGGCGTACTTTTTAAAAATCTATTTTATTGGGGGTCTTATACCTCTACCTCCCTTCCATCCTTTATCCACCCTAAGCCCCTCAAACACCCCAACACTAGGGAGGAGAGAAAGAAGGCAGAGGAGAATGGGGAAGTGTATGTCTCTTTAGACTACTTCCTGCTGTTTAGGGATGCAGTTCCTTGGGGCCAGTCCAGTCTTTGTAGTCAGGATATCCAGCAGTCCAGCAAGCCAGCGAGAGCAAACACAGCAGCAGGATGACCCAGCAGCAGCAGGGAGAGCAGGGGCTGCCACAGACCCTCTGGGAATTATACCCTCTCACAAGGTCTCAGAATTAAACTATCTGCAGCTGGCACAAATCTCACCCCTGCTAGAGCATGAGACAGTCACAGTTAATGGCTGTGGACAAACTGAAGCAGCCCCATACCCAATACCTGGGATTAAAACAAAAACATATTCACATAACATAACTGGTTTTTAAAGACACCAAAACTTTCACTACAGATGTCTTTCCCTGTGAATATCCTTCCATTTCTTCCCTTTTTATTTATTATGGCAAAATACTCATAAAAATAACCAACTTAACTGTATAGTTCAGTGGCATTAGCCTATTCACAACCCTGTACTGTTCCCACTACCCATCTCAGAGCTTTTACTATTCAGATAGGATCCACATACTCATTAAAAACAATGCCAGGGCCTGGAAAGATCCTCAGAGCATCCGGGTCAATTCCCAGTGCCACCTTGTGGCTCACTGCCATGTGTAGCTACAGTTCCAGGGCACCAGTGCCGTCATATAGTCTCCACGAGCACCAGGCATGTGTGTGGTGCACAGACATACATGCAGGAAAACAGCAGTGAATTTTAAAACGGCCCCCATTTCCCCTCCCATCACCTCTTGGTAACTCTGGTGCCATACTTTCTGTGTCTCTGAATTTGCCCATTTCATGTATCTCATGTAAAGCTAGTGATAGAAAAGCATACTTTAATGCCTGGCACTTTTCAATTAATGTAATGTTTGAAAGGTCATCCCCTGCTGTAGCAAGTATTGGGCTTTCCTTTTAAATATTTGGTACTATTCCATTGCATGACTATACCACATATTTTTATCCATGTACCTTGTGTACCACTTTTATGATATGTTGTTAAAACCAGGTTACAATATGGACCGAGAGGCTATGAGTAGCAGCATGTCACCTGGCTGTGGAGTTACTACCTCAGGGGGGCTCGTCGTGGCAATGGAGCAGACATGATAAGCACACCACCTGTGGGCTATTTCTCTAGAACCTTCCTATTGCTCAGAGGAATGAGTCTCTTATATTTCAGCACCTTAGCGTTCTTCTCCTTGCTTTTGCTTGTAATGCTCCCTTCTTACCCTGATTTTTAGCTTTCTTTTTTTTGGGGGGGGAGGGGACAGGTCTCCTGTAGCCCAGACCTTGGACTTCTGATTCTCTGGCCTCCATATCCATGGCAGTGGGGTTACAGGTGTATGTCTTTATGCCTGGTTTATGCTGTGCTGGGGTGGAACCCAAGGCTTTACTAATGCTAGGCCAGCACTCAGCCGCCTGAGTCACAACCCCAGGTACACCCCTCCTGGATCCTCTTAGTGCCTGCTGTGTCTTCCTGATATTGATAATTTATCTCCTTCCCTTCCCCTTCTTCCTTCTAGTCTCTCCTTCCTTCACCTTTAAAGTTTGGCTAGCTTATCTGTTTTATTAATATTAAAGACAAACCAACCCTTTCCCCCCATATAGCTGAATTATTTCAAGGTCTAAAAACATGAAGACTAAGTAAAACAAAACTACTGTTATTTCTTTAAAAGACAAATAGACAAACAAACAAACAAACAAACAAAAAACCCCACTTCCCTCTTTTTATACACTAATTGAAAAGTGCCAGGTTTTCAGCTGTTTCTTCCATGTCCATCTTTGCCTGGTCTTTGGCTTTTTAAAGTGTTCTGGCTTTCTTTGAATTCAGTCATTGGACTTGCTGATGGAGACCTTGTTGTGTAGTTTCTATGTGAAGAAACCTGTCCTCCCCTTGTTTTTGCAGATTAGGTGCTCAGTACATATGGAACGCAAGTTTACTTTGTGTTGGGTCCTGTGTGTACCTGGGATAAGAGCAGGGATAAAAGTGATGGCCCTTTGTGCCCAGCTGACTAGCCTCACAGTCACTGGCCATCTGCTTGGGAAAACTGTTAGTGCCTTGACTGTGGGCTAGGTCGTGAAGGCAGGGCCACGTACTAGACTCCAGAGCGGGTGGACTCCTGGTTGGCTCAGCCGTGCCTTTATCATGCTTTTCATCATTTGCTGATGAGTGAGTGCCAGTGGCTGCCAGCTTAACTTAGGTCACCCTTTCTTCCTTAAACAAGTTGTTCGTTTTGTTTGAGGCAAAGTCTTGAACTTAGTAGGTAGCTGAGAATAGCCTTGAACTTGTGGTCCTGCCATGCTATTCTGGATGCTTACCCTGGCTTGAGGGCTTAGGCGTGTAAGGCCAGGGCTCCCCCAGGTTCTGTGCACGGCACTTCGCTCTGTCTGCCTGGGGTGCTGCTGGAGAGAATGGTGCCCTGAGCCTTTCCTTCCCTGGGGCTCCCGCCTTTCCCCAGCCCTGACAGCCCTCAGATGTCATGTGGGCACAGTCAGCTTAAGATGGCGGAGAACTGATGCAGGCAGGCTCCTTTCCTCAGTGTGCCCCTCTCTGTCCTTGGGGAGTGAAGGCTGGGGTGCTGTTTGAATGCCGTCCTAAAAAAGCCTTGGGATTCTGCTAACAGTGTAACTTGCTCCTGACTGTCTTCAGGTTAATTGGTGTTTTATTCTATATGGATAGATCTGGAATGTCCCATCCTTAGAAGGCTCATGTGTTAAAGGCTTTGTACCAGTAATAGGGCTTTGGACCAGGACTGACAGATTCCTGGTTGACTATCAGGAGGCGGTGGGGACTAAGGGAGGTGGGGCCTACTAGAGTGAGTGGGTTTCTCGTGTATACTTGTGAGGCTGTGTCTCGTGCCTGGCCTCCCCTCTTGCTGTCTGTGTCCTCTGCCACACCCTGCTGCCGTGTGCTCTGCTCTCTACTTGAGATGGCTGGTGAGCACTGAAGCCCTGGAACTAGACAAAACCACTTTGCTCTGTTGAATTGTTTGGTTTTTTTTTTTTCTTCAAAGTTTTGTTTTCTGTCTCAGTAACAAAAAGTGTAACTATATAGAGAGGCTAAGTTTGGAAATCCTGTAGAATGTCCCATGAGTTCACTTTTTTGTATATGTATGTGGTGTGTTCACATGTTGGTCTGCATTGTGTGTGCACGTGTGAGTGCTCACGTGCCTATGTGCCTGCGGAGGCCTGGGGCTGGCGCTGGAGCTCCTCAGTCACTTCTCCCTTACATACTAAGGTGAGGCCTCACTGGTGTCCAGAGCTTGCTGATTTGGCTGGTCCAGCCAGCCAGCTTGCTCAGGGATCCCCTATTTTCACTTCCCTGGTGTGCTGGGGATCACAAAGGGGGTGCCACACCCACTCAGCTTTTATTGGTTTCTGGGGCTTCAAACTTGGATCTTCAGGCTTATGAGATACGCGCTTTACCTGCTGAGCCTTCCCCCCAGGATTTTACTCTTTGAGAGGAAGAAAATAGGCACTAATAGACACACTAAACAGGGAAAGTGGCTTGTTAGTGGAGACATTTGTAAGTACCGCTGTCTTGCTTGTTCTTGGGTGTAGTTTGCTTTCTGCACAAACTGTGAGTATGAGCTTACAGCAGATACGAAGCTAATGGGAATTGTTACTAAAATAAGTCATTTGTGGCATGTTGACTTTTATGAGAAAGGGAGGTGGCCATCCAGGGTGAGGAGGTTAGTCACACAGCTCCCAGGTTTGCTCCGATGTGGAGATGTGCCAACGCGCCTCCTGCAGTGTGGGTCAGCTGTCCATCATTTGATTGGCTCCTTTGACCTTAAAGAACTCTTTCCTGATGTTCCTTCCTCTACTGCCCAGGTGCTGGCCTTGCAGGTGTGTTACTACTCCCAGCATGCTTTTTGAGGATGGATCATGGACTTTAAAAAATGATGATTACAACATTGAAATGGGGGTGGGGGTGGGGGTGTTGTCATTTAGTAAAAGACTTTATCTTGTAATGTTTTGTGGTGTTCGTTTTTTGGTTGGACTTTGAGTGTTCTAACTCTCTGGTGGTTAGTTATGTGATGTGAAACAAGATATCCTATTTTATGCTTTTCGGATGTCTCATTTTATGTGCCTTACTGAATTTTATAACTGTAAGATCATGATTTGTAATTTAAAAGATTATATTGTTTCATAAGCTTTAGGGCAGTTTGAAATTTAATTTTTTTTTGTTGTTGTTGTTGTTTTTTGTTTTTGATACAGGTTTTCTCTGTGTAGCCTTGTCTACCCTGGACTCATTGGTAGACCTAACTGGTCTCAAACTCACAGAAATCTCCCTGCCTCTGCCTCTCTGAGTGCTGAGATTAAAGCTGTGCACTACCACCTGGCTGGCAGTTTGAAATTTTATTTTAAAACAAATTGAACTATTTTGAATGGATACTTTATTTTCTGAAGTAAGGTGCAACATTCAGTACAACTATGTATTCTGAGGGGCTTGTCTCTACCCCCACTGCTAGCCTGTTGTCCCACTCCTCTGCAGTGCCATCTCAGTAGTTCTTTTTTTTTTTTTTTTCTGTGTGGCCCTGGCTATCTTGGACTTGCTTTGTAGGCCAGCCTGGCCTTCAACTCACAGAGATCCACCTGCCTCTGCCTCCTGAGTGCTGGGATTACAGGCATGCACCACCGCAACCAGCTCCTCAATAGTTCTTTTAAAATTTTTTACTTATTTATTGTGTATGTGCACATGTGCCTGTACCATAGTACATGTGTGGAGATCAGAGAACAGCTGTGGGAGTTGGCTCTCTTCTTGTCTCTGTCATGTGGGTTCCAAGTCTGGGCAGAAAGCACTGTTACCCTCTGAGTTATCTTCCTTCCTTCCTTCCTTCCTTCTTCTTTCTTTCTAAACTTTTCATTCATTTTTATTTTAGTTTTGCTTCCGTGTATCCTTGTGCACCACATGTGTGCAGTGCCGATGGAGGCCAGCAGAGGGCATCAGATCCCTGGAACTGGAGTTATATCATGTGGGTGCTGGGTTCTCTGCTAGAGCAGCCAGTGCTTTCAACTGTGAGCTGTCTCCAGCTCCTGTTTTCCTTTTCCTAATGGCTGCATTGTATCCCATCACCTGGAAGTATTTCCGTCAGCCCCTGGTTTGTGTTGTTTTCTGTCTTTAGCTGTTGCACACACTGCTGCAAGAATAACCTTACATGTGTCGTTTCCTCCCTGTGCTGCTGCATCTGTGGGAGACATCACTGAAAGCAGGGGCATATGCACGCATCATTTTTACTAGCAGGTGGACGGTACTGATGCCTAGACAGATACTAATATAGGTGTGTGCAGCACTGCTAGAGACTGTCCTCAAATTTTCACCCCTGAAAGTTCTTGTTTAGACTCCCACCACCAGTACCACAGGGCCAGGGTGGACGGGGTTTAGGGGTTGGGGGGAGTCTGTGCCTAGGGGCGGGCAGGCATGTATTGTCAAAGCTTGGCAACAGGCTGCGGTCAGGCTGTGCACTCTAACCAGTTGTGTCTGAGGTGGTTTTAGCTAGCAGCTTGCTCCTTCCTGGACGCTCTCTGTCTCCCAGTGCTCCTTACTGGCCTCTCTGTGTGACAGATGACTTTTGAGCAGGAGCCTATGTGGCTTCCTGGTTGTCTCTGCCTCTCTGCTGCCTTACGTCCCTTACTCTAAGGAGCTCCTCCATGTCTGGGTCCAGGGGCTCTGGATGGACTCGCAGCCCTGGCTGCGATCATCACGAGGGTCCGTGATGATCCTCTTGGGACCAGGAAGGCTTGTTTTTAGACTCCATCACCAGGGGCTGGCTCATTTGGATTGGAGAGAGGCCCAAGTACCCAGGTTTGTGGGGTTTTTCATGTAATGACTCTAGTCACAAGGCTTCTCTCACAGGGGAAGGGCTGCGGCGGTAGGAGGGGGCTCTGGCCCAAGACCTGCTAGCCTTTCCTTGATTCTTAATGCTCCAGGTGAGTCTGGCATGTAGCTCCCGAGGGAATCCCTTCACCCTGGGAATGGCTCTGGCTCACAGTGAGCTTGCATCCTAAACTGACCAAGTCTGTCTGAAAGCAAGGTCTTCTATTTGGAAGAGCGAGCAAGGCGAGTGGGCAGTGCCCAGGTGCGGAGTCCACTCCCCTCTGGACTTCGCACACACTTTCTGAAGCCCTAAAGTTGGATTCACCTGACTGCTCACCTCACCAGGTTCCAGAAAAGCAGTACATTCTACCTGGTCAGCTTCCTGTTCTTACATTCTACTGGGAAGAAAACTAGCAGATTCCATTCATTAAATGATGTACGTAGAATAGCGGTTTACATTGATTGCTCTTTGTAAGAAGCATCAGTATCTTTTATACATATAATATATAAACATGAATATACTTATACTATTTTTTGTTTGGTTTTTGCTTTTTTTGAGACAAGGTTTCTCTGTGTAGTCTTGGCTGGCCTAGACTCACCTTGTAGACCAGACTGTCCTCGAACTCAGCAATCCACCTGCCTCTGCCTCCTGAGTGCTGGGATTAAATACTTATGCTATTATTTGAACTTCTGTTTGTTTCACTTTCATTTGTTTTCATGCCACAATCATGCTTGTTTCTGATTTTGGAAAAGTGACAAAATTCTATTTCATGTAGATAAATTTTTGTATGTAGACACTCTTGCTTGTTTGTTTGTTTGGTTGTTGGTTGGCTTTTCAAGATAGGATTTCTCTGTGTAGCCTTGGCTGTCCTGGATCCACTCTGTAGACCAGGCTGGTCTTGAACTCACAGAGACCAGCCTGCCTCAGCCTCCCAAGTGCTGGCATTATAGGTGTGCAGCACCACGCCTGCCTTCATGTAGATACTCTTAGCTGTTTCCACTGTACTGTCCTAACTGTGTCCCCAAGGTGTGCGGTTGTCACTTTGTTAAAGGTAATATGTTACTGATACTGCCCTTTTAAAGATTTATTATATACATAGTCTTCTGCCTGCAGGCCAGAAGAGGGCACCGGATCTCATTATAGGTGGTTGTGAGCCATCATGTGGTTGCTGGGAATTGAACTTGAGACCTTTGGAAAAGGAGCCAGTGCTCTTAACCTATGGGCCATCTCCCCAGCCCAATACTGCTTTTTAAAATTAATTAAATTTTTTCTTTATTTTTGAGATTTCATACAAGTATGCTATGAAATAGCATTACTACCGGTTTTCCCCTCCAGCTCCCACTATATTCCCTGCCCCCCATTAAATCCCTCACCACATCCCTCTGGCCTCTGAGATCTTTATGTAATGTGTTACTGGTGTGCATGCTCTGTTTCTAGAAACTGTTAGTGTGAAAGTCACCAGACCACGCACTCATCATTTGCCATGTTCTTGTCTTGTTTTGTTTTGAGACAGGGTCTCAGCATATGTCCTAGTTTTTTTGTTGTTGTTGTTGTTTTGTTGTTGCAGGGATAAACACCATGGAGAAAGGGGTTTATTTAATCCGACAGCCTGACAGCTCGTAGTCCATCATCCAGGGAAGTCAGGGCAGGCACCTGGAGGCAGGAGCTGAGGCAGAGGCCATGGAGTGTGCTGCTTTCTGGCCTGCTCCTTGTGGCTTGCTCAGCATGCTTCCTTACAGAACCCAGGACCTCCAGCCCAGGGATGTGGTGACACCTACAGTGACCTGGGCCCTTCTGCATCAACCATTAATTAAGAAAAGGTGCCACAGGCTTTCCCACAGGGCAAACTGGTAGGGACATTTTCTTAATTAAGTTCTCTCTTCCAGAGTGGCTCTAGCTTGTGTCAGGTTGACAAAAACCTAGCCAGAGCACCATGAAGCTCTGGCTGATCTGGAACTCTCTGTGTAGACCAGACTAGCTTCAGACTCACAGAGATCTGCCTACTGGAAGTGCCCTTCTACCCACTGAGTAGCTCACCAGCCCTGATTTAATTTATATATATTATCTATAGGTATACATATAAAATTCTTTGAAAAGACAATAATATATTATAATTCAATATTTAATTGTACTTAAATGTTTAAAATACAATTATGTACACACACACATTGAGACAGGCTTTCTCTGTGTAACCTTGGCTATCCTAGAACTCGCTCTGTAGACCAGGCTGGCCTCACTCACAGAGTACCACCTGCCTCTGCATCCTGAGTGCTGGGACTAAAGGTATGTGCCACCACCCCCTGGCAATATTATTGTATTTAAAAGAACTTAAAAATTATAGTTGTGAGGCCAGGTGTGGTGGCGCACACCTTTAATCCCAGCACTCGGGAGGCAGAGGCAGGCAGATCGCTGTGAGTTCGAGGCCAGCCTGGTCTACAAAGTGAGTCCAGGACAGCCAAGGCTACACAGAGAAACCCTGTCTTGAAAAACCAAAAAAAAAAAAAAAAAAAAAAATATATATATATATATATATTTGTGAGGATTGGACAGATGGCTTAGTAGTTAAGAGCACTTGTTCCTCTTCCAGAGCACTGGGGTTGGATTCTCAAGACCCATGTTGGGCAGCTCATAGCCATCTGTACCTGCAGGACCAACACCTTCTTTTCACTGTGTCAGGCTCTTGCACATGTGTGGCACACATACACAGAGGCACACACATACAAATTAAACATGTTAAAACCCATTAAAGGCCTGTGCCACCAGGCCCAGTGTGGGCTGTTTAGTCACATGTTGCAGTGGGTGGCCCAGCAAGCTTTTGTCCTAAAACTGCCACTTAGAGACCTGAGCAAGCAAGGCTTAGTAGAGGTGCAACAGGAAGCCAGATGCTCCTAGCTGTCCATGTGCAAGTACAGATCTTACCTCAACAGGGATAAGAGATAGTTTATTCTGGAGCCGGTATGAGTGACCATGGCCTGGTGACGTTAGGGCACCCCCAATAGCATGTGCCACTAGTGGAATAAAGTTCCAAATCAAGGTATTTACCAAACACAACAGGGACTCATCAGGTAGGGGAACTCACAGAAGAATTTACCCAGAGTCACAGGTTGCTAGATCAAACACAGAGGGACAGTGAGATGGCCCGAGAAGATGTGTGGACCCACCGTCCCTGCTCTCCAGCTGTGCAGGTCCTACTCAGCCTGGCTTGTACCGACTCCAGGGTGTCTGTGCCCTAAAGATCCATTCTGTCTCTTGGCAGGTGCCACTGTGTCTGTGTCCCTGCCATAGGGAGGCCAGAGCAACGTGGAGTCAGGCGTCCTCTGAACTCACTCCTGCTGGCCACCCAGGAGCTTCGAGACTGACCGCAGTCCCTTGGGGCTTGAGGCGGGGCACATCTGTGCTGCATTTCTTTGCCAGGTGGAAGTGTGGGCTCTGTGGCTCTATTGGCCTGGAATGGGGAGGAACAGAGAGAATGTGATTGACCTGGTGTGAGCCTGAGAACAAATTATCTGCCCCTGGCTGCTCAGGGTTGTTTATAACCCTGCAGGTTATGGATGGACCCATGGTGACAAGACACTTGCTTCTCCTGGAAACTTGAGAGAGAGCTTTGCTGTGTAGACGCTGCTGTGGGGTGCTTCCTCAGGCCTGCGGAGGGCGTGAGCTGCAGGGCCCTCCTTCTGTTGTGGCTGCATGAAGTGAGGGATTCTGGACATGTCCCCAAGGCTTTCTCTCCCATAGGGGCTCTAGGCCCGCCTTGCCGGCAGAGGCCGACGGTACCCTCTGACAGGTCGGGAGCGGCTCTGCTTCCCCTCCAGGAAGGCTCTGCTTCTTCAAGACAGTGTCCTCTAATCTCTAAAGCTCTTGTTTACCACATTTCATTCTCTTCTGGTGTTTTTCTCAGTCTCCAAAGGTCTTATTTATGAGCCTGGGTGGAAGTTAGATTTGTGAAGCCCGTATTGGGCTCTGATGCATTGTGGGTAGCTTTTGCTCCAGGTGATTTCTGGGTTCTGTGAGCTTGTGGGGCTGTCAGCCCAAGTTGGAATTGCACAGTGGAGCAAAGCTTTAATTTACTGGGTCGGAAGAATGCATCAGGGACAGAAGCTGACAAATCAGGTGTCTGCTCCAGCCTGGGTCTTGCTCTGTGGTGAAGGGGTGGGGCAGCTCACCTGCTGTCTTCTGAAAGCCCATGGACTTAATTTAATTTCATTTAATCCGTGCATTTCAAGTGGCTAGGGATGCACTTGGATGGTAGAGTACTTGCCTACCCTGAAGCCCTGGGTTTGATCCTCAGCTTCCCATAAATTGTAACCAGAAATTCAACATCATCTTTGGTTGTATAGCCAAATTCAAGGGCAGCATGAGAAGTGAGGCCCTGCTGGTTTAGAGATGCTCTCTGTCTGTCTCAGTGTCACACAGCCCCAGCTCTTTCCTCACTGGCAGACGCTAAGCAGGACATGAGTCCTGTGAGACTAGCATAGGAGCATTTCAGATGCTACAGCTCCCGGGTTTGAATTGATTATAAGAAAGAGGCTGGCCCGATACCTTTGGAGAAATCTCTTCACTCCAGAGCTCTCTTACTCTTGATTGCTTGCTGTGATGCAGTAGGGGGTGATGCGGAATAAAGCAGACCCAGCTCTCTGTACGCTCAGCCTCCCTCATGCCCTTTGGGGAGGGTCAAGAGAAACTGACTAACAGCTGGAGTGATGGGGGGTGGCTCTGTGGGTAAGAGCACTTGATGGTCTTGCAGAGGACCTGGTTCTAGTCTCCAGTACCCACACAGCAGCTCATAGCCACAGCCATAGGAACTCTGACGCCCTCTTTTGGCCTCCAAGGGCACTAGGCACATATGTGGTAAAAACACATACATGCAGGCAAAGTACTCAACCACATAAAACAAAATAAATCTTTTTAAAGAGGGGGGTGGGTTGGAGAGATGGCTCAGTGGTTAAGAACACTGCCTGCTCTTCCAAAGTCCCTGAGTTTAATTCCCAGCAGCCACATGGCTGCTCACAATCATCTATAATGTGATCTGATGCTATATACATAATAAATAAATAAATCTGAGAGAGAGAGAGAGAGAGAGAGAGAGAGAGAGAGAGAGAGAGAGAGAGAGAGAGAAGCTGATTAATAAGCCCAGATCCGTGGTGCTTGGTGCTAAGTCATAATGGGGTGTGATTCTTGTTATTTTTATTTTTTTAAGATTTTATGTATGTGAATGCGCTACCTGCATGTATACCTGCACGACAGAAGAGGGCATCAGATCCCAGTGTAGATGGTTGTGAGCCACCATGTGGATGCTGGGAGTTGAACTCAGAACCTCTGGAAGAGCAGCCAGTGCTCTTAACCACTAAGCCATCTCTCCAGCCCTGATTCTTGATTTTTGACTAAGATTCCAGCATGGAGAGAGAAGTGGGCTTGTTTGGGTGAGTCATTCCCACTGCAGCAAAGCACAGGCCCTCTGTGGATTAAGCAAATTCTTCATTATTCCTAGGGAATCTAAGCCCTGTTTTGGATGGGGGTGGGGAGAATGTAAATTTTCCCATTTTACTTTTTTTGTTTGTTTGTTTTTGTTTTTGTTTCAAAAAAGTATGCTTTTAGCTGGGCATGGTGGCACATGCCTTTAATCCCAGCACTTGGGAGGCAGAGGCAGGTGGATCACTGTGAGTTTGAGGCCAGCCTGGTCTACAAAGGGAGTCCAGGATAGCCAAGGCTACACAGAGAAACCCTGTCTCTACAAAACAAACCAACCCCACATACTTTGAAAAGCAGTAATCAGGAAAGTTGTGGTTTTGATGAATAAGCAGTGTCTTGAGCTTTGACGCATTTGTAGGCTGGTGTAATAGTCACCATCGCAGCTTCAGTGTGTTCTTGTAGTTCTGAGCCTGGGAGACAGCTCAGTGGGTAGCATGCTTGCTCTGCAAGTGTGAGGACCTGAGTTCAGATCCCAGTCCATGCTGGTAGCCCCAGTGCTGCAGGGGTGGGGTGGAGACGAGCGGATGGTTGGGCTTGCCAGCTGCCAGTGGAGCTCAGTGAGAAACCCTGTCTAAAGGTAAAGGGGCAAGGCAGAGAGTGAGAGAAGAGGACCCTTGCTGCCCACATGAACACAGAGGTGTGCACACACTCCCAGCACTCGAGAGGCAGAGGCAGGAGGATCGCTGTGAGTTCGAGGCCAGCCTGGTCTTCAAAGCGAGTCTAGGACTGCCAAAACTACACTGAGACCCTGTCTCGAAAAGCCAAGAGAAAAAAAAAGCTTGTTTGAGTTGATAAAATTACAGCCTAAGATAAGAAATGACTGACATATAACCCTTAATGAGTGACCCCCTCCTAAAAAATCTATACTGTCCCAGGACCTATGATGGCAAGGGTAGGAGGAGTCAAAAGGATTTACCAGACCAGAATGGGTAGAGGAAAAGGTGACACAGACACAGTACATGAGTTTTTACAGATGGAGTCACTTTTCTCTCAGTACTTAGGAAGTGGGTGTGTCACCCAATCCCAGCACTCCAGAGCAGGAGCAGGAGAGGCAGAAGTTCAAGGGCTTCCTCAGCTACACTGAGATAGTGTCTCAAAATAAAACAAGAACAAACCCAAAATAGTTAATGGTCTTATATGCCATTTGTGTGGAGTTTGTATCTGGGTAAATAAGTGGGCATTGTTACATAATAAATTTCACAGCATCCATTCTTAAGATTGGCCCTTTGGCTCAGGCCGTGAGTCATCGAGAATTAGCTCTGGCCGTGGGGTGGTGGCGCACACCTTTAATCCCAGCACTTGGGAAGCAGAGGCAGGAGGATCTCTTGAATTTGAGGCCAGCCTGGTCCACAGAATGACTTCCAGGGCAGCAAGGGCTACACAGAGAAACCCTGTCTCGGAAAACAAAACAAAACAAAAAAACTGGTGCAGTGACACACACCTGTAATCTCAGCACTCAAGAGAAACCCTGTCTCAAAAAAACCAAAACCAAAACCAAACAGAAAAAGATTTAGCTTTGGCTATCTGTGTAGTCAGGCTCTGGGTGGTCAGGGTCTGTTGTTGAGTGTGGGAACTGCCTCATGTGATGGGCTTTTTTGTCTTTGCTTTAACCACACGTGCTCTCTACCAAACTGTCTTTCAGTGCAGAATGCCCTGGACACCCGTCACTGAGGCTCAAGTAAGGCACAGCCTTACCGCTTGCTGCTGCAGTCAGGCTGGTGTGCAGACTGCCTGATCAATATTTCTTTTCTTTAAAAAAAAAAAAAAAACAACTCAAGGGGCTGGAGAAGTTCTCAGTGGTTAGAGCACTGGCTGATCTTGCAGAGGACCCAGGCTAGGATCCCAGCACCCACATGGCAGCTCACCATCATCTGCAGTTCCAACTCCAGGGGATCCAGCACCTCTTCTGACCTCCCTGACTCCTGCACAGACACACACCCAGGCACACAGATATGCACATGCATAAATGTTTTTTTAAGTGTTTTATAAGCCCAGTAGATGCAGATTAAGTTCTGACAAAGTATTTTCAGGAATACTTTTCCACAAAGAGCAGGTTTCTCACTTCCACTGCTTCGGGAAGCAGCTATATTTGTGTTTTGTGCTGTTCCCTCCTTTCTTCCTCCTCGACAGACCTGATCAGCAGCAAGGCTACCCCACAGTCCTCCTGAGAACCGCTTCTTTGACTGTCTACCTATGTTTGGGCATTTTCAGTGACCCTTTCTCGGCAGGCAAGGCTAGCCCTTACCAGCTTTCCCACCCAGTGCTGCAGCTAGTCCTGTGGCCAACTGTGAAGGCATTTCAATCCTGAACACCACAAAGTGGGGACCTTTTTTGGCGATGCTGTAGATGGCAGTGTTAAATCTCAGCTTCTGAGCTACATTTACTCTGCCACTCTCTCTTCACCTTTACACAGTCTGATGCTTTACCAAGGTAGAGAAGGTAGGGCTCTTGGGAGCTGAGGGGAAGGGCTGCTCTTTTGTCATTTGTAGAGTTAACTTTGAATGCCTACAGCAAACATTTTCGCCCACAGCCCCAGCCTGCCGTTGGCCTCTGCCACATCAGTGCTGACCAGGTTCTAGCATAGCAGAACATAGCTGTGTCCACTTCAGCTTGGCTGCAAGAGGCCCTGGGTGTATGAGTGTAGGGTGGGGAGTGTCAGGATGTTTTAAAAGAGAACGAAACAGCTCCTTCCTGCTTTGTGCTCATGGCTGTGGAATTTGGGCAGAGGAGGACTCTCCCTGTGGCTGCCGGCCTATTACCAGGCAGCTGTGCTATGGAGAGAGCCACCAAAATCTGGCTCTGCAGCATCATCCTCTGCTCCATCTTGGAGGAAGTGACCTGATCCCTGTTAGAAGAAAACTGAGGGAGCTAGAGAGATGGTTCATCATCTCAGAGCACACTGGCTGTTCTTCCAGAGGACCGGAGTCAATCCCCAGCACCCGCATGGCAGCTCACAGCCATCAGTAACTCCAGTCCCAGGGAATCTGACAACCTCTTCTGGTCTTCTCAGGCCCTGTGCACAAACAATGCACAGATACACATGCAGGCAACCCACTCGTACACATAAAAATAAATGGATCCTTAGGAAGAGAAGAAAGCTAAGGCTTGTTGGCTGACGTCAGGACTGACTGAGAGCAAGCTGTTTCTTCTAAGATGGCCTCTGAGCGCAGCCCCATCAGCCTGGAGAACCTGGGGAGGGCTGTTCAAGCCCCAGGGTTTCAGAACAGGCTGGAGGGGTTGGGGGGAGATTACAGGGGAGCTGAGAAGTAGTGGCCCTCAAGGGAAGGCTCTTTTTTTTCTCCCAGGAGTTTTACCTCAATCTTGGCTCTGAGAAGGGGCTGCCTCACGCCTTCTTCAAGGAGGATTTGTTAATACAGAGGATTGACTGGCTAGCCTGCGGGCATGCGTGCTGAGCTGGACAGCCCAGGGTGGGCACAGATCCTCATCCTTCAGCCACGGCAGGGTAGCTAAGAGGGCCTGAGAGCTAGACGCCCTGGCCGTCCAGCCCCTGGTGGCTCCACCTCACTGGGTAGAGAGGCTAGGAAAGGGCAAATCTCATTTGTCACCATGGAGGTGCCTGAGGAGTTGCCATCCCAACTATCTCCAGGCCACAGATACTTTTTGCAGTGGCCCCCAGGACAGCAGTGCTTGCTGTGTCCATTGATGGCATGCATAGAAGTTCTCTAGGGCACACGCAGGCTTCCCCATTCCTCATCTGGTCAGCAGAGACAGTTAGGATGCCACGCTGCTCACCTAGGGAAAGCAGACAGCTTGTCTCACTGGCAGACAGAACTGGAAGCCATGCTTTTGTCACAGACGGAAGGCTCATATTCTTTAGTTTTTTTTTGTTTTTTGTTTTTTGTTTTTAAGATTTATTTATTTATTATGTATACAATGTTCTGCATGTTCACCTGCAGGCTAGAAGAGGGCATCAGATCTCATTATAGATGGTTGTGAGCCACCATGTGAGGCCTGGGAATTGAACTCAGGACCTTTGGATGAGCAGACAGTGCTCTTAACCTCTGAGCCCTCTCTCCAGCCCTCCCCCCCCCCATTCTTTAGTTTTAAAGATTTATTGCAGTTGAAATGTGCCTGGTTACCTTATTCTTGGCCACAGAGTGCTTGGAGCTAAGTTTGTCCTTTGCGCACACCAGGCTGCTTTGGGGATGTTATTTTTGTTATGGGTTTAGTCTCATGGCTTTCCTCCCAGTTAGTCCTGCAGCCCGGGCTTCCCTGCTCCCTGGTCCTCGTGCACGAGTCGGAAGCTGCTGTCTACCTTGATGCTTACCCTCCTCAGAGGCCAAGCTGTTCCAGAGTCTCCTTTTCTCTTCACTCAGGCTGTTGGCTGAGGTGTGCAGGCCACTGGAAATGAACTGACCCTGATCCTTCCCACTGTCAGTGTCACTGACCCCTGCAGAGCCTGGGATCAGGAGGTGCCTGCTCTGCCTCAGCACCCGGTGGAGAATCCCGGGGTCACTGCCGCCCTGCTCTTAGCAGGTAGACACTTCCTGTGCACACCTGGAGGCTCTGTTTTCTTCTCCTTTGTGATCATTCACAGCTTTTGGTGTATCAGTCAAATTCAGATCATTGTCATTGGGTTGGGAACCACCATCTCTTCTCTCCTCAAATTCAGGACTTAGTTTGTCACTCCTTTCTTCCTGCAGAGCCTCCCCCAACCTTTTCTCTTGTCCTTGGGAAGGAAGGGCTTGATTTAGGAGTATTAGAATGAAATAGAAAGTAAGAACATCTCAACTAAAATCGTGTGTGTGTGTGTGTGTGTGTGTGTGTGTGTGTGTGTGTGTGTGTGTACTTTTGAAGTAGCATCTCTCACTACGTAGCCTTGGCTTGCCTGGAACTCTGTATAGAACATGCTGGCCTCAAGCTCAAAGAGATCTGCCTACCTCTGCCTCTACCTCTGGTTGCTGGGATTAGAGATGTGGCTGCCACACCCCTTTCTGCTCCATGTTTAAAAGCATCCTTGTTAGTAACCAGCCAGGCATCATGGTATTATACACCTGTCATCCTAGGACTCAGGAGGCATACGAGCATGAGTTCGAGGCAGTCTTGACTTTAAGACTCTTTGTTCAGTGCTAAAGTGTCCACTTGGTCCCATCATCAAACTCCACTCTGCTCTTAACTTCATGGCACATCGCTAACATGAACGTTCTCCTTGGAGAGAAGTGAAGTCTCCTCGCAGTAGGCTGGCAGCTTCTCAAATTTTCCTTTTAATATATGGGAAAGTAATTTTTTCCTTCCTTATCCCCTACAAACAAGACTGGCTTTATATCTATCACGTGTGTGATGAAGCCATGCTCAGTATTTGAAAAAGACAATGTGGTAGCAAAGAAACTTCGAGCCTCCCACAGTCCTCTCCAGGGGTGACCAGTCCAGTCCCCATCGGTCTCTCTGCTGGCCGCCACACCAGAGTTCTCATCCCATGCCTCGTTTTGCACATCTGCCTCACTAAAGAAACATTGTTTTACAAGCCACTAATCCTAGCACTTGGGTAGCTGAAGCAGGAGTATCTCGGTGAGTTCAAGGTCA
Source organism: Acomys minous (assembly GCF_964271855.1). Classification (NCBI taxonomy): domain Eukaryota; kingdom Metazoa; phylum Chordata; class Mammalia; order Rodentia; family Muridae; genus Acomys; species Acomys minous. The sequence goes on from NC_140491.1 coordinate 69,400,004, forward strand.
GTTAGAGCCTAGACTGACACCTTGTCTCCAAACAAAGAGATCCAAAGAGTCGTAATATATGGTAGCCATTCTTGGCCCAGGATACGGGATGTAGGCATGTTTTGTGTTGTCCATGGGAGAGCTTGTGGTGTTTTAAAACTTAACGGTTACAAAGAGAAAATAACAGTTGTTGGGTGCATAGGGCATGGCAGTGGGCTCCGCCCCCTCTTCTGACTGATGGGCTCTCCCTTCTGACCCCCGTTTCCGTCTTCCTCCTCTGCAGCTTACCTTTAAAGGGGTACAGATGAGGTCATGTGGTCTCCTGGCTGCAGCTCTCTGGAGCCTCACATCCCACATCAACTCAAAGCCAATACATCCAACCAAGATCTGGCCCAGGTCCTGGTGCCACCTCACGGCTACAGTGGCCCATCACTTCTCTCTCTAAGCTGCACAAGTCTGTTTCAGCCTCCCTGCCTTTCTGGTTCCTTTGTCCTGGCACATTTGGAAGACTGATTTCTTTTACATTCATGGTTCTGATTTTGGTTTTTAATTTTTTTAAGTGTTTATGAATGTCTTGCCTGCATGTATATCTGTGTACCATGTGTGTTCCTAGTTTCCACAGAAGCCGGAAGAGGGCATCAGAGTCCCTGGAGCTAGAATTACGGACAGTGTGGGCTTCCGTGTAGGTGCTGGGAATCTGAGGTCTCTGAAAGAACAGCCAGTGCTCTTAACCATGGAGCCATCTCTCCAGGCCCCAAGGTTGTGTTTGAATTGTGTTCAAATGAACCACCGAGCCCCCCCGGTGCATGTGTGTTATGGAGAAAGTGAATTTAGTGGGGTATGGAACCAAACATGTCACCAGGAACTTCACCATCCGTCCTTCATTTGCTTGGTAAGGACTTTGGGGGCCTCTGGGCCTTTAGTCTGTGTAGGGGGCTGTGTGTTATGATGGTTAAGGACTGAGGCCCAGACGGCATGGCAGCTCATACCTGTAAACCCAGCGCTTGAGAGGCAGAGGTAGGAGGATCACTGTAAGTTCAAGGCTGACTTAGGCTGCATAGTGAGTTTCAGCATAGCCCGGGCTCCCCCATATAAAAGGGGGGAGGTGGCTGGGGAGATGGCCCACCAGTAAAGTGCTGCCTGTGAAAACATTGGGGTCTGCATTTGTATCCCCAGAACCCGTGTAAAGGCTGGGCTCAGGGGTGTGCATCTGTAACCTCAGTTCCAGGAAGATGGGACAAGCGGGTCCCAGAGACTGTTGGTCAGCCATACTGCTGAGTCAGCTAGCTCAACTGACTCCAGCTGGAGGACTCCAGTAGAGCAGGGCTTGCTGGCCTCTCCCACACGTGTGCCTGCCCGCCACCTTTGTTCTCCTGCTGCAGCTGCGTGAGTGTCTGGGGCTTGTACTTAGACTGTGCTCCTCCCAGGGGCGGGGCTGGACTTTGCCTTTCATCGTACCTTTGTGGTTAGTTTATTGGGGGTGGAGGGATGGCGTTCTGATGGATTTGTGCAGTAATATGGAGTCTGCAGCTCCCTGCTTTGGTGGCACCACCTCCTTGGACTTGTTATTGAGTGTGAATCAAGCACATTTGTGTTCTGGGTCTGACACTGAGTTTGGACAATTTTCACCTTTCCAGAGGAGACCTAGTAGAATTGTGCTATGCTGTGCTACTAGTTGGAGCAACTGATTGGCGGGCTCTTCTGAAGCTCAGTTTTCTTCTACTTAGTTCTATTTTGGCAGGAGTTGCTCACTTGGGATTTGTTACCTTGTGAAGGTGATTTTTTGGGCAGTGAGAGGTTGAAACATGATGCCCTGACTTATTAAGTTGTCAGACTGCCTGGAATTCTTGATGTGGCTTAGGTTGCTGTCATAATTTTGTAATTATTCTGTGTGTGTGTGTGTGTGTGTGTGTGTGTGTGTGTGTGTAAGAGAGAAACAGAGAGAGAGAGAGAGAGAGAGAGAGAGAGAGAGAGAGAGAGAGAGAGAGAGAGAGAGAGAAATCAGTGTGTATGTGGAGGTCAGAGGACAGCCTGCATGAGTAGGACAGTGCAGTTGTCAGGTGCGGTGGCAAGTACCTTTACCCAGGGGCCTGCCAGGCTGTTGAACTCAGGATTCTCCTGCCTCAGCCTTCAGAGGGCTGGGGTTATATTATAAGGCAAGTTCAGGATGACTCTGTGTGTTCTGTGTGAAGCACATCGTTTCCTCTGGACCTGAGTGCTTTCCTAGATGCTGCACAGCTATGTGCTTTTACGTTTATGAGCTGTGCTTTTGGCTTTGGGGCTTGTTACCTTGTGTTTGTGAGGAAGCCCCATGGCTTCCAGCTCAGCAGCTTCTCAGTGGGCTTTGTTATGGGCGCACAGACCTCGGGGCGATGCTAACAGTGTTATGGCTGCAGCCTAGGGCACTGTGCTGCTGTTCACCCTCCCTTGTGGACTTCTGTGAGAAGATGGGATCACAGTTCACAAGGATGGGAATGTGTGGCTGGCCTGGGACTTGTTTTCCTGTTCAGCCCTCCTGGTGAGACAGCCATTTCTGTCTTTCAGAACTTTCTCTGCGATCTTTTTTGTTTGTTTGTTTGACTGGTTGTTGGTTGGTTGGTTTGGTGTTTTTGAGACAGGTTTTACTATGTAGCCTTTGGCCAGGGCAGCTATGGCAGGCAGCAGGGGGCACAGAGGTGGACATCCAGGTGACTGTGGGGCTGTACTGGAGCTTGGTATGTAGAACAGGCTGGCCTTGTACTCAAAGAGTACTCACAAGTGCTGGAATTAAAGGCATGTGCCACGATCTATTTAAAAAAATAATTAAAAATTTTTCTATTTTATGGGTATGAATGTTTTCCCTGCATGTATATGTGTGCATCATGTATGTGCCTAGTTCTTGCATAGGCCAGAAGAGAGTGTTGAATCTCCTGGAACTGGAATTACAGATAGTTGTGAGCCACCTGGCATCGGTGCTGGGAACCCCAACCCCTGTCCTCTGCAAGAGCAGCAAGTGCTCTTACCCTCTGAGCCAGCTCTCCAGCCTCCATGGTGCACTTTGCACATCCTACTTGAACAGCAAGCTTCTAGGTGCGCATTAGAAGGCTTTTTGATCTGTTTTCCTAACAGTCCCTCTGATATCCGTGTCTGTGGTAACAGTGACAGATTAGGAATTACTTCTTGATAAAAGGAGGAACTAAAGGACATGTTGGGGGCACAGAGCCACACTGGACCTAACAGTGTGTTTCAGGAGTGTTTCTAGAGCTTTCCAGGCCACTTTCTACTCTCTTCTTTATGTCACAGGATTAATGATTTAATACATGCCAAAAATTGAGAAGTTCTGGTGGGGTGCCAGGGATCTACCAAGGTTCCCAAACCCCAACATAGCCTCACTGATTGCTGAGTACCTGAGCAGCTTGGTAGAAGAACCGTGGTCATCAGAACTGGGTAAAGAGACAGTTGTGAGGGGACAACAAAGCAAAGAGTTGTGCAAATTCATCACATTGTGTTTGTGGGGTAGAGACCAAATGGGTGCAGGTCATCGTCTGCCCACGGCCAGTTTCCCAGGCCACTGGAAGCGTATGCTTATGAGGGCCTGGGCAGTGGTGTGCGTTGGTGCTCGGGGAAGAATGTGGCCGAGCATTCCCCGACACATACCAAGAGCACTTGTTACCCCTCCCCACAGCACTTCACAGCTGTGCTGAACAGCATCAGCCTACACGAGGGCAGCATAGGAAGTGCACCACTGTGGGCCACTCACAGGCAGCTTCAGAGGGAAGAATGCCAGGCATGCAGTGCCGTTGGCCAGGGCAGCTATGGCAGACAACGTGGGGCTGTGGAGGTAGACATCCAGGTGACTGTGTGGTGTGACCCCTCGGAGGAGAGCATGCCCTGTGGAGTGGAGCGCAGCGGTGCAGGTGCCCAGCCTTTTCTTTTCCAGCTGAGGGTTTCCACTACATCTGCTCAGCACATTCTGGTGCTAGCCTGCCTTTGATGACTCAGGGTCTGGGGAAGGGTGGGAGCCAGTGCTCAGGACTTCCAGCCTCTGCCTCTGGCCTTTGTGCCCATGTCTGTGTGCAAGGGAGCCCCGTAGGAGACACCCCACAGCTGTCAGCTCACCATCCTCTGCAGCCACCTGGCCTCTGCAGACTTCATCAGTGTCCTCTCCCCAGGTAGCTTTCTCAGTCTCGTCTGGTCTGTTAGCATCCCTCGCTGTCCCAGTGTGCTGCAGCCATCCCTCCCTGGTAGCATAGCCTCCTCCTGCCATCTGCTGTCCCAGACGTCACCAGTCCTGCTGTCACAGGCCACAGCATCCATCAGGTGCAGGGCCTGTGAGCTCTGTAGCCTCCCTCGTGTTCTCTTCGTCTGCAGTGCTGGCATGTGGAGTCAGCCTGAGGGCGTGCTCAGCACTAGGCTTTAGTTCTGGAAGAGCTGTAGCTTGTGTGAGTCCTCGAACCAGCTACTTCAGAATCCAGCGACATGTGTGTATGTGTGTGTTCACGTTCACAAACTCAGTGTCACTTCTGAGCAGAAATTGCCACTTGCTTTGGCCGGGCAGTAGAAGAGCACACCTTTAATTTCAGACAGAGGCAGAGGCAGGCAGATCTCTGAGTTTGAGGCCAGCCTGGTCTACAAAGTGAGTCCAGGACAGCCAGGGCTACACAGAGAAACCTTGTCTCTAAACACCCCCGCCGCCCCCCCCCCCAAAAAAAAAGAAAAAGAAAAAACCAAAAAACAAAGGGTGCATTTTATAGAAGGGAAGGGCAGAAGACCAGGCCTCCAGCCCTTGAAGCACCAGTTCCCTATTCTTGCTCTGCTACAGTTTCACGCTGCATCTGCTGCTTTGGAGCAGTGCTAGTTTTGATACAGCAGGAAACATGCAAACACACCTTCTAAGAGATGAAATCCAGTCATCAAGATGTATGCTAAGGACTGTTCTTTAGAACAGATGATTTGGCCAAATTAACTGGTAGATGTTAAGTAAACAAGTAAACTTAGAAAACTTACAAATGTCTGTAATAATAATTTTACTTTCTTTTTTTTCCAGACAGGGTTTCTCTGTGTAGCTCAGGGTATCCTGGTCTTACTCTGTAGACCAGGCTGGCCTCGAACTCACAGAGATCCACCTGCCTCTGCCTCCCGAGTGCTGGGATTAAAGGCATGCGCCACCATGCCTGGCTTAATTTTACTTTCTTGTTGGTAATGCCAAGGGGATTTGAGGTAGGAGCTCAGGCTGCCCCCAAACTTGTGGGCTCAAGTGATCCTCCTGCCTCAGATTCCCAGTGTTGGGATTATGGGCACACACTAAGCATACCATTCTTTCCTCCTCCGCCTTTTTCTTTCTGGGAGTGCTGGGAATGGAACTAAGGCTTTGTACATGCAGACAGTGTGGTCCTGCTAAATTACCTGAGTCCTCACCGCTCATAATCTTCTTCACTAGGTTTTTCTCCCTCACAGGCAGCTCTGCTGCAGCTGGGTAGCTGCCTTTCTTCTAAGCATGTCTCTTAACACAGGAGTCTGTACCCCTGGTCCCTGGAAGCAGGAGAGCGTAGATGCCCCTTCCACAGAGATACAGGTTTATTTGTTTTTATTTATGTGCATGTGTGTGCTTGCTTGTCTGTTTGTGCACCATGTGTGGACAGTGCCACAGAAGACATAGGAGTGCGTCATATCCCCTAGAGCTGGACTTGCAGATGAGGGGGCCTGACATGCTGCTAGGAATGGAACCTGGTTCTCTGCAGGAGCATCAGGCACTCTTTGTTTTTCTTCCCTAAATCAGCTTTATTCATTCATTTATTATGCATATAGTGTACACCTGCATGCCAGAAGAGGGCACCAGATCTTATTATAGATGGTTGTGAGCCACCATGTGGTTGTTGGGAATTGAACTCAGGGCCTCTGGAAGAGCAGATAGTGCTCTTAACCTCTGAGCCATCTCTCCAGTGAACATCTTTCCACTCCCAGCCCCCCACTTCCCCTTGACTTTTGATGGGCAGGGAGAGGAGGAGGTCCTTTGGTTGTTGGAGTTGGAGAACCTGTGAAATAATTGGTATTTTGCTAAATGAACAACTTTCTGGAAATTGTGGAGCAGACTGCTTCTGCCAGCAGCATAGAGCTTATTAGGAGAGTTAGCTTTCACTCCCCCAGATAGTGAAAACTCATTGTGTGCTCGCAGTCTCACCCAGCTCCCACCCTAGCCACATCCAGAGGCCCCTGGAACCCTTGAATCAACCCAAGACACAGTGGTTCAAAAAAGGGTGTTGGAAAGCCAGTGGGATGGTGGTAAGTTAGGTGCTGGCCAGGATGGTCAGACGTGGTGGATTGAGGGGTTCCTGTAAGCAGGGGTCACTTCGGAAAAGATGGAGTCACATACCTGTGTTGAAACTTATACCCGACTCTCTACAGAGTCCTTATGAGAATTAAGTTAAAACCCCAGGGGATGCTCATGTGGAACAAAAGCATTGAACAACTGGAGTCACCCTGGGTGCTGGTGCTGTCACCCTGCAACCCTGTCCTGTACAGCAGTTGATGGGAGTCCATGCAAAGGTGCTGCCAGCGCTCATGGGACCAACTGGGATCCCACACAGATGTGTGGATGAGGTCTGTGCAGCACAATTCTTTGAGATGGGGTATGCACAGCTGAGATGCCAGGGGTCCTTTTCACTGTAATTCAGCAGCAAATATAAAGAGACAGGCAGTTGTTAGTGTGTGGCCAGACCAGTAAGCTGTAACATCAGGGAAATTACAAAGTGCATAAAGACCAAAGGCTAACTAGAGCAGGTTGTTCCCTGAGCCTCCAATCAGTTGTTGTTTAACTTTTATAGAGTGAAACTTCTCTGCCCTGTGAAAGCACAGTGGATATTCACTCTGGAGAGCTGAACTGTCCCCGTCTTTATCGCATCTCATTTTATGCTTTTAGGGTCATTGAGGTATAATCCCCAAGCCATAAATCTCACCCCCTTATCATGCCGCTCTGCACAGTTTGACTGAGGCAGACAGCCGTGTAATTGCCCCACATTCTGGACCAGAACAGTCCTATTAGTCACCCTAAAAATTCCCTCGTGTGGGCCTCTGTGGGCATCCTTGCCTCCACTCCACTGATCTGTTCCTGTAGCTCTGCCTTTCCCAAATGGGAAATCATGCAGGGTATGGCTTTTGAGTCTTGGATATTTAACTCAGCCCTGCTCTGGTTGAGCTGTACTTCTCAGAGTGGATGTGACAGTTGTGAGCACCCTGGGGTGGATGTGGCATGCTGTACTTTTCAGATGGATGTAGCATAGCACAGGCAGCCACTTAACAGCTGCAAGGTGGTGCTCAGGCTTTCAGCTCAAGGATGGGCTGGCAGTTTCTGCTGTTGTCTCTGTCCCTACCAGTTGTGCCTCTTTATTTCTTTAGCCCTAGAAGATCAGTAAGGCGCATGCCTGTAATCCCAGCACTTGGGAGGCAGAGGCAGACAGGTCTCTGAGGTTGAGGCTGACCTAGTCTATAGAGTGAATTCCAGGACAGCCTGGGCTACACAGAGAAACCCTATCTCGAAAAACCAGAAAAGAAAGAAAAAAAAAAAAGAAAGAAAAAGAAAAAGAAAACCTGCATTTTATAGAAGAGCAGGGCAGGAGAACAGGGCTCCAAACTTCAACCACCAATTCCCCGTTCCTCCTCTGCTGCCACATTTCCACGCTGCATCCCCTGGGGCAGTTGAGTGGCTCTGTGGCCCAAGCCAGCACAGAGAATGAGTCTCCACATGGCGACAGACCATATCTCTAATTGGAACTTGAAAGTGGTGATTAAAGCAGGACACCTTGAGCGGTTGAGATGGTTTAGCTGGGAGAGGCACTTACCTGACAACCTGAGTTCATCCCCCACACATTAAAAAATAACAAAACAAAAAACTTCTTAAAGAGGCTACCTGATGCAAAGTTTTCTATAAGACACGGCCATGTGTCATTTCTGCTCCATGTTAGGCTCACATTCTAGACACACACCCCTCCCCTGCTTGTTTTTGTTGTTGTTGTTTTGTATGTTTGTTTGCTTTTTTAGTTTTTCAAGACAGGGTTTCTCTGTGTAGCCTTGGCGGTCCTGGACTCACTTTGTAGACCAGGCTGGCCTTGAACTCATAGCAATCCCCCTGCCTCTGCCTCCCAAGTGCTGGGATTAATGGCGTGCACCACCACGCCCGGCTAGACCACCCACTGGTTAGCCAGATGCCTGCTGCAACCCCAGCTGGGCCTGTGAATTGTGCTAGACTTTGAGGTTTGTCACTTTTTTTTTTTATAAATGTGACATAGTCACTTAACTGTGGAGAGTGCACTAAAACCATTCGCCACATGGTGGAGTTTTCTTTAAAAAACAAAACAAAACAAATGTTAGTATTAAGTATTAGGAATAGAATTGATTCAGGACAGTTTGTGTTCTGTGCATTTAAAGTGAGCTATTTAGCTATTGGAATATAGGCATGCTTGTTGTTTTAGGCAGCCGACACACTCATGTGCATTAACTGATGCTGTGCTTCTCATAGGTTCCAGTGTCTTTACTCAGAAGTCTGTGTTTAACAGGAAGACAAGTGTGTTCACAAAGGAAGCGCTGTGGCGGTTTCTTCAGAAGCTGATGTCTAAAAGCAGTGCTTCCTTAGCTTCTGTAGGGAGGGAAGGAGGCACAGTGGTCTCCCGGGGGACGGGTGCAGGCTTTGGCTATTGTCTGTTACTTGCACAGATCTGTGATCCCAACTTTCGAGCAAACCCCCCCCCCCCCCCCCCGCTCCCGTCCAGCACTTCCCTTGTCAGCTTACACTCCAGCTTCATCTGATCCCCCTCCCACCTCCCTCCCTCTGCTTCCCCCTCCCCTCCCCCCTCCATTCCACCCCCTCCCCTCCCTCCTCCCTTCCACCCCTTCCTCCCAAATCAAATTGTCCACCTTCAGATCCCGGCTTTGCTGGAGTCTCTGTGCGATGATGACCACCACTTCCTGCCTATCTGCTGCTGGGGTTTATGCCTTTGCACCCCTTTAGTGTGATTTAAATGTCATAGGCTGAACACCGTGAGCACCTGTCTCAGTCCACCACCTTGACCCAGGATCCTGCTCTGTCCTTTCATGTCATGTTGTAGCTGGAAAATCACTGCGTATGCTGGACAGACACAGGCCAGGAGGCCGAGGCGTGGACATCTCTGGAGGATCCACTAAAGCATATTTAGAATGATTTCAAATCCCATGTGTTTTACAAAGTTGTCATTTTCTCTTTGAAATTTTAAAAGAAAAAGTCTGTGATAACTAGGAGAAAAAAAAATATCTAATGGAAAACCATGATTGGGGCTTAAATATCAGATGTTGGTGGAAATCATGCTGTTTTAAACAAAAGTCCCATCTTAGGATCTCTTCTTGGTTACCAGACAGCCCCACTGTCCTGAGGGGATCACAGCTGCCAGGTGAAGGACAGCCATCTGCAGTTGTAGTGACCCAACAGAGATGTGTGTGCAGCTTTTAAAGACAGTTTGATGGTAGTTATGGCAACAGTGATCAACACAGGAGGAAGGAGGAGGTCCTGGGAATGCAGCTGCTGCGTTTTATAGTCGTCATTCATGATGGCAGAACTGTTTACTATGAAAACCCATCCATCTCTGCCTCCCTGCCGTCCCCACCTGCTCCTCATGTCAGCGCTGCTGCTATGGAGGTGATGAGGTGCCAGCCCCACCTCTGAAAGCCAGCCTGTGAGCCTAGAGACTAGGGCAAGACACTAGTCCCCAGCCACAAGGCACAAGGGGCCTGACCCTGTTTAGACCTGTCTACTCTAACCCCTTATGGAGGAAAGAACTTACACATTTATATGGGAAAAAGTTAAAAGAACATTTAAGGGCTAGTGAGATAGCTCAATGGGGAAAGGCACTTGTTGTCAAGCAGCAAGTTTGAACCCCAGAGCCCACATGGTAGAGGAAGAGAGTTAACATCCATGTGCACTGTGCCACACACATGCACATACACAAATGTTTTTAAGTGTTTAAATTGTTTGGACTAGCACACAAAGTAGTGGTCCCATCATGGCGTCTTCCAGCAGGAGTAGTGCATTTGTGGGTTAAATGCCCTGAGCACCCAAGTAAAACAAAGCATACATGCTTTGTGTATAGTCGCTTATGTGCAAAGTGATTTTAAAATAATCTTATTCTGAGCTGGGCGTGGTGGTGCACACCTTTAATCCCAGCACTCCGGAGGCAGAGGCAGGTGGATCTCTGAGTTCCAGGCCAGCCTGGTCTACTAGGGAGTTTCAGTACCCCCAGGGCTACATAAAGAGACTCTGTCTCAAAAACCAAATAAAACCCATACTCTAAACCAGGTGTGTAGTGTACATCTATACTGCATCCCAGGACTCAAGAGACAGGCAGGAAAATGGCGAGTGTGACGCCAGCCTGGGCCACTCTCTTCCTGAAACTTGCTCCGGTGAGAGTAGGATTGGTCAGAAAACCCTTTAATAGCAGACCTTAAACACATGCGGAATGATTAATTTTACTCTTCTTTTTTCCCACCTAAATGGGGCAGAGTTGGGCGTGTGGTCTGTGATGTGACCTGCCCAGGGTGGGTTCTCCATTGTTCAGCTGCTTTCAGCATCTCAGGGAGTGCCGTGATGCTCTCGGGCACTCTGGTCCTCGGCCAGTTTGCCTGCATGTGGAGTTCAGTGGGGAATCAGAGAAGACTCACCTACCTAGCGATAGTTACCGTTGACTGTGCTTATACAGTTTCACACTGCAAACACTAGTGACAGTGGATGCAAGTTTTCTCTCTCTCTCTGTTTTTTTGTTTGTTTGTTTGTTTTTTTCAAGACAGGATTTCTCTGTGTAGCCTTGGCTGTCCTGGACTTGCTTTTGTAGACCAAGCTGGCTTCAGACTCACAGAGATCCACCTGCCTCTGCCTCCCAGGTGCTGAGATTAAAAGGCATGCACCATTATGCCAGGTCTCTTTTAGCTTTTTAAAATGGCAGAGTCTCACTATGTGACCAGGCTGGACTCAACTCACAGAGATTTGCCTACCTCTGCCTCCTGAGTGCTGCGATTAAAGGTGTGTGCTACCATACTTAGCTTCAAGTTGATATCTTTTAATCGACTTAAAGGTAGCATCTTACTGTAATGAGTACTGAGAGGATTATTCAAATTCCTACTTGAGAATGTGTCTTTTATATGATCAGTTTGCCCGTTGAATCATCATCTCTTAGTGTGTTGTTTTGGCGCCCTTTGAGATGAGAGCATTCTCTGAGTCATTTCCTTCAACCATCTACGTCTGTGCTGGCTTTATCTTCTCAGATCTCAAAATGAGGCTTCTGGGCAGGAAAGGAAAGAAGATGGGACAGTATGGAGTGATGCAGGGGCTTCAAGTGTGACCTGTGTGCATGGTCTGTCATGACTGGCTGCTCCAACATGTTTACGTGAGGATGTTTGCATGTGTGTCTGTGCACCTGAAGCTAGCGTGTGAGCTAATCCTTAATGCATACAGTGATGTTTTCTCCTTTACTTCATTCTGGAAAAATTCTGGCGGTAACCACTAGTGACTCTCATCACCAAGGACCAAGCCTGACCTAAGTGTGACGAGCCTGATAATGACAGAGCACAGGCTGCACTTAAAGAAAAAAGAAAAAAGAAAAAAAGATTTATCGCCAGGCAGTTGGTAGCACATGTCTTTAGTCCTAGCACTTGGGAAGCAGAGGCAGATGAATCTCTGAGTTTGAGGTTAGCCTGGTCTACAGAGTGAATTCCAGGACAGCCAGGACCCAAACAAAACAAAACAAAAGCAAAAAAGCCATCCGTCTGCCTGCCTCTGCCTCCCGGAGTGCTGGGATTACAGGTGTGTGCCCCCACCTCCACCCCCCAGCTCAGCTATACCGAGGCTCTTTAGTAGTAACAACGGGAACCAAGAGACGTCCTCAGATATAGAGGATACTATATTTGCTGAGCTAGTAGACCAGCACGTTCCGTTTGAATGTGAACAGCTGTGAGTTAGACTGTTGGGTAGAGAGCATTAGGTTCTTCAAACTGAGAACCATAAGGATGCCATTTATTTTTAGATTATTATTTTTATTTTATGTATGTGAGTGTTTTGTCTGCATGTATATATGTTCACCATTTGTGTACAGTGCCTGAGAATACCGGAAGAGGGTGTTGGAGCCACTGAGACTGGGGTTACAGGTAGCTATGAACCACATGTGGGTGCTGGGAGCCCGGATCTCTGCAAGAGCAGCCAGTGCTCTTAACTGCTGAGCCATCGCTCCAGCCCCAGTTGTCTCCCAAATGCTAAGATTAAAGGTGTATGCCTCTACACCTGTCCTCTGTGTGTGTGTTTCTTTTTTTCTCTCAAGACTTTATTTATTTATTATTTACACAGTACTCTGCCTGCATGTACACCTGCAGGCCAGAAGAGGGCACCAGATCTCATTATAGATGGCCATAAGCCACCATGTGGTTGCCAGGAATTGAACTCAGGTCCTCTGGAAGAACAGCCAGTGCCCTTAACCTCTGCAGCCCGGTGTGTGTGTGTGTGTGTGTGTGTGTGTGTGTGTGTGTGTGTGTGTGTGTGTGTGTGTGTGTGTGTGTGTGTGTGTGTGTATGTGTGTGTGTGGTGTTTGGGACAAGGTCTTTTTGTGTTGTCTTGGCTATTCTGGAACTCACTATGTAGACCAGGCTGTCATTGAACTTACAGAGATCCTCCTGCCTCTGTCTCCCAAAGCTAAAATTAAAAGTGTATGCCTCTACACCTGTCCTCTGTTTGTGTGTTTCTTTTTTTTTCTCAAGACTTTATTTATTTATTATTTATACAGTATTCTGTTTGTACATGAGCCAGAAGAGGGTCATGTACATGAGGTCAGAAGAGGGCATCAGGTCTCATTACAGATGGCTGTGAGCCACCATGTGGTTGCTGGGAATTGAACTCAGGACCTCTGGAAGAACAGCCAGTGCCCTTAACCTCTGAGCCATCACTCCAGCCTGTGTGTGTGTGTGTGTGTGTGTGTGTGTGTGTGTGTGTGTGTGTTATGAGAACATATAGGGAGAAAATTGAGTGAAGTTACTTGCTGCCAAGCCTGATGGACCTGAGTTGGGAACCAATGATGGAAGGAGAGAACAGGCTGCCACACCTTTTTCTGTCCTCCTTTTCTTCTTTTCTTTCCTTTTTTTTTTTTTTTTTTTTTTTTTTAGGCATGCAGTAAAATGTAACCCCTGTAGTATCAGTTTCTGCTGTAAATTTCAGAGCCATTTTAACTTAAAGTCCACATTATTTCATGTTTTACCAGCTCCTCTGAAGTCTGGGGATGGGTCTTACATGAATAAGAATGCCACGTTTAGTTCACAGACACTCCACGACTGATACCTCTCTTCTAGGGAATGAAGCAGGGTCAGGCCTGCTTAGTAACCAGGTGAGAGAAAGAGGAAGTAGTTTAGTTGGCACATGGAGTGATGGGATGAGTGTAGTGTAGCCCTTAGCGTCAGCTCTGACCAGGAGTAATGTCCTGTGTGCTCACAGGCTCCTGCGCTTGTCTGAGACACGGTAACTCAGTAGCTTGTAGACTTATACTCACCTCCCACCTGTGCAAAGAGAAGTTACAGCATCAGAACAAAACAGTACTGCCGAGGGCAGTCTTGTCTCCCAACTGTCCTCCTGAGAGGGGAGAGCAGTCCGCAGCAGTCTGCTGCTGTGCCTTGTGCCTGCCAGTCTCTTAGTTAACAGTTCTGAGGCTGTACTTCCTGCCCTCTCCTGATGGAGTCAGGTGTCTCTTGAGGGGTGTGAGATCTCTGGATAGGCCCTTTCCTGTTTTGTTTTTCTCTGCTACGATAGCCTGTTCTGGCTAGTGTGACACTGTTTTGGTTTTCTTCTTTTGTCTCTATCCAGGACCTGTCCTTTCCTTGCATTCACCCAGGGAGAAGGGGGCACCCTCAGCTTGAACTTGAGAGAGGCTCTGAGTGTTGAAATCCAGCTCTGCTTGTTCATCTCTTCTCTCCATCCACATGGCTGGTTGAGTGGGAAGTTGACTGTGGCCTTCTCCTAGGACTTCCTTGAGGCAGGAAGTAAATCCAAAGCCTCAGTCTAAATGCTATCTTTCTTCTCCTTGCTCCCTCTGTCCCAGTCTTCAGTCTGTTGCCCCTCACCTCCAGGTCCATCCTCTTTCATGCTCTGATGCCAGGACTCTAACTGTAAGCATAGCTTCTGTGCAGCCGGCCTGGCGCCGGGCTTTGCCAGCAGAGGTGCTCACAGGCTCTGACAGGTCATGGTAGGAAGAAGCATCTTCTCTTGTTCCCAGTGTGAGCCCAGATGGACCACTGAGCAGCCTCACAGCCAGTACAGTCCTCCACCCAGTCCCACTCTCCGGCACTCACTTCCCCCAGACCAGTTCAGCCTGCGCCACCAGCAGGCTCTGTGTTCCTAAAGAAGTCTGGATCTGAACTTTAGGCAGAAGGGGGGCTCTGGCAAGGTCACAGTGACTTCCTTCTGCATGCCCTCAGCTTAGGCAGTAAGAGATTTCTGTGTTTATACTTCTGCCCCACCCCCACCCCCAGAGATCTTTCATCTTCATCTTTTGGGTACCTGCAGGTGTATGGTTTATAGAGATGAGTGCTGATGTGGACAGGCTAAGGGCATGGAAAGGGTTTCTTTACCTACATGCCATACCACCCAGCTCCCCTTGGGGAAATGCCAGTCTTGGCAGAGGAATTATGGGAGAGTCTTCCTTGCAGACTGTGTGGGGAAGGCAATGTGGACAGAGGAGGAGGGGTTGGCTGATGTGGCTAGTGTGGCTAACTCTGCCAGCCTTGAAGCACTGGCTGGCATTTGCTGTGTGGCATTTGCCCTGGGTGATGCAGGCCAGGAAAGCTCTGGGCTTGTATATGTGAGGTCCATAGGAGGTGGGTGCAAGCACGAGCCCTGGAGCTCAGGCTGGGGACCAATGGGTGCCAAAACGGCACCTGTGCTACCTAAGAAAACCATCACACACCATCAGCTGAAACCACCTTTTGTTAGTTGCCAGCCTCTCAGATGACGCCTTTCTGGTGGAATTGCCGGTGTGGTTTCTGTCCCCTGTCTGGACCCTAAGAGATCATCTCATCCCTTGAATTTTCAGAACTGAAAGTGTTTCTTCTTTTTGAGCTCTGATGGCTGGACCTCTCTTCTGTCATTTCTACCTCTGCCTTGTGCAGTAAATGTATCTGTCAAACTTGTGCCAGAGGCATTCTGAGGTCATGTTGCCAAGCCAAACAATGCTACACTGAAAATATACTATGTTTCAAAATTAATCTTTAGCTCGAAAAGGTTATTATATAATCAAGTAGAAAAGCTAGCCCAGGCCAGTGTGGATGGAAGGAAAGAGAAGAAAACATGAGTCAGGATCCAAAGACTATGTCTTCCTCTAGGACACTTGTTCTCACGTTGTCTTTGTCTAGGCCACTCCAGCTTTCCTTCCTTTTAAAACTTTTTCAGGAGCCAGGCGTGGTGGCGCACACCTTTAATCCCAGCACCCGAGAGGCAGAGGTGGGCTAATCCCTGTGAGTTCGAGGCCAGCATGGTCTACAAAGTGAGTCTAGGACAGCCAAGGCTACACAGAGAGACCCTGTCTCAAATAAAACAAAACAAAACAAACAAAACAACTTTTTTCCCAACAACTTTTTTTCCGAAAATTACACTTACTACTTACTGTGTGTGTGTGTGTGTGTGTGTGTGTGTGTGTGTGTGTGTGTGTGTGTGTGTGTGTTTGACAGTGCACTTGTGGAAGTGAGAGGACAATTGTAGGAATCTGATCTCTCCTTCAACCGTGTGGGTTCTGGGGATCAAACTTAAGTATTCAGGTTTGACAAGCATGTATGCCAGCTAAGCCATCTTACCTCTCACTGGCTGTTCTAGTTAGGTTTTCTATTGCTGTGATAAAACACCATGACCAAAGCAACTTGGGGAGCAAATGCTCTTCGGACAGGAACTTAAACAGGGCAGGAACCTGGAGGCAGGAGCTGGTGCAGAGGCCATGGAGGCGTGCTGTTTACTGTCTTGTACTCCATGCCCAGCTCAGCCTGCTTTCTTATTGCACCCAGGACCACTAGCCCAGAGTTGGCGCCGCCCACAGTGGGCCTGACCCTCCCCCATCAATCACTAAATAAGAAAATGCCCCACAGACTTGCCTTATGGAGGTCTTATGGAGGCATTTTCTCAATTGAGGCTCCATTTTCTCCAATAACTCTAGCTTGTGTCAAGTTGACATAAAACTAGCCAGCACACTGTCCCTTCAGGTTTTTTGTTTGTTTGTTTGTTAGAATACTGGTAGAGGATGTCTTTTCCTTTTCTTTTATCCTGGCTGTGTCACTGCCCAGTGCCAGACTGCTGTTCTGTTCTTGGAGCCAGGCTCTTGGTAAGACAGGGACTTTCCTGCTTTCTTTGTCTAGCTCAGCATCATGCACTTCAGTTCTCTGTGCATGTCTGTGTGTGGTGGGGTCTTGGACGGAGCAGACTTGCCCTGTGCTTTTCCTCCCCCAGTAGCTGGCTTCTGGCTTGAGTTAGTGGAGGATGCAGCAGGGCCCTGTTAGAGACCCACAGGCAGGCAGGGCCTTGCCCTTCCTCTCAGGTCAGGGTACTAGCAGGCTCTGGAAGGGTCATGTTGTAGCCCCGGCCAGTTCCCAGAGGGGCTGTCTCCAGTCTTGAAGTCTACTCCTGAGCACCTGCTGGAAAAGACCTTGCAAGGGACTCGGTGTCTGAGACTCCCAGAAATCCTACAGTTAGAGGCCATGCTCAGCTTTCTAAGAATTCATGTGCATTTAAGCTGTCTGCTTCCCAAGTACCTTAAGGCAGTCACCACATCCTCCTGGGCTTTGGGGACGTCACACACTTTGCACGCGTTTGAGAAACTGTGGCTCAATCATTTTCAGGCCCCTGTACCCATGTGATCACTCCAATGAGCTCAAGAGAAGCTGGGATTTTATAGCTGTGAGGCTGTTCTCGTGGGCTTCCAGTGACAAGCAGGAGAGCCTTTCGTTGTGTTTTGTTTTGAGATAGGGACTCTATGCAGCCATGGCTGTCTTCAAAGCTGTCCTCAGACACCTACCTGCCTCTGCCTCCCAAATGCCGGGCAAGTTGGGGTCCTTTAAAGTGATAGAATATAAGGCAGAGGCTTCTGGCTCAGATTCCAGGGTGGTAGTGAGAGGTATGAATTCCCATATTTAGAAGCTCATCAAACTCCAAAAGAGTAGGAAAGGCCAGAGATTGGGTCTAAACATGAGCCTGTAGAACATCAAAGATGGAACAGAGTCTATACATAGCTATAGAGAAAAGACAGAGCAGGCCTGGAGAGACCAGCAGGTGAGACAGACTAGACACAGAGCAAGCAGGAAACAATGCTTAACCAATAGTAGAGCCATAAAGCCTATTTTAAGATTGAGAGTAGGCCAGACATAGTGGCACAGATCTTTAATCCCAGCACTAGGGAGGCAAAGGCAGGTAGATTTCTGTTAGAGGCCATCTTGGTCTACGTTATGAGTTCTAGGACAGCCAAAGGTACATGGTGAGACCCTGTCTCAAACAAGACATCATATAAAAACAAAAGGAACTTACTGCCAAGAATCCATTACCAAAGCACATTTCAGTGCTACATTTCAAGAGATGTGAGCCCAAAAGAAAGGGCTAACCTTGAGGGAGACTGTCTGTGACCTAGACTTGGTAGTTTGCCTAACAGTCACACCTAATCATGCTTTCTTCCCACCAGAAATCAGGCTTAAAACAGCAGTGTTTCCACCCGGCAAGCACACAGAGCCCTTTCCCACTCTCTTGGAGGATAAATGCTGTGGTTTTGCTGGGATACACAACCCTTAGGCTAAGTCTCACAGCTCTGGGGCTTGGACTTTGCTAATGGGTCCTGTCTTCTGGGTCACTGGACTCTGTGCCCTTCATCAGGCCACAGGGTAGTCTGAGGCCTCAGTTGTTGCCAGGGAGGGTCTCTTCAGTTCCATGTGTGTCAGCTTGATGCTCTTCCTTTTCCAACAGTGTCTTCCTGCTGTGCTGCTCCTTCCTGACCTCCAGTTCTGTCTTGGTCTCCATAATACACTAGAGGCCTGATAACAGATGCTTCCTGATCTGGCCTCTTGCACACAGGAAAGAAGTGCTGAGTTGGGGGAAGGGCCTGACAGATATTTGATTTTTTTTAATTTATTTTTTGTCTTTTTTGAAGGTCTTCGTTTTTTCATTCTTTATGTACAAAGACGAGCACGATCAGTTTCACTGGGTAGACAGTCTTGAATAATCTATTCAAGGTCACTCGGTCCAACTTAATGAAGCTTATGTTGTTCATGTGCTGAGGGAAACACTGACAGCACATGTTGAACCTGTATTTCCGGATCAGACTGTGGCGGTTAGAACAAACGCAGCAAACGCAGCAGGAGCGAGAACCCTGGCTGAGCTTCTGTGGGTGACTCCAGTAGAGCTGCTGGTGACCTAGCTTGACTTCAGACGGTCAAGGAGGAAAAGGGCCAGATGCTTTCAATAATAGTTACCTTCTTGCGCTTCAGCAAGAGTGATGGTGCCATAGGAAGTGGCGGGTTATCTGTATAGTAGGCAGAGTTGGGAGAGCACAGAGAAGGTAAGGAGCTTGCCTGAGGGCATCAAGTTGGGAAATAGCTGGCTGTTCTGGGTGCCAATTAGATACTCTCTATACTAATAGCACCTTGCCTAGCCATAGAAACAGCTAGTAAAATGCTGCCCAGCCAGGCGGTGGTGACGCACACCTTTGATCCCAGCACTAGGGAGGCAGAGGCAAGTGGTTCTCTGAGAGTTCAAGACCAGCCTGGTCTACATAGTGAGTTCTAGGACAGCCAAAGTTCTAAAGAAAGACCCTGTCTCAAAAAAAGAAAATAAGAAAGAAAATTCTGCTCAGGATCTGCCAGTAGGAAGGACATGGGATAGACTTGTATTTAACATTCTTGTCAGTGCAAATGAACTCTTTTTATTTAAATTTTTTATTATTTTGTATGTGTGGATGTTTTGCCTGCATGTGTATCTATATGCAGTGTGCCGAGAGTTGAGAAGAGAGCATTGGATTTCCTGGGGCTGGAGTTATAGACAGTTGTACGCTGCCATGTGTGTGATGAGAATTGAACCTGGGTCCTCTGCGAAAGAAACAGGTGCTCTTAACTGCAGAACATCTTTCTAGCTCCGCATGAATGTCCTTAAGGTTTTGCCCCCTTGATGCATTTGCTTCCCAGCTTCTCCAGTTACTCAGAACATACTTCTTTTTCTTCCCCATGACCCTGGGCAGCCTGGGCAACAGATTGCAGTTACCCATAGTGAGTGTTGTTCCCACCTTCGGTACTTGTTGATACTCAGCACGCTTTAGAACTTTCAGGCCATCTTCTGAGAAGCAACTGGAGCCTGCAGGCTGCATGCAGATAGCTCATTTGACCTGAACTTTAGTACTGAGTCTGGTCTGCTTTCCACGGAGACACATAAACCCAGCTGGCAAGGACAGCTTGAGATGAAGCCTTCGTTGTTCTACAGGTGACCTTGGATGATGGCACACTGCAGCCTCATTGCTCTAACCACTGCAAACTGCAAGGCCTGAATTAGGTCATATTTCCTTAAGCTGTGAGTTCACATCGTAAAGTGTGTAGGATGTGTCCTATAAAGGAGTCTGGCTTTATGATCCAGCTCATTTATTTGACTCATTTTTCACTTCTTTTGCTTACAAGCTTAGGAAGAACTTTTTCCTCCCAAAGGCCCAATTTGAAACACCTTAAGCCCAAGGAATATGTTTATTTCCTGGCCTGTTGAGTCCTCCTCTGAAGGCCATATTTCATGAAATGTCACAAGAGATTATTGCTTAGCTGTGTTTTGATTACGGTCCCATTGGCAGTGCAGGCTGGTTCACAAGGAAAGACTAACCAGTGGTCCCTTCCCGTTCCTTCAGCACACTCTTTATGAGGCTGGGAGCTTAGAGCAGGTTGGCCTGGGGAGTGTTTCTCACATGGTTTCTTGTGAGCATCCTTTCACCTGTAGCACAGTCACTCCTTGCTCTGCAGAGTCCCAGCTTATGTGCTGCTCACTCTTCCTCACCAGGAAGGAACCGTTCCCTGGCACGGTGCAGTGGGCGCCCTGAGAATTCGACTTGAGATGCACTGACCCTCCAAACAGCTGCTTTCACTTACTGCATTTGTTTAAACAAACCCTGTTCCTGGAAGTGGTTTCAGAATAGTCTGTCCTTGTAGCTAGCTGGTCCTTTGCTCTTGTTTTTGAAAGTGTTTTCTTAATGATAACCATAAGAGCCCAAGCACAGCAGACAGAAGACTGCTAGTCCAGCCTTCACCTGCTGACTGTTATTGCAGTGGGTAACTTTAGATTTAGATCTCATTATTGTGCAAAACTGGAGGGATTCCCTGGTTGTCTGACACCCCCGCCTCGCCACCACTAATGAGCTCTGCTGTCTGCAAGTCACCACAGACAGTGATAGAGAACGAACTTGTAAATATGAAAAAAATGGAACAAGAGCCAGAGATGGGCTACCTAAGTTATTAGCATGTCTTTAAGTGACATAGAGAATGCCATGACGTTAAAAATTTAAAGAGTGGATGCAAATACAAGATGTGTATGGTAGCTCACACCTTTAATCCCAGTACTTAGGGAGGCAGAGGCTCTGCCAGATTGCTGTGAGTTCAAGGCCAGCCTGGTCTACAGAGTGAATTCCAGGACAGCCAAGGCTACACAGAGAACCTGTCTTGGGGAAGAAAAAAAAAAAAAGCCAACCCCCCCACCCCCAAATACTTGTCTCTACTCCTACGTAACTGAAAGCAGTTTATTTTATTTAAGGCTTGTTTGTTTGTTTGTTTGTTTGTTTTTGAGACAGTGTTTCTCTGTGTAGCTCTCTGCTTCTGCCACCAGAGTGCTAGGATTAAAGGCATGTACCACCACAGGCTATTTAAGGCTTTTAAAAATAGTGGGGATATAAAGGTTTATAAAGCGCATGCAATTCACTAGGAACCTTGTGTGTAACCCTGACTGTTCCTTCTCTCATTACCTCTCTTCTTGTCTGTGGAGCCCTCGTTGCTGTGTACACCCAGTACCATGCTGTCTGTCTCCTCCAGGCTGTGCACCGCCCTGGTGCAGACCATGCCTATGCTGCGCTCTGCCACATCTCAACACTCAGTCTGTAATAGGGTCCACAGCTAACAGCAGGACTTTGGGGGTGTGTTGCCCAGAGCAAACACTAAGTACAACACATACATGCCAGTTGCGGTTCCAAGCACCATTCTGAATGCTTTGCGTGTTAGCTCATATGTCCCGTGACCACGCATCAGGTGGTGACTGTGACATAGCTGCTTGACATTTGCATCTTGTTGCCAGTGTTTTGACAGTTGTCTCAGGCATGTTCCATACAGAGCGTAGCGCACATGTGCGTGCTGCCGGCTTACATGCTGTATCTGTGGACCTCTTTGCTCCTTGCTCCTTGCTCATGATCTCGTCTCCTTTTCTTCTTTGCTTTAATTCTCTTCAGATCAGAGTGAATACAGATTCATTGGTCCCTTTTTTGTTGTTGTTGTTGAGAGACAGGGTCTCTCTATGTACTTCTTGCTGTCCTAGAACTGACTGGCCTCAAACTCATAGAGATCTATCTGCATCTGCCTTCCGAGTGCTGGGGCTAAAGGTGTGCACCAGTACACCCGGCCTGCAAGTGCTATCTTTTCATTCTTACCTTGAGGAGCACCCTTTGGATGAAGTTATATTAGGAAGGCGTTACTTCCTTACTAGAAAGACATTAAAACTAGAAAAAAAGTGTCTTTCTTTGTGACCTATCTCAGGTGTTGTTAAGGTGTGGCGCATACCTTCCTCTCCTACAGCTCAAGATGCTGGAAATATTCGTTTTTTTGTTGTTGTTGTTTTGTTTTTGTTTTTTGTTTTTGTTTTTTTTTTGGTGTTTTGAGACAGGGTTTCTCTGTGTAGCCTTGGATGTCCTGGACTTACTTTGTAGACCAGGCTGGCCTTGAACTCACAGAGATCCGCCTGCCTCTGCCTCCCAAGTGCTGGGATTAAAGGCGTGCGCCACCACACCTGGCTTGACATTTCCTTCTGTGTGCGTTTTGGAGGCATTCTATCCTACAGCTGTACATAAAAGGGAATATCCACTTCTCAGAGCAAGGCTGGACATTACTCAAGAAAGGCCCTGAGCTCTAGTTTGCATGGGACTTACAGAAGTGTGTGTGTGTGTGTGTGTGTGTGTGTGTGTGTGTGTGTGTGTGTGTGTGTGTTTAAAGATTTATTTGTTATGTATACAGTATGCATCAGATCTCATTATAGATGGTTGTAAGCTACCATGTGGTTGCTGGGAATTGAACTCAGGATCTCTGGAAGAGCAGTCAGTGCTCTTAACCGCTGAGCCATCTCTTCAGGCCCCAGAAGTGTGTTTCTTTATCAACACTTTTTCTTTCCTTCCTCCCTCCCTCACTTTCTTCCTCCCTTCTTTCCTTCCTCCCTTCCTATTTAGTGTGTGTCAGGGGCATGTGTGGGATCAGCGGACTCCTTGAGGAAGTGAGTTCTTTATTCCACCGTGTTGTGTTGGTTCTGGAGATTGAACTCAGGCAATAGTGCTTGAGGACTAGTGCCCTCACCTGCTGAGCCATCTTGCCAGCCCCAAGAGGTGTGCTTGTTACTGCTGTTGCTGTTAGTGTGATTTATAACGCATGTACGTGAAGAGCCTTTTTTTTTTTTTAAGATTTATTTATTAGAATAGTGTCTGCATCTGCATACAGTGTTCTGCCTACATGTATGTCTGCACACCGGAAGAGGGCACCAGATACCATTATAGATGGTTGTGAGCCACCATGTGGTTGCTGGGAACTGAACTCAAGACCTCTGGAAGAGCAGACAGCGCTCTTAACCACTGAGCCATCTCTTCAGCCCCGCGAAGAGCCTTTTAAATTGGTAAGTAGATGACTAAGCTATGTAGGAAAGGGGAGATGGGTGACAGGAAGCAGGACACTGCGGATGTACAGTACACGAGCCTATTGACATAGAGAGCCTGAGGGGGTTTCCGGCTGCTTCTCTTCTCCTTAGGAATGATGGCACGTGTGATTGTGATCAGGATGCCGTGAGACACTTGTGCCTTTAGTGTTCCCTTCTAACCTTTCCTGTCTTTCTCCAGGCGCTTTCCACAGGAACAGTGGTTCATTAAGAGTGGGAGGGGGTTGGGGGAATGGGAAAAGGGGAGAGGGATCTGATTGGGAGAGAGGGAGAGAAATGCAAAAGAAAGGACAGCAAAATAACATATGCTTAAAAATATCATAAGGCGTCATACTATTAACTATCTACTTTAAAAACCTATAACATGTAAGTCTGCGTATAAACATACATATATAATTTAAATGAAGTTTTCCTGTCTGGGATGACAATGCTGCCCCCAAGAGCCAGAGTCTGCCTAACAAAAACCCCAACAGCAAGCATAAGAAGCCCTCTTTTGAATTGTTGGTCCTAAATGGACTATTTAGGAGTCTCCCCAAACATTATAGACTATAGATATTGCTATTGTCCTTGGTTGGCTCCCAAAGGTGGAAGGCAATTTCTTATTGCTAATGACATCATGCACTTCAAAGCAAGGGCCCAGAGGCCCCTGAGCTGACTCTGACCTAAATGCCTGGTCACTGAGGATCAGCTTTCCTGGTACTGCTCGGCACCAGGCAAGCGTACAAAGGAGGGAGCAAACACTAGTCCTACCCAGCTGATGCCTATGAGCCACGACAATGGCCAGCATGGCATGAGAACCTTGACGTGACCGGGAGCCTCCTGATTAAGTCCTGTTACACAAGAGGGAACTGCTGCGTGGTACTAGGAACCTAGCAACCACCCAGAGCTAGTCAAGTCATGGATCTTGGATGAGAGCCTACAATTGCCACTTTAAAGATTTATTTATTTATTGTTATATATACAGTGCTCTACCTCCATGTACACCTGCAGGCCGGAAGAGGACTTTATAGATCCCCTTTATAGATCCTCAGATCACTTTATAGATGGCCGTGAGCCATGGTTGCTGGGAATTGAACTCAGGACCTTTGGAAGAGCAGTCCATGCTCTTAACCTCTGAGCCATCTCTCCAGCCCCAAAACTGCCACTTTAATAGGCCAGCATAATCTCTAAGAACACTCTAAACATTTGTCCTTATAAAAACACAGGCAAGGGCTGGAGAGATGGCTCAGAGGTTAAGAGCACTGACTGCTCTTCTAGAGGTCCTGAGTTCAATTCCCAGCAACCACACGGTGTCTCACAACCATCTATAATGAGATCTGCTGCCCTCTTCTGGCCTGCAGGTGAACATGCAGGCAGAGCATTGTATATAATAATTAATAAATAAATCTTAAAAAACAAAACAAAACACAAGTAAGTGTAGTCCTCACCCCTCAACAAGGAAACCTTTCTTTGCAGCAGACAGACTATTACAGAAAACCACAACCAATCAAAATGCAGCATTGTGAAGCCAGGTAGCAATGGATACATCTTCAGCACAGCTCCCACACCTAGGGTGCAGGGAGCATTGCAGAGGAGGGGAGGAAAGACTGTAAGCACCGGAGGAGCAGAGAGTTTGCTGAAACACCAGAAGCCACACCTGTAAAGTCTGCCTAAACATGAGCTGAGCAAGGCCAACAGACATGCCCAAGCGGATGGGAGGAGTGCAGAGGTGGAGGCCACAAGGCCTCGACCCCACACAGAGAACCGCAGCCACCTAAGAAAGCTGAGAGAGGGAGAACCAGTCTTCCCCAAGAAAAGCACACCAATTGCTTATCCAATACCAAATGGTCAGCTCTTACAGCAACATTCAAGTGACATGGTACAGACTCAGGTTGTATTTAGGAGTATATATGTATAAACATAAATACATGTGACATGAAACAGTGAGAAAAGAGGCTGTGAGTTTGAAAATGAGCAGAGAAGGGAGTTTGAGAGTGTTTGGAAGGAGAAAAGGGAAGGGGAAAGACTGTAGTTACATTATAGCCTTAATAGTAAAAAGTTTTTAAAAGAATGTGAGAGTCTTTCCCACTAGATTAGAAAAAAAGTAATGAAAGAACAGAAAAGGGTTAAAACACACCTCGCTCTGTGGTGTGTATGAATTCAATATAGCTGCCCTAAGTGCCCTCTTCCTGCACAGTATGTTGAGAGCGGGACTCGCCCAGCTGTGCTGTGAGATGCCTGCGCCTCTCTGAAGCGGGCAAGTGGGGCCTGTGCTCCCAAGGACTACTCACCCCGGACTCTGCGGCTCTGCGCTGGTGAGGGCAGAGAGGGCGCTGTGGCATGGGGAAGGCACGTTATAGAGAGTTACAGCTTGTTTCCATGTTGCTTTTCTCCCTTGCCTTGTGTTTCAGGACCCTCTCTGTTGTTCCCTTACACCCTGGCCATCCTCTTGTGGGTCTGCTGTGACAGATTCCCTTAGTTCCTGGGAGTGCCTGAGTAGTTTCTGCTTTACCCCTAAGGACACGTTTGCTGTCTGTGCGATCTTTCAATGCTAGGTGGCCTTAGTGGGTTTGGAGGAAAAACTCTGTCACTCAGTTTGCTTTCCCAGTAAGCCAGATGCCAACATCTCCCTGATGTCAGGATGTTTTGAGCTTCTAGAAGTTTGGCAGGGCTGGGAATACAGTGGAGTTGGTAGAGGACTTGCCTAGTGTGAGCCCTGGTTCAGTCTGCAGGACTGCCGTGAATTCATTGTGTGAGTTGTGTTGGTGTGCTCTTTGGGTTTACTTCATTTGGGGTTTCATAGTCCATACATGAGCCAACAAAAAGACCAGATTCTGTTCATGATGTAAATGTGAGTTCCATGTAAACCACATAGTGTCCTGTTGAAGTTGGTCTGTTTTCTGTGGACCTGCATAGTCGTTTTGCCCCTTTATTTACCTCAGGAACTTTCTTTTAAGTGTCTCGACGCTGTCTTGCCATGGATTGCACAGGATCGTTGTCTTCTTCTTTTTTTAATTATTTTTTTTTATTTTATGTACATTGGTATTTTGCCTGCATGTGTGTCTGTGTAAGGATACAGGACCCCCTGGAACTGGAGTTAAAGGTAGTTGTGAGTTGCTGTGTGGCTGCTGGGAAACTGGGTCCTCTGGAAGAGCAGCCAGCGCTCTTAACCACTGAGCCATCTCTCCAGACAACCCCGCCCCCTCCCCAAATCTTCTTTTCTCTAAGCATCTGTTTTGCTTTATCATTTTGTTTTGTTTTGTTGTTGTTCTTCAGTGTGTTGAGGAATCAAAGATCATGCTGGGCAAGTGCTCTCTCCCTGAGCTGCAGCCCTAGCCCAGACCTTCTTCCCTGAAGAGTGCCTTGTCTCAGGCAGTGCTTTAGAACGCTGAGTTACCTGCTTGGTTGTCTCCTGACTTCCCCCAGACTTTAAAGATGTTCCTTCTATTTGAAAGATTCATGCTTTTGAGCTCTGTATTTGTGTCTGTGTTTCTATGAGTACAAGTATGATCCTCACGGGGGCCAGAGGTGTGTGGAGTCCCTTGAGCCAGAGTTAGAGGCAATTGTGGACCAACTGACATGGGAGCTGGCAACCAAACTCAGGTCCTCTGAAAAAGCCATCCTTACTCTGAACTGCTGAACCATCTCTATAGGTCCAAGCTTAACTTCCTTGCTCATATTTCTTGATAAGTCAGTGTTCCCTTTCTTTGCTAGATCATTCTGTGATTGCTTTCAGTATTTATTCTTAAAGTGATCGTAGTGGTATGTGCTTGTAGTGTCAGCTTCCCAGAAGGCTGACATACGAGTACTGTGGCTTTGAAGCTGTCCTTAGCAACAGAGAAACTCTAGCTTTAAAAAAAAAAAAAAAAAAAGACCTTAACAAAAGGCTTTGGGTGTTTGATTTTTGTATGTGGCTTGCTTTGTTTCTTCTTGGTGTTCACTTAGTGGTTTGCATTGAGTTTCTATGTGTCATTAAGTTTAGAACATTTGGGCCCTTGTTTCTTTCGAATCCCATGTTCTTTCTTTTTCCTTGCAGCTCTAGCACTCCCCGTGTTGGCCACTTGGTAGCATCTAGAACTTACTCTGAGTTAACTTTTCTTTTCTTTTTTCTCTTGTTCATATTGGCTTTCTCTCCCCAACTCCTTTTTGGAAGTGCGCAGAGACTCACTGTGTAGACCAAGGCTGGTCTTGGACACATAATCCTTCTGCCTCCCACACTGGGATTGCAGGTATGAGCCACATGGCTGCTCCGCCGCCTCCTCCTCCTCTTCCTCCTCCTCCTCCTCCTCCTCCTCCTTCATGGCATTCCATTCCTCCCCCTCCCTCTCGCAGTCAGCTGTTATGCACATTTAGTGAATTTTTCACTTCTTGTATTTAGTTTTTTTCAGTTCTGGAATTTCCATTGAGTTCTCGGTGTTGTCCCTGTCCCCTGCTGGGATTTCTGTCTCAGTGAGAGTTTCACTCTCTTACTGGGAACATGTCTCCTCTAGTCATCAGTGGTGCAGCTGTGAGAGCTGCTCCAGACCAGGTAGGACCTCGTTTGGGTTACACTGTGGCTTGGTTTCTCGATGCCTTGTGTGGCCGGCATTTCTGATGGCATCCTGAATGTCCTGAAGTTCCATTGTGGAAATTCTGGATTCTTCCAGTCGTCTTTCAAGACAGAGTGATGGCAGCAGCTCCCAGCATTTCCCTTCCAAGGTTACATCACTCCCATCAAGACTCACAGTTCCCTGGCTTCCTGGCTCTGACTCACTGAGCCAGGGATACTGAGCTTTCCTCTGCCTTCTCACTGGGGCTGTGCTGGCAAAGCCACAGACAGAGCGGGGAAAGGCAGTAATCAGGGAACACAACGATAAGTTAAAGTATCATAAAGACAACCTTGTAAGAATATGGACCATTTTGTGAACATAAGTCTTCACGTGGCAGAAAGTCACCTTGTCACGTTGATGGTAAAGAGGATAGGAGTCCATTGTCTGAGGGTAACTCTGTCATTTACAGGCAGGAGACTCAAATGCCATATGTGTGTGTGCGCCTGTGCATGCGCATGCTGATATACCTGTGTGTTCCCTAAGAGGCCAGAAGCAGGGCATCAGGTGTCCTTCTCCATCGCCTACATTATCCCTTTGAGACAGGGCCTCACACTTGACCTGGGAGCTCGCTGAAGACAGGCAAGCACCTCCAACTCCTCATCTCTGCTCCACACAGAACTAGGGTATAGGTGTATATGGCCACACACAGCCTTTTAATGTGAGTGCTGGGATCTGAACTGGGGTTCTCACGCTATACAGCAAGTGCTGTTACCTACTGAGCCATCTCTCCAGGCCCTGATTAATAGTTCTCAATGAAAGATGTATCTGTCTTTTGCAGGGGTAAAGCTATTAATGTTGCGTCTACATTGCCAGCAAGTTAAGACACAGTTCATCATTGCCCCTTCTTATTAGTTGAACAGTTTCCTTAAGGATAAAAATAGATAAACCCAGGCAGGAGAGATGGCTCAGAGGTTAGGAACAATTGAGTTCAATTCCCAGCAAACACTTGGTGGCTCACGACCATCTATAATGTGATCTGGTGCCCTCTTCTGGCCTGCAGGGGTACATGCAGGTGAAACACTGCATGGTAAATAAATACATCTTTTAAAAAATAGATAAACCACATTTGTTACGGACATACTCATATTTCCTCATTATCATTTGTGTTAATTATCAACTAATCAAAGTTTAGTAGCTGTTGTGGTGGCACATAACTGTAATCCCAGCAAATGGGAGGTGAAGACAGGACAAGCAGGACTTCAAGGTCTTCTTCGTCTGAATGCTAAGTCCCTAGCTGTCTTGAAAAACATAATAATAGCATGGTCACGCACGCCATTAATCCCAGCACTCGGTAGGCAGAGGCAGGCAGATCCCTGTGAGTTCAAGGCCAGCCTGGTCTACAGAGGGAGTCCAGGACAGCCAAGACTAACATGGAGAGACCCTGTCTCAGAAAACAAAAAAAGAATAAAATAATGATAAAGGTTTCTAGGCACAAGAGAAAACCAAATTGTTTACCTTTCCCCCATCAACATACATAGTCACTTTAGCAAGGCTTTAGGGGATGGAATCCGTAAGGCTGTAGCGTGGCTGAGAGGGAGGCCTTTCACAGGCCCCGGGATGAGCAGTCCTCTCACTTTCTCTACTGGCAGTGTGCATGCTTGTGGCGGGAAGAGATTTGCAGTGGGCTGGAAGCTAGGAATGCTTGCTGCTCTTGCAGAGGATCTGGCTCAGTTCCTAGCACACACATCTTGGAGTAGCAACCAGCTGTTACTATAACTGCAGCTTTAGGGGATCCAGCACTCTCTTCTGGCTTTCACAGGCACCTGTACACATATGCACATAACCCGTCTGTCTGTCTGTCTGTTCGTCCATTCGTCAATCAATCTTGAAAAATGAGAGATTTATAGTAAGGCTTTGGAGTTACAGAGTTTGGTGAGGCCCTGCTCTGCAGAGTAGAGCTAGTGAGGTGGTGAGGGCTAAAGGTTGCCAGCTTTGGGACCAGGGGGAACAGTAGAAGCTGCTTTGTCTATTTATACCCTCACCTTTGCATAGTAAGTTTAGGCTGATTCATTTCTCCTAAAACCTACTGGGTCTTGGTTGGGATTGTATTGACTCTGTAATCCCAGCTAACATCTGGAGTTGTCTATTCCCAGAATGTAGTCATTTTCCCATTAATTTAGAACTTTAATTTTTCTCTGTGGTATTTTGCAGTTTGTTATGAAGGTCTTTTACATTTGTGGCCAGATTTATCTTTAAATATTTGTTTTTCATGTGCTTACATACAACCTCCCCCCCATCCATATGCACGTGCACACAGAAAATAAAATTTAAAAATATATAGTTGTCTCATATGCCGTTAAGGTTTTCTTTGGTTGGTGTCTTTATCTTTCCTTGCCCATCTTTTGGTGCATGTGTTGTATATGTGTGCATATTTTCATATCACAGAGTCTTCCAAGAGTGTCCAGGCCACACCCTCCTTCCCCGTCCCTTCCATTTCAGTGATCTCATTAGCCTCTGGTGTTACCTCCTCAGCTCTCCCCCTACAGCAGCCAGATTAATCCTCTAAGCACAGTACTGTACCTGCTCCCCCCCCACCCCCTAACCTTCTAGCACCTTCTCAGCTCCTTCAGTCTAAAGCCAGAAGCCCTGCCATGTGCTTGCCAGCCCAGACAGAGTGCTCCACTCCCTGCTGCCCCAGCATGTGCCTGCTGTCTCTCTGCTGACTCCCATCCAGCCATATTGGCCACTGCTTTTCCTTGAACCTCCCTCAGTTGTCCTCCCTGACCAGAGCACGTAGCTCTCTTTGCCAGGGCAGCACTTGGCCCAAACTTCCTCTTCCCTTTGCCTCAGTAATCTTCAGGGATGACTTTTCTGGTCACTGTCTAAAACTGCAGCCCAGGTACAACACCCTTTCTCTCTTCTGTGTTTTAGCTCTGCAACCATAATCAGCTGACCTTGCCTATCTCACTGGGTCTTTCCCCAGCCTAGTGTTAGCTCTGGGACTGGGGACTCTACTCATGCCTTTCACCCCTTGTGACCCTAGATCAGCAGTCCTCAACCTTCCCAGGGCTCTGATTCTTTACTGCAGTTCCTCATGTTGTGACCCCAACCGTGAGATTACTTCCCTTGCTACTTCATAACTGTGATGTTGCTACTGTTACAAATCGTAGTGTAAATATCTGTGCTTTCTGATGGTATTAGGGGGCCCTGTGAAGGGGTTATTTGAACCGTAGGGTCATAACCCACAGGTTAAGAACCCTTATCCTAGAGCCTAGGAGAACACCAGTTCTTGGTAGGTTCTCAAGAAAAAGTTTGCATAATGTTCAGTGTTTTATTTCCTAACGACTTGAAGGTGCTTATGGTATGTCTCTTTGTGTGCGCGCACATGAGTGCATGTGTGTCTGCCACAGCACATGTACTGTGAGCTGAGGACAGCTGTGGGAGTCGAGCCTTGCCTTTCACCATAGGGTTCCTGGAGGTCAAACCCAGGCCATCGCACTGGCTGCCAAGGGCCTTTACCCATGAGCCAGCTTCTGCCCACTCACCCCAGGGGGCATTTTAATGGCTTTTCTTTCTAATACACTTCCTTCCACGGTGATGTGTTCTCAATGTATCCCACGGGTTGGTGCCCAGGAATGCTAACAACCATCAAGACACAAGTGGCACCCTTTCCTTGGGAGAAGCAGATGGTAGAAGTCACATTGGAAAGGGGAGCCAGCAAGCAGGGTCTTGACAATCAGTTTCAGAGAAGTGAGTGAACCTGCAGGCCTGACAGTTGTTCCCTTTTGACAAATACCCACACACATCTGGGGGCTTCATGTCCCCCACTGGAAAGCTAATCCAAGGTCTAACCTGATACTGACACTTTTGATATTTAAACAGTGGTGTGTGTGTGTGTGTGTGTGTGTGTGTGTGTGTGTGTGTGTGTGTGCGCGCGCGCGCGCGCGTGTGTGTGTGCATGCGTGTGTGTAGGTAAGTTTGTAAAGTAAATCCCCAGGGATAGAGTTGATGGGTCAGAGGGCAAATGTGTTTGCAATTTTGACTGTTATGGAATATTGCCAGATTCCCCATGAGACTCTTGAGAACAGGAAATGAGAAAGGCAAACACTGTACCATGCAGGCCTGCCAGCATCCCACAAGTGATGTGGTGCCAGGGGACAAAAGATGGGCCCCTCCTCAGTTTAGGGGAACTAGTGTCTTCTGTCCTCAGAGGAACCATACAGAGCCCCCACTCCTTCCCTTCACCTGCATCTTGATGACACTGCCTTTCCTGAGGGCTTCTGGCGTATATACCCTGTAAGTGATGAGCTGTGTGTGACCTTTAGGTCAGGCTGGGTAAGGGAGCCCTGAGCAGGGACCTGGCTCCACAGAAGCAGACAGGGCCAGGGCCTTGCTGCCTGCCTGCCTTTCCTTCCTCTAAGGCAAAGGAGAGAATGGAAGAGAAGAGGCTGAACAATACTGAAAGTTGATATTATTAAAATTAGAGGGGGTGGTCACATAGCACAGTACTTTTACGGAGATCAGAGGACGGTTTTTGGGTGTGGGTTCCACCTTTCCATGAGTTCTGAGGGAGAGAACAGGTCCAGACTTCCCCCAGTGAGCATCTTACCAGGACTGAAAATTCCTAATTGCCTGATTCTAAAATTCCTTTGTTTATTATAAGCTTATGATGATTCATGAAATAACTAATTGTTAGTTGATCCCAAAAGCTAATTGCTTACGGCTGCTTCTCAGCATTTTAGCAACATGGTATTTATTATCTAGAACTTTTCCTGCAGTAGACCTAAATCATATAAGTATTTTGACCCCATCTAATTCTGTGTGACACTTGGTTTCCACAAGGATTCAACAGTTGGGACCCTGCTATATGTGAGCATTGCCCTCTGTCTTTGAAGGCTCAGCGTAGGAAGTGGTTGGTGTGTATGTGCGTGCATGCCACTGAGAGCATCCCATGCTTCCTGAATAGGAGGCACAGTCTCCGAGTCTTGGTCCCTGCTGTACCAGGCACTGGCTTCCCCTGTGTCTCCTGTGATCAGCCTGAGTTGCTGTCTGTTGCTCCACTATCTCCATGGCCTCATCTGTATGTACTGCATGCCCTTCCCCCACAGCCTTGCAGAAACCCCAGTTGTGTGTGTGCTGACTGTGGGAAGGTGTCAGGAGGGTGGGAATGGGATAGTTCCTGGCCTCATTTGAAGGGTTTCTAAATGAGCCAAGTGCCAACAACAGCACACTGAGCTTGGCTTTCTGTCTTCACAGCAGAGAGTCAGACCTCCACGCAGTCTAACTCCCATGATTTATTGGCAGTTTTACTGAGGTAATCTATGTGCATAAAGTTTGTCATTTTAGTGGATATTAGTAATTTCTAATAAATGTATAGTGTGCACACAACTCCATTTTCAAGCATCTCCACCTTCCCAAAGACCCTTCTGCCCACCTGCAGTCTGCCCTGCGCCCACAGCCCCAGCCAAAGGCACCAGATGTGATTTCTTTCTTTCTATGGCTATGCCTCTCCTATACAGTGTGCATAATGGAGTCCCATGCAATTTGCATTCTTTTGTCATTAGCTTTTCTCTTCTAACACACACGCATGCACAGGTGTCTGTGGTGTGTGTGTGTGCTCATTTTACATGTAATTGAGTGTGCATATGCATGCAGAGGCCAGGAGTAAGCACTGGGTGTTTTCCCCTATCACTGGCTGCTTTATTTTTTGGCACAGGTCTCTCCCTGAACCTGGAGCTCACCTGACTATCTGGACGGCCAGTTAGCCCTCAAGGTCCTGCTGTCCCCACCTCCCCAGGGCACGCTGCCACACCTGGTCTTGGAGGAGGGATGGAACTAAGCTCTCCTGATGTGCAGCAAGCACTGTCCTGACTCAGTGATCTCCCGCTCATGCTGTGTTGAGGTTTATCTATGGAATGCCATATACATCAGCACCTCATTTCTTCTCATTGTTGAATTTTATTCCGTTATTGAGATGCACTTTTTGATCATCTCTTGCCACTTGACAGACACTTGGGGTCTTTATGAATAAGGCTATTATGAACATTCACATAGTTTTTGTGTGGATATACTCTTAGTTCTCTTCAGTTGGTGCTGAGGAGTAGAATTGCTGAGTCTCATAATGTTTTATTTCATCTTTTGGTTGTTTTGGTTGTTTGAGACATCATCTCTTTATGTAGCTAAGCTAGAACTTATAGACCAGGCTGGCCTCCACCGTACAAAGATCTGCCGGCCTTTACTCCTGAGTGCGTGAGTAAAGACGTGCACCGCCACACCTGGCATTATCTCAGGTTTTGCTTTTGTTTTTTGTTTTTGTTATTGTTTTTGTGAGGCAGAGTTTCTTTGTGTATCCTTGGCTGTCCCGGACTCACTTTGTAGACTACGCTGGCCTGGAACTCACAGAGATCCACCTGCCTCTGCCTTCCAAATGATGGGATTAAAGCATGTGCCACCAAGCCCGCCTTTAGCTCAGTTTTTTAAAGAAGCTGCAAACTCCTTTCCAAAGAGACTGTGCAATTCCATTTTCCTACATCTTTGTTAGCACTTGGTTAGTTCTTATAGCCCTTGGAGTGGGTTTGGGGTGGGAGCTCACTGCTTTTCTGTCTCTTGCCTTTCTTTCTTTCTTTCTTTCTTTCTTTCTTTTTTTTTTTGAGACAGAGTTTCATCTCAAATAGACTAGACAGTCTCTCTGTCTCTGTCTCTCTGTCTCTCTCTCCCCCCTCTCTGTGTCTCTCTGTCTCCCCCACGACTCTCTGTCTGTCTGTTTCTCTCTGTCTCTCTCTCCCCCTCGCTCTCTGTCTCTTTGTCTCTCTGCCTCTCTCTCTCTCTGTCTCTCTCTGTCTCTCTCTGTCTCTCTCTCTCTCTCTCTCTCTCTCTCTCTCTCTCAATCTCTCTCTCTCTCTCTCTCTCCAGTATCTCATGACTGGTCTGGAACTCACTATGTAGACCAGGTTGGCCTTGAACCTGCCTCTTTCTGTCCAGTGACAGATTAAAGGTGTGTGCCATCATGGCTGGCCTGAGCATCTTTTTGGGTGCTTACCAGTCATTTGTTTTGATTCTTGGTGGCATGTCAATGGATCTTTTGTCCATTTTAAACCAGTTTGAACAGTTTCTGACTGGACAGTTAGGGTTCTCTGCATTTTGGATGTAATTCTGCATAAGATCCATGGTGGGATCCATGGCTTTGGTTTTCCTCACACTGATACCATTTCTCCCATATGTTCTATGGAGAGATTTATCGTAAATCTTGGCTCATGAGAACAGAGGCTCCGGAGTCCCACAATTCACATTGTTTGCAATCTGGAGACCCAAGAAAGCTGGTGGTGGTTCTAGAGGCCTGAAAGCCCAGGGCAGGGTGAAATACGGAGGCCTGGAGCTGGGAGCATGGAGGGCTGAACATCCTGTTTGTTATATTCAAGACGCCAGACCCGGGGAGGATAAAGGTCACCTTCTTCTTTCTGCCCTTGAGAGGCCCTCTGCAGATAGGATGAGGGCAGTCCTTTAACTCAAAGGTTAATCCTTCCTAAAATTGTTCTCAGGAACACACCCAGGAATAATGCGTAATCAAAACCCACTCCTGTCACACTTAGGGAGTGTGGGAATCTCTTGGAGATCCTGGATCCTGTGTTGTGGATCTTCTGTGCCAGCTGGTAGGAAAGCTGACCAGGTGGGACTTTGTGGGGCAAGGCCAGCTTTATGTTTTCCTTTCAAGGGGTATAGGAGCCCAGGTCAGGCCCTTTCCTGGTCCTAAGCACAATGCTCCTTGAATAGTCTCTTCAGAGCCAACTACAGCCTTCCCTTCCCTATTCATAGTGTAGTTCTGACTGGATGTATCCAATCTGCGACTTTAAGGAGAAAGAGCAGAGCGTCTCACTCAGAACTGTCCTTGCTTTTTCTGAGTGGAGGGAAGACTTGGGCCCCATCCATCCTTGTGTCTAAAACATTGCTGACAAAATCGTCAGCAATCATTTTTAAGACACGAACATGAGACACATTCCTCAGGTCCCAAGCTTTTGGTTGCTTGGGTACAGCACTAGGCTGCCAGACCAAGGGAGCGTACTGTGGGCTGATAACTTGGATAAACATGGCGGTTCTACCTCCTCCTCCCTGCTGGGTTTATGCTGTGGAGAGGGTTGGACAGCTTGTTTTCTTTCCCTTGGAGCCCTCTCTCTGTACTCCTCTCCAGCTGCCTTCTTCCCCACCCCCAAAAGTAATGTGATCTCCTAGGCTGGGCTCGGTTGCTTTGCAGATTCCTTTAGTCTTAGGGAAAAGAGAGGAAAGGCATTAACTGTTGGCTTCCCGGTTCTAAGTTAACCTTAGTCCGCCAGTGCAGTGCTGGGCTTGAACAAGAGGATGATGGGTAACGCTGCCTACTTGGCTCCTGAGTGCTCCATGAGTCGCCGTCTTATTTCTCAGGGGTAGCTCTGGGCTCTAAGGCTTCTGTAGTTTCTTTTCAGTTCAGTTTTGGGGTTTTGTTGTTGGTTTTTTGTTTTAAGAAAAAGGTACCAGCCAGTGCTGACCTAGAATTCATGCTCTTCCTGCCTCAGTCTTCTGAGTGTTAGGATTTAAAGGGTTGTGCTGCCATATTGGCTATAGAGTCAGACATCTTTATTCAGTATGCAGGTCAGAAGAAAGCAAACAAGATACAGTAATTACAAACAAAATTCTTTAACCCTTTCTCACTACAGAATGAACAGAGACATTGGTGCAAGCATGAAAAATAACTTTAAGTTGAATTCCAGAGTGCTCTATGCTATTTGTGTTTTATGGCCTTCCCACTTACATGTAAACTTCAAGGTGCAGATGGGAGTGGGTTTAAGAACTTGGAGCCTGGGTGCTCCTTTGTCAGCAAAGCTCAGACCTGAGACCTGTTCACTGCAACAGGTGTTAAGTACTTTTTCAGCTCAGCTTTTAGGTGGATGCTGGAGGCCCACACTCAGGTCTGTGTGCGTGCATGACACGCACTTTTTGGCTGACCCATCTCCTTACCCCATCATATGCTTTTTAATTTAGTTGATGTCATCTAATTAGGAAAATGTAACGGGGATTTAGGGGTTCAGATTTGGGTTCCATCCCTGGTTCTGCTACCGACAGGCTGTGTGACTTGATGCAACTTGTTTAACCTTAGCAACAGCTGTGATGCCTGTGAGATGCACAAAACCATCTGTGAGAAGTGTTTCCCCATCCCTCTTCAGCCACACTGCCAGGACAGCAGCTAGATTTTCTTGGCTGGGCGCAGTGGCGTGCACATGTAATCCCAGCACTCAGGTAAGCAGAGGCAGGCAGACTGCTGTGAAAACAAGATTTTATTGGCCAGGCATGGTGGTGCACGCCTACATCCCAACATTCTGGGAGGCAGAGGCAGGCGGAGCTCTGTGAGTTTGAGGCCAACCTGGTCTACAAAGCGAGTCCAGGACAGCCAAGGCTACACAGAGAAAAACAAACAAACAACAACAAAAAGATTTTGTTGGTTTTGAGACCTTCTTACTGTGGAGCCTCGCTTGACCTCAAACTGATGGCAGTCTTGACCCCAGATGCCTGACTCCTCAGATTGTAAGCACTAAGCAGGAACCCCACACACAAGAGGTTTGTTTGTTTGTTTGTTTGTTTGTTTTTAACTGAAGATGTGTAAGGACAGAAGAAACCCACAGGGAGACAGGAATGAATAACAAAAGTGACATATTTTTGGGGGGACATGGGAGGCAGCACACTTATAAGGATGCCTGTAGGACTCTATAGCCTAACTTCTCAGAGCCCTTGGTAAGATGTGAGCCAGTGCACTGGTGGGAAACTGAGGAAGGCTCAGAAATCAGAGGCATGGACCATAACAGGGCGGGCTGCAAGAGGGATATTCAGATTTCTCACAGGGCTGCCAGCCCTGCACATCCAGGTAACAGCTACTCCACTTCAATTACGTGAGACAGCATGTTCCCCATAATGCTTAGGAGCCTGAATTGCAGCCTGGGTTCAGGTCAGCCTGTGGTTAGTAATAGTGGAAATGGTCAAGAATGGGATTTGTTGTTGAAAATCCATCCAGTGTGAGATCCCCAGCCTCCTCCAGGACCTGCTAGGGGACAGATTGAAACACTCTTCTGGGGATATCCCCAGAAAAGTGTCCCCCAAATACCAGCGCTGGGGGCTGCTCCACTCCTTCCCTCAAATTCTTTATGTATTGTACCTCTTTAGGACACAGGACTTGAGTCTAAGTCCTTGTAATTAATGAGTGAGCAGCTTAAAAGTTAGAGTAGGGCTGCATTTCTGAATAGCTATCTTGTAGACTTAGAAAGCAATGGAGAAACGTTTTCAAAATTCAGGGAAATTATGCCCCTCTTCTTTTTTGTCTGCTTCCTAAGTGCTGGGATTAAGGTGTATAACTGTTACCACCGCCCTGTGGGAAAGTTCATTTAGCCTAGGATTCTATACCCAGCTAGACTGTGACAGTAGTATATAGGGCTGCTTTAAACTTTCGTTTCCCCCAAGAAGCCATTGAGGTAATGAATGCTAGCAAAATGAGAAAGTAAGCTCATGAATGGAGTTGAGAAGTGTTTTAATATTTGAGAAAGTACCAGTAAGTTTTCGATAGGCTTTTGAAGTATTTGGGAATAAGGCATTAACTAGGACATAGATGATTAAATTAAAAAAAAAAAGAAAGAAACATGACTAAACTAATATGTTGAATGACTATTAATATTTAATATTTATTTATAATTTTAGTATAAATCAACAGTTACTCCTTAACCAGCTTTACACCTAAATAACCACACAGAGAGACTAGGATATATTTAATTAGCCTATAGCACAATGCTACGCAATTGTTACTCCATCCTAACCTCCAAGCTAGTATAGTTTGCTCCTATTCAGATTTCCCGTATTATATCCTAGGTCCAGCTTATTCCTCCTGGTGTTTCCATGCCCTCTCCACATGGATCCTTCCTTTCCTTCCTGTTCTTTCTCCTCCCCTCACTGGACCAGAATGTCCCACCCTATTCTCTGTCTTGCTCAGCATTGGCTAGTTGGCTTTTATTGGCAATACAGAGAACAAGTGGTGACCTGCTTACACAAACTTGAAACAGGAAATACTTAGAATAAACATCACAATTCAATGTCCAGATGAAACCAGATAGTGGGGTAGAGAAACCAGCATTTGAATGGACAAGGGTGAACTGTACACAGTCCACAGGAACATTATGCCAACACTGATACCCCAAGAGGAGTATAATGAAGCACTCATCTCTGGGGCAGTGAGCACTATTAACACTGTGAACCTTGCCTCTCCATCTAATCAGAAATCATGATGTCATAGTTGGGAGTTTAGGCTGAAGTGGTGCTGGGAGTGGTGCTGCTCTAATGAGTTAGTAGGTGATCTGTAGACTCAGTGAGCTCAGAGCACTTGAGATCAGACACCCAAAGGAGGCACCAGAGGGGGCTGTGAACACACCAGAGGGGGCTGCAGGACCAGTGTTAGTCTCCCTTCTCTGTTTCGCTTTTCTTTTCTCCTTCCCTCTTCCCTCCCCCTCTCCTCTTCCCTCTTTTCTCAATAGGTTTTCAGTGTATAGCCCTGGCTAGCCTGAAATTCCCTGTGACCAGGCTGTCCTTGGATTCACAGAGATCCATCTGCCTCACACCCTGGAGTGCTGGGATCAAAGGTGAGCTTTCCCTAGGTTTAGTTTTTCTTAACACTATGAAAAGAGCCTTCACACTGCTTGGTTTTTAACCAAGTGTGAAATTACTTTGATTAAAAGTTGAAAAAATAATTAACATGGGTGCACTAATATTCCAGTTTTATCAAACTGGAAGATTTGTTTGACCAAATATGTTTATATCCTTTAATTATAAAATACGGTAAAGTCAGCTGGGCACTGTGGCATATGCATGTAATTCCAGCACTCAGAGAGTCAGAGGCAGGTGGATCTCTATGAGTTTGAGGCCAGCCTGGCCTACAGGCAAGTCCAGGACAGCCAAGGCTATATAGAGAAGCCTTGTCTTGAAAACAAAACAAAACAAAACAAAACAAAACAAAATCTCCTTAGCCTAGGCTGGTCTCTTGATTCCCTTGCTTCTACCTCCCAAATTATGAGATTTTCTAGAAAGAGAATTTGCTCTGGGTCCTCACTGAGAATTACTGCCTAGCTAGCCTAAGGGGATGGACCAGACAGGGAGCAACATCCTGTTGTACAGAGCAGTGCGGATGCAGTGTTGAGTCTAGAAGAGACTGGGTCCCAACTCCCAAATGTTGGGTGTAGATGAAAGGTGGGTTCTGTGACATTTGAACTCACATTGCCGCACCTGGCCCACACCCAGTGACCCTGCCTGTACTCTCCTTTCAGAGTTCGCTCCGCTGTGCCTGCTCTAGTCGCTCTTGACTCAGTGTTCATGACTTAGACCTGCTGCTCTTGCAAGAGCGCTGTGCCTAGCTGGTACAGAGTCCTCTGGGAAGTGACGGAGTAGTTCATTGTGCACTTCTGTGTCAGGGCTCCTCTACATTATTTCCAGTGTTCAGCCCACTTTTAGGACCACTACCTAGACTGCAGAGATGAGGAAATTGGGGCTCTAGATGAGGCTGTCCTCTCAACCTACAAGCACCTTTGGAGGCCTCAGAGGGAGAAGGGCACAAGCAGGAGATTCCTAGGGGGTCCCCACACCCCAGCCGGAATCTCCCTTCCAGGTTGCAGCTGAAGGCGGGAGAGCCCCTTCTTGGACTAGCAGCCCACCAGCTTCAAGCAGTCAGTTGCCGCGCTTTCCCTGCCTGGAGTCAGTGGAGTCACTGGGCCTTAGTAACCTGTGACTGTGACCAACCAACAATTCCAGCTGACTAAAGGTTGTGAGCCTTACAGGAGTACAGGTGTCCTTGGAGCTCGGTGAAGTTCCTCAGCTGTTGTGATCAGTTCCACACAGGGCAGGTACACCAAGCTAGAGAAACTGGCCAGTGAGAGGCTGTGAGCTATGTTGGCCTGTGTGTGTGAAACACACTCTCTCGTCCCCCTGCATGACCAACTGCTGAAAAGCATGCATGGCTCAGTCGTGGAGGGCCCACCCAGACCTCCTGTCAGACTCACCTACCTCCCTCTACCCACACTCCCAGCCCAGCCCACCACCCAAAGAGCTCCCCTTCCCAATTCCTGCTTCCTCTTGACCCATTGCTTTGTTGGGTACCTGCCCAATTTTTAAAAGAGATTGAACCTCAAATTTAAAATAAATCCAATCTAAAATCTTCAGAGTCCTTTTTGTCAACTTACCCTACTATGGCTTATTTCTTAAATCTGGAACTTGTTTTCAGATGAGTAAATTCTAGATCAGTGAAATTCTTCCATCTCGGTCTGTCTACCACATACTCTGATGCAGTAGGCTGCAACTCAGTCAGAGGTCTATTCAGCTTGCATGCCAAGTTCATGCATGGACTACACTTTTAGTACTGATCGGGTAATGTCTCAGTACTTTTACTTTGTTACATTTATTTCTTTATTGCATGAGAGGGAGAGTATGAAACTGTCCAGAATTCCCAAGCTGCTTTGGGACCTTTCATATATATACTGGTTGTGTGGTACAAGTCTAGATTCCCCAGATCACAGCAGCACAACACGTAAGCCTGGGTCCTTTCCACTTCCGTTACCTTTCTTTTTCTTTTTGCTCTGAGACAGGGTCTCATTATAGAGCCCTGGCTGGCCTAGACTTTTGCCTATACCTTAGGCTGGCTTTGAACTTTCGGTAATAGTTTCACCTCTGCCTCCCAAGTGCTGGAATTACAATCATGCGCCTCATGCCTGGCCCGGTTTACTTTTCAAACTTTCCTGCTCTAGGCTGTCTGGAGGCGCGGCCCTGAGTCCTTACTCCCATGAGAAGACTGCGGCTCTTCGCTTGTACACAGTGCTCTTCCCATCTTGCTGGCGCCCAGAAGCTGTGTCCAGAAAGAGCAGTTCGGTCTGTCGTGTTGCTGTGCAACTTGGCAGTGGTGATTACGATCACTGCCACTCAAGAATGTGTTGCCTGGCCTGTTGATGAATAGTTTTATATCTAAATTATAAAGAATTTGGACAATTTATAAGCATTACTCACTTTGAGAGGATTTTCGAGGATAAGGTCATTGTAGCCATAAGAGCAGAACATTAGAAGTAGTCATTAGCCTTTAAAACAAGCTTGCATCCCAGTGTGAAGTCCAACACGTGAACAAATGGCTTGTATTAAAGAGTATTCAAGAATATGGTTAGAATTTCAAAATGCCTTTTAATGTGTAGTTCTTGGCATTAAGCTGCCAATCTGAATATAACCTTATGGTCTGATACGCATTATGACAGACTTCATTATAATCTGGCCCCAGACCCTTGAACTTTCCAAATGGTAGCAGAACAGGCAGGTACTGATTGTTTGTTATGTGTTTGTACTGTGGCACACCTCTCTGGTGTTACTTTTGGCATCATGTAGAGGTTGGAGGGTTCAGGATAACGCTAGTCAGCATGTGGGCCCTCACAGAAAGATGGTCTCCAGAGTCAGGAAAGCATCGAGTTGGTGCACTTGCTTCTCCAGTCACTCT
The DNA here is from genome assembly GCF_964271855.1 of Acomys minous. NCBI lineage: Eukaryota > Metazoa > Chordata > Mammalia > Rodentia > Muridae > Acomys > Acomys minous. The sequence goes on from NC_140491.1 coordinate 69,441,939, forward strand.
GGTCCTTTGTCTCCAGAAGATGGAGGTTCTGTGGTCTCCCTGGGTATTTGTGAGGTGTGGTCTGGTACCTGCCTAGTGGCGAAGCAAGTCTGCTTGGCTTTAGTACAGACACAGATCAGTATGGATTAGCCATGGGCAGGACATTTCCAAAAAGTGTGTGACATCCTAGGTGAGAGGCATGGCACTGCTGATGACATGCTATTTGAGGCAGACCCAAGTGGAGACCTCGCTCCCTGGCTGTGCTTGTTCTGGACACTAGCTCTCGACACTGCAGGCTGGCCTAGCAACGAGCTGGGGGCCGCCCCACCCACCTGTTGGTTAGAGCCAGGGTTTCTCTGTGCAACCCTGGCTGTCCCGGAACTAGCTCTGTAGACCAGGCTGGCCTCAAGCTCAGAGACCCGCCTTTCTGTGCTGGGATTAAAGCTGTGCGCCACCATCGCCCAGGTTTTCTTTCTTCCTTTTGGAACTAGAGACCCGTAACCAAGACTGTCTGAAGCAGGTCTCCACAACTTCTGTCATGTGATCACACATGCAGCTCTCCAGTGCTGTCAGCTTGGAAGCTAGGTTCTTAGCCCACCGGTCAGGAGGCTCCACTTTGGGACCACGCAGACCCTGGCTGAGTACATGTCTTCCAGTTCCCACTATGTGGCCTTCTGGAGTGCCTGATTTCACGTGAGGAATCAGGGTCGTGATCTAACTTTGCTCACAGGATTATGGCCCACACCCCTGTGGTTGGCAAGGCAGGGAGGGTGCTTCTCATAGAGGGGAGCAGATCACCTCTTCATGGGCAAGGATGAGGACTAGATTTTAGTCACATGACACTATGTCATAAGTTTATGTTCTTTTTGTCATTAGAACTTGGGTTAGTTTTTATTAAAATTTTTGGCTGTAGTTGGGGTGCTTGTTTCCCACCAACCTAGATTATGAACTGTTCCAGTAGCCCACTGCTGTTGACTGTTGCTTAGTTCAAATCTTGTTGGTAACCTGCTCTGGCCAGTGTTTAGGAAAAGATACTAAGTCAACGCCAGGGTGAAATGGATTCAAACTCTGGTTGCTTGCGGCACCAAAAGAAGAGGGAAAGTTCTCCTGAAAATGAGGTCAAGAAGGGCCGCCATTCCAGCCCACAGTGAACACTCACTGTGGAGAACTCACATCTCCAGGTCTAAATGGATGGCCCCTTATTCCGTGTTCCTGTGGGTTCCAGTCCTGACTGGTCACATTCCTCAGACACTCACTTTAGACTTAATCACAAACGAGGCCAGCCTTGGTAACTCGGGAGGAATTTGCATTTCCACCGACCTTCCCGGACACGCGGCAGGGCCCAGGCCAGCGCCAGCGGTGCAGTTGGGGAAGGCTTGGGGCCGCTTCCCTCGGCCAGGAAGGAGTTAAGGGGCGGGCGAGGCGGGCCGCTGGGCCCTTTGTTACCGGCCTGGGCGGGAGGCGGGAGGCGGGAGGCGGGCCTGCGCGCAGGCCGGGCTGGGAGCGGGGCGAGCGCGGCCTGGCAGGGCTGGGGGCCCGGGGCGGCGGGGCGGCGAGGCCTTCGCCGTGGCCACGGGACCATGTTGGAGATCTGCTTGAAGCTTGTGGGCTGCAAATCCAAGAAGGGGCTCTCCTCGTCCTCCAGCTGCTACCTGGAAGGTAAGCCCTGGTCGGGACGCGGGACCCTCCAGGACTGTCCGGCCCGCGCTCTGCGAGCTCTAGATCCCCAGCCTTCTCCCTCTCAGGCCTCGGCGGCGGCGGGTGCTTGCGGATCCTGCGGACTTCTGAGGGAGAGCCGCGGCGCTGGCCAGGCCCCAGCGCATGGTGTGGCTCCTGCCCAGAAAGTTTGAAAAGGCCAGCGTTACAGGCCTTAAAGATCCTCGTGAGCCCACGTTGTGGCATTTCTACTGCCAGCTGGGAATTGTGTGTCACAAAGGTGGACCTCCACCAAGTGCCGCGTACAAAGGGATCCCGCTCTACCATTTATGGGTACAGAATTTCGTGTGAACTTTCCACCCCCAACCCCCACCTTTCCGCAGACCACGAAGAGGTCTTGGGAGTTTTCTCTTTTCAGAAGGGATAGAGAATGGCCTTGCTTGGTGTTTCGAGGAGTTTTGAGAGTGTCCAGTTTGGCGCTTGGTGGGGGAGCCCTTCATGTTTTCTTCTTTGCATAAACTTAGAGATAGGAGCCTGTTGCTTTTGCCTTACTCGCACCCCTCTAAGTCCATGCCCCCTTCCTGTGCTCTTTAGTGTTGGCTTCTAAAAGGATGACAAGGGAAGAGGGTGAGTGGAGAGTGCTGGCGCCTGGGCTGTGGCCAAGCCTGTTAGGGTATGGTTGACCTTCAAGGGGACTGTTGCCGCCTTCGGAAGGACAGAAGCACTCAGAGGTGTGGTGATGCCCCTGTTTCATGTAAGAGTTAAAATGGGAGTAAAAGTATAGTCTACTTTAGAACAACCTGGATTTCTACTCTTTTTCTAGTGTTTTTCTTTCTAGAAATGAGGAAGAAATAAAGAGAAGGCTCTTCAGTTCTTTAAGCTGTTTTTCCTCCCCCTTTTAACAAGGCCTGCAGAGCCCACATAAGCCACCTCAAACTTAACTGTCCTTTTGCCACAAGTTGTACCTAGGACTCCATCCCCTCCCGGGACACAGGGACTGGATCCCTAGAGGAGCCTAGTGTGGATGGCATGAGCTCAGGCTCTAACATTTGGAGGAAGGAGATGCTTTATTTGTCCAAAATTGGTATCTGAGCAGCCAGAGTCATGTTCAGTTAATAAGCTGCTTAGTTTTCCCAAGTTGCTCCATACTCCACAAGTTGCGCACATGTCTCCTCCCATCTGTATCCAGTTAGTGAGGCGCTATCTCCATTTTGAGGCTGAGATGAATGGACTTTTGTAACTGCAAAGTTAGGTCACATCACAGCTCTGCCCGGGTATCAGCTTGTGTCTGGGGGGAAAGTGGGATTGCTGCATATCTTGTTGGTTTAATTATTGTTTTAGGATGAAAAAAATCCAGTCTTATTCCAACATGCCTTAAAGTGAATCTAACATTGTCCAGTCCCAAAAAAGTGTCCTCCCTTTTTTGTTTGGTTTGGTTTGGTTTGGTTTTGGTTTTTGAGACAGGATTTGTCTCTGTAGCCTTGGCTGTCCTGGGCTCACTCTGTAGACCAGGCTGGCCTTGAACTCACAGATATCCACCTGCCTCTGCCTCCTGAGTGTTGGGATTAAAGACATGTGCCACCCTCCAACCCTCCTGGCCCGCCCTTTGTTTTTGTAAGGCCCTTTTCAGGACAGACTCTCCAGAAGCTCTTTCTGCTCACTGAATTTGAAAAGGGAAACGGAATTCTTGTTCTGTAGCTGAGAGAACCAAACCAGCCTCAGTGTAATTATGTCTTAAAGACGGAAGTGCTGTCTGTCTCTGGGGAAGAAAGCAGTTACCAGCATCTGGAGAAGTAATCTGCGCTTTTCATTTCTTGCTAACATCCTAAGTCAATCAATCAGTTCATCGACACCCACTCAGAGGCCTAGGCTCCCAGGCTGGGGAGGGAATTGAATATAGTGAGTTTTCCATCCTTACCAAGTGCAAGCTCCCTGCTCCTTGGGGCTAGCTATCAGAGGGGGCCTGGTCAACACAGGGTGACAGCAGCTGCTAGCTGGTTATGCTGGGCCAAGCACTGTCCATATGCCACATGAGCTAATTCTTGACTGTTTCATCTTGTAGACAAGAAAGTGAGGCATCAGAAGGTTAGGTGATGTCTCTGAGGTGACAGAATTAGCAAGTGATGTTACTAAGACTTGCCGTCTGGCTCCAGGGAATCCATTTATAAAAAATAATAATAAAGTGCTGGGCATTGGAAGCCAGGGCCATGAACTATACCCACAGGCCCCTCCCAACTCTTGAATTTTGAGACAGGGTCTTGCCAAGCTGTCCAGGCAGGCTATGAACACAGTCTGTAACATAGACAGGCTTTGCACTTGGCATCCTCTTGCCTCAGCGTGCTGAGCACCTAGGATTACAGGCTTGCACTACAGTGCCTGCCCAGAAAGCCCACTCTTAGCCTCTGTCCTAATGATGGATCGTTTGTCTCCAGTGGAACACACTGGATCATTCAATACTGTCTTCAGAGACACCCAGCTAGGAGCTGAACAGACCACTTTCCTTCTGCATCTGCTGCTAGTAAAACAGCTATTTTCATAGAGCAGGAGGACTATTAACATTTCTTAAGCAAACATAAAAGTACTTGTAAGGAAATTCTGAAAGAATATTTAATGAAAAGTAATTGCCTCTCCTATTCTCTCCCTAGAGGCATTCACTATGTTTTGTTTTCTAAGACAAAACCATGCCCTTCTAGAGATAGCTTATGTGTATAAGAAGCCCTTGTGATGCTGGAGTTTTGCTGTTTGGAGTGTCTGTTCAGAATGACTGTCTGCTTTAGTCTTTGGTCCACTTTGAGCCCCAGTGATCGGCTTTGTGAACCTGGGTTCCCAGGTCTACTTTCCTGCCCTTGTTTATATTCCTCTGCTAGTGCAGGGATGGACATGGACTCTGGTTCTGAGCTGCCTGCAGAGTGAACTCTTGCCGACCTTGCTCATTCATTTGAAGAGCAGGCCCCGAAGCTTCTCAGACTGCAGCCAGCACCTCCTGCTGTGCCAGCAGGCGCTCTTCTTTGAGGGCTGGGCTCCAAATACTCTCCTGAGGTCACCCCTTGCTTCTCTTGTTTAGGAACAAGAGGATCCCGTGCTCTTTTTGTCACCTAGCAGGCCAATCTTTGTAATTGTGGATTATGTTAATATCATTGAGCTTCTCCCATGTGACAGTAGTGACCCCAGACATCCTTACTTAGTTCTCAGACTAGCCTGTTGAAGTCCCAAGGGAAGGCCACCAGATCACTGGTGGCAGCACTTTAGAAGTTGCCCTCAGAAGATCAATCATTCCCCACCCCACCCCCACTTGCTGGGCTTCCGTTTCCTTTATTTAAGTCTGGGAGACTTTTCTTTCTAGCCTGTGAGTTGGTTTAAGGACCGGTGAGAAGCGGGTTGACGACTTTAAAAACAGCTCTCATTTATAAATGAGGCTCACAGTGGTTTCTACCTCACTGTTGAGAGATGTTATGTAAATTGTCCAATCTAGAGCCTCCCACTGAGCAAGAGCCAGCAAACATAAGCTGTTGTTATTATAAACAGATCTTTAACAATCTAAAATGGACACTTTACCAGTTTCTTTGATGGCTGAAGTAATAATAGAATTGAGCTAGACTCACTCGTAGTTTTCTTGTTAATGAATTATTTTGAAATTTTAAAAATGCATACAAAAATGCATACATAATAAAATTACTACTTTGTCTTAGGTTTTTGTTTTGGTTTTTTCCCCCAAATGAAATGACTTATTTTATGGGTGTTTGTCTGCATGTATATTTGTGCACCATGGAATGCCTGGTTCCTGTGGAGGCCAGAAGAGGGCATCTGATCTTCTGGAATTGAAGTGGCTGTGAGCCACCAATGTGGATGCTGGGAACTAAACTGGGGCCTCTGGAAGAGCAAGCAGTGCTCTTAAGACATGAACCACCTCTTCAGTTCCCCTCTTCTTAGATTTAAGCTGAAAAATATCTTTCCTTCCTTGATCCTCTCCTCAGACCCTTGGTGAATATTTTAATGGTACGAGAAGCATTCCCAATGGTTTTTGGTTAGTATCTTATTTCTCTTCTGCAGAGGAAATATTTCCACAGTCTAGGCGTTAACAAACTAAAATCTTGTGCTGCCCAGAGATTTTAAACATTGAGTCATTGTAATTGTGCTGTAATTGTGCTGAGAGACAGACATGGAAAAATAGGAATAGACAGGATATATATATCTCACCAAGCCAGGCTAGTGCTCATGCGTGTAACCCCAGCATGGGGTGGGGCTGATAAATGAGGGTTGTGAGGAGGATCCTTATACATACATGTGCACACAGTTCATATTCATGCACACAAACACATGCCTATGCTGAGCCTTGTGGCACACACCTTTAATCTCAGCACTCATGAGGCAGAGACAGGCAGATCTCTGAGTTTGAGGCTAGCCTAGTCTACACAGTGAGGCCCAGGACAGCAAAGGCTACATAGAGAAATTCTGCCTTAAAACCAAAGTAATAATCTCCCTCCCAAATCTACCACATACATACACATGCAGGCACACACATGAACACGTGCAAGCACATACAGCATGCAAAGCTAGGACTAAAGATCAAATGAGACACTGGAAGAATTACATTTCCTTCATGATTAATTATGATTCATGAAACAAAAAAAAACAATTTATAAAATATATTCTTGGTTTTCTGTATTTATTTCCTTTTTGAGACATAGTCTCATGTAGCCTAGGCTGGCCTTAAACTAACAGCAAGCCTCCAGCTTCAGCTTCTCGGGTATTGAAATTGTAGGTATAAGTTGGTGTGAATACTGCCCCACCCCGAATCTTAAGTCTTTATCAAAAGCAGATAGTAAGGAGCTCCCTTGCACATAGAACCCATCTTAACAGTAGTCAGCTGCTCGACCTGTTTCCTTGCATGCTGAAGTTGTAGTTGCAAAAGTGACAGGAAGAGTCACTTGCCCAGTTTGTGTGTATGTGATGTGTGCATGTATTTGTGTGTGTGAGTGTGGATAGGCATTGCACACATCTGCATTGTGTGGCAGTCAGAGGACAGACTTGCTTGTCAGTCCTTCTGCCTTGTTTGAGATGGGGGTCTCTTTGCTGTTTGTTACTGCTTGGTACAACAGGCTAGCTGGCCCCAGAAGCTCCCTGGGATACAGACCCAGGTCCTAATGCCTGTGCGGCCAGCTCCTCACCCACTGAGTTATCTCCCAGCCAGCCCTTTACTTTTGAGACTATTGCTTACCACAGGGAATAGCGTGACTTGAACCTCCCATCTGAGTCTATAGAGCCTCAATGTTTACTTCACCCTCCTAAGATGTAGCACATATTACACAGTCATGTTAAAATTAACTTAACCCTGGCCGGGCATGATGTCCCACACCTTTCATCCCAGCACTCGGGAGGCAGAGGCAGGTGGATCTCTGTGAGTTCCAGGCCAGCCTAGTCTACAAAGTGAGTCTAGAAAAGGTAGGGCTGCTACACAGAGAAATAAAACAAAACAAAAATTTGACTTTGACCCTAGGTGGAGAGTATAATCACACATGACTTTTTGGGGCCTGAGTATGTGTGCATGTGTGTCTATGCCAGTGTGTGTGTGCATATGTGTCTGTGTCTATGTCGGTGTGTGTGTGTGCATGTGTGTCTGTGTCAGTGTGTGTGTGTGTGCATGTGTGTGTGCATGTGTCAGTGTATGTGTGCATGTGTGTCTGTGTCAGTGTGCATGTGTATCTGTGTCTGTGTCAGTGTATGTGTGCATGTGTGTCTGTGTCAGTGTGCATGTGCATCTGTGTCTGTGTCAGTGTATGTGTGTGTGCATGTGTGTTTGTGTCAGTGTGTGTGTGGATGTGTGTCTGTGTCAGTGTGTGTGCATGTGTGTCTGTCAGTGTGTGTGTGCATGTGTGACTGTGTCTGTGTCAGTGTGTCTCAGTGAGCCAATTAGCAATAAAAATGTTAATGGTTCATGAAACCTTCTGGAGAAGTTGGCTACCATTGGGTGGTCCAATTCAGCCAGGTCCCAAGGGGCCCGGAAGACACACAAAAAACACAGAGCCTCAAGATGAGTACCTCGAGTCCACCCCTGGCCCTCAGTCTGCTGTCCACGGCCTGAGACAGAATACAAACCCTTGTGTGGTCAGCAGACTCACTGTGAACACTTGGAGTCTGCCCCCAGAACAGGAACTTCTGGAATGGTCCAGAGAGACATCCAGGGTTGTACCACGCTGTCTGCCTGTTTGGTTTGAAAGCACAGAGAGATGTATTTTTGTTTTAAGATCTTGGCCATAGCTTATGTTTCATTGAAAACAACTCCTTGCCTTCCCCGTGCTGTGCCACAGGGTTTCTGGACAGGCTGCTTTGTCCTACATTTCTGCTGGCTTTGTTTGGGTTAACAGGTTACTACAGTGCACTTTCTGAGTTCTGGCCTAAAAATATTTTGCTCCCCGCTAACGAGCATGGAGGATTCTGTGTCTTAGCTTCCCAGCAGAGCTCTGCGCTGTGCTGTGCTGTGCTGTGCTGTGCTGTGCTGTGCTGTGCTGTGCTGAACCCTCCTGACTCTGGCCGCCTGAAACTCTTGGTCCTTAAGGCATGCATGGGAAGGAGCGTGTTTGATAAAGGGAGCTGAGATTTTGATCTAGATTGTCCATATCAGAACCCACGCCAGGGACATGAGGAGGGTCCATACTGTGGGAAACCTGGTGGCGGAGTCAATATCAAGTCCTCAAGGGCAGAGAAGGAGCAGTAACAATACTCCGGGCACAGAGGTAAGAGGAGGGTCACTGGCAGGTGGGAAAGGCAGAAGGGTAGTGCAGCTGGGAAGGGCCTGCCTGGAGTGGGTGGGGTCAGTCAGCTGAGGCCAGAGGGGCTAGGGAAGTAGGGCTGCAACAGAGGGTAGGAGGAGACAGCGCCACCTAGAGCCTGCTGCGCCTTGGCGCCTGCCACAGGAAGAGCCTCAAGTTTCCCCGCCTTGGATAGGACTGACATTGTTGTTTTCTGAGGCCCATGCAGGAGCAGTGTCCAAAAAGCTGCCAACAGTCGCACACCCTGCAAGGCACACAATGTTCTGAACATTGCCTGGATAACATAGTTAATAAATGGTGGCTGGCCAGTGACAGGCAGGAAGTAGTCCCACTGACGTTTCAGAAGGACCCTTGCGTGGCAGGTAGTATAGAGGTGGGGAGGCTGTGCTATGGAGAGAGTTTAGAAGATGATGGTATCTTTATTTTAAAAATTCTTAGAAGGTTGTCAAGATGACTGGGTGGATAGAGTGCTTGTCAGGCAAGTCTTATGACCTGAGTTTTACCACAGAACCCATATAAAGGTCAAAGGAACGAACCCACTCCGGAGAGTTGTCCTCTGATCCCTACATGCACACACTCACCCCAAATCATAGTAATCCTAAAAACTAAGATATAAAAATAGTTACAGCCATTTCCACCAAATTATAGACTACTTCAACAATAGATGAATTTTTACAAATGATTTGGTTTTATTTTTTTATTCCTGTGTATGCCGCATGTGTGCGGGTGCCCACAGAGACCAGAGAGGGTGCCAGATCTCCTAAAGCTGTAGTTACAGGCTGTTGTGAATCCCACCCCTGCTCATGTGGGTGCTAGAAACCTAACCCAGGTCCTCTCCAAGAGCAGCAGGTGCTCTTAACCACTGAGCATCTCTCCCAGCAGTAGCATCTTAAGGGTGGTACAAAATCCCTTCATATATTCTTACTTGGGGAGCAAGGATTGTTTCTTCAGCAAGGTTAGTATTTGGGCTGTTGGACAGGATCAGAGGCTCAGGGAGAATTCGGTTTTGTTTTAATTGACCTGGTAAGTACATTGTAATAGAAAGATCACAAGGAAAATGCTTAAACCTTGGGATGACTCAACTTTGTTTTTAAGAAGAGGTTTCCCTAGAAACCTATTTCATTTATTACCTATAATATCCAGAAGCAGGGAGGCATAAAACTGCATTATTTTAAGAGAAAGTTGCATAGTATGGTTTGGTCACACCAGCCTCCAGGGGACTCTTCTTCATGGCTGGTGTTTTGGTCTCTGGGTCTCACTGGGCACCTCAGCAGCCCTGTGCTGAAGTTGTCACTCTAGAAGGTCATGGGAGGCTGGAGACTCAGGGGTCCCATGACCTTGCAAGGAAAAAAATCATCTTTACTTCATTAACATCTAGCTGGAACGTCATTTTGTTTCTCCCTGAGATAGGGTTTCTCTGTGTAGCCTTGGCTGTCCTGGACTCACTTTGTAGACCAGGCTGGCCTTGAACTCACAGCAGTCCACCTGCCTCTGCCTCCGGAGTGCTGGGATTAAAGGCGTGTGCCACCACACCCGGCTGTCATTTTGCTTCTTTACGAACACAGGAAACAGAAGGCAGTACCATTCTCCCACAGAATTCAGGTCCACATGTCACAGCTGCTGGAGGCTCGCGCTGTTACTACCTCAGTGACAGCAATCCTGGGCATCTCTTAGCAAAGGTGTTCATAAAGAAGCATGTTTTTTATTGAGATTGGGGTGTTAGGCTGGCCTCAGCTAATCCCCATCTTTGCTGAGTGCTGCCTCTGTCTCCAGTCTCCGTTCCCCAAGGAGACCCCCATCTGTTCTGTCATTGCACCCCAGAGACATGCCCCCTCATGGGCTTTCACTTTTATAGCCATGCTAGATTTCACCAGCTGCTTCTCCCAGGAAGCGGCACAGAGGCTCCCGATGGCTCTGGTGGTCTTACTTTCTCCACCCTAGCTCTTCTGTGCCTCATGACCTGGTATTTCGAAGTGCTGGGAAAATTGGGTTCTGGGTGTGAGGATAATAGAAAGGCTGTATTTAGTTAAATGTGGTTTTGTTTTTTTAATAATCTGAACTGTGGGTGAAGGTCTGAGTTACAAAAGGAATGGAGTGGCTTTAGGCAAGCTCACACTGTGGGAAATAATACTTTCCCTCCGAGCTCACATTATGAGGAGTGCATGAGGCAGTTACAGACTGACTTGAGAATATTCTGAGCATGACCTCATCAGCTGGAACAGAAAGGAGCTAAAAGACGAGGCCCTCTCCTTTGCAAAGTGTCTGTTTTACAGATCTGCGCATTGTGGAGATTCCTCTAGCCAGAGGAAGCTGAGAGGGGCCACCAAGGAAATAAGGCTAAAGCAGCAGGCCTTAAGTCCTTGGACTATGTGCTCAGGGAACTGCTCTGCCCCTCCCCCACACGGAAGTGTCTCCCAGGGCCCAACGTGAGGACAGCAGTGAGTGCTGTGCAGCTGGCTGTCCTAAGCTCCATAGGGACCTGAGCACCTATGCCAACAAGAAGGCAGGAGCTTCCTGGGGATGTTTTTCCTGGAGGTGAAGTCTCCTGGTGGTCCCCTTGGGACAGTGAAGTCTCCTGGTCCTAGATCTCAGGGGCAGCATCCGCTCCCCTCACTGCTCACAGCAGTCTAGACCAGATATGCCATATCCAAAAATCTTCTGTAAACATTTTTCATCAGTGACTCACAACCTTGAAAAGGATTAAAAAAAAAAAAAGATCTTTAACTTATACTCAAAGACCCAAACGGTTTTCCTAGAATACTGTCCAAACAAGTTAATCATGGACAGAGCTTTGCGGCATGGTTCCTGTGGGACTTCCCACACAGTCTGATACCCTCCTAGTGGAGCCAAGGCTTTCTAATGGTGAGGAGTATCACTTATGGGTGGCGACACCCTTACTAACTTAAAGCAAGAGAACAAAATGGCCTTAGAGGGGATAACAGGTATGTTTTAAAATCCAAATCAAATATATTTAAAATGTGACTCAAAGGGACACAACAGAAAGTGTTTGTGGTAGGGAAGAAAATGACTCAATAGCACATGCTGAAGTTTGTTGTCTGAGAATTAACTACCAGCAAAGACTTGCCAAGAGAATAGGAGGGGAGCTCTTTGAGGCATCTTTTTTGAGTAAAGCTTTTGGGCATGGGGTGGTTTCCTGACAGTGGGACTGGCAGAAAGTTAATGTCTTGAGCAACAAAGATTTGAGTACGTTCTGCAACTTTGGCCTTGTGAGCTGTGATCATTTTTACAGTTGACGAGCGTGGTTGACTATGAAATGAAGAAAGTAACTTGGCATTGATGCGCTGTGAGTCAGTTTTGACATCAGCCTGGACTGGGAATTGGCTGGGAGGTTTCGTTGTTGAACTGAGGCTGCACTGCTGTCTCCATCCAGAGGCATGCATGAGCAATACTTCCCTTTGGGCTTTGGCTGTTAACTCGAGGACCAGGATTGGGAGGTGGGAGAGAGGGCTTGGAGGCCGTCCTGCCGGATCAGGGGCCCCTCTTCTGACAAAGGCGTCACCCTCGACCTGCATTGTGCTTCCGTCCCAGCCTTGGGGGCAGACCTGCTTCCTCCTCACCTCTGGCCACAATGTGGCCTGCTTACTCCAGGTGTTTTTCCAGGCCACTTCCCCCGGTTATGTAACTTTGATCAACTCCAGATGCAGCACAATGTTTGATAGAAGAGGTCAAATGGCGTTTGAGAAGAAAAGCACTTCTGTACGCATGACCCAGCATTCATTTCCTGTATGGGCCCAGCCTTCCAAAGCATTGCGCTGCTGGCCCTGGGTTGGCACACGCAAGGAAACACATAAGTGCTCTTTTAGGACAGTGGGAGGGGCCCCTCCCCAGAGCTGCTCATTTTAAATTGTCTGTTATGTAAGCATCCCAGGCGTCTACTTACATGTTGTTCTAGTGTTGGGATTGGGAGCTGTTTATAAAAAGAGCCTGGCCATTTTAACAAGTGGGCCATAATATAGGAGACTGTAAGGAAAGCTAAAAGACTTATAATCCTCCCACACCCTTACCTTAGCTGCTGTTCACATTTTGCTGTAGTTTCTTCTGGTTCTTTTTTCATTTTTTAAAAATAAAATTGAGATATTACTGGGTATTTCAGGATATAATCTAAAATTTTAGTGGATGTATTATAAACATATTCTCAATCCATCAGAGAGGGTTTTGTTTGTTTGTTTGTTTTTTTAATGAAAGTAGTTTGTTTATTTGTTTGTGGTACTGAGGACCAAACCCAGGGCCTGGACAGTCTAGGCTAGTGTTCTGCCACTGAGCCCTGTCTAAAACATCCCATGTGGCCTTGAAGTGTCCTGTTTTATGGATGGGGAATAACCTGGCTAACTTGATCAGGGGATATTTTGGACCTTCCTTTTTTGTTCTGTCTTTTAAATATGGTGTATACAAATCATTGTTTGTAACTTGGGATAAACTGCCAAAGACACTGAAAGATTGTGAGTCGGTGAAGACCAGCTTCACAGTGCACACTCTACTGCAAGCCCTGTAGAAGAATGCCCGTTGTCATGATGCCTCACCCACACGCCTGCCAGCGTCCAGAAAGGCCGTGCAGTTTGAAGAATTGGCATGCTTTGGTTCCTCTGTCCACGTCTAATGAGGATTTTAGTTTTCCCTAGATTGTTATTTGTGGGGTTTTTCATACCTGCCCCCCCCCCAGTGAGGATCTGTCTTTTAACTGCTTTGCTATGTAAGTCCTCTTATGTTAAGAATCTTCTACCAGGGGTGGGGCAGATGTCTCTGCAGTTAAGAGCATGTATTATGCTTGCAGAGGACCCTGGTTCAGTTCCCAGCGCCCACACCAGGTGGCTCACACCCATCTGTAACGCCAGCTTCAGGGGTCCAACACCTACTTCCATCCCCCATCTAGGCCTCTTGTGGCCTCTTCTAGGCCTCCATGGGCTTCTGCACTCTTGTAAATGCATCTGCACACAGACACACACAAGCATACACATGATTAAAAATAAAATAAATCTTTCTTTAAAAAAAGACTCTGCCAGACAGTTGTACAGTAATGTCCCAGAAGCTGCTGTGCCAGGCATCTCTCTCCTAGCCTGCTGAGTTGGCAGAGCTCTCCTCTCCTGGTAAAGCACGCTCTCCAGGCCCCTGCCTGGACAGCTCCCCACCAAAGGCTGCTGGGTCCTGGCCAACCTGTGCGTCTCAGATTGTAGGACTTGTTGTGATCGACTGTAAAACTAACAAACAGCAACATGGAAAGTAGTTGTTTGTACCATGGTAGGATAAGCATTTCAGGAAGATGCATAAAGGCAGGAACTAAAAAAACAAAACAAACAAAAAAACCGGCTACAGAACTAGGGGGAAGAAAACTTGCCGTAACCAGAATGGACCATGTACGTTAGAAAGATTCTACGGTGGAGCTCAGCCCTGGTCTCCAGGTGGGACTTAACGGGAAATGATTTTAGGTTCTAGCCATAGAACTCGCCTCCCAAGGACAGTCCTTGCTTGGGACTAGCAAAACACGCTAAGTGGGGAAAGGGTCACATGTTAATAGAAAGTAATTCTGGGGGCTGAAGAGACAGCTCAGTGAGTGGAGAGTACTTGCTGTGAAAACAAAGAGACCCAAGTTTACATTTTCATCACCCATGAAGGCCAGGCATGGCTGCATGTGGCCTAGAACCCCACTGTTGGGGTGGAGATGCCCTGGCCAGCCAGCCTGGCCAAAATAGTGACCTTCCAGGCTCAGTGAGAACCCTTGTCTCAAGACATAGGGTGGAGAACACTGGAGAAAGATCCCCAGCATTGCTTCTCTGGCCCAAGCCTGTGCACAAACACACATGAGTATACTACACACACAACTGTTCAAGCCTCAAACTTTTCTAAACTAAAATGCACAGTTTACAGCCAGATGCGGTGGTGCACCCCTGTAATCCAAGCACCAGGCAGAAGCAGGTGGATCTCTGTTGGTTTGAGGCCAGCCTTGACTACAAAGCAAGTCTAGGACAACCAGGGCTCTTGTTACACAGAGAAACCCTATTTTGGGGGGGGGGGGGATTGTACACTTTGCATGTCTTATGTATTGATTTAATTTTTTTTTTAAAGCAAAAGCAAAAATAATTCTCTCCTTAACCAGCCTTTCTGGTCAACTGGTCAGTTAGTCCAGCACCAGGAGTGCTTGGAAAGCTTGGGCAGAGAGCAGGCCTAGCCTGGGATTTCTCTGTTCTCATAGCCAGGAGACAGCCGAGTGACCTGACCCTCTCCCTTGAGGTGATCTTTACCCTCACAGTACATGAGGTGAAATGACTGCACATGGTGACAGACACCAGGAGTGTAAGACTCTCCCTGGAGGGAAGTGACTTTTGACAACAGACTTCTGTAAGAGCTAAAATTGAATGAGTCATGTCGCTGGTCACTAATGCTGTCCTCTTGTAAAAACATTCCTCCGACATGCCCCTCCTCCTCACCCCAAGCCCCTTCTCTCCATTTTTGAGACAGGGTCTCAGTATGTAACACTTGCTAGCCTGGAATTCACTATACAGCCCAGAATGGCCTCAAACTCACTCACTATCTGGACATCAAGGCAGGGCATGTAGCATCAGGCAGGTGGGCACGTGGCTGGAGCAGTAGCTGAGAGCTCACACCCTGATCCATAAGTAGAGGCAGAGCTAACTGGGAGTGACATGGACTTTTGAAACCTCACATGAGGCCATACCTCCTAATCCTCCCCAGATCCTTCCTCAGGGGGACCAGACTTCTTAGTCAAACCACCACAGGAGTTATCGATTGGAGTGAAAATGTGTAGTGCTTTCCGTAATACTTGGTAAAGGCAACTAAGAATTTGGTAGAATACATAGATGTTAGGCAGTGAGTTCCGCTCAGGCCTCCCAACTTCCTTCCAGCTTCATTTGCCTTTCCCTTCTTGTCTTGCAGAGGCGCTGCAGAGGCCAGTGGGATCTGACTTCGAGCCCCAGGGCCTCAGTGAAGCAGCTCGATGGAACTCCAAGGAAAACCTTCTTGCTGGGCCCAGTGAAAATGACCCCAACCTTTTTGTGGCGCTGTACGATTTTGTGGCCAGTGGAGATAACACCCTCAGCATCACTAAAGGTAAAGAGGAGATGGCAGCAAAATGGAGGGGTGTGGCCTGCCTGGCGTGCCCTTTGCTCCCTGAGAAGGCAGCTTTACAGTTAGGGAGCAGAGATGCCTGCAGAGCATAGCACCCACCTTTAGGGGGTCCAGGGCAGCATCCTGTGCACACGGCTCCCCATGTTCCTATACAAGGGGATACCTGGACCCCAGGCTGGAAACATGTTTTGTTATTGTTTTTAAAGCATTTTTCCCTGAAAAGTTTCCTTGCAATGGGAATAAATCTCTCTCTCTTTTTTTTAAAGATTTATCTATTTATTACATATAGAATGTTCTGCCTGCATGTAATGTCTACACATCAAAAGAGAGCACCAGATTTCATTATAAATGGTTATGAGCCACCACATGCTGGGAGTTGAACTCAGGATCTTTGGAAGAACTGCCAATGCTCTTAACCTCTGGGCCATCTCTCCAGCCCAGGAACAAAACTCTTGAGTAAACTTGTATAACCTTAGAGGCTGAGGCAGAATTGTTCCCTGTGCACTCATGACCAACAGGGAAATAAGATGTACTGGAGAAAGAAGAAAGCCAGCTGTAAATTGATATGTCTGTTTGCTTCTTTTCTCTAAGGTGAAAAGCTCCGTGTCTTAGGTTATAATCACAATGGGGAGTGGTGTGAGGCCCAAACGAAAAATGGCCAAGGATGGGTCCCAAGCAACTACATCACCCCTGTCAACAGCCTGGAGAAACATTCCTGGTATCACGGGCCTGTATCCCGAAATGCCGCTGAGTATCTGCTGAGCAGCGGGATCAACGGCAGCTTCTTGGTGCGCGAGAGTGAGAGTAGTCCTGGCCAGAGGTCCATCTCGCTGCGATATGAAGGGAGGGTGTACCACTACAGGATCAACACTGCCTCTGATGGCAAGGTGGGTCAGCACCCTGGTTGGGACCAGCTGATGGGCTGTGGTGGTCATAGAGAGGAGTGGAGATGGGAGCCCAGGGCATTGAATTACAGCAGCGTGGCTAAATCAGGATGTCTCAAGCAGGGTGGGATGGCTCATGCCTATAATCCTAGCAGGAGGCCTAGACAGAAGGATCAGGAGTTCAAAGCTATCCTTGGCTACATAGTAAGTTCAAGGTCAGCTTGGACTACATGAAGACCATGTTTGAAACAAACCAGATGATGTCTCAGGAATCTTGTAAGTAAGCAGCATGAGTTTCTACTAGCTCCATGAAAGACTGGGTGTCTGTCAGCCAGTGTCAGCTGATGTCACAGGCCCCTGGCCCTGGTCTATAGGATTCTCTAAAACCACAGGGATACTGCTGGGTCTCAGACATAAATTCTTTTTGTTTGTTTGTTTGTTTGTTTGTTTGTTTTTTCGAGACAGGGTTTCTCTATGTAGCCTTGGCCATCCTGGACTCACTTTGTAGACCAGGCTGGCCTCGAACTCACAGTGATCCGCCTGCCTCTGCCTCCCGAGTGCTGGGATTAAAGGCGCGCGCCACCACGCCCGGCCAGACATAAATTCTTACACTAAGACTCTTCCTTTTTGTAAATTCTTTTTGTTGGTTGGTTGGTTAGTTGGTTGATTATTTGAGACAGTCTCAATATTTTGTTTCCCTGGCTGTCCTATAACTCACTATATGGACAAGGCTGGCCTCGAACTCACAGAGATCCACCTGCCTCTGCTTCCCAAGTGCTGGGATTAAAGGCGTGCACCACTGTGCCCAGACCTTATTGCAAATGTTATAGTAATGATGATTGATCTGTACTGAAATTCAGTCAGCAGTTACTCAAATCACGTGTAAAGCTGCAGGTCCCAGTGACAGCACCTCCTTGGCTTGACACCTTTGTTCTTTCTGTGATAAAGTCTAGACACACACACACACACACAAACACAAACATATATATACACACACCCAGCTCTTAACAAAGGTCACATCACAGTACACCAATTGGTTTCCAACATGAAGTGTAGTTTTGTCAAGGAATTGGCATATGTTATTTTGTGATCTTTACATACATGAACACTGTTCCTTAAATGTCCACAAAGAGTAGAGAAAACCCATAGGTTCCGGAGGCCTGACCTGCACTAGTATTATGCAGTTCCTCTCCTTCAACCCTCACCTCTGCCCTACACAGTAATGATGTCATCTGCATTTTTGTATCAGTAAGAGGAAGGCTTAGTGGGATAAGGCCTCTAGTCCAAGATTTTCACATAGGGAGTAATTGGTGGCACCAGGCTGTGGTCCCCTCCTCCACTGCATTGGGCTCTGTTAAAGGGCAGCATTGATTGGCAGATTGCACAGTGCAAATGGCCTGTACTTCTGTCTTAGTCACTGCTCTATTGCTGTGAAGAGACACCACAACCAAAGCAACTCTTACAAAAGGAAACCGTTAATTGGGGGCTGGCTTACAGTTTTAGAGGCCTAGTTCATTATCATCATGGCAGGGAGCATGGTAGCGTGCAGGCACGGTGCTGGAGAGGGAGCTGAGAGCTACACCCTGATCCATAGGCTGAGATAGAGAGGCTGGGCTTGGCATGGGCTGTTAAAACCTCAGAGCCCACCTCCTAGTGACACACCTCTTATTGCTTCTAGTCCTTTCAAATAGTGCCACTCCCCAGTGACTAAGCATTCAAATGTATGAGTCTGTGGGGACCGTTATTATTCAAACCAGCACAGCACCTAACTGTGTATGTGTGTGGATGATCTGGCTCCACAGCACAGCACCTGCCTAGCATGCATATCCTTGTATCTGCAGACCTGCCATTAATGCATATACATTGTACACACACACACACACACACACACACACACACACACACACACACGTTGCCTGTTTGTTTGTTTTGAGAAAGGATCTTGCTATGTAGTGGCTGCCTTGCCTGAAACTCATTGTAGCCCAGGCTGACCTTCAACTTGTGGCTGCACTCCTGCCTCTGCCTCCTGAGTGCTAGGATTACAAGTGTGCACTGCCACACAGCCTTGTTCCTTATTTATATGTAATGTATGTGCATGATTTCAAATGACAAACTAATTACAATAAAAACTAATTCTGTCTCCTAACTGAGTCTTGCCCACTGTTGCCAGCTCCTTTTAGACTTACCCAGTATATCTTCTTACGAGGCAGGTGATGCCTGCACACTGATGCACCTTGCCTTTCCCTGTGCGACAGGGTGTTTTGGAGTTTTGGAGTGGCACATGTAGACCTGCCTGTGCCAGGCAGCCAATTCTTAGGAAGATGAGGCAGGAGGATTGCTGAGTTTGATTCCAGTCACTAGCATATAGTGAGCTACAGTGTAAGACTGTAGCAACAAAACAAAAAAGCTGTCTGTGATCTGCTCCATTGTTCCTGGGTGCTAGGGTCTAGGCAGGGCCAAGCTTAGCCATTGCCAAGCACAGCTTATAGCGCTTTAAAGCTAGTGTCTGTGTTGTCAAGACTGTTCCAGTCTGCTCTCACAGACAGCTAGTGAGATAGTACATCCCCTTCACCAGTGTTACAGCCTCTCATCAGACCACATGCCATCTTCCTCATTCTGATTGTTTCTTTTTTTTTTTTTTCTTTTTTTTTTTGGTTTTTCGAGACAGGGTTTCTCTGTGGAGCCTTGGCCATCCTGGACTCACTTTGTAGACCAGGCTGGCCTCAAACTCACAGCAATCCGCCTGCCTCTGCCTCCCGAGTGCTGGGATTAAAGGCGTGTGCCACCACGCCTGGCCTGTCATTCTGATGGTTGACGAACCAGATTCAGTACACATGTCGTTCTTACTCTATTAAACGTGTCTTTCTCCTGTAGAGAAGGACGTGTGCCACTTTCAGGAGTGTGCAGGCCTGTGGGTCCTCAGCTCTGTTTGAGGATTCTAGCAAGAGAGTGAATAGCTAGCTGCAGCCTTGTCCTTCAAATCTGTCTGGTGGGGCTGATCACCCTTGTCATCTTTTCAGCATTTTCCCGGGTGGCTATCACATTCACTTGTACCTTATGATTGTGCAGACAGCCCCCTCCTGGAACTTGCTCTGTGCACCAGGCTGGCCTGCCCCTGCCTGCAGAGCACAGGGACTGAAGCCGTGCCCCCCCACACCCATCCATGTGCCTCTCTGATTTCCTTCTTCTCGAGTGTTCACATCCTCTGGCCTGTCTCTGGGGACTTCTGTAGTACAGCACTGTGGTTTCTGCGCAAAGTTAGTCTGTTTTAATTTCTTTCCTCAACATTGACCAGATGCCTGACCAAAATCGACTTACGAGAGGAAAGGTTTGTGTACTTTGGCTAGTCTTGGTGCGGCAGCCATGGCAGGGGGCGCTGCTGCTCTGTGCTCACATCCCAGAAGACCTAGAAGCAGAAACCGGGGAGTGCAGTTGGCTTTCTCCATCCCCTTTCATTCAGTCCAGACAGGAGCATGGGATGTGCTGCCCACATTGACTGGGGATGGTCTCCCCATCCAGTCCACTCGGGCAGTACCTTCACAGGAACACCCAAAGCTGTGCCTCAGCTGTGTGCTGGGAGAAGCTAAGTCTCTACTCCCTGGAGTGGACTCAGGGTGCGGCCCTTTGAAAGAGGCTTCAGGCCGCCGGCACCTTTCCATGGGAGGTGGATTCTGAAGCTGATGGCTGGCTCCCATCGCAAGCCGGGCTGCTTCAGGGCACCCACACTGCGTGAGCCCATGCTATCTTGTCCCCAGAATCCTGTAATCGGCAGCTGCAGGACAGTGCGGCCAGGTGTGCTCTAAGGAGTAGATCACCAGCTTGTGCTTATCTACTTCCTGCTTGGCGTGGGGAGAGCTTAGAGCCCTCTGTCTAAAGGCGGTCGTGTGCCCTTCCCTGGAAGAGGTTCCTCTATCAGCTGCCCTGTCATCTCCAGATTTCTCAGCCCCCAGTGAGGCTTGTCTGCAGTGGGTACATTCAAGGAAGCTTTATTGGGGGGATGATGTCCCCAGAGGGAGAGGCATGCGCCAGGATTGGGAGGTGCCACAGCCCTGGGTGGGATGGTGGGGCTCGGCACTGAGGAGTGCTTCCCACATAGCTTGGCTTTGATTACCAAAGGGAACATTTAAGAGTGCTAGGAGGACAGACTCCGCAGGTAAAGCTTACATTTTATTTCCAAATCAGCCATTCCTTGGCCAACAACTGGATATAGAAGATTCTTGCATAGGACCCCAAAGGATCTCTGTCTCTACCCTCCTGGCTCCCAGTGACCAACCTCTATGGGTGTTCTGTGCTTTGCCGAAGCAGGTTTGGATAAGGCTTCCTTTTAGGTGATTCTGCCTCTGCCTTTTGTTCTTACTCCTGCAAGCCACCGCCAAATTTCCCACACTTCCCAGGAGCCCTGAAGCCCTTGCTTTTTCCTGTCCCAGGAGCCCTGAAGCCCTTTCCTTTTCCTGTCCCAGGAGCCCTGAAGCCCTTGCCTTTTCTTGTCCTAGAAGCCCTGAAGCCCTTGCCTTTTCTTGTCCAAGGAGCCCTGAAGCCCTTGCCTTTTCTTGTCCCAGGAGCCCTGAAGTCCTTGCCTTTTCTTGAGGTTTCCTAGGGTACATTATATTTATGGTCAGAAGTGGTGACAGGCTGGAGTTGACAGAAATGGAACCCAGGCAGGAAGTGTTGGCTACAGGGCCTCATGGTTATCTGGGCTTTGCCCTCCCTGGGGGTGAAACTGGTATCGCCATCTTTGGGGGAGGAACTGCAACAGGGTGGGGAACTTGAGGGCTTGTGCCTCCCAAAGGGGTCTGTGAGCAGCTCTGAAGGCTCCAGCTCAGTTCTAAAGCACAGGTGGCATGGGCCTGTGGCATGGCCCCAGGGAGAGCCGAGATGGGGTTTCTTCATGAACAGGAAGAGCCAGAGCCTTGGCTGGCACGCATGTTTGTGGAACAGGCGTAGCACACAACAGGTCACTCATAGAACTAGTTTTACCTGCTTCTCTGAACACACCATGAATTCCCAGTGCTCATCCTGATAATCACCAAAGATCTGCTCAAAAACTAGAGCAGTCAGAAGGCTGCCGGAGTGGACAGTGTGACTCTGGGAACACAGCTGGGAGCGGAGCCACACTGCACTGAGGGCGGCTGGCTGTAATATTGATATTTGATGAATGTTGGTGTATACACTTTAGCTTGGCAAATGAACTCAGTCACAGCTTTTTGAGGAGTGGCAGAGCTAGGAGCTGTCCCCCCAAACCCTAAGGAGTATACTGTGTCTGTGACTAGCACTGAGGAGGTGTGGGCAGCATTGTGTAGGCACTACCAAACTAATGGACTATTGTGATGCCACTTCACCCACCGCACCAGCTCATGTCTCAGTCTAACGCACTGTGGCCCCAGAGCAGTTCACATAGGCTCTCCTCGGGGCCCTGAGGTGAGAGAAGGGCCTCCTCAGCCTGGAGGGTCCTGCTGCTCTGACACAGCTTCTCACAGGGAGACCACAGCTGTCACACAAGGAGTGAGGAACGTTTCTAGGCAAATTTTGCTTGCCTTAGACTTCTTTGTTAGCAGAATTTTAGATACAAATTTGGTCTGCCTAAGCTTAAAAACTGTGTTTATAAAAAAAATTTTTTTTGATGTGTTTATATTCCCTCGACAAGCAGAGAAGGAAGCATAGATCTGTTCCTGGATCCCTCGTGACTATCTCCTTTTAAAGTGTTTTAATGATCTAATATTAATTTTGTAAGCTACAGAAAATGATTGTGTCTGCATTTTATTGCCACAATGAAATAGCCTGAAACAGCTAATTCACAGAAACACTTATTTACCTCTTGATGTGGAAAGCTGAAAACTGAAGCAGCAGGCAGACTGGTCAAGGCCCTCCAGCCTGCAGCGCACTGGTGGAGTGGTCAGCTGACTGAGCCCAGGAGCAGAGTTCTCATCTGAGAGGGAAGGAGGGGCCAGGCTGGCTCCTTCACAACCAGCCTCTGAGCACTCCGGTGCAGGAGAGCTCTGCTCCCAGGAAGGCCTTACACACCTCCTGTGAGACACACCTTTTAAAGCTTCTCTACCTCACCACACTGCTGCCTGGAGACCAGGGGGCTATGCACACTGTGGTGACAGTAGCGTCCAGCATAGCCAACAACCACAGGCCTGCAGTGTGTGTCTTGCTCCCCCGCCCCCAAGTGTCACCACTGTAGTCATCACAGCCTGACCCTTTTCTTTCTATGCTGTCTCACTCAGTATTGACACTCTCACAGCCAACCCCTCTTCCCCACCAAGAGTGTTCCTGGGGCCAGTCAGTGCCTGGAGCCCAGCTGTTCCAAAGAGATGTGAGCACAGAGCAGGCTGTTCTGCAGAGCTGCAGCAGCAGGAGGCAAAGGGAGCTAGCCAGCTGCACCTCCTACCTTGTGCCCTTCCCCTCCGCTGTGTCTGCAGAACTCTGTATCGACCCCTGGGAGGCCCCTGGTGCTGTGGTTCTCAGAAAAACCTGACAGTACTCTTAACTCAGGGTCTTCCTGGGTCCCATCTTGGAAAAGACTGTGCTGTCTTCTAGCCTACAAGGTGCTGACAGAAACATGGCTGGGCGTGGGGCCACGCTGTCACTAACCCTGGTGGCAGCTTCATATTGGACAGCCAGGGAAAACATTTACACTGGAGGATAGGGGCTAGAGAGATGGCTCTTGAGGGTTAGGAGTGCCTGCTGCTCGCCCAAAGGCTCCCAGTTGCGTTCCCTGCACCATGTGGTGGCTCACAGCTGCTCTACAACTCTAGCTCCAGGGAGTCTGACGCCTTATTCTGGCCTCTGAGTGCACCAGGCATGCAGCCCCCATACACATGAAGCAAAAATTAAAAATGTAACAAATTGGAGGTTAAAGTGGGGAGTGCTGAGTGGGGTTTCGGCAGAGGCAAGTGCTCGTGTCCTCAGGCCTTTGAGTGTCTCTGTCAGTAAATTCTGCCCCTGCTAGGAAAAGCCGCCGCAGGTGACGAAACAGTGTGCAGGCCTCTCCCGCTGGGTTTGCTCTGAGAATGAGGCTGTTCCCTGTCTTCCTCAGCTGTATGTCTCCTCGGAGAGCCGCTTCAACACTCTGGCCGAGTTAGTTCACCACCATTCCACTGTGGCTGATGGGCTCATCACCACGCTCCACTACCCTGCTCCCAAGCGCAACAAGCCCACCATCTACGGCGTGTCCCCCAACTATGACAAGTGGGAAATGGAGCGCACGGACATCACCATGAAGCACAAGTTGGGTGGAGGCCAGTACGGGGAAGTGTACGAGGGTGTGTGGAAGAAGTACAGCCTGACGGTGGCCGTGAAGACCCTGAAGGTAGGTCGGGGCCTGGTCGAAGGTTGGGGGTGGATGGCTGCTGTGGCTCAGCAGTGCCCCAGGCCTCCTGGGCGTTGTGTCTTTGTGTGACTGATCGTTTGTCCATCTGTGAGCGCTGACCAGTGCTGAGGGTCGGGAAAGGCTAGTTATTAGAGGCTACTTGTTCTGTAGCCGGATTCTGTGCTCATTGGGTGACATGGAGGCCGTTTCCTTATGAGAGTTAAGAGAAAGAAGCGCAGGGGCTGGGTTGGAATAGGAGAATCGTGAGAAATGAGTCGTCTGTGGACTTCTGTGGGCTGATGGAAAAGGAAAGCGTGTGGGCCTGCCTGGCGTGTTCAGTGCTCGCCCACAGGTCAGGCCTCCACAAGCAGAAGGGAGTCCTTCCTGGAACAGCTCCTGTCACGGGGCTTCCTTCAGTCGCGGGGCCCCACAGCTCTCCACTGTTGACCAGTGTGCCTGTTGTGTTTGCCAGCAGTTCATGCTTTCCTGTGGCTCTTCTGTGCATGGTCAGGGCACTTTCTTCCTGGCATCTGCGTGTCCCTGCGTGTGGCGAGAGTGTCCCCTAGTGTTGAGAGAGCTACATTGCTTGCTTGTACATGAATAGCCGTCAAGGGACGATCCGGAGGTGTCCCTGCTGGAGGCACATGGCTAAGTGTGTCCTTCCGTCTCAGCTCAGCCAGGCAATGCACCTGACAGCTGCACTCCTTCTCTAAAAGAGAGGAAAACAGAAGCTGGAACTTTCAGTTGTCATAAGTAACTGTTTAGAGCAAAGACTGCATTCCTTAGTAAAGTGGCTTTCCAATCATCGTATTAAATATCTCCCCTTCCTTTGGGCCTGTGGCAGACCAGCGCTGGAGGGAGAGAGGCACAGGTGGGATTGCCTAGAGTACTCTTGGGCATTTTTCAAATTCAGCTTCCTAAAAATGCAATAAAGACAAGTGTCTCACATATGTTTGCCAAACAGGCTGAGGCTGGGTGGGTCGCATCAGATGAGAAATGGACAGAGTGCCGACAGTGACAGTACAGTGAGTGGGTCAGGGATATGCTTGGCTCTGCCGGGCAAGGAGGAGGCAGTGTTGGCTGCACTGGGTAGGAGAGTGGGAAGCATGGCTGTGAGGAGGGCAGAGGCCAGCTGAGGACAAGGGGCCATTGAGAGCCAGGCACTAAGAGAGAGCACACTTGATGCCCTCAGTTTTGCAGAGGATGAGGGAGAGCGCTGATGACTGTGTCCAGTACAGCAGGCCACAAACAGCAAGGAGGAGAGAAGCCACAGGGTGCCTAAGGGCCAGCCAGGTGGCTCTGTAGGTGGATGCATCTGCGCCGAGCCTAACAACTGAGGTCTATCCCTTGAGCCCTCATGGTGAGAGTCCCAGAGCTGCCCTCTAACCGCCATGTATACCACGACACATGCTCCTCATACATGATTAACAAATAACTATAAAGACAAAACATTTAAGGAGGTGGAGGTCACATAGCTGGGAGGCCCCAACGATGGGCGGTGCTGCCCTCTCCAGGGAGGAGATCTGTTCTGCTCCTTTCTGTCAGGACCTCAGCAAGCTTCCACTGAGAGCCCCTGTAGAAGAACCTTCCTTCCACATCCTCTGTGGCTGTGGGTCTCAACCTTCCTAATGCTACAACCCCCTTAATACAGTTCCCCATGTTGTAGTGACCCCCACATAAAATTACTTCATTGCTACTTCATAACTGTAATTTTGCTATTGTTTGAATTGTAATGTACATAATCTGATGCACAGGATGTCCGATGTTTGACCCAGAGGGGTCGCGCCCCACAGGTTGAGAACTGCTGCCCTGTGGACTTCCCTTGCTAGCTGTGCTGGACTTCCTGGCTTCACCCCTTCAGTAGTCTCAGAGCATTGCTTACTCACACCCACAACCATCCAGGGGTGCAAGGCCTGCTTGTAAGGCACTTCATTACAAAGGAAGGCAGGTGCCACCTTTGGAGAGCCAGAAAGGGAAGGGCGCTCGGCTGACCTCTATGAGTGGGAAGGTGGAATTGCATAAGTGTAAGCAGGATTCTGCAGGGTGCTGCAGCGCCCAGACTGCTATTGTATAGATTAGGGTTTTGGTGTTTGGGTTTGAGAACATTGTGTACTGTGTGTATAGTTGAGTCTGGCCCTGACCTTGAGATCCTCCTTCCTCAGCCTCAAGATTGCTTGGCATTACAGTGTGTCATTACATCCAACACAGGTGTACTGAAGAAAACAACTCTTAGGCTGGGCAGATGGCTCAGGGGGTAAAGCATTTCCATGCAGGCGTGAGTCCAGGGCCCCAGGACCTGCATGATGCCAGGCAAGGTAGATGTCTCTGTAACCAGTGTCCTATGGCCAGATAGGAAGTAGTAACGAGAGAACGCCTAGAAGCTTGCAGGCCGGTCAGCCCGGAGTGCAGTGCAGCAGCAGACAGCAAAGGACGGGGAAGACTTCACGCACTCTGTCCTTTGACCCTTAAACACAAGCTGTGGCACATGCACCATGGCACAGTTGCATATATTGCATGCACACAAACACACCAAGAAAACAACAACAAATAGTTCTTACATATAAGGAGCCTGGATTTGTAAATGAGTTTCCTTCCAAAAGTCTTTCAGGTCAGCTAAGGCTACTTGTGATCTAGTCCTGGGGCCGATACTGACTCTCAAGCGCACTGACAGAACAGCATAGGAGCAGCCAGGAGCAGAGCAGACTGCTCAAGCCCCAGTGTGAGCACAGAGTGCCTTTCTCCAGTTGGTGCTGGAGGAGCACGAGACCTAGCCTCAAAGAGGAAGGAAGAAAGGAAGATTCATAGAAGATGGCAGTGGGGGGCAGGCCTCACATAGCAGCAGGCCATGGCAGCATAAATGACAGGCGCCCTCTTACCCACTCTGTGTACTGTCTCAAAGTGCCTCCTGCCTCAAAAGGGGTGGAACTGTTCAGAACCTGTGAAAGAGCAGTTGGCCCCTCTCCTCCCAACAAGCACAAGAGCATGTCTGTCTCCCAACTCTTCAAAGTTCTATTGACTGCGTAAATGGAAGAATTGTCTTCAAAAGGAGAGTGTGAGTTTAAAAACTAAGCAGAGGAGCATCACAAGTTAGAATGAGGGGTTTGGTAGTTTGTTTTGTCTTTTAAATTTCAGGTTTAACCCAGGTTTGACCCAGGTTACAGTTTAAATGCTGAGTTGAATCATGTCTAGTTCCAGCAGGGGGAGACAAGTGCACACTGCTTTTTCTGAAAGAAAAAAAAGTCAATGAATGATTGCCTCATGCATGACTGTGTGTGTGTGTGTGTGTGTGTGTGTGTGTGTGTGTGTGTGTGTGTGTGATGGGGTGGAGACAGGCACACAGATAGACAGGAAGAAGTGATTGCACTGTGTGAGTGCATGTATGTGAGACAGGGCGGGGCTCTATAGACACAGCAGGAAGGTGCCTTAAGATCATGAGTCTTTAGAAAAGGGTAGGTGGCTCCACAGCAAATGAGATTTCTGAGGTGATGTGGCTGTGCGGTTAACTGTGGTGCCCTGCATTAGAAAAGAAAGGCTTGATGTTAGAAAGTGTCACTGGAGAATAACTTTGTCACAGCAGTTGACCTGTGCAGCACTACTCCTGTTCTGGTGGGCATCTCTAGTGCATCACCAAGTACAACAGCACTGTACACCAGAGCCAGGCCGGCTGCCGAGACTGGGGAACAGAGGCCACTTGAAGAGTCCAGCAGCCAGTGGGTGACATGGGATGAGTGACAGCCAGTGTGCAGTGGTGACAGAGAGCAGCATCTCCATTTAGTCTTTTTGAACCTGTGGTAACTGGCCAGCACACCAGCACTGGTCATGATGTGCTTTTCAACATGGCTGACCAAAGCAGAAAAAGCACCAAGAAAAGGTTGGCCCATCCTCTGGAGTGTCACTCCCCGTGCCAGGGCGGAAACTGGGACAGCCGCAGTGCCAGCCACATAGACATGTTCACACTTGGCAAAGGACAGTGTAGACACTTCCACACTTGGCAAAGGACACTGCAGACACCTCACACTTAGCACAGTGTAGACCCTGGTGGAGTTGTCTGCCCAGGAAGCTGATTCTCATGAATCATCCTCCTACCACTCAGGCAGAGTCCCTCCAGACACAGGTGGCCTGCTGTCCTCCTCGCCTCCAGAGCCTTGCTCTCCGCTAGGGAGAACCTGCCACTCACTCTTGCGGGCCCCTTTTGTGGTAGTTGGTTCCAAGGACAGTGGCTGAGGGTTGCCAGGAGGCTCAGGAGCACAGAGCACAGCCTGGAAAGGTAAAAGAATGACGGCCTGCCCACTTCACCTGTGCTGTGTGGACTGCACATGACACTGTGAGCTGTTGTCATAGAGCTGCCGGTAAAACTGTTTTACAGTCGGGGTGATTGACCCCCTCGTCAATGGTGATTGCTTCATTAGGCGCTCATGGCGCCGCATACCTAAGCAGCTCAGGGTCCGTCTGCTACTTCTCCAGTGTGAGGCACTCTGGAAATGGGCTCTCTCAGGCCAGCTTCAGTTCAGAGTCTTTAATATTAAGCGTGTTAGGTTGGGAAGCAGGTAGTACTAGTGGAAACAGTGCTGTAATGTTTTCCCATCTCTCCAGGACCCCATAGAAGATCCTGGCAGCAGTACCAGGCGCCACTGACCCATGGCCCCTTTGACTTGCTGGGCCAGGAAACGTGACAGATACAGCTTAAGGGAGAAGAGATCCAATTTGACTCATGGTGACAAAGGGTTTCAGACCATCACTGTGTGGAAGGCACGGCCTTGGTCCATGGTGGCTGGAGTGTGTGACATGGAGGAGTGGCCTTGGTCCATGGTGGCTGGAGTGTGTGACATGGTGGAGTGGCATGGTCCATGGTGACAGGAGTGTGTGACATGGAGGAGTGGCATGGCCCATGGTGGCTGGAGTGTGTGACATGGAGGAGTGGCATGGTCCATGGTGGCTGGAGTGTGTGACATGGAGGAGTGGCCTTGGTCCATGGTGGCTGGAGTGTGTGACATGGAGGAGTGGCATGGTCCATGGTGACAGGAGTGTGTGACATGGTGGAGTGGCATGGTCCATGGTGACAGGAGTGTGTGACATGGAGGAGTGGCATGGCCCATGGTGGCTGGAGTGTGTGACATGGAGGAGTGGCATGGCCCATGGTGGCTGGAGTGTGTGACATGGAGGAGTGGCATGGTCCATGGTGGCTGGAGTGTGTGACATGATGGAGTGGCCTTGGTCCATGGTGGCTGGAGTGTGTGACATGGAGGAGTGGCCTTGGTCCATGGTGGCTGGAGTGTGTGACATGGAGGAGTGGCATGGCCCATGGTGGCTGGAGTGTGTGACATGGAGGAGTGGCATGGTCCATGGTGGCTGGAGTGTGTGACATGGAGGAGTGGCATGGTCCATGGTGGCTGGAGTGTGTGACATGGAGGAGTGGCCTTGGTCCATGGTGGCTGGAGTGTGTGACATGGAGGAGTGGCATGGCCCATGGTGGCTGGAGTGTGTGACATGGAGGAGTGGCCTTGGTCCATGGTGGCTGGAGTGTGTGACATGGAGGAGTGGCATGGCCCATGGTGGCAGGAGTGTGTGACATGGTGGAGTGGCATGGTCCATGGTGGCTGGAGTGTGTGACATGGAGGAGTGGCCTTGGTCCATGGTGGCAGGAGTGTGTGACATGGTGGAGTGGCATGGTCCATGGTGGCAGGAGTGTGTGATATGGTGGAGTGGCATGGTCCATGGTGGCTGGAGTGTGTGACATGGAGGAGTGGCATGGTCCATGGTGGCAGGAGTGTGTGACATGGAGGAGTGGCATGGTCCATGGTGGCTGGAGTGTGTGACATGGAGGAGTGGCATGGTCCATGGTGGCAGGAGTGTGTGACATGGAGG
Source organism: Acomys minous (assembly GCF_964271855.1). Lineage (NCBI taxonomy): Eukaryota > Metazoa > Chordata > Mammalia > Rodentia > Muridae > Acomys > Acomys minous. Next base: position 69,471,506 of record NC_140491.1, read on the forward strand.
AGTGGCATGGTCCATGGTGGCAGGAGTGTGTGACATGGAGGAGTGGCATGGTCCATGGTGGCAGGAGTGTGTGACATGGTGGAGTGGCATGGTCCATGGTGGCAGGAGTGTGTGACATGGAGGAGTGGCCTTGGTCCATGGTGGCAGGAGTGTGTGACATGGAGGAGTGGCCTTGGTCCATGGTGGCAGGAGTGTGTGACATGGAGGAGTGGCCTTGGTCCATGGTGGCTGGAGTGTGTGAGATGGAGGAGTGGCATGGCCCATGGTGGCAGGAGTGTGTGACATGGAGGAGTGGCATGGTCCATGGTGGCAGGAGTGTGTGACATGGTGGAGTGGCATGGTCCATGGTGGCTGGAGTGTGTGACATGGTGGAGTGACATGGTCCATGGTGGCAGGAGTGTGTGACATGGAGGAGTGGCATGGTCCATGGTGGCAGGAGTGTGTGACATGGAGGAGTGGCATGGTCCATGGTGGCAGGAGTGTGTGACATGGAGGAGTGGCCTTGGTCCATGGTGGCTGGAGTGTGTGACAGAGCTATTCCCATGATCATACTCAGGAAGAAGAAAGCTGGTCTAGAACCAAAGACTAGGTCTAACCTTTAAAGTCCTGCCTGTTATGAGAACTCCTCCCAGACAAGTCCCACCTCCTGAGGGTTCCACAGCCTCTCACGATTGCTCTATCAGCTGGGGCACAGCTGTTCAAGACATGAGCCTGTGGGCGACGTTTCACATTCAATGCATAATGCCCTGGGTGAGCACTTGCCCCCCAGGGGTCCTCACATCACCAGGATAAGACTCTTCGAGCCTGTCAAGGGCAGAGTGACCAGTGTTCATTGGAAGCAGTGGCCTAGGCTGGGTGGAGTTGCCACTGCTCTTTGCATTAGGCCTTGAAGCCGTGTCTTTTCTGCTAGCCAGCTCCTTGCTAAACAGATCTCACACATCTGAACTGCCCTTCTGCAGGAGGACACCATGGAGGTGGAGGAGTTCCTGAAGGAGGCTGCAGTGATGAAGGAGATCAAGCATCCTAACCTGGTGCAGCTGCTAGGTAAGAGGGGCCACAGGCTGCTGTATGTGTGGGGTGCTGGTCCAACGCCTGTGCTCTGAGGAAGCATCACTTCCTGATGAAAGAGAACTGTGTGTCTAGGGGGGTGGGGGTGGGGGACATCAGGAGACATCTCTGTCCTAGGGCTCCTTCCCCTGGGAGCAGAGCCACATGCTGAAGCCTCCATGTCCTCTTGTCAGGGGTGTGTACCCGGGAGCCCCCGTTCTACATCATCACTGAGTTCATGACCTATGGGAACCTGCTGGACTACCTGAGAGAGTGTAACCGGCAAGAGGTGAGCGCCGTGGTGCTGCTCTACATGGCCACGCAGATCTCCTCGGCCATGGAGTACCTGGAGAAGAAGAACTTCATCCACAGGTAGCCTCACCAGCCTCCCCCCTTCAGCACAGCAGCTGGGGTCTGAGGGCTCAGCTACCAGCCCCGGTGCTGGCGCTCACTAGCCCTTGAAACGAAAGCAGACGTAAATGCCTGACGTAAGTGCACCAGACCCAAGGCCTGGGCCAGTGGAGCAACTAATCCCCAGGAAAGAAGTGTTTCATTTCTGAGCCATTTTGGATTTAGTGGCATATTAAACGAAATTCGTAAAAGACCTTTTTCGTGATAATCTCGTCTCCCTCTGAAACGGTGCATTCCCAAGACTGGCAGTCAGTCAGTGAAGACCTCTGCCTAGCACACTGGGCAAAGCTGGGCCGAGGCTTGGTTTCAGTGTGCGGCTTTTCCTCCTTCTCTTCCTGTTCAATTGTCCACCTGCTGTCACTAGGTCTAGGGATGTTTCCATGACTGTAGAATTGTATACACATGAACCGGAATTAGGCATCTTTGCTGTTTTTAAAACCCAGAGTGTTTTGACCTTCAAGTGTGCCACAATTACCTCAGTTTGCATGCTTTGATGGTGCAAGTGGCTTCCTAGCAGAGTGACAACCTGTGCAGGAGGCAGCCTGATGGGCTTGGCCCGGCTCCGGCATGCAAGATGTTCTCCACGCCACTGTGGTGACCTTTCCTACCCAATTAACTCAAGTGTGAAGCCTCGACATGAGATTTCATAGCCAGGAATAAGTAGTGTGTGTGAAATGCTGGCAGCCCCTCGGAAGACAGATTTTTTTCTGCTTCATGAGAGCCCAATCCAAATGCTCCTGTCGCTCAGCAAAGTGAAGCCTCTGATGCTGCAAATTGAGATTTCCTGACTTCTGGCTTGCCTTGCATGGCCAGCTCTGTTCCCCTCCATTCACACACTTAAAATGCCTTACCAAAAATCCTATTAGGCACAACTCTTGTGTTTAATTTCTCTCTCATTGCTGGTGATCAAACTGCATCGTGCAGCCGTTGCCCTGAGCTACCTCAGCCTCTCATTCCTCGGTTCCCAGTCGCCTTGTGATTTCATGGTTAGCATCCATGCACCAAAGAGTAGAACTCTTCCTCCCTTGACACTCAGGAGGAGAGAGGAGGTGCGTGCTGCGGAGAGTTTCTAACACATTTGGGCAGGCACCAGGAGGCAGGAGGAATGTAGAGCGCATATGTGCGTAAAGAGTGCCCAGACTCAGTTTCATTCTTCCTGCTGAGTGTGGCTAGGACAGGGAGAGACTCCCTCGTGTCAGTCTCCTGCAGTCAGCATTTGGCTAAGTGTTCCCTGTACCTGGCCTGGGGCAGCAGGAGCATGCAGGTAACACTTGTTATTCTCCAGGCTTCAGAGGAAGTGCTTTGCATACTATCCATTATCAGATACCGCTGCCCAAGGCGGGCCCTGTTACTGCCTCATTTTATGGGTGAGGTAGCTGACTTCCAAGGTAATTAACATGTTCCAGCTCATGGGGCAGGGTCTGCCCCCATTGCCACCCTGTCTGCTTGTGGTGTTGCTGTGGCAGCCCGACTGGTATTTGCTGAGGGCATCGGAAAGCTTCCGGGGACCATACTTGATTTTCCTCATGTCGGTGTTACACCTGTCAACACTAGGGGAGCTGCAAAGCTGGGGAGTCAGCCAGGAGCACCCACAGATGACCCTTTTCCTTTCTCAGAGACCTTGCTGCCCGGAACTGCCTGGTAGGGGAAAACCACCTGGTGAAGGTGGCTGATTTTGGCCTGAGCAGGTTGATGACAGGGGATACCTACACAGCCCATGCTGGAGCCAAATTCCCCATCAAGTGGACTGCGCCCGAGAGCCTGGCCTACAACAAGTTCTCCATCAAGTCGGACGTCTGGGGTAAGGGCCTGGTCCTGGGCAGTCCTCGCCAACAGGCATGGTTCCCCTCTGCTTCTCTGCCTCCGTCTCCTCTCCATAACTATACCCTCTTTCTGGTTTGTTTCTGGCTTATTTTAAAATCCTGTTTCTTGTTTCCTTTAAAAAAAATAAAGCAAAAGTTACTTCCAGCATGATCCAGAATAGCACCGCCTTCATGTCCTAACCCCACATTTGCTGCTGAGAGCCAACAGTGTGGCAGCTTCTGGCTCCCAGAACAACTCTCTGCAGGAAACCTGTGCATTTTCATGTGGGCTGTAAACAGGGTACTTCATGTGGAAGTGTCACCTGCTGTTTATTTATTTGTTTAAAGATTTATTTATTAAGTATACAGTGTTTTGCCTGCATGTATGCCTACAGGCCAGAAGAGGGCACCAGATCTCATTCTAGATGGTTGTGAGCCACCATGTGGGTGCTGGGAATTGAACTCAGGACCTCTGGAAGAACAAACAGTACTCTAACCTCTGAGCCGTCTCTCCAGCCCATTTATTTTATTTTTTAAAGGAACTTTTTGTTGCTAGATATGGTGGCACATGCCTTTAATCTCAGCACTCAGGAGGCAGAGGCAGGTGGATTTCTGTGAGTTTAAGGCCAGCCTGGTCTACAAAGCGAGTCCAGGACAGCCAAGGCTACACAGAGAAACCCTGTCTCGAAAAAACAAAAAACAAAAACAACTGAGGTAGGATCTCTCTACTTACTTAGCTCCAACTGCCCTGGAACTCACTCTGTAGAGCAGGCCGGCCTTGAACTCAGAGATCCACCTGCCTCTGCCTCCCAAGTGCTGGGGTTAAAGCTGTGCATCACAGTGTCTGGCTTGAATAACTTTTCATGCCGGAGGTGCCAAAGAGGGTGGAGTTGAGTAGTGAGCCTTGTGCCCTACCTGCTCCCTTGCCTCTTGTTATTGTAAAGCAAACCCCAGAGATACTATTGCACATACACACATCAGTATTTGCTTCACCTGGGAGCCAGATGCGGCCCCTCCCTGCATCAGTGTGTCGGTGTCTCTAGCCTGCGCCGTCCATTGCTGACTGTACGCCCCTGCTGTTCCTTTATTGATACGCTCTCATCACCTTTCCTTTAGACTCTCCAGAGTCTAGACTTCGCTCATCGTCCCTGTGCTGTGTTCTGTGCCTCTGGCTTCTTAGGAATGCAGCAGCATCAGATCTGAGTAGCTGCTGACATTTGGACTAACTTTCCTTTCATAAAGGACATTAGAGGAGGTGGATGCTTTTAGGTCGATTGATCCATAATGCTTGATTTTTTTTCTCCCTCCAGTGCAGTGGTTCTCAACCTGTGGGCTATGACCCCTTTAGCAACCTTCCATCTCCAAAAATGTTTACATTACAATTCATAACTGTAGCAAAATTACAATTATGAAGTAGCAATGAAAATGATCTTATAGTTGGGGTCACCACAGCATGAGGAACTGTAGTAAAGTGTCGCAGCATTAGGGAGGTTGAGAACCGCTGCTCTAGTGGGAAATGATGCCCAGTGGTTCACTAGGAGCCATCATGTGCTCGTCCCTCAACTCCTTTGTTCCATATCCAGTGAGCCGCGGAGTATAGAAGAAGCCTGTCGGGGCCTGGTTGCCCAGTGGCAGAGCTGGTGCAGGAATGGTGGGTGGAAGTGAGCTGCCTCTCCTGGCTCCCGCCTTCCCGAGGGCCCCGCAGTGCTGGCAGTTGGACTTGCTAGTCTTGTATGAGCTCTTTGTTGACACACCCATGTTTCAGTGTACTGTGCTGCTTCTCCCTCATAGCGGGTGTCTCATCTTTGGCCCGGCTCCTCCCTTGTCCTTTTGACAGTTCCCTTGTGGTCTTCCACAAAGCCTGTGCTGTGGGGATGACGAGGCTCTGGCTTTTTCCCTGGGAGCTGAATCACCTGTTTCTCTAAGGCCTCCTGGTTCTGTTAGTGAGGAATGATGCCAAGACTTTCAGAGTTCACAGCCTTTCTACAAACCACTGAGAGCAGGGAGGGACCGTGGAGACAGTCTCACCCACTAGAAGCAACCCATGGCCTGACAGGCATGTGGCCACGAAGTCACAGAGCTACGAGCACAACATGGTGCCACTTACCAGAGAGACCCTGTACCATGGGAGGCTAGCCTCTCCCTTCTCTCCTTTCACATGCTTTAGTGCAGCGTGAGTGAACAGTTTTGCTCTGTCCTGCCTTTCCTGGGCTGTTCTCATGGAGAGCCTGGTAAACATTACTGCTGGGGCTGCCTTGTAGGTCTCTGCTGCAGTGTGGAGAATGTCTCTGCACTGTGTGTGTGTGTGTGTGTGTGTGTGTGTGTGCGCTGCTCTGCTCTCCTTCCACCTTTCCGAGGGGTTCTAGATTGGAAGGTCATTAGGCTTGTGCACCAAATGCTTTATCCACAAACCACCTCACCAGCCAGTGCCTCACACAGCCCGATGTCTTCCCCTCCCTTCTCTCTTTTAGCGTTTGGAGTGCTGCTCTGGGAAATTGCTACCTATGGCATGTCACCTTACCCGGGGATTGACCTGTCTCAGGTTTATGAGCTGCTGGAAAAAGACTACCGCATGGAGCGCCCAGAAGGCTGCCCAGAGAAGGTCTACGAACTCATGCGCGCATGTGAGCCTCCCCAGCCTGAGCAGACAGCACACTTGGGCACTGAGGAAACTGCAGTGGGCCATTCCATTCCAGTGGGCCCTTGACACCCTGTCCCCTGTTCCTGAGCCACTCACGGAGTCTGGCTTCTGGGCGCCTTTCAGTGCATTTGTGTACAGATGCAGTACACACAGCCTTTGGGAGGGATGTTTTTGGCTTGCCGTTATTGTGGATCAGGGTTCACTCTGTAGCCCTGGCTACATAGCGACTCTCCTGCTTGAACCCCACAAGCTCAATGATTACAGGTGTGAGCCACCATGCCCAGAGTGTTTCAGGTTTCTTTTTTAAGCATGAAAAGGGTTAGATGAATCCCAACAAAGGTTCTTATCAATAGATACAGGTTCCTGGGTCCTGCTTCCAAGCACCTGGCTATTAAATGCACTGGGTGATGTGACTCTAGTGGTAGTTAGATTGTGTGAGTGTATGCGTGCATCTCCGTGTGGTGTGTCTGCACGTGGTCTATCATCTGTGGTCATACGCCCAGTCCCTCACTGTTTTCTCTTCTTGTGTCCGTGGCACTGCTCCTGACCATATATCTAGGTTTGTTTTCTTCAGCCCGCACCCTACCTTCAGTTAATTCCGCTGTCTAGCATTTCAGCTAATGGTTTAAAACATCCACTCATTTGTCCTCTTGTGATGAGCTCTCGGCTGTTTTACATACTTGTTTGCTTTAGTTACAAGTTATGTATTTATTCACTTAACTAACTTGTTTGTTTGTTTATGGGCGTGTGCATTCAACAGCATACAGCTTGCAGGAGTTGGTCCTTTTTCTACTATGTGGATCCCAAGAAGTAAACTTGGCATCAGTCTTGGCAGCAGCGCCATCTTGACGGCCCTGTATTTGCTATTATAAACAAGGCAGAGATAAGCACACTTATCCTTGTGTCTTTGCACTTAACACTGATGTTTCTAAAAGCTGGACTGTTGGTTCACAGTGTTTATACTGTTGATAAAATTATCATCTAAAAGAAGGTTGTACCAGTTTATCCTCACAGCAGGAGTGTAGGAAAACAAAGCGAACAAGCATGTGATGTGGCTGTGTCTTCACTGACATGAGGAAGAATTGATTCTTTTAATTTTTTAAAAGATTTATTTATTTATTATTATGTATACAATATCTCTGTCTGCATGTACACCTGCATGTCAGAAGAGGACATCAGATCACATTACAGATGGTTGTGAGCCACCAAGTGGTTGCTGGGAATTGAACTCAGGTCCTCTGGAAGAACAGCCAGTGCCTTTAACCTCTGAGCCATCTCTCCAGCCCCTTTTAATCTTTTTTACATGTGTATTTGATGTGTATGGTTCTTTTGCTTATGTGTATGTGTGTACACCATGTGTATGTCTAGTGATCCTGGAGGCCAGAAGAGGGCATCAGTCCCCAGGAACTGGTGTTATGGATGGTTGTGAGTCACCACATGAATGCTGGAAACGGAACCTGGGTCCCATGTAAGAATAGCCAGACCTCTTGACTGCTGAACCACATTTCCAGCCCCTAACCCTCTCTTCTTGGTGGCACAGGATATAGTTTCAGTGCAAAATAGGCTGAGGCAGGAGAATTGCTTGACCCCAGGGGTTCAGACCAGCCCAGGCAACACTGAGATCTAGTCTCAGAGAAGCAGGAAAGCACATCGGTGCTACTGAGGATGTTAGACTGTAAGTCAGGGTGGCCAGGACAGGCCAGTGCCTCTCAGTGGGCTTCGGAGAAACAACTGTAGGTGGCATTATTGTCAGTGTGTCTGTGGGGTTTAGTGATCCTGTTTCTGCCTGTATATAATGTCTTCTCAAAGTCTTAACCTCTGTAATAGGACACAGTAGCTGCTGGCAGGCTTGGGATGCCTCTGCAATGTCCAGGACTGTCCTTGGGATGGCTGGTCCTGGTTGGTTAGCAGTGCTTCCCAACTGCTCTGACCTGCGTCTTCTCTGTCCGTCAGGTTGGCAGTGGAATCCCTCGGACCGGCCCTCGTTTGCTGAGATCCACCAGGCCTTTGAAACCATGTTCCAAGAGTCCAGTATCTCAGATGGTAATGTACCTTCCGGGGGCTGCAGTGGCTGAAAGATTAGGTTGTGGCTGGACAAGCCTTCACTTCGGTCCTGGTGGAGGTGCCCAAGCTAAGTGTGAGACCAGAGCTCCACACAGAGGCTTTGGTGGTGGCTCTGTGTCTTTCACACTCATACACAGTTCTAGAAAATGCTAAGTGCTGTTTCTTCAGTATCTGTGTTCCTTATCTCTGATTGTATAGAAGAGACTCTCAAGAGCTGGAGAGAGAGCACAGAGGCTAAGAGGACCTGGGCTGTCCCCAGTACCCAAATGGCAGTGGCTCACAACTCCAGTCACAGAGGATCCAGCACCCTCTCTGGCCTCTGCACCCATGTTGTGCACAGACATTAGTGCAGGCAAAACACCATACACTTACACAGAAATAACAATTTAAAAATATGTATAAATTTATTTTAAAAATCCCTTTCAAGATGGTGCCTTTGCTGATGACTGCTGCGTTGTTGTGTGTGATCCTTAGAGGTGGAGAAGGAGCTGGGGAAACGGGGCATGAGAGGAGCTGCTGGCAGCATGCTGCAGGCCCCAGAGCTGCCCACCAAGACCAGGACGTGCAGGAGAGCAGCTGAGCAGAAAGATGCCCCTGACACGCCCGAGCTGCTCCACACGAAGGGCCTGGGAGAAAGCGGTACGTCCATGCCTTCTCAGCCAGCAGGCCTGGGAGAAAGTGGTACGTCCATGCCTTCTCAGCCAGCAGGCCTGGGAGGCGAATGGGAAGCTGTCGGTGGAACTGGCAGAGAAGGGCGTCAGTCCCTCCATAGTGGTCCAGGCCAGGGGCCTGCCATTCTCCACAGCAAGCCTTTCAGCAGTTGCTTAGACAGGCCGAGATCTGGGACACCTGCCAAGAAAGCACACCCACCTTCCCATGTGCTCGTCACAGCGCTGTGGGTGTCTTTCAGGGCAGGCGTGGCAGTGAACGACATCGAGCCGAGCAGAGCAGCCTGGAACCCAGCCTCTGTGGAGCTCCCTGGGACAGAGCTGGGCCCTGTGGTTCCTGGGAAGGATGTCTTTTAGCACTGTTCCCCAGCTTCAGCTAGGGCAGTGGGGCTGTCAGGAGTTGCCTAGAGATGCACAGGGATAGTATTCCCAGCCATGTGTCGGAGCTTCCTGCGTGCCAGCTGCGCACTGAGTAAGTCCCAGGAGAACAGCATCTGGCACTCTGCACACCCACTGAAGTCAGTGTTGGGAGGTGGCCCCTGAACTCATCAGTGCTCCCAGGGCTCCCGTCATGGGCTGATGGGCTATAGGTATGGTGGAATGGGGCCAGGCAGGGCAGAGTTTGATCTGATTGGGATTCATAAGGTGTTTACACAGCAGAACCCGTAGTTCTGGCTTGTTTGGTTTTTGGGTTTAGTTTGGTTTGGTTTTGCTTCTTTGGTTTTTCAAGACAGGGTCTCTCTGTGTAGCCTGGCTGTCCTGGACTCACTCTGTAGACCAGGCTGGCCTTAACTTCAGAGATCCGCCTGCCTCTGCCTTCCGAGTGCTGGGATTAACAAGAGTGCACCACCACTGCCTGCACAGTTCTGTCTTTTTTTAAACAATTGTGTTTCTAAACCTATACTTAAACTAATGAGAATGGAATGGCCGAACCCACATGGCACATAAAAGTGCCTTAAGGACTGTCTTAGACAGTCGCTATTGCTCCAGTGAAACACCACGACTAAAGAAAGTGTTACTTAGCTTGTGCTTCCACAGCACAGAGCCTCCTCAAAAAAGTCAGGACAGAAACTCAAGCAGAGCAGGAACCCGGAGGCAGGCGCTGACACAGAGGCCATGGAGGAGTGCTCTTAGTGGCTGGCTCAGCCTGCTTTCTTACAGAAAGAACCAGGACCAGCAGCCCAGGGATGGCACCACCTGCAGTGGGCTAGGCCTTCCCCATCAATCACTAGTTAAGAAAATGCCCTGCAGGCTTGCCAACAGCCTGATCTTCTGGCAGCATTTTCTCAGTTGGGGTTCCCTCCTCTCCGATGACTGTAGCCTGTGTCATGTTGACATAAAACTGGCCAGCACACACAGGTGCCTAAGGTGCATGTTTGGAAGGCTTGCACACGGGCTGAGGATGTGGCTCTGCGAGAAGCACTTGCTAAGCAGCTGCCGGGAGTCCACATATGCTGGCCCACATCTGTAACTCCAGCGCTCCTCAGAGGCAGGGCACTCCTCAGGACTGTAAGGGCCAGCTGGCCTGTGTACACAGCAGTGAGCAGCAGAGACACCCCGCTTTAGACAAGCAGGCCCAAATTGTACAACCACCAGATCATTTCTCTCTCCCTGGTGGAAGCTGTAGCACACTAGCTGTCCCTTAGTCTCTTGTTGTCCCGTACTCACTCATCTGGGGTGGGGAAGAAAGGCTGTCAGGGAGCATGCACTATGATTATCAGGGCGGCGGGGTGAGGGGGTGGGGTGAGGTTTCTTCTCACCAGGATCACTGTGAGGCTTTTGATAGGTCATCTCCCGGTGAGTCAGGAGTGTCCCTGGTGCACTCTGGTTGTAACTCTGACCCGGTAGAATCGCTCTCCGCCCTCTTTGGCAGGACTGTCGCTCTGATGTGCACTTCTGCCAGTCTTAGGTCAGATGACCATCCACCTCTGTACAGCTGGCGGCAGGGCCCGACAACACAAAGGCGTTTTAGTGAACTGTCACTCTTTGTTTTGTTTTATATTGGTTTTTGTTTTTGTTTTTTATGAGGCAGGGTTTCTCTGTGTAGTCCTGGCTGTCCTAGACTCACTTTGTAGACCAGGCTGGCCTCAAACTCATGGTGATCCCCCTGCCTCTGCCTCCCAAGTGCTAAGATTAAAAGCATTCGCCACCACACCAGGCCTCTTTTGTTTTTTGAGCCAAGGTGTCTCTGTGTAGCCTTGGCTGTCCTGGACTCACTCTGTAGACCAGGCTGACCTCAAACTCAGATTCAGCTGCTTCTGCCTCCCAAGTGCTGGGATTAAAGGCATGTGCCACCACCCAGCCATGTCGCTCATATTTTAAAAATACTCAGTTGAAATTTTGTAAAGGTCATCTTTCCGTGTTTGTCAAGGCAGCTGATTGTCATACCCCATGGGACAACTGACATCTTCCTCCAGGTTACACCTCAGGAACTCCAGCAGGTCTGACCTTTGGCAGTGTCATTTCTGCTGATCACAGTGTGACCCTGGAGGGACTCCACAACTACAACAGGTTTCCGGATGAGGAAGGCAGGGCCATTCCAACCTTGCCCCTGTGTGTTCAGAGCCTTGTGCTCTGCCGACGGTGGCAGGGTTCAGGCGTGACACTGACGAGGCTGAGCTGTGCTGAATGCCCACCTTTGTCTTCCACCCTCTGAGGGTGCAGAGCTCGGTGGGGAACCTCCCATAGCCCCCGAGTGCAGGGCTTCCTGGCAGCTGTTGCTCACCCTCCTTCTGTTTCAGACGCGCTGGACAGTGAGCCTGCTGTGTCACCACTGCTTCCTCGGAAAGAGCGTGGGCCCCCAGACGGCAGCCTAAATGAAGACGAGCGCCTTCTCCCCAAAGACAAAAAGACCAACTTGTTCAGTGCCTTGATTAAGAAGAAGAAAAAAATGGCGCCCACGCCCCCAAAGCGCAGCAGCTCCTTCCGAGAGATGGATGGCCAGCCAGAACGCAGAGGGCCTAGTGAGGACGATGGCCGGGAAATCAGCAATGGGCCAGCAGCTCTCACCCCATCAGACGCAGCAGAGCCCACCAAGTCCCCAAAGGCCAGCAATGGGGCTGGCGTTCCCAATGGAGCCTTCCGGGAGCCAGGCAGCTCGGGCTTCCGTTCTCCCCACCTGTGGAAAAAGTCCAGCACACTGACCAGCAGCCGCCTGGCTGCCGCTGAAGAGGAAAGTGGCATCAGCTCCAGCAAGCGTTTCCTGCGCTCTTGCTCAGCCTCCTGCATGCCTCATGGGGCTAAGGATACAGAGTGGCGGTCAGTCACGTTGCCTAGGGACCTGCCATCTGCCGGCAAGCAGTTTGATTCGTCCACCTTTGGAGGGCACAAAAGCGAAAAGCCAGCTCTGCCTCGGAAACGTGCCAGTGAAACCAGGTCTGAGCAGGTGGCCAGGGGCACAGTGACTCCCCCTCCCCGGTTGGTGAAGAAGACGGAGGAGGCTGCTGATGAAGTCTTCAAAGACATGGAATCCAGCCCAGGCTCCAGCCCTCCCAGCTTGACTCCCAAACTCCTCCGTAGGCAGGTCACTGCCTCTCCTTCCTCTGGCCTCTCTCACAAGGAAGAGGCCACCAAGGGCAATGCCTCTGGGACAGGGGCTCCTATCACTTCCGAGCCGACACCCCCCAGCAGCAGAGTAGGCCTTAACAAGGCCTCCTCTGAGGAGACCCGAGTAAGGAGACACAAGCACAGCTCAGAGTCCCCTGGGAGAGACAAGGGGCGGCTGTCCAAGCTCAAGCCTGCCCCTCCACCGCCGCCTGCCTCCACAGGCAAAGCAGGAAAGCCTGCACAGAGCCCCAGCCAAGAAGTGGCCGGGGAGGCAGGCGGGGCCACGAAGACAAAATGCCCAAGTCTGGCTGGGGATGCTGTCAACAGCGACCCCACCAAGGCCGGCCAGCCTGGAGAAGGACTAAGAAAGCCTGCACCACCATCAGTGCCGAAACCTCAGGCGGCTGCTAAGCCTCCGGGGACCCCCACCAGCCCCGTCTCCACACCTGCCACAGCACCAGCACCTTCAGCCCTGGCTGGGGACCAGCAGCCATCTTCTGCCGCCTTCATCCCGCTCATTTCAACCCGTGTGTCTCTTCGAAAGACCCGCCAGCCACCGGAGCGCATCGCCAGTGGCACCATCACCAAGGGTGTGGTTCTGGACAGTACTGAGGCCCTGTGCCTGGCCATCTCCCGGAACTCAGAGCAGATGGCCAGCCACAGTGCTGTGCTGGAGGCTGGCAAGAACCTGTACATGTTCTGCGTGAGCTACGTGGACTCCATCCAGCAGATGAGGAACAAGTTTGCCTTCCGTGAGGCCATCAACAAGCTGGAGAGCAACCTCCGAGAGCTGCAGATCTGCCCTGCAACAGCCTCCAGTGGGCCGGCTGCCACACAGGACTTCAGCAAGCTGCTTAGCTCTGTGAAGGAGATCAGCGACATCGTGCGGAGGTAGCAGCAGCCAGTGCATGTCAGCGGGAGATGCTGCTGTCCAGGGGGTTTTGTGCCTACAAGGATGGGGACAGAGGACAGGGAGCTGGCATCTTGACCCAGGAGCTTTAACATCAGGCAGATCCAGGGCCTAAAGGAGTCAACCCTTCCACCTGCACTGTGCACCAGCTGTCCTGCACCTCCGGCCCAGCCCAGGCGCCTAAGCCGCCTCTCCTCACTGCCTCTGTATGGGCCTCAGCACCAGCTGGAGTGCCCAGAAGGACTGTCCTTCCTATGTCCTCTCAGGAGAATGTCCTCCTCTGATGCGCCTTCTTGTCACCAAGGCACAGGAGCCCCTGTGCTTACCATCCCTGACCCTTCTGTGCTTACGAACTGTCCCAGAGAGGCTGTGCACACTGTTCTCTCATGTGAAGGAAGCCGAGGGCCCAGGTGGGTGGGTCCTGGAGACAGTGGAGCTGGGGCAGTGTAGTCTATCACCTGTTCCCTATGTCCTCACTGAGGTCCCCTGCAGATCCTGGATAGCAAGCTTGAGTTTCATGGGTGGCAGTCGCTGGTTGGCCAGGCCAAGCTCAGGCTCCAGGGGCTCCAAAAATCTGGATTTCCAAGTCTTCTCTTCTGCTCCTGAGGTCAGGCCCATCCTCTCTGGTCCTTGTCTTAGTGACAAGAGTCTGGACTTGAGGTATTTTAAGCAGTTCAAAGCTCTGCACAGAAAGGGGCGGCCACCAGGTACAAGCAAGCAGGAAGGGCCAGCTGCACGGGGCTCTCCTGAGCCCTGGCTGCTTCAGAACCGCTGCAGCTGTTGGCATACTGTGCAGACTTAGCCAGGGCCAGAGCTGAGTACAGACAGGTGTGGGCAAGTCCTTGCCTGCCCCAGGGCAGCACCTTGTACTGGGCCAGGAGCGGCACCCCCCACTCCCTGCTTCTCCCTTGCTGCTGTGCTGCGCCGGCCCTGGCCCACACCAATCACCCAGCCTCAGTTTGGATTTTTCCAGTAGAGATGATTTCCTCTGGATTGTTCTTCCGTGGTCCTCACAGCACATCACCTCCTTACCTCCTGCGGCTGTTCTGCAGCCCTAGGGAGGTCGTGCCACACTGCCAGCGGCCTTGAAAAGCCGGACACCGCCATGCCCTGACACCATGTCACAAGGTACCAGTCTGTCGTTGCCGACATGGTGTGCCACCGTATTTTGCATTACACTTTGGTATTACACTCTTTTTTTATAGACTTGCTCTCTTATAAGTGACATGTAAATAGTTCACCACTGTGCCCTCTCTGGCACACCAACGGCATCCCCTTTTTTCTCAGTCCAGTACATTTTGTTTCTGTATATGACTGTTTTTTGAATCCAAATCTCTCTGTAGTATTTTTTAAATAAATAAGTGTTTACAGAACTATTGACAGATTGCTTGGTCTGTGATTCATCCCTGCTACCCCTCGTGTCCTAAGGGGTCACAGGCATGCGTCTCCTTAGCACAAAGTTGCCAGCTGCCCAGCTCTTGTCAACCTCCCAGCAGATGGTCATGTCCTGTGTCAGGCCTGGAGTCGGGGAGACTGAGCTCCCGAGAGTCTTGCCAGCAGAGCGGACCCCTCCCTGGCCTGCCTCTGCATCTGAGCCTACTTCCAGCCCAGGCTTCAGCCACCCCATGCACCTTCACCCGAGTGCCCTCTAAGGGGGGCAGTGTTCTAGTCAGTGTAGCCTCTGCTGGAGCCCACAGCAAGGATGACAGGGCTGTGGTGCCCTGCTGCCCCTGCCAACTACACACACAGAAAGCTCTACCTCCCCTGACATCGCATCATATTTCGTTTTTTGGAGTGGTTTTTGTTTTTGTTTTTCAAGACAGAGTTTGTCTGTGTAGCCTTGGCCGTCCTGCACTAGCTTTGTGGACCAGGCTGGCCTCAAACTCGCAGTGATCCACCTGCTTCTGCCTCCCGAGTGCTGGGATTAAAGGTGTGCACCACCGTGCCCCGTGACATCGCCTCAATTTTCAGCAAATGGTTTAGAGTTCCCTGGTGGCCCAACCTAATCTAGACACTATCCCTCCTGCAGGCTTTCTGAAGCTAACAGTGTCATGTTGAAAGGAAAGGTGGGAGGGCTTCAAGGCCACCTCTGCTGGCTTTGTGAAGTGGGCCCTAGGGAACCTCCCAACGCCCTCAGGCAGGCACTGTTTATTTCCTCAGTGTTTCTGTAAGGTTGCAGCGGTGAGACCTGGTGAGACCCCCTCACCTGGGCCATAAAATACTTCCTGTCTTCCAAATAAGGTGCTGATGTGTCATCTGAAACTTAGTTTCTCATTTCTAAGACTGGCTTTCTTGCCAGGCAGTGGTGATGCACACTTTTATCTCAGCACTCGGGAGGCAGAGGCAGGTGGGTTTGAGTTCGAGGCCAGCCTGGCCTACAGAACTAGTTCCAGGACAGCCAGGGCTACACAAGAAACCCTGTCTCAAAAAACAAAAAACAAAACAAACAAACAAACAAGGCAGGCTTTTAGATCATAGACCCGCCCTTGAATCTAATAGCAGTGAGTTTGCCCAGAGAAGCTCACCTCTGCACACACCCATCCTGAGGAGCCAGTGAGATGGCTCAGTGGGCAAACCCTGCTGCCAAGACCAGATGGATGACTCGAGTTCAGTCTTTGCCAGTTGTCCTCTGACCTCAACATGTGCACTATGATGCATCTATGCATGCACACGTGTGTCTACACGAGGAAGGCCGAAATGATAGCAGTTCAGCCCTCAAGTTTGAGGGTTAGTAGACTGTGCTGCTTTGTGTTGGGGCTGCAGGCTGCAGAAAGACAGACTGCATACCTCAGGCTCAGTACCTCAGCTGCTACATTAGGACAAGGGAGGAGGCTGGTTGGTGCTGGCTGCTGGGTGCCCCTGCACTTGGAATATTCTGGAAGCGTCTCTACTGCAGAGTCAGTTCCCCACCTGAGCTTGGATTCCAGATGCCATCCTTCTGAGGCCTGGCGCTGTCCTCTGAGGTGTAAGCTGTAGCTCAGAGAGGTGAAACAGCTTAGCCAAGGCCACATAGCGTGCACCTACCAGCTCATGTAGACAATGCGGGTGGCCACATCCTGCCCATTGGGGCACCCTCCAGGTTCTATTATGGTAAACTGGCTGGGCTGGCCACACAGGGCCCCAGATTTAACCCAGTACCCTCCCACACCGAGAGTTCTCTCGTGTGTGTGTGTGTGTGTGTGTGTGTGTGTGTGTGTGTGTGTGTGTGTTGGTGTTGACGACACCAATGTATTTTTTGAGACAGGTTCTTGCCAGGCAGTGGTGGCACATACCCTTAATCCCAGCACTTGGGAAGCAGAGGCAAGGGGATCTGTGTGAGTTCGAGGCCAGTCTGGTCTACAGAGGGAGTTCCAGAGCCGTGGCTACACAGAGAAGCCACCACACACACACAAAGAAAAAAGACAAGTTCCCAGTGGACCTGGGACTCACCAACTCACCAGTTGGCGAGGCTATCTAGCTAGTGCGCTCCAGGGATCTACCTGTCTCCAGTCCCACTATTACCATCTACTCCGCCCACCCGCAGCCTGTGCTTGGATTATGGACATGCACCAGCCTCCACTCAGTGCTGCGGATCTGAACTCGGCTCCTCTTCCTAACTGAGCTATGGTTCCCATCACCCTGGGAGTAATTTCTCAGTCTGGTCTTGCACAGATAACAGGAAGCAGAGCCCAGACTAAACGTACATCCCCACCCCATCTGCCTTCATCCCTGATGGTCACCTAGCCTCTTGGCTGAGACCCTGACACCTACAATCAGAGACACACGCCTGCCATTCAGGTCCCCAGGGGTTTTGGGACTTGTGCCTATAGACCCTGAGCACAGGGTGACCTGGAATTCATCAAGGTTGGGAGCTGTGGGCCTCCTGTGGTGTCTTTCCACTGGCAAGTGGGGATGAGCAGCTAGCTGTCCTGAACCTTTCTTTTTTTTTTTTTCTTCCTCCTTAAGCATTTAATTAGTATTTTAAACACAGGAAAAGTGGACAGACCTTTTCTATCCATCTTAGCAGCTAATAACCTGTAGTTGTACACACCATAGGGAAGATTGGCCTTTTTCTTTCATTTTTTTTGTTCTTTGAGACAGGGACTCATTAGTCCAGGCTGGCCTCCATCTCACTGTGGAACCAAAGCTGGCCTTGAACTTCTGATCCCCGAGCCGCAGCCTCCCGAGGATGGGGATTACAGGCCTGCACCACTACGCCTGGCTTTTGTTTGTGTCTTGAATAAACGCACTGAATAACTGCAGACAGTTCTGGGGTGGAGAGCTGGAGACTCCCGGCCAGCGGGTTAGCAGCCTGAGGCCCCCTCTGCCTCCAGGTGGTTGTTTCTTAGAGCCCCCCCCCCGCCCCCCCCCCACTCACCCCGGGTCTGGAGGTTTTTCTGGTTCCCAAGAGGACAGAGGAGGGCCTAGACCCTGCCAGAGCGTGGGAAACTTGGGGGCAGGGGGTTAAAGAGGAAGCTTAGCGCGTATAGGCGAGCTGGTTTAGCAGATCAATGCTTTAGCAGTCTGAGTGTTCTGATTTTCAGGGCTATTGAGTTCTAATGTACAAGCAAACTGGAAAAAAAAATAGCTTTGTTGGTTTTCTTTTAACGATTAAAGGTAATGGCAGCAGATGCGGTCTTTTGAAGTCCCCCCCACCCCCACCCCACCCCCCATCTTAGTCTTCTCCATCCTGGTTAGTCTAATCTTGCTAAATTAAGAACCTGCCAGGTTTGGGGTGCAGCTCAGTGGTAGAGTGCTTACCTAGCATGTACGAGGGCCTGAGTTGGAACCTTAACACCACAGAAGAAGACAGTTCGGAATGAGCCGGCACCCACCCACAGAGTGAGTGAGGGTGTGCCTCAGGGGTGGTATACAACCTGGCAAGAGAGGAGAAGGTCCGGGGCCCTGGCTCCAGGGTGCCCTTCTGCCCTGGCTTGCGGTCTGACTGTCTTAGCCTGTCTCATATGTACATGAATGAACCTTGGGAGGGGTGGAGCCAAGCTGGGCATCCCTGGCTGGTGCGGGAGCTGGGTGGAACCGTAGTTATCTCCCTGTGCCCATAGATGATCAGCGTTCTTAGGACTGTCTTCCCAGACACTGACCCAGGGAGTGTGCCTGTGCCTGTCACATCACAGGGGCGAGCAGGGAACAGTAGCATCCTTTTGCTGACACACCCTCAGTCGTGTGATGAGCCTTACAGATCCTAGTGTCCCTGTGACTGCATCCTAGGACCCACGTGCAAGGCCCAGGGGAGCCCAGTGTGGGCTCTGGGGAAAGGCAGCGTACCACAGCAGCAGGTGTTTGTCTCTGCTCCCCCTCCTCACCTCACTTCCCTGCTCCCCAGTCAACATGGTTCTTTTGTGGCTCCGATCTGTCAACCTTAATGAAGTGGCTTCCTGGCTCCTAAGGATTGAAAGCTGCTACTGAGGACGCAAGTCACTAATAGAATGGAAAACACCGGAATACTGTGAGGTGCCAAGCTGGGCCTGGCCCAGTGTGGTTCTAAAAGGCTAATAAAAATCCACCAATTAATTGTGACAGCTCAATGGAAAATTATTCAATTGTGAACAGGGGCAAGCCGCCACTCGCGAGGAGGAGGGGAGATGTTGCCATAGAAACATCAATATAAGTTCTCATCTCTGCAGTCACAGCCAGCCCTGGAGTGAGCTGCTTCTGACGGGTGTGGCTGACCCGGGATGGGATGTGGACCATTCAGCAGCCTTTGAAAGGGATGCTCTGCCTGGCCCCGGGCCCGCACGCACACAGCCCAGACTGAGCCTGTCCCCCCTGCACACTTACACCTCCCCTTACTTCCCCCAGGTGGAGATGTCGGGGAGGGAGGGGGAGGCAGTTTCCCTCACACTCATCCTGAGAAACATAAGGAACAGGCAAGTGGAGAGGGAGACAGCCTGTGCCGTATCTCCCTGTGCCTTCGCCCAGCTGCCAATTAAGGGGCTGCTAGGAGAGGTGTGCGGGGTACAGACAGCCTGATTTCCATCTCCCCAAAGTGAAGGCTCCAGGAGCTCAAGAAAAGAAGTTTCTGGGGCCCAGAGGACCTAGAAAGAGAAGGCCAGCATTCCATTATGATGCTGCAGTTGTTACAACTTTTATTTCAAAAGATACACACAGTACACTCCTAGTTTGGGTATTTGAAACTCAACCTTGCTTAGCAAAAAAAAGAAAAAGAAAAAAGAAAGAAAAGAAAATCACAGTTCGGTTCCCATGAGGCCCTTGGCGTGGCAAACACTACCTTGGACATGGCCAGTTGCCAGAGGGGATGCTCAGGCCACCTGAAGGGCAGCTTGGTGCCACTGTCACCCGCTGCCGCCCACCCCAGGGCTTTCTTGCCAGAGGCATCTTGTGCTAATGGGATGGAGGACACAGTTACTGTTTTGGGTTTGTTTGTGTTTGGGTGTGTTGGCTTTTTTCCCCCCTTCATTTATAACTTTCAGACCCACATTCCATACACAGTGGAGTGTGCTCTTTCACAGTGTGCCACTTCAGATGTCAGCTACCAGCGTCCCTGTGGGGACTGTCAGAACTTTGATTTCCCGCTGTAATTTCTCAGTCCACCTACCGACAAACGAGCAGCGGAGGCCCTTGTGTTCATAGCCCCATCACAGCCTCAGCGCCCTGCCCCTGGGCCTGAGGGATGCTCCCATCAGACCAATGGACAAAGAGGGAGGCCGAGATAGACAGCTGCCTGAGTTACCGGCTGGGACAAGGACACGAACACATTGTCTTTTTTGGGGGGGGGCGGGGTTGGTTGATTGTTCATTTTTTAAAAACACCACCCACGGTTTTCACTTTAGCAAAGTCAGAAACGAAAAGTTGAACACATCTATCTATCACTAGTTCATTATGGTAGACCATTGCTCTCTCCAAGTCTGGGTTCTTGCTGTTGGACAGCAACAGACAGTGGACAGACAGACAGGGCAGAGTCACACAGGCCCTCACCGGCCGAAGCGGAAGCTAAAGCCCCCTTTCCTCCTACTGTAGCTGCTAAGCTCCTCTGCCAGAGTCCCCAGGGGGCCGCTGGCCTTCTCAGAGTCAGTGGGCAGGAACCCCGTAGCCTCGCTGCCGCCATCTTGCCTCCCTAGGCGGAAACCCGTGTGCTCCCTGCGTGAGGCCCGCAGCTCCTTGGCCACCACGAGCAGGGCCTGTGGCTGCAGTACTCTCGGCCACTGGGAAGGACCTTGCACTGAGTGGGGTCTGTGTCCCTCAGCCAGGTGGGCCCAGCTCATCCTGGTTCCGATGTCACCGACATCTGTGGGTCCCGTTCTGTCCAGCAGGGGAAAGCAGGCACTCAGTGGCAGCAGGAGGAAGTAGAGCAAAGAGGCGAGGCTCCTCATCTGAGCAGAGAAGGGAGAGGAGGGGGTTAGTGGTCAGCATTTGGCCCTGGCCTTCCCAAGGCCTGGGCGGACTCTGGAGGAATAGGTGCTGGCTCAGCTTAGCCTGCCTCCCTAGCAGCCAGGACAGCAGGCTTTCTGAGCCTCCACGCAAGCTGGCTGCACCGATTAGGCTGGGTCTCTCACCTGGAGCCAGGGAGCTGCTTGCTGCCTTGGTGGCTCAGTGCTAGAATACCAGCACAGCTGCCAGCTGGCCTGGAGAGGTACCCGGGTGGCCCTCAGGGCTGTGTGCATTTGGGTTCAATTTTCTATTATAATTATTGACTCTTGGGCCGCGGGCAGAGTGAGACGCAGCCGCGTTTTTGACTTGATAATGAATAGGTCTAGCCAGTCTGCTGGGAAACCCCACTGTCTTCCCAATTCAAGAATAAGTTGCTCCTGGGAGGGGAAAATGGAGCTGTTGGGCCTTGGTTAGCTCAGACACCTACCTGGGAAGGAGCCAGTGGGAGGGCTGGGGACAGCCAACACCCACTGGGCTCACTGGACAGGGCAGGCTCTGGGCTAGAGACTACTCACATGAATGACTGGTCCTCACAGTAAGGCTGTCTGCAGCTAACTGCGTCCTACCACATAGCTAGAGAGTGGGGCCTCTGGGCTCTAATGTCGGTGTGGTTTCCCAGTGTGCTAGATCCTACAGCTTAACAAGGAGGGGGGGAGACAAGAGTTCAAGGCACCCTCATTACTCTGTCCCCCCCCCCATGACTCTCCCACTGTCTCCAGGCCTCCCCCCCACACACACACACACATACAGCCCTTGTTGGGAACTGTCCCCTTCCCTCCCAGAGGAAGTCTGTTCCGCAGTGACCATGGGTGAGCAGGGCCAGGCTGGCTCATCCTCTGAGGAACCCCCTGAAGCTCGGATGGAAGGGGAGGGGAGGAATTCTCTCCAGAAAACGGCTCCCTTGAAAACATTTCAAAGAAGCCAGCTCAGCCAGAAAGGCTTCAAACAACAACAACAACAACAAAAGCAGCTCTGCTTCCCACCCAAATCCAGCTTACTAAGCCCACCCCACCCCCCCACCCTGAGTCCCTAGGGGCTGGCATAGCTTCCAGTCTGCTGCTGCTAAAGGGGCTTCCTCAGGCCCCGGTGGAGAGGGCACCCCCCCCCCCCCGCCAGGGCAGACAAGCTTCATTCCCTCCTCTCCAAGGAATCGTCTTTATCTTAGGAGACTAATGCTTCCTGGCTGGCAGCTAGGGCTGGCTAGCATTGGCAGGACTTTTGCATAGGATGAAGCTGTGGGGTCTCCCACAATATGTCCTCCCTCACTGCCCCCCACCACCACCCCTGTGTTCCAGGTGCCATGCCTGCCTGTGCCTAGCTCACCTGGAGAGCCTGTCCTCCAGTCCCCTGCTGTACTCACTGTGCTGTGGGCTGTTTGTTCTAAGGAGGGCAAGCTGGGTCCCTGGGTCCCAAGGCCAGGCAGAGCTGCTCAGGTCCTGGGCCAGTACGCATGGCTCTGGGGGTTCCCTGCTTTATGAAGATCCCTGGTGTCGTGGCCCCCCCCTGACTGCCTGATTGCTGTGCATTCCTGGCCCTAGGATACCTTTGGGGCTGATGGTGGTGAAGGAGGGGGCGCTGTGAGCCGCAGGACAAAGACACCAGGCAAACAGGATGTGGTCTGACGAGAGTGGTGGGCGCCGCCCTTGGAGAGGGTAGCATCATCGCCTGTGAAGTGCGGGGCTCAGACCTAGAAACCTTGGGTGGAGACATGGAGGGAGGCCCACGCTTGAGGACCCTGACGGCGCTGCCTTTTTTCCGTCTCCCTCCAGAGAGGGTGGGCGTACAGAGGCACCCTCCTCACTGCTGTGGGGACTGGAGTGTCCTGGACACCCAGTTTCCTCTGTGAGGTGTTGTGGTGTGTGATACAGCCTCCTTTACGGAGCCTTAGGGGAAGAGTAACTGGGCAGAAGTTCCTGCTTCTGAGGGGTTCAGGGCTTAGAGCCCCAGGACCAATCAGGCCCCCCTCAGGCCACAGCTCCAGCACCACCTGATAGTCTGTCCCCAAAGTCAGAGGCCGAGCAGAGCAGGAAGCAGTGTTGCAGGAGGAAGCAGAAAGGGCAGGGGTCAGCTTTCCAGAAAGTTCTAAGGCTCCCTGGGTTGCAATCCTGAGGGTACAGGGCTCTGTGCAGCCCATCTGAGCTGAGTATAGTCTGACTTCTGCATGCATCCTTGTTTTGGGGCGGGGACTGGGTGTGAAAGGAAATATGACAGCCAGTCTGAGCTGTACCCTCACAGGCAGAACAGGACCCATCCCGGAAGTCCATATGGCTATGATCTCAGGCAGCCCTGAACCTCTGAAATTGATGATGTCACAACAGGCTTGTCATGAAAGCCATGCGGATCCACTACACCCTGAGGATGGCAAGGCCAGCAGGGTGCCCTTCCCACAAGTGTTCACCACCACTCGGGCCTCTCCAGTCTCCCCACAGGGCCCTGGGGGAGATCTCTTCCCTTGGTACTGTGGCCTGTTGGTGACTGGTCCCTAAGCCCCTTGTAAGCTCTAGAAAGCTCTGTGGGACTGGCTCAATAAGACCTATTCAGATGGCTCTTGGAGCCACAGGCAGAGTGGCTCAGCTTGAGGGAAGCACCGTGGTGGTGGCTTTAGCGGCATAGAAGCCGCCAGTGTCCTGTGGACACGGACTCAGGACACCCCCGGAGTGCCGGAGTGAGGATGCCTCTCCAAGAGACGGCCCATGCTGATGCCTCCTCCACCCGTGTGCTTCCTAGAACACGGGCACTCAATCAACACTGCCTTTCATGAAATAACCTGGGCCTTAAACTGAAGCATCAGTTGGCTTAAGGAATAAATGACAGTTAATTAGTTCCTCAGAGCATCCTCAGAACCCAGGACACATCCCCCGTAGGGACAGTTTATCATCACAGAGACACCTGTGGCATGCACAGATAGAGCCAGCCTGGGTGAACCCATGAGACCAAGTCTCCAGGACAGCAGCCCTGCTGGGTGCGACCCACATGGAAGGCCGCCCAGGCTTGGCTGTCTTTAGCCAGTAACTAACTCCTTGGAAGCACAAAGCCACCTGGGAGCAGAGCAGAGAGGACCCAGAATACTGGGCACCCACCTAGCTCTGCTGTGACAAGGAGGGTGGGGCAGGGCTGTAGGTGAATGCTGACACTGAGTCACCACAAGACTTTATTGAAATAGACAGGGATACACAAAACAGCAAGTGTACATAGCCCCAAGTAGCAACTGTCCCATGCTACTTGCCTGTGGGGTGCTACACTGCTCCTCCCCAGCCCCAGGGCCCCACTGCACCTGCCTGCTCATCACAGCCAGCCTCCTCCACCCCCAGTTCCAGGGTGCTTGCCTCCAGGCCTCTGGATTTATGGACCCCTACTGTTATTGGGCCTTCAAAGCCTGGGGCAACCTTCACCAAAGGCAGATGAAGAAACCAGAGGCTCTCAGAGGCCCCCAGACTCTTGGCCCCGTGCTGTTTCATCACAGTTCTGGGTTCCAGGAATCTTCTGCCAACACAGCGCTCCTCAGCTCACAGGACAGGGATCAGGGCAGCCATGGGCCTTGTCCCTTGTCCACACCTCCTGCTTTAGGGGCCAAGTCATCTTGGTTGAAGGTGGAAGCTCACACTGTTGTTCGCAGACTTTCTGGTTAGCCAAAGCCCTGCTCTCTCCCAGGAGTGCTGCTTGGGGGTCAGGACCTGCAGTGACCCTGGCCACAGACACCCGTACTCCACCAGGAGGCTTGAGGTGACAAGGATGAGGTGGCGGGAACAAGACAGGCACTGGTGATGCCTGCCAACACTAGTGCCCTGCTCACATGAGCCACTAATGCCACAGGAGAGGCTCACCACTCTTAACTGATCTCCCACCAGCACAGGCTTGCAGGGGAACCAAGGTGCTGTGTGCTTACTGCCCGCTGGCTAGGTGGCCATTGGCACGACTCAGGTGTGGCCAATTTTGAGAGCGTTGGTAGAATCCACAAGTTTTGATGCTTGGGTTTGGAAAGAAGTTTTGGTGCTTTACAAAGTAGAGACTGCCACAGTGCCAGGACCCTAGTGTGGGGTGTGGAGACCTCGTTCGAGAAGAAAAGCAATGTGCCTTGGCCAAGTGACGTGGTGGGACTCAGGTCAGGCATTCCACTGCCGATCCAAAGTAGGTCTGGTGCATCAGTGACCTCAGCTTTCCCAGCATTCCTGCGGTCACTCTGATCCCAGGTGACAGCTGTCTACCAAGACATCAGATCAGTGAACTCAAGCCAGGGCTGGAGGCTGTGGCCCCCAGTGTGCTAGAGGGTGCAAACTAGGAAGGTAAAGGTAGGGCTGTCGTCCTGGTCTCTGCCCACTCTGTGCCCACTCAGCCAGAGTTTGGCAAAGCCATACCCTAGAGTCCTAGCCTGGCCTGCGGGGGGGGGGGGGCGGTATGCTTGGTGTGTCCCTGGGGTGGTCAGTGGCTGGGCTCTGAGGGGCTCTGGCCTCCAGTATGACCAGATGCATGCCACCCCTCACCTACCCAATGGCAGCTCCCGTGTCCTGCAGCCCAGCTCTGGCCAGTAGCCCGTGCCTCCTGTCGCACACTCACATCTGTGACTCAGTTACTTCACTCGCAGGGGTTTGTTTGATACCACATCAGAAAGCGCTCGGCACTTCTGAGCAGCGCTTACAGAGGCAGCTGGCAGCAGAAGCCATTCCACACCAGCCTCGGGGGCGGGAGCGTCTGCCGGGACTCAGGTGGCTCCCAACAACCTCTGTGATGAGACTAAGTGCCAGGTGCCGAGGACAGAGAAGGAATAAGAAGGGACTTTCCTGTGTGGCTGGCCCTTGTCCCATCAGAACCGTGGCGGCTCTGGGCTGCAATCACATTTCTTGATACCAGTTTGGGACCAAGTAAGCAACAACCGGTCTTGTCCAGCACCCGGGACGGCTTTGACCCGCACAGATGTGCTATGGACCCTTGTTGAGGACCCGAGGCCCAACGTGAATGGCTGAGCAGGTCGTACAGTCTGTCTGTTAGTGGGGGTTCAGGCTTTGGTAAGAGTCTGGCAGAAGGAAGAGGCACAGGTCCTGGCCTATCTGCCTCTAGGTGTCCCCTCCTCCTGCCAGAGGAGGGTCACCATCACTGTCCCAACTTCCAGCCCTTTCAAAGCCCCTATCAGCTTCCCATAGGACCCAGAATCATCTCAGTTACCAAGCAGGAAGCTGAGGGCTGAAGCTGCAGCCTACCTTCCTGGGGGGGATCACCTGAAATGGGGGGTGGGAACAGTGGGGTGTAGGTGTTGAGAAGGCCAGATAAGGAAATGTCCAGATGTCCAACACCATCGGTGCCTTGATCTCCTGCCCCCAGTTAGGCCCAGATGGCAGTGCCCATGATCACCGGCAGGGGGCAGCGTTTCTGCAGAGATGGCAGCCTTGGGCCATGGCAAGTCCCAGGACTGGTTTGACTCTACCCTGTGGCATCTGAAAGATCCTAGAGTCAGTCCGTGGAGGTTGGCAGAGCACAAAAGCCTGGCACAGCCCCACCCCAAGAGGTTCTCATTGGCTTACGCCAGTCCTACCCCTGCCTCACGGGCAGGTGATGTGGGGCAGGAGCCGAGGCTGCCATGCAGGAGGCGGGGTGGACCTCCTTTGAGTGCGAAAGTGGTGAACTTTGAAAGCAGCCATGAGAATAGAAACCGACCCCAGGAAAGGGTAGCCTCGGGACTGGTCCCTGCCTTGGGGCTTTGTAGACAGCTGTGCCCCAGCTGAGTTGGCCACAGGTGACAGCCGCCCCAGCTACTGGAGGTCCTCTGGTAACAAGTGGGGTCTCCAGGCCCTGAGGGAATGGCACTAGGGCAGACAGGCAGGTGTCAGATGCAGGAAGGTCTGAGCCTTCCACTCCCATCTCCTGGAGGGGCCCGGTGTGCTGTCTGCCCCCCCATTCTTGATGTTCTTGCAAAGCCAGGAAAAGTGGGGGAATGCTGTCCTGCCAGGAAGCAGCAGGCAAAGCGTGGGGGCCGAGGTCTGGGCACGTGGGATTTGGGGTTGCCAGGTGCCAGCCCCACTGGTAGAAACAAGAGGATCGTGTCAGCGGATAAACAGGGGCCTGGTTGGGAAGGGATGTCACTGGCCTAGGGAGCTGAGTTTCAGGGCCAGCCCTAATGAAGAGCGGGTCAGCCATGCACGGGTGGGCAGAGGTGTTCTTGCAGCAGCGGGCATGGAGTGGGCACTGGGTGAGATGTGTGGGGACTTAGACATAACCAGAGGACAGTGGCGCTAGACAGTGCGGGCCAGTCTAGCGGTCCTCTCGGACCGGCCGGATCTTCATCTCTGAGAACTTGAGCGAATACTGCCAACCAGTCCAGGAGGACCACTCGACGCCATCGGCATAGGAGGCATGAGGGCCACGCAGGTACTGGCCGTTGAGGTTGGACGTGTGGCAGTTGCGGTACCACCAGGCTCCTCGGTAGAAGGCGGCACAGTTATTCTCCGAGTGGTCGCTGTCGCGGTCCTTGGTGGTGAACCTCATGCCACTGTGCTTCAGGAGGGAGTCACCTGCACACAGCATGTGCACACAGGGGTGGACACGTGGGCAGAAGGACTCACGGACCCCAGAACACTATCAAACCAACCACGCCACCCTTCAAACCCATGTGTCCAGGCAGCCCACCTGCCAGCCCCTTGCCGCATGCAGCCTTCTGGCTGTTCCTGTGTCCAGACTGTCCCTACCCTCCTCTCAGCTTTCTGACTCTCCGAGGAGGTCTCATCTACAGCTTAACAGCCCCGCAGAAGCCAACCCCAGCGCTCGCCTGGCCTCTTCACTCTGTGAAATGGGTAAACCACCCAGGCTCCATAGGGTCGCAGGGGTGAGGACCCAAGGACACTTAGGGCCTAGATCCTGACCCCAGGAGAGCAGAGGAGCTTGACCTAGCAGGCCAGCACTCCCTGCTGCACCGGGAGCCTCACCTGCAGTGCCCGAGTAGTCGGCCACCGTGAGTGGGTAGCCATCCTCCTCAGGGTCCACAGAGAACAAGCCCACACCGAAGCTCCCGTAGTGGGCGTAGGCGGTGCCGTTGTCAAAATCTTCCAGGTCCACGTGAAGCTCATAAGCTGCTTGTGTCGTCAGGGCGTGGATCCGCTTGAGGCCTGAGGAGGCAGAGGGGAGAAAGATGAAGAAGTCAAGGGACCCAGAGGTGTGTGTACACACACACACACACACACACACACACACACACACACACACACACACACACACAAAGGGGACCTGAGGACAACTGCCAAGTGTGCACTCTGTGCTCTGGGCCACCTCCTCCTCCCTGAAGGCAGGATTTTGGCAGGAAGCTAAAGACTTAGTGGTAGTTGTCACGTCTGGGTTTGTGTGCTCACTTTATTATGTTGGGCAGTGTTTTCCAAATGTAGTGTGTGTGTGTGTGTTGGAATGTCACACACATGTCAATGTCTGGTGTCTTCCTTTACCTCTTTCTACTTTGTGACAGGGTCTCTCATTGAACCTGGGGCTCACTGATTCAGCCAGGCTGCATGGGCAGGGAGCCGCAGGGAGCCCTGTACCCCCCCCCCATCTCTACCTCCTCAGCGCTAGGATTACAGGCATGTGCCATTGCACCCAGCCTAGACTCGCTTTGTAGACCAGGCTGGCCTTGAACTCACAGAGATCCAGCTGCCTCTGCCTCCCGAGTGCTGGGATTACAGGTGTGCACCACCATGCCCGGCTATCTTTTTTTTTTTTTTAATATGCATTGGTGTTTTGTCTGCATGTGTGTCTGTGTGAGGGTGTCAGTTGATGGAGTGACAGACACGTGTGGCCTGCCACGCGGGTGCTGGGATTTGAACCCACGTCCCTCTGGAAGAGCAGTCAGTGCTCTTAACCGCTAAGCCATCTCTCCAGCCACATCTAGTTTTTTTATATGGGTATGGAGATCCAAAATGAGGTCCTCTTTATGGACTGAGCCATCTCCACAGTCCCCCAAGTGTAGGCATTTTGAGGTGACAGATGGTAGAAATGGCTGGGATTTGCAGTTCAGAGGGGATGGTGGCGGCACATCCCTAGCCTTATCACTCTGTTGCCTTTTTGTTCAGCCTTAGGAAGGCGGCTGGTCTCCCATGCTGACCTGGGCATCTCTTTCTTCTTTTTTGTTTGTTTGTTTGTTTTGGTTTTCGAGACAGGGTGGGGGTCCTAGACTCGATTTGTAGACCAGGCCGGCCTCGAACTCACAGCGACCCACCTGCCTCTGCCTCCCGAGTGCTGGGATTAAAGGAGTGCGCCACCACACCTGGCCTAACATTATGGTTCTTGCTGGTTCTTTGTGAATTTCCCTGCCCTGCCAGTTTAGTTCCCTAAACACAACTCTACAGTCAGTGTTTGCTGCAACCCCAGTGGGCACAGCGGGACCAGGCAGGACACATGCTCAATAATTATTTCTCCGTTCCAAGGCAGTGCTTGCATGTCCTGCTATCCCCGGTCCTGGTTCTGCACACCCCTGTGACCCCACCCCCTTCCTCTCTCCCTCTCTCCCTCCCTCCCATGTTCCTGCTCTCTGGCCCTTGGGCCATCCCAGGGTCTCACACAAGCAGGGCACTTCCTCGCCATCGAGATCAACCCTTGATTAAGAGGGCATTTAATTAAACGCCTCACAGGTTCGCACGCCTATAGTATTCCATCCGTCTCTCCCCGGGGGCTAGTATTTGGGTTACTGCGTGCACAGGAGCTTTGTGGAGCCTCCCCTGCTCAGCCGTGGTCTTTTCTCCAGGCAAGATCCCTGTCCCTCAGTTTCACCTCACTCAGAGCTGCTGACTCAGTTCAGCCCAGAGACCTGGAGGGTGTGGGCTTTGGGCGCTGCTAGAGCCGACAACCTCACCTCATCCCGCCTCCCTGCCTGGTCTGTGCCACCAAAGAGCAAGCTGCTCTCCCCCCTGTTGGCGTGGCCTGCACACCTGTGCAGGGATGATGGGCAGACGCACGGGCATCAGGTGACTGACAGTGACAACAGCGCCTACCTAGAAGCCAGGCACCATTCTAAGCGCTTCCTGCACAGCGATCAATCAGGCGACATCGGAACACGGTTAATTACAGAGCCTCAGGACAGCCCACTGCACGCTGCCCAGAGCTGGCTGCTGTGAAAGGATGGAGCGAGCCGGGCACAACGATGCTCCATTGTACGGGTGGAAGAGGAAGGCTTAGAGAGGTCGAGTTACCTGGCCGGATTACACAGCTGGCAAGCAGCAGAGCTGGGATTTGAACCCAGGCAGAAGGGCCCACACGCCTGGCCTTAGCCAAGACAGATTGCATTTCCCAGGAACAGGATACGGTGGACACAGCCCCGGCGGGATGCCAAGAGACCCTTTCTATCACTACATGGTCACATACATGCCACAGTTGGGGCGAACAGCACTGGGATCTGGGTGTGCCTTCCTGGTGCCTTGCACTGGGGCTGCTGGACAAGCTCCCTGGCGTGGGGTGGACCAGAGCATCCCTCTGTTTTTACTCTAGGACTCTCCAGCTCTCATTGACCTAGGATCTCTGCCAGCTGTAGCTCTGACTCCCTGAACAGTGAACTGGGAGCTAGGATACAGTTGTCCCTCAGAGTGACAGAGGACCCCACACCGCACACAGTCACCCCACGGAATCCCGAGGCTTAAAGAGACGAATGGATGCCACAACATTAAAGAGTATAAGGGGGCTGGCTAGGTGGCTCAGTGCGCAAAAGTGCTTGCTGCCACGCCTGACAACCTGAGTTCAGTCCTTAGCATAAGAGAGAGAACTAACTCTCACAAGGTGTCCTCTGGTCTCCACACCATGGGACGGACACACACACACACACACACACACACACACACACACAAACACACACACACACACACACGCATATACAATAAATGACACCAAATAAAATTAATTTAAAACATGGTAAATAGTGCCTGAGGAATGACAGACATCTGAGGTCAACCTCTGGTGCGCTTGCACACGCACACGCGCGTGTGCACACACACATACACACACATACACACACACACACCTACCTGCATCCATAGCACCTCACCTACACATACAAAAAAAAATTTAAAACTTCAGGAAATAAGCAATAGTGGAAAAAGCTGAAAGGCAAATGAATGAAGGCAAGTATGTGTGCTGTGTATCCACAGCCACAATATATAAAGAGCATCCATAAATCAATAGGAACAGAAGAAGCCCTCAATGAGAAGGTGACTGAGGGGTAGAAAAGCAGAGGTGACGACGCCACAGGGATGCTGAGGGCCTCACGGTTGACATTCTTGTCAGGGCTTCTCGTGTGCAGAGCTAATCAAGGCCCTGCTTAAATGCTTCCTCCCCACCTTCTGCAGCTGCTGATAGATTTCAATTAAGATGCCACCGAGCGGCAGCGAGCAGCGAGACGCCAACCCTGCTCAAAGCTCATGGGTGGGAAGCGGGGACAGAGCCTGTAACCGGCTGCCACCACTTTTCCTTCACATAACCACCCCACGGAATCCCAAGGCTTAAAGAGACAAATGGATGACACAACACAACATGGTGGGGTAGGGTGGGGGGGACGGTGAGGAGGACTTTCCCACCCATCCCCGTCTGCAGTCCCTTCTCCTAAAATGTCATAAAGCATGCCACGTCCCCTCCCTGCCTGGGCTCCCACACCCAGCGTGCATGATGGGACATGTGGCCTCGTCTCTTGAACTTCAGGCTCATCACTGTAGGCAGGTGGGTGACGGGAACAGGACCCTCCTCTCCTGGCTGGTGTAACTCAGGACTGTAGAGGGGCTCCTAGACAGTCCTCAAACAGGACATGGCTTCCTGGGACAGCCCCTCCCCCCACCTTCCACATGAGAATCCTGAGATCTAAACTACAGGGACCAGGCTTAGGGGCAACACCCTTACCTGCTGAGGATCTCCTGGCGCTTTTGGTTTCTTGTTGAGACAGGGTCTTAATATCATTGCATGTATGGTCTCGAAGTCCTACGCACACCAGGCTGGGCTCAAACTGGTAGCGATCCTCCTGCCTCAGCCTCCCCAGTGCTAGGGTTACGAGCATGAGCCATCATGTGTAACTTTTTGCTTTCATTTTTCTCGCTCGTCTTCAACTACAGAGATCAGTCTGGCTGGCCTGGAACTGGGGTCCTCCTGCCTCCTGGGGGGGGCCAGGGCCACTTCACCCAGCTCTCCCCTTCGCACTTAACAGCCCATGCCCGTGGGACCCACTTGGCTCTCTTCTCACCGCCTCCATCGCTGGAGCAGCCTTAAAAGGCTTTTTGTTGTTGTTTGTGAACCGGGCAGTGTATGCAATGGCCCCAGCGTGTGATGCTCACCCAGCCAGTGCTCCCCTGTCAGCTTGCCGAAGCCCTCCCGGTACGCCTCCCAGCCTCGGAAAAAGTTCACAGAGCCATCCTCCCGGCGCTGAAACACCTGCAGGGGGAAAATGAGACAGAGCATTGGAGCCACTGGCCTCAGGACCCCAGCCCTTGACTCCCACCCTTCCGCACAGGCTCCCCCGGGCCTGCCAGCATAGGATACAGGGATGTGATGGGGGTGGGGGTGGGGCAGACCATCCACTTTCCTCAAGAACTCCTGGCTTTGAGACTTGGAGCAGACCAGGGTCTCGGGAGCTTGTGGTGGCCAGAGGCAGGGCTGACTGACCCACCCAGATCCCTGGAATGTCCCCACAAGGAGGAGTTACCACTGGCAGGCCCACTTCTGCTGTGGGTGCTGGGGTGAGCCTTTCCTGGCTCTCACCAGGAGGCATGTACCTGAGGCTGTGCCCAGCTGACGACGGAGTGCTTGCCTGGTCTTTTCATGAGTTTTGGGTTTTTGTCACTGCCTGAGCCAGGCATGGAGGCATGGCATTAGGAGGAAGAGGAGGCAGGAAGAAAAGAAAGTCAAAGTCACCTGGGGCTACACTGAAACCCTAAGATCAACTTGAGATTCATGAAATGCTGCCTCAAATAAGAGAGACAAAGAAAGTTTAAAATGGAAGGAGAGAGAGAAAAGGAGGGGAAAGAGGGAAGGAAAGAGGATGGGTATATTCTTGGAGCTTTTATTGGTGTTGTTGCCTCTTTTGTGTCTTTGGGGTTTTGGTTTTTTGAGACAGGGTTTCTCTGTGTAGCCTTGGCTGTCCTGGACTCACTTTGTAGACCAGGTTGGCCTCGAACTCACAGTGATCCGCCTGCCTCTGCCTCCCGAGTGCTGGGATTAAAGGCATGCGCCACCACGCCTGGCCCTTGTTTCTTTGTTTTTAGACAGGGTCTCGCTCTGCCCTCCTCACTTATGCAACCCATTGCAATCCTCCTGCTGGGATTACCTGCGTGTGTCACCTCTCCCAGCCATTCTCAAGTTGTTAAGCAACTCTTCACATTAGCCTGGACCCCTAGGTTCCCACCTCCCACACAGCTCTACTCCCCAAGTCACACACTCCTGGCAGGATCGAGGGGGTGTGGCCTGGGAACCCTGAATCCAAATCTCATGGGAGGCTCAGGAGCCCAGGGCAGGCTTCGGGTGTGATGGGTGTGACTCGGGTACCAACGAGCGCCGGGCTGCCAGAGCAGCCTCTGTTCTTTTTTAATAACATTCTCGATTTGGGAGTCTGAAGTCCCATTGGTTAAATTGCCTTGAAATAAGGACGGTGCTGGTCCCGGCCGAGCTGAGTATTTACAGGATCGCTGACAGTCCCGTTCCGGGGGCCGCCTGGCCCACGCCGCCTTTCTGTTTAACAAGCCTTTTCCTGCTCATTTGCAGAGGCAGCGCCCACCTGCCTCCATCTGTGTCTGCATCTGATGTCAGAGCTCTGGCTGCCACTTTCATTACTAAGCAGCCGGGTTCCGGCGGCTCGGAACCGCCCGGGTGCCCGGGCAGAGCAGCAGCGTCTGCTGCTGGCGAGATGCACCAGGTCTCCAGGGACACGTCAGTCACAAGCAGTTGGGCAGCTCTGATGTCACAGGCTGGGGAGGGGGTGAGGACACTTTGTTTTTTTCCTACTGCCCCGACCTGGTCCTGCCCTGAAATATCAAGTCCTCAGGAGGGACCGGCCGGGTGGAAGGAAGTTCAATAAGGCTCAGGGAGATCTGAGCGGTATGGAGAGCCGTATTGACGGCCGCACATTGGGACCCTGAGCACGCGCCCTTTGAAAGGCTTAATCCTGGCAGAAGCTTAGGCCCTCCCGAAGGCGAAGGCGGCAGGCAGGCTGAGCCTGCTTCTCCTGGAGGTGGAGGAGGAGGAGGAGGAAGAGGTCTGAGGGAGCAATAGGCTGGAAGCCACGGGAAGGCCAACCTCCCACAGGGAGGCCCTAGGGCCCTCACCCTGGGTGCTAGGTGGGTGGGGACTCAGTCCAGTCAAGTGGGGGGGGGGTGGGCTTCAGAGCATGGTTGCTGCACAGATCACTCTGGCACCTCACCAAATCTGTTTTGTCGCCTGTGAAAGACCACAAGGCTGTTAGGATCCACTGAGCCCCTGCGGTAGGTGTGCAGTCAGAGCTTTGCTGGCCTGTCCAGTCTCCTTTGCTCCTCTCCTCCTTTGCCAGCCCTACACACCTCACACCTCCTCCTCCTGAGCCTTCTTGTCCTTGTGCCTGCTCCCAGACTCTTTCACGGACACGGTCCCAACAAGTCTCTCTGGGGAAAACTAAGTCCAAGACCCAATGTCCAAACTCTGCCCTCAGGGAACTCTGGCCAGGACAACACAGAAGGGCCGGTGTGCAAGGCACTCTCCACCACCACACACAAAGGAAACAAAGCAGATCTAGGGCAGAGAAAAAAATAGGTCTGCACAGAGAAAAGTAGCTTCCTGGAAGGTGTGGGGGGGAGGGGGAGGGGAGGGGGGAGACAGAACCGTTGGCCTGCTATGTACCTCAGCTCTCCTTCCTCCTGAACCCTAAAAGTAAGCTCTGCATCCCAAGACTTCCACAAAGGACACCCTTCTAGTGCCTTGCCTAGTGAAAGTGGGGCTCCAGGTACTGGGGACCAGACAGGAAAGCCTAGTATGGAGAAGGGGTGTCAGAGAGGAAGCAACATCTCCCACAGGCACTGAGGACCCGCTCAGGCTGCAGGCAGCGAGGTTTAATGCACAGGGGTCCTGCTGTGCCCCTCCTGAAAGGCTGCGGGACAGAAGACACTAAGAGCTCAGAGCAGCGAGCCGGGGGCCCAGCCTGCGCTTCAGATGCACCCCAAGAGGCCCCTGGTCCCAAGCTATAGTTCCTGGGGCTTGCCCTGGTCCTGCCTTGCCCTAACCCTGAAGGGCGCAGTAGGGCATCCAGGCCAGGAGGGCAGAGTACCGGACAGATGGTGCCGAGCCCATCGCTTCCCTCCGTGGTGCCTGCTGTTCACCAAATGCCTCCTCCAGCACAGATGGGCTCCGCGTTTCTTCCGGGTTCTGTTTGTTACGGCAGATAGAGCTGGGACAGTGGCCAGGTAGCTGTGCACATCCTCTGCCACTGTCCCACTGCTGTCTCGGCTACTGTTAGCCGCCAGACTGGCCTCGCTGCACCATAGACTCCATCTGACCAGTAACCTGGGGGCACACACACACACACACACACACACACACACACACACACACACACACACACCCAGGCCCACCAGGGCCTCTTGTTTCTTTTCTGCCTGGCAAAGGGACTCTGCAATTAAGAATGGCCAACATCCTTGTTAGACTGTTAGGTTTGTCCCTGAAGAAACCTTAAGATTGGCCTGGGGAGACAGATCATCTTGCAAGCTTGGGGGCCTGAGTTCAAATCCACACCCATGTAGAAAACTCGAAGTGGGGCTGGAGCAATGGCTCAGTGGTTAAGAGCACTGCCTGCTCTTCCAAAGGACCCAGGTTCAATTCCCAGTACCCACATGGCAGCTCACAACTGTCTGTAACTCTAAGATCTGACACCCTCACACCAATGCACATACATTTTAAAAAATTAAATAAAATATTTTTTAAGAAGAAGAAGAAGAAGAAGAAGAAGAAGAAGAAGAAGAAGAAGAAGAAGAAGAAGAAAACGCGACGTGACTAAATGCATTGGAGAACAGAGACTGGGGGCTCCCAGGACCTTAATGGTTGGCAGCCTTAGAAGTGATGGGCTTCAGGCCCAGTGACATCCTGTCTTGAGGCAATAAAGTGAAAAGCAGTGGAGGAAGATGTTCAATGACATCATCATCACAGGCAGTGTCTCACACACCCACACACACATCCATGTGAATGCACTATGTACTTGTACGCACAAAGGAACACACAAAGCCAAGACAAGTATAAGGACACACATTGGGGAGGCAGAGACAGTGCATCCCTGGGGCTCATTGGTCAATCTTTTCTACTTGGCAAGCTTGATGACTTGGTCTCTTTTTTTGTTTGTTTGTTTGGGTTTTTTGTTTGTTTGGTTTGGTTGGTTGGTTGGTTTTGTTTTTTTCAAAACAGGGTTTCTCTGTGTAGCCTTGGCTGTCCTAGACTTGTTTTGTAGACCAGGCTGGCCTTGAACTCACAGCAATCCGCCTGCCTCTGCCTCATGAGTGCTGGGATTAAGGGCGTGCGCCACCACCCTCAGCTTCACTTGGTCTCAAATTAGAAACAAACAAAAAAAAGAGTATATAAACTGAGCATGGTAGCACATGCCTTTAATCCCAGCTCAGGCGGATCTCTTTGAGTTTGAGTCCAGCCATGGTGAGACCCTATCTCAAAAACAAACAAACAAACAAACAAGGTACACACAGCCTGAAGAATAGCATGGAACAGTGTTCTCTGGTCTCTGTACGCACACATGTGTACACATGCTTGCACACATGCAGACATACATGCACATATACAAAGAAACCCCCAGCACGTGCCTACACGGGCATTCCAATTGAACTAACACACACTAGGACCTACCCCTTGAGGGGACACTGCACAGCCCCTGCATAGCTTTGGAGATGGGACTTTGAGATCTGTGGGCCAGGGCTCAGAGTAGCACACGTGCCACCCGCCCACACACAGACGCACAGTTTACATCGGAAGCGAAGGCTGTGGGGGATAAGCAGGCTGCACCGTTTCCTACTGTGTCCTCCTCTGTTCTACTCTGTTCAATTTAAAAAAAAAAAAAAGCGTTGATCGCAACCCAGGAAATTGATTTCGCCACCTGCCAATGGATCCAGGCCTACAGTTGAAGAACTGTTGCCATCAAGTTCCTGGGCTCTGCCACAGGCCGTGTAGTCACAGGTCAGATATTAAATGACTGAGTGTGTCTCCGCACTCAACGCTGGAACCCACCGGAGCACAGGATGTGGCCTGACAGATTCTGAGAGGTTCCTGTGGTTCCAGCCGGCCAGACGAGCAAGACCAGGGTGCTGGGCACATGGGTGTGTCTCGTCAGACTCTGAGGCACAGGGCACACTACAGCTGCGGCTTTGGTGTTCTGAAAATCAGCTAGATTTTAGTAACAAAGGCAGGATGTAGGAGAGCAAGGGTGGAGGCCATCCACAGGCCTGGAGTGTCCACGACCCCAGGCTTCCCAGGTAGGCAAAGGCTGAGGACGCCAAGGCCAGAAGCAAAGTACTTATCGATCAGCTCTGGACCTACAGCGGCGGCATTGGCCCAGCTCCTGGGCTCCACTTGGCTTCCGGCTGGAAAGCAACAGAGAAACATTCACTGACGCCGCCGAGGCCCTCCTGGGCCAGAGCCATGAGTGGGAAGGCAGACAGCGCGTGTTTTCTTGCTTCGGATTCTTAAAACCCGGCCTCCTGCCGCCACTGGCGCAGCTTGCTAGTACCACCCAGGGGGCTCTGCCAAGGAAGCGTGCGGTCCACATGGTCCTGCAGACGGTGCTAGGCGGTTTCAAAGGAGAATCAAAACTTCCCTTGGTACAGTCGATAGTCCCTGGCATGTCCGCAGAGCCAGAGGGGCGCATCGGCACCTGGTACCTCCTGAGCCATCTTCCCTACAAGCTTGGGCCTAGCAGAGTCTCTACTTCAGAATGACCCTGCCCAGCCCACTCCATGTGCGCAGGTCAAGGAGCTGATATCCTAAGTGTCCCACAGGCTCTGAGATTCACCGAAGTTCCATCAGCACCTCAGAGGACTGAACAGGCCTCACACCGACACTGCAGGGGTGTGAGTGTGCAGGGGTGGAGGGGTGGGGTCCCATCCAGCAGTTGGTGAGACCAAGACTGAAAGTTAGGGGTGGTCAGAGCTAGAGATGGTGAGGTATACACTCTCAATGGAGATGTCCTGTGGCCTGGTGGGGGACAAATTAAGCCTACATACCTGGGAGCCCCGCTGTCTCTCAATCCCAAGGAGCACCCTGCGGTGGCACCTCCCAAGTTCCAGCCTCTCCCCTGAAATCATGGCTACCCCTCGTGTGCTGACCATACATGGGTGAGCGCAGGATCAGGGAGCTGCTGGCCCAGGACAAAGGCACGCACAGCCCTGCAGACACAGCACACGTGTATTCCAACCTCATATGCCTGTGCCTCAGTTTCCTCATCTGTTACATGGAGATTCTGACAGTCCCGGGCCCCAGAGTATATGTGAGGTGTGACTCAAGAGTTCAGGGCTAGGGGTCTAAGTCACTGCCTAGCATGCACAAAGCCCCGGCTCAGTCCTCAGCCTGGGTGTGGGAGCTGAAGGCAGGAAGACCAGAAGTTCAAAATCATCTTGGGCTACCCAGCAAACCATCTGGTAGCACACAGTAGGTCTGACAGCTGCCCTCAAACCAGCTGATGGCACACAGTAGGTCTGAGAGTATCTCCCAAAACCAGCTGATGGCACACAGTGGGTCTGGTAGTATCTCTCAAATCAGCTGCTGGCACACAGTGGGTCTGACAGCTGCCCCCAAACCAGCTGCTGGCACACAATAGGTCTCACAGCTGCCCCCCAAACCAGCTGCTGGCACACAATAGGTCTCACAGCTGCCCCCAAACCAGCTGCTGGCACACAATAGGTCTAGCAGCTCCCCCTTCTCCCCAACCAGCTGCTGGTTCCAGGAGGAAACAGCCTACTCCTTGTTTGTGACTGGAAATGGTACCCCCGGACCTGGCACCCTGCCACATTTCCCAGGCTTGGCAGCCAGTGCCTGCCGACTCTGGCAAAACACTGCTCTGAGCTGCCATTTATCAAGTGCTATGCCGAGTGTTTCACGTGTGGTGTCCCATGGACACTGTGCGTTACTCAGTGGACACCAGCACTGGGGAAATGGACCTGCTCCAGGTGGAGGCAGCTTCCTCCAGCCGATCGAGAGAACAGGAAAGAGCAGGTACCAGTCTCCTCAGTCAGTATGAAGGTGTGTGGGCCCTGGGCAGCAGCGTGGGGACACTGTGGGCCCACTGACACCACAGCAGGTCACTGGCTTTCCTGAGGGGGGCAGGGCTGGCCCCAGTCTCCCTGCCAGTCTTGCAGTCTGGCCTCCCTAGCATAGGGTCCTCTGGAGCTTTTCATCTCTCTCTGCACCGACTGCCTGCCAGGCTCCTTTGAAGTTCTACAGAGAGGGCACGGCTCTCCTCCTGCCCCACCGCCTAGGGAGGAGAGAAAAGGATGTGGGGGGGGAGGGGGGGGCTTCCTCTTGCATGGTGCCGATTAGAGGCACATCTGAACCCATGACCCCACTCCATCAGTGGGAAAATGCCTGGTGGGCGTGTGGCAGATGGAGGTATGAGTGGGGAACAGCCAGGTGGGGTGGGGTATGTGTGTGTATGTGTGTATGTAAGTGTGTAAATGTGTGTGTATGTGAGTGTACTGTGTGTGAGAATGTGAATGTGTGTAAATGTGAATGTATTATGTGTGTGAGTGTGTGTATTGTGTGTATGTATGTATTGTGTGTGCAAATGTGTGCGAATGTGTGTGCGTGTGAGTGTATCGTATGTGTGTGTGAATGTGTGAATGTGTGTATGTGAGTGTATTGTGTGTGAGTGTGTGAATGTGTGTGAGTGTGTGTGTGCTCGTGCACGTGCATGCATGCACGAGTGCACCTGTGCCCTGAGTCTCTGCTGGAGGCGATGTGAAACCCACTCATGAATACAAAAAGGTAAGGCTTTGGCAATGGCAGGGGAATTTCCTCCCCTGCCCCACCCACTCTCCCCACCCAGGGAGCCTCCTCGGGCCCCTATGGGAGCGTCTTTCATCTGAGAAGTGTTAGGGTGTGGGCCCAGGGCAGGTGCTGTGCCAAGCCCAGGTGATCATGGGAAAGCAATTCCGACCCTGCCTAGGACAGCGGTGGGAAAGGTGGGGACAGGTGATGATAACCTGTGGTCAGCACGGGGAAGGAACAGGGAGAATGAGTCAGGGCGGTCAGAGAGGCCTCCCAAAGGACATGGCCAGGGTGGGTCCAAGCCCAGGGAGGATGCTCTCTGGTCTGCGTCACAAGTCATCCCTTCCTTTGCCCCCCTCCCCGTGTGAGGTCTCTTTCTGGCCTGGCTGTTGTAGCCTGTGGTGAGCACAGAACAGCAAAGGCTTTGGCTTTAGTCCTGGTCAGGGGCCAAGTGAGCCTGAAGGCCACCTTGAAACATCTAGCCATCTGCCCTGGGGTCAACCGAACCCCAAAGAGCCCCGAGAGGCATCATTCGCATGTGGCACCCCAACTTCCAGAAGCCTGGAATTCATGCTTCAGACTGCGCCCCCCCATCTTGCCTTTCAGGGTCACCCCCTCCCTGAGGGAACCCCTGACTCAGACCCTCTTATACCAGGTGTGCCAGCAACATGATGCCACCTTAGCCCAGAACAAGCCTTGCCGCTCCCCACACTGAGCCCCCACTTTGCCCCCGATCACCAGGTCTCCAGACTAAGATCGGGGGCCTCTCGAGTGACCCCCAGCCTTGACACAAGCCAGCTCTCTTGTCCTTTTGCCCTCCCAGCTGAGAGCTCGCTACTCTGCCCCAGTCCCAGGTGGCTCCCTGTGGCTGGCGCCCAATTAATTCTTCACCAGCAATTAATTGCATTGACTTGCCTCAGGAGGCCTGGATTTTCCCTGGCTAGGCTGGCTGCGTAGCAGAGGCGACCTCTTGCCCTCTGCAGGCTGCCCTCAGGGTCTCTGGGAGTAGAAAGGGCGCGAGGCAATGCCAGGCAGGAAGTGGTGGTATTCAGACTGCAAAGTACCTCTCAGGCTGAGCCTGATCCTGCCTACTCCAGTCTCCGGAAGGCATGCCTGGGACGTGGGACCCAGCGCGGTGTCCAGTCCACTGGGGAGGACCACGCAGTGTTGGTGCTCGAAGCTAGGCTGGTTTTGACAGGGAACCAAAATGAGGATGGATGGCCTGAGAGAAGCCAGAACCTTCCCGAACATTCAGGAGAGTCTGTGTGGCAGACTGGGGGTGGGGGGAAGGTAGGAGGGGGTGGAGGGGGGGCGGGGAGTGTTGTGTGTGTGTGTGTGTGTGTGTGTGTGATCCTGACAGGTGCCCACAGGCACCTGGGGAAAGATTGCTTCAGACAGAAGCCAAATGGATATGAACGTTTACCTGCCGCGCAAGCACTTTGCAGAGCACTCCGGCCTCTCCAGCAGAACCCCGTTCAGGCAGTCAGGGCATCAGGTTTAAGCTGGGCGCCTGTTCCTCACCCGTCCCTGTTAATTGTCCCTGAAGCCAAGGCCGAAGGAATTACCAGGCCCAGGCCCTGACTGACTTCCCAAAAGATTGGATCCAAGTCAGGTGGAGTGGAAGACAGATATGTGGCCACAAGCCCATCCTAATCCTTAATTCTGATTTCTGGGCCTGGCTGGGGGTGGGGGTGGAGTGTGGGGGAGCCTCTTGGCCATTCTGCCTGCCTAGGGATCCCAGAGGCAGAGGCCGTAACTCAGACTCTGCAGTTAGAAAAACAAAAGAGCTTTTAACCCCCGACACGGATCCGGCACACTTAAAAGCTCTCCCCCCCCCCCCCCCCCCGAGCCTGAAGACAAGTTTAGAGATATGTCCATCTTCAGGGGTCTCTGGGGATTCCTGGTTGCACTCAAACTGGTTCCTAATTGCAGGCTCTGCTCTGCTCCTTCCTCGCTCACTCTGCCCCCCCTCACCCATCCCCCACTCTACCTCCCCTCTGCCGGGGACACTGACCCTTCCAAGCCTGAGTCACGCTGCCCTGCCCTACAAGTCCCGAATGTTCTCCAAGGAAGCACTTCCTACCCCTTTGCTTTGTAGTTCTATCCGGCGTTCAAATGCCCCTCTTGTGAGTGCATCAGCCTAGACATCAAACACCAAAAACAGTCAATGCCGAGGGTCTCTGGTAAGCGATGGAGGCGCCCTGTGTGACATGAGAGACATGAAGAGAGACCGCGTGGCCACACTGGGAGCAGCTGGGCCTGTACTTCCCCGAACCTTCTGAAGAGTGAGGTGGAGTCGAGTCAAGCATTGAGTGGGCACAAGGTAAAACCCTGGCTCCCAGGTCACCCTGGACCAGACGCCTCACTACCCAAGGAGCACAGAAATGGACTTGGCAAGTTCTTTTTTTTTTTTTTAAATGTGAGCAAGCAAGGGGTGGTGCTGGACACATGTGATCCCGGCACACAGGAGGCAGAGGCAGGTGGATCTATGAGTTCGAGGCCAGCCTGGTCTACAGAGTGAGTTCCAGGACAGTCAGAGCGGTCCTGTCTTGAAAACCAAAAATATGTAAACAAGCAAACAAACAAGAAAGACCATGTGTATCTGTGTGCACATGTATGTTCATGTGTGTGTGTGTGTGTGTGTGTGTGTGTGTGTGTGTGTGTGTGTGCTGGGGCAGCTTCAGGTTTACCTCTACTATCTTCTTTTATTTTCCCCCCAAGACAGGGTCTCTCTGTGTAGCCTTGACTATCCTGGACTCACTTTGTAGACCAGGCTGGCCTCAAACTCACAGTGATCCACCTGCCTCTGCCTCCCGAGTGCTGGGATTAAAGGCGTGCGCCACCACCGCCCGGCAACCTCTGCTATCTTTTTCAGAGGCACTTCACCTTATTTTTCTAGGGACACGGCGTCTCTCTGAGCCTGGACTGGCTGACCAGCGAGCTGCAGGAATCTTTCTGGCTCAATCTCCCCAGAGCTGGGGTACAGGCTCCGGGAGCCGGGTGCAGCTCTGACACAGGTGTTGGCTGTCAGACCCTGGCTACCACCCTGTGGGGCAGGCACTGTTGACTTACTATCTCCTCAGCTGTGGCCTTGGTGGTTTGGCTTGAGTGAGGGTTAGCCACAGCTTGAATGTTAAAAAGAACAGTTTCCAGAGCAGCAGTGTGTCCCCACTCCATCAGGGGAGGTGACTCTGAGTTACTGGCTGGGTAGGTTTGAAGCCGCAATGTCCAAACCAACACTCAGTGGCAGTGGCCCGGGACACTGGAGCTCACATCAGACCTACTCAGAGTAGCCTAGAAGTCTGTTTGGTCCTGGCTAAGTGACCCCGACCTGGAGCCTCCAGCCTCTTGTCTCCTTCCAGTATGTTCCTTGGGCTCCTGTCAGCCACTTCCTAGTGCTTGCCTTTAAAAGCTCTGATAATGGGGCCAAAGAGATGGCTCAGTGGTGACAGGGGACCTGAGTTCAAGTCCCAGCACCCACATCAGGCAGCTCACCACTATTTGAGACTGCTACTCTGGGGATGTCTGATGACTCTTCCAAGGGCACCTGCACTCACATGCACAAACCTGCATGGACACATACAGTGAACAGAGTTAAAAAGAAAAAAAAATCTTGTGAAGAAGTGGAGCTCAGAGAACTTAAGTAGCTCACATAAGATCACGCAGCAAAAGCCACATTCATTGCCACATCTACTGATGGCTGAAGGGACACAGGATGCTTCCAGGCCCTGCCGCTTCCTAAGCAGGGGGCCTATATGGCAGCCACGCCTACTGAACTCCACCCATATCCAAAGACACGTGAGAGTGAGTGTCCCAGCTCTGCCCGAGAACATGCGCAGTCAGATCACGGCTGAAGTCCCGTTCAATCTCCCCCTCCATGTTCCCCAGGGTCTGGCTCCAACTCCAGCCTCGCCTCTCCTGTGCCACACGCCCCGGCTGACTGTGCCCTGAGAGTGTCACCCACCCTCCTAACCCAGGACGTCCCTCTGCCACAGCAACTTCCAGCTTGAATCCCTGCCAGGGTTCCCCATCTCTACCCTTCCACAGTCCGCAGTGCACAGGAGATGCTTAAACATGTCACGGTCTGAGGGAACCTGGCCAACAGAGCAGGGCTACCTCCATCCAAACCCATTCTGCACAAAGGAAGAAGGGGTTTGCATTTTACTTTAGGTTTTGGGTTTGTTTGTTGTTTGTTTGAGACAGGGTTTTCTCCATCTGGAACTCACTCCGTAGACCAGGCTGGCCTCCAACTCAGAGAACTGCCTGCCTCTGCCTCCCAAGTGCTGGGATTAAAGCTGTGGTTTGACTTTTTAAATTTCACCCAGTAATCGATGGAGCACTTCTAAGGTACAAAGGAACCTGGGAGGCTCTTGAGAGAGCCAGAACACACCAATGTGGGGAAGGAATTACAAGCTCAGCTCCTGCAGCGCCCTCGCCTCCTGCAGCACCCACACTTCCTGCAGCACCCTCACCTCCTGCAGCACCCTCACCTCCTGCAGCACAATCATCTCCTGCTGCACCCCCACCTCCTGCAGCACCCTCCCCTCCTGCAGCACCCTCACCTCCTGCAGCACCCTCACCTCCTGCAGCACCCTCCTCTCCTGCTGCACCCCCACCTCCTGCAGCACCCTCCCCTCCTGCAGCACCCTCCCCTCCTGCAGCACCCTCCCCTCCTGCTGCACCCCCACCTCCTGCAGCACCCTCCCCTCCTGCAGCACCCTCACCTCCTGCAGCACCCTCCCCTCCTGCTGCACCCCCACCTCCTGCAGCACCCTCACCTCCTGCAGCACCCTCACCTCCTGCAGCACCCTCCCCTCCTGCTGCACCCCCACCTCCTGCAGCACCCTCACCTCCTGCAGCACCCTCACCTCCTGCAGCACCCTCCCCTCCTGCTGCACCCCCACCTCCTGCAGCACCCCCACCTCCTGCAGCACCCTCACCTCCTGCAGCACCCTCCCCTCCTGCAGCACCCACACCTCCTGCAGCACCCTCCCCTCCTGCAGCACCCACACCTCCTGCAGCACCCTCCCCTCCTGCAGCACCCACACCTCCTGCAGCACCCTCCCCTCCTGCAGCACCCACACCTCCTGCAGCACCCTCCCCTCCTGCAGCACCCTCACCTCCTGCAGCACCCTCATCTCTAATCCAGGACAGCATGGGACAACTCCTGCCTGCTATCCATGCCCTTTGTCCCCTGACCTTTGAGTAGCACCGAAGAACGTGTGAATATTTCTGAAATTCAGAAGTCACCAAGAACAGCCGGTCCTCTCCCCTTTGTCCTATCTCCCCTACAAAAGCCTCGCAGATGTCAGAGCCTTTGCTGAGCTCAAGCCTACATCTCCTGCCTGGTGCTCTGCTGACAACTGGTCGGGTCTGGCTTGCCGGGTGCATCAGTTGTTCCT
Organism: Acomys minous; assembly: GCF_964271855.1. Taxonomy (NCBI): domain Eukaryota; kingdom Metazoa; phylum Chordata; class Mammalia; order Rodentia; family Muridae; genus Acomys; species Acomys minous. The sequence continues at coordinate 69,516,325 of NC_140491.1, forward strand.
CCCATTCTCGCACTGTCCACACATGCAGGCAGGCAGGCATAGGGGCTCAGAGTGTCCCTCCCGACGTACCCTGGATAGATAAGGAAGTGCTACGCAGTCCACGAATAACAGGTTCCAGGACCATCTCCATCCCAAGGGCTCACCCCAACTCCGCAGCACACCCTGAGAACCAAGGCTTAGGAGCTCAGGGCTTGGACACAATGGCGCCCCTTATGTGGCATCGGCTCCCTGAGGGCAGACTCACCTGCTGTCTGTGGGGAGTGGCTACAGTTTGGGCAGGGCAGATGTGCTGGGCAGGGCACCTCTGTAAATGAACACACAAGCCAGACTCACCGTCCAGCCTCCGCCATCAGTGCGCATGTCACAGTAGACCTGGAAGCCAGCGGGGTAGTGGGTGGGGAAGACGGAGTAAACACCATCATCCTGCTGTCCGCTCAAGAGGATGTCCAGGCAGTCCCGGGGCCGAGAGCCTGTGACAGGGAGCCATATCAGGGTGACGTTCTGTCATCCCTTCCCTCCAAAGAGTTCCCTGGCTCTCTCTGACACCTCTGTCCACTCGAGGTCAAGAGCACTAGCCCTCAGTCCCAGGTGAATCCCCGAGGCCTTGCTTTCCTCATCTGGAAAATGGGCTCATGGCTCAACCGGTCAGGCCCTGAATCACCTGACCACAGGAAGTTCCTTTTCTATAGCAGCAGCGTGTCCTTGTCTGTGAGAGTCAGGGTGGCGGGTCCCTGGAACTGGGGCACCAGGGCTGCCCAGCAAAAGCAAGCGTGTTTCACCTACCGTTAGCACAGCCTCGAGGCCGGGCTCCCCTGGAAGGGGCCCTCTGAAGGTCAGCCTTGACGCGGGGCCGGCCCAGCCCCCGCTCCCTCTGCAGAGCCTCCAGGACGTCACCCACTGAGTTCACCAGGTGAGCCATGTGACCTTGGCTCTCGGAGAGAAGCTGTGGGGGCAACAGAAGGCCTTAGAGGGGGGGTAGGCGCCTAGGAGCGCCCCCAGGAAAGACTTTCCCCTGGCTTGCCCTGATCTCAGTGTCATGCTGACGGCAATTTGAGGGGTCAGTAGGGGCTCTCAGGGGTTCTGGGGGGCAAGGGTTCAAGTCGAAGCCTAGCCATTTCTAGGCATCCAGCCCAGCTGATGGGGACAGTGGAAAAGGCACCAGCTCGCCCACCCACCAGTTCCTCCTGAGGCCCCCTTTCACTGTGAAGGCACCAAGCTTGCTGTACAAGCTTACTTTAAACCTCTGATGCTCTTGCCTCGACCTCCCCTCCTGTGTGGAGGATGACAGGCAAGGGCCACCACAGACAGTATACTCAGTGCGGAGAACCCAGCCTGGGGCTTCCTGCTTCGTTGGCCAGCATTCTACCCACTGAGCCACGTCGCCCGGCAAGCCTTGGTTGTTAGGGGGGAAATGAGGTCTCGTCACCGACCGAGCCTAACTACTGTGGGGAACCGGTGACTGCACGCATGCGCAGAGGACCAGCACGGCATCCAGGCCCCATGGGGTCCTCGCTTTACCTTCCTGGCTATAGCGCATTGCACACACTATCTCTTCTAAGACTCCCGCATGAATGTGTCTAGGGTAGAGGAGGTTTCCCCCTGCACTTGAGCAAATAGGCCTGAGTCTTAGGAAGGGCACAGAGCCCCGGGCATAGGTTGCTGGGTTCAAACTGGGCCCCCAACAAGGATGCCCTCTTCTCCCTTCCCCACCCCCCATTTGAGGGGAACCTTCACAGATGCCTGCTATGCATTACCTCACGGGGGCCCACGGTACTGCAAAGAGCCAGGACTTGATATTGTTACCTCCGTGTTCCAAGAGGGAATCAGAAGTCCAGAAAAAGAAAGAGCCCCCGCCCCCACCCCACCCCACTCCCCGCTAATAAACCCACATGGGAATCAGGGTTCACGCCACTTCCTCAAGGCAGACGTGCGGTGTCGGCGCAACCATTGTACAACCACCGTACAACCAGCCCAGGTGTGGGTGGGGACCAGGCCCCGGTGTTCCCTGAGTGGGTTGTGGCTTTAGTCCTGTACTCCCCCCTTCCCCCATTGGCTGTGTGACACTCTCCTCGCCCTGTCTGCAGACCAGGAATGAGGGGGCCTGTCACTACCACTTGTTCTCCAGAAGACTCCAGCCGTGCGAGGTAACACATGCCCCTCCCATCCTCCCTTCATCACTGTCCATGGCTTGGAGTACAACAGAGCAGCATAGATCTCCAGGGGCCTCTTACTGTGCCGGCTGGGGGAAGGGTCTTGGGGGGTGGGGATGGTGGGGGTGGAGGGTGGGGGGTGGGGGTGGGGTGTCCTCCCTCCTCACCCTAGGTTTCAGGAGTCTATGGGACCTGGTGGAAGCGGAGGTAGCTGGCAGCTGGCAGCACGAAGCAAGCTAGGTCTTGCTCACCGAACCTGTCACTTGCCAGATAATAGCCCATCGGAGGAAGAGATAGAAATACACCCAGCCAGCAGTTTACAAAATATGATTCGCGGCTCGTCCGAAGGCAGGGCCCTGTGAAGCTCTAGGCCCTGTGTTTGTTTCCCCTCTGCTGAGCAGGTGATTCAGTGGTCTCCAGGAGTACTGCGGTGAGCAGTGGGGGTGGGAGGTGGCCCGCAGCCCTTACCAAAGTGACCTATGGGTCAGGCTCCATGGAGCCCTTGTGAGGACGCTGGCCACCTTTAGTGAGGGGGTGCCGAAGACCCCTTTGGTAAATCTCACTGCACAGCCCCATCCTTTGGAGTCACCACGGCCATGACATTCAGCAGCTCAGGCAAAGCCCCTCCCTCTCTCTCCCTGGCAGGCAGAGAAGACCTCGGTTTAAACTAGCAAATGATTACCACTGAAACATATAAACCTGCCCCGAATTAATAGGGAGTCAGTCCCTGCTCGCTGAGCCGCGAGAACCATCATGAGAGAAGCTGCTGGCGGCAGGCAACCGGAGGCCGTGAAATCAGGGCAGCTGCTTCCAGCGAGCCTTCCAGCAGCTTCCACCAGGCCCTTCCCCGCTGAGCCTCAGTCTGCCCCTCTGCAGAGTGGGCCACAAAGGCACCTGCCTCTGGGGTTACTGCATTGAAACGTGCCTACAGGGTGGACCACCACTTCTGCTCACAAAGGGTTTTCAATGGTGGCCCCCCTGTGAACAGCCTACAGGTGGAGTTGATGGTGGGTGTCTCTCTATATGCTGAGGAACATCATCATCCCCTCAGGCTTGGCTTGTTACCCCATTTTTTTCCTGACTCTGTGTAGAGCCTTGGTTGTCCTGGACTCACTTTGTAGCCCAGGCAAGCTACAGAAGGGCAGACATCATCTTGGATGGTCCTGTACCAGGTGAGGGGCAACATTGGAGACTGGGGACACGACCCATCTTTCATTTCATGGTGTGCATGGGGGGCGGGGAGGGGGATTCCAGCTCAGAGAAGACATCTTTAGCCAGCCTGAGCCTACCAGGAAGTTCAGGGAGGGCAGAGAGGGGCTGTGTCACCCTCTCTGGCAATCTGTTCTGCTGATGGGCCTGGGGGAGGGGCAGCAGGAAGCTGGCTGTACAGCCCCCAACCCAGGGGGACCCATCACCCCGTCACTCACCCAGACAGGGTGACAAGGGCTGTAATTTCTGCAGCTGCAGCCTTCAAGGGGAGGGAAGCGGGCTCTTGCTCGTGAGCTATGGGTGACCAAATGCCTGGTCACCTTGGGTGTTCAAAGGAGGGACGTATTGGAACAGCTGTGATGGCTGTGGGGCCGAGGGTGACTTGTAGCCCTAAGGCTGAGTCAGAGGATGAAGTGGCACAGGGCTGGAGGCTGGGCAGGGTACCCAGGGCTTAGACTTCAGGCCCGATCTAGCTGTGGTACCCAGGAGACACCAGCATCACTTTTCCAGGCCTTGAGTCCCGAGTCCCTCCTCCTACACGGAAAGCTGGTGCCCGGCAGAGCCCGTCCCAAAACCTCCCTGCATCAGCCCCTGAACCGCAGCTTCACTTCATCTTTGAAGGAATCTGGCTGGGCCCAGGGGAGATGTGGGCAGAGAGGAGTTACACGGCCAAGGGTCTGACTAAGTTCCTCTCAATGGCCCCGCATCCCTGGAAAGCTGTGGGCAGCTCAGGACAGAGCAGTGACAGGAGTTTGGTACGGGGGTGGGGGGAGCTACACCCCTCTGGTAGGACACCATGATGTCATATGATAGAGTGGGAACAAGCCTCCTTCCTCCTTGCCTTAATTCCCACCTAATGATGCAAAAATGGTGGGCCAGGGAGACAATGCCTGCCTCGCTTGCCCCTCTAGTGCTGGGTCCACAAGGCTACAGAGTTGCCACGAACGTGTCTGGGAAAAGAACTGGGCTGGGATACCAGGCATGGGTGAGAAAACACAGCCCTCCTCAACTGGAAAGCAGGAGGCGCGGGTTGGAGCCTTTAGGGATGGAGGGAGGCTGTGGATGTTACGCACTCAGCATAGGGGGCCGGGGACCCCACTCCTCAAATCAGCTCACCCCCCCCCCACCCGGCCAAAGGCATATGTCGATCCTACCCTCACCTGGATGAGGCGGCCTTGTTCACTCTGCAGGGTACTGAGGCCCTGGCCCAGTATGCTGTGTCCCTTGCGCAGCCCAGCGCATTCCGCCTGCAGCTCAGAGGCCCGGGATAGCAGCCGGGGCAGCTGGTCAGCCAGGGCGTCCAGCAGCTCGGAGGTACCATCCGGCCTCGGCTGAGCCTGGTGCTCACCCAGTGCCCGCAGCATGGATGCCTGCACACTTTCCAGGCGGGCGAAGCTGTCGGTGAGGTCAGGGCAGCGAGGGTCGATGAGGAGGCTGAGGTGGGAGCTGTCCGCCCTCTCCACGGTCACCAGGGCACCGTTGGCCCCTGCGGAGCCTGTGCTGACGATGGGTGGGGGCGCCGTGCCTGGCGCATGGGTATGGTTCAGAAAGAGGACAGCACCAGTGACAGCCACGGCCAGCAGCACTGCGAGGGACAGGAGCACCGTGCACAGCACGTAGCTGCAGCTTGGACGCTGTAGGTCAGCCCAGGACACAGACAGAGACAGACAGACAGACAGACAGACAGAAGAAAGAAAGGCAAGTGTTAGAGGCCAGCCTGTGCCTGTGACTATGCCCAGTGAGGCTCAGGAGGCTGGGAGGGCAGGAGACCGTAGAAGAAAGTTTCACACAGTCCAGGGTCAGAGAGACAGAGATGACAGAGAGAGCAGAGAGCCTGGGGGAAGGGCGTGGGGCAGGAGAGAGCACCCCACACCTGCACAAAGCCATCTCTCTACCTTGCTCTCTTCCCAGAGCAGGGTCCTGGCAGGCGAAGGCCTCTAGCCAGGCAGCTCTGAGGTCACTTTGGAGAAGGGCTGAGGCGACTCGACTTGGGCATTGTGACTTCCCAAAACAGGCAGTGTAGATGCAGGGAACAAAAGGGGCAGAGCTGTGGCTGTAAGAACAGGGCTGGAGGGCTGGAGAGATGGCTCAGTAGCTAAGAGCATTGACTGCTTTTCCAGAGGCCCTGAGTTCAATCCCCAGCAACCACATGGAGGCTTACAATCATCTATAATATGATCTAATTAATGTGTACTGTATACATAATAAATAAATCTTTAAAAAAAAAAAAAGAATAAGGCTGGAGCACCAAGTTGTCCTAGCAGGGGTTTAATAGCAAGGAAGCCAGCCCAGCGAAGTGGCGCACACCTTTAATCCCAGCCCTCGGGGAGGCAGAGGTAGGCAGATCAGTGTGAGTTCGAGGCCAGCCTGGTCTACAAAGCGAGTCCAGGATAGTTAAGGCTACACAGAGAAACCCTGTTTTGAAAAACCAAAAAAAAAAAAAAAAAAAAAAAAAGTTCAGGTCAGCTTCGTGTTAGGACAGCCGAGGCTACACAGAGAAACCTTGTCTTGAAAAACCAGACAAAACAAAACAAAACAACAACAAAAAACAATGAAGCCAAAAACAGTGTCACTTGTAATTAAAAATGATGCCATGGACTAGCTGGGTGTGGTGGCACCCGCCTGTAATCCCAGCACTCGGGAAGGCAGAGGCAGGTGGATCTCTGTGATTTCAAGGCCAGCCTGGTCTACACAGTGAGTCCAGGACAGCCAGGGTTACACAGAGAGACCCCATCTTGAAAAGAGAAAATGGTGCTATGACCGTGTGGCAACAGATGCTTTGGGGACCCCATTCATTCCACCAAGTCACCCACAGGCCCAGAGAGGGCAAAGGGCCTGCCCAGAGTCACACAGCCAATAAGCAACAGCATTCTGATTGGATCCTGTGCCTCCACTTTCTTGGTGGGGGTGGGGGTGGGGGTGGAGCGAGGTACGTCCTACAACCAAATCTCAACTGTCTCACACACACACACTGCCTCTGCATTCTCAACTTCCTGAAATGGAGATGCCTCTTTAAATAAGTTAGTATATTAAAGCCCCTGGAGCCGTGCCTGGCACGTTACCCTCCTGCAATAAATATTAGTGGCTTTTATTATCTCATGATCAATGTGCGAGGAGCATCTGGACGTGGTTTTTATCCCCCACCCAGAGCGCTCCTTCTGTGTCCTCCACACTGGGAGGGCAGCTTTCCTTCCTCACACTCGCTAGGATCTTATGGGTGTATCTGACAGCCAGCCCAGCGGGCTTGCTTTCCTGGCTGTACAGAAAAATACCCATTGCATTTACCACTAAGAAACCAGTGACGCAAACTGTGTCTCTCCCACAAATTCCAACACCGCCTCATGGCCTCTTGGCAATAGAGGAGCAGAGGCGAAGGGCTGGCCTTCTCCAGGAAGCCCTCCTTGATTGCTTCTTGGCCTCTCCCTGCACGGAGGGGCTTCTCTCCCCCCCCACCAGCTTCTCAAGACAGATTTTTATCACATTTGATTCACTCACTCATTTCATCACCTTTCCACTCACAGGAAGTCCCACGAGCCAGGCTCTGGGCCACTCCACAAGAGGCCTCAGAGGGAGCTCAGACTGTGTCTGCTCGGGGTAGTGGGCGGGGTGTGTGTGTGTGTGTGTGTGTGTGTGTGTGTGTGTGTGTGTGTGTGTGTTGCGTCCACAGATGTGATTCTCAGCCTCTCAGGGGCATGGTCCCTTTGGGGTTCTGACAAAGACTGAGGACAAAGCTTCTGGGGATCCAGGAACTGTTAAGTCAAAACCTGGCCCTGGACCCTGGGCCCCATGCCTAGCCTGACACCAGACACCTGTGAAGCAGACGGATAGGCAGGCCATGCCTTTGGGACAAGCTGGGACGCCTGGCACCACAGAGCCTCAGGACCTACCTCGCTGCAGACTTAGATTCTGAGACGGAGCTACCCTGTCTTCATGGTGGCACCCACAGAATGGAGGCAACCCCAGGCTGTACCAAGCCCCTGCCCCCACCCCACCCCCCACCAGCCCAGGCAGGCCAGCAGACTGCTTAGCCACCCACCAATGCCCTTTGCCTCTTAAGCCTGTGACCAGGCTCTGCTGTGAAGGCTGTGGGTGAACTCACTTTGCAGATGTGGAAACTGAGGCTCAGAGAGCAAAGACCCAATGCCAAAGTGACACAAGCTTTGGGGGGGAGTTTGGGGGGGGCGGAGAACGTGTTAAGACACCTTGGGGCCAGCTGGCTAGGAGTTGAACATCTTCCTACATTCCTTCCCTGATAAGCAAGGCTGGGGATTTTCAGGGACAAAGCTGAGTTGGCAGCTAAAGTGCCTGTCATTCCTGCTTCTGGCCTGTCAGGAGACACCTTGCCCTGAGCATCTCCAAGCCCTGTCCTCTGATTGTGTGGCATTGAGGTCCCCCCCCCCTCGTCGAGCTTGTGGGGTGGGGGTGGGGGCTCAACATCTCCCCCATGGATCTCCAGGCCTTCATCCTGATGGATTGAGCACACATCTTCCCCAGGGGAGCGGGGACAGAGGGGGACAGAGATGGAGAGGGTAGAGGGAGTTACAGGGGTCCCTTGGAGCCAGTGTGGCACGGGAGCTCAGCGACAAAGAGCAGTTCACTCTGGGAGGAGAATTAGTCTTCAGAGATCAACCTTAAAGATGAAGAGCTGTTCGCTTTTATAGGCTGCGGCTTACGTGCCTCGCAGAGGAATCGCCCGAGATAATAAGGGGGCCTGGGCCAGGCGGCCAACACTGTGCCTCGGGCTGCAGCTTATTAATCAGTCTTTGGCCAGGCAGTGCCAAGGTGCACCCCAGCCATCCCATTCGATGGGTGAGGAGCACAGACCCCCCCAAGGACAAGGCATCATGCCTAGAAGGGACCGAAGGCTGAGTCGGGAGACAGGCTTGGAGGCCTATGTACTCCCAGCTTAAAGGATGTCTTTGATCCCTGCAATAGAGGTCAGTGGCTACCTACACAGTCCTGTCATGCCCTGGGAGACAGTTGACAGGGCAAAGTGCTTGCTGGCAAGGCCGACAACCCGAGTTCAATCCCAGGAACCCGTGTAAAGGAGGAAAGAGAGAACCAACCAGCTCCCAGAAATTGTCTTCTGATCTCTACACATGCGCAGTGGCATGTGTAACCCTGTTCCCCTCCACACAAAATAAGTAAAAATGAGAAGAAGAAGAAAAAAAGCCATTGTCCAAAGGAAGGCTAAGTGGGGTTTGCCTCGGGAGGGAGGCAAGGGCCTCCCAGAACACCTCCATTGGGAGATGACGTTTGTTGAGGATGTTTCTTGGTGTCACCAGCCCTTGAGAACTTGGGATCTGGAGGAAAAGGCTCGATACCAAGGCATCCTGATGGCCACCCCACCCTACTGTCATTCACAGTCTCACGGGTCTGAGGCAGAGAGCCCATCTCGACTGTCAGCAGGAATGAGCCTCCTGTGGGCCAGGGAGACAGGGCAGCAGGGGAGAGCCACTCCGCCTCCCCTCCTGGGAGCCGCAGCCCTGCTGCTTAGAATGGACCACTGTTGCTGACTTCGCACTGGAGAGCTCTGGCTTTCTGGAAGGTCCTAGGAGCAGCCAAGGTGGCAGGGACGACAATGAGGATGAAATGGGAGCCGCCTGCGCCATGCCTCCTACAGGCTCAAGACACCCACACTTTCACTCCCGGGGGAACCCTTGGCTTGGCTCTCACTTTGTTGGCCCTGGCCTGAACACAGAGTAGACAAGAGACTGGCCCCTTACACCCTTCCAGGCCCCAGACACCAGAAGCTCAGCCATGAGCATCCACAAGTGCACACACTCGGTATCTGTGGCTCCTCTCCCGGGGCCACACCTACCCAGGCCCCTCTCAGCCAAATGTCATCAACAGCTCTAGGTGACTTTCCCTGCCCATCTCTGCCAGGCCTGGGAAACTCAGGCAGGTCATAGTGAAGCGGGGTGCCTCCAGTGGTCTCTTCCTTCCTCACCCCAAATCTGATGTGGTGACTTCTCAAACCCTAGCGAATGAGAGGAAACAGAAATCTTTCTTGTACGATATAGTCACCATGGCCTGTGGTCATTCCTGACTTGTGAGCTTGTCCCCAGGGGAGTCTATGTTCCCTGAGGCAGAGGCTACATTCCCCCAGTGTGATATAGGGCCTCCATAAATAGCCATGGAATGAATTTAATGCAGCAAGGATTAAGGTTAGACACCAGGAAAGACTTCCCAGAGTAGCCTTTTTTTTTTTTTTTCTGGAATGTTCCTAGAAGTTTTGAAATAACTGAAACACAGGGTTGAGTATGGCTGGCAGGTTGACTGCCATAGGGTAACTTGAGGGGTCTGCTCAGCAAGAAGCCACCCTCACCTCCAAGGAGACGGTTCAGGGTGACATCTTACAGACACCTCACGGGAAGTCCATGTGTAGTTCTAGAGTCTTTTATTTGAACACCTGACAAACAGCGCTGCACTGTGTCTCCCTGCCCCTTCTTGTCACTCTAATGAAGCTGGAGTCAGCCACTTGGCCAAGGTCATCCATCTAATGAGGAGACAGTTCTGAAACACAGCCAGGCAGAGCAGGCCCAAGGAGGTCCCCAGGAGTGGGCCCCCCCCCAGGAGAGGAGAGGTAAGAGCAGCTTAGGCCTGTGACTAAGCTCTGGAAAGCAGCAGAGGGTTCATGGAAAAACCAGGGTTCCTTGCCTCCCTCCCTCCCTTCCCTTCCCTTTTCCCCCATCTGCCTCCAGAGAACACAGGTTTGGTCCCCCTACCAGAGAGCTCAGCCCCAGAGGTGTCTCATCTATTGTATGTGCCAGCCACCCAGGGGGATGTGACCAAGACGTGATCGTGATCGGCAAGGGTGTGAGTAGCTGCTACACCTGGTTCCAGTGGGGACAAAGTGTGCAGGTATCCCAGCCTGGGAGCAAGGAGGGAGAAGGCTGTGACAAGGACCAGGCTGCTGGGAGAACCAGAGCGTTCCGCTCCGAGGTTTGCAAATACACCAGAAGTTCACTTGACTCCCTCCATCAGCCCAGGTGGGGTAAGCTGAAGGGAGAATGGTTGGCCCCTTTCACAGATGGACCCGCAGGGAACACAAGCATTGCCAGTGACGGGGATATAACTGGCAAGGGGGGGGGGCGCAGGCCCCAGGGGAGCTGAGGCACACCTCTGTCCCTCCCACGCCCTACTCTCTCCATGTTGCTCATAGGAAAAGACACAGTCTCTCATCTAAACACGCAGTGGGCACAAGCCACAGCCTGGTGCACCCTGGGTCAGTCACTAGAGAAGGATGGAAGGGGTATTTGGCACCCCCATGCCCAGCACAGACCCAGCTGGAAGGGGCAGCAGAATCGGGGAGGCCACACCTGGCCCAGCACACCTTGAAGCCCCATGTCTAGCAGACTCCCCAGAAACTCCCACCCTTCCTCATGTTTCTCCAGGCCAAGTTTCCAGCAGCTGGCCCTCACCCCTGACCTGGGCTGCTGGAAAAGGCAGGCAGCTAGGCAGGGGGAACCTACGGTGGGGCACTGGGGGGAATTTGTGACCACAGGAAAAGTGGGGTAGATCTAGAGCCCTCATTGTTAAAAACAACAACAACAACAACAACAACAACAACACTGCCTAGACCAAGAAGCCCGGGAATCCAGGTAGGCCTCCAAGAGGAGGCTGTCTCTTTCCAGCCCTGTGTAGAACAAGTAAGATGTCTCTTGGTGTGGCATGTGCTGGGGGCCTGGTGGTGCCGATCAAACAAAAGAGCAAGGGTCTCTAGAATTGGGATAGGGCCCTGGAAGGGAAAAAAAAAACAAGCAGCGAGGACCCATAAGGTACCAAAGGAGGGAAGTCTGGGCCAGGCTGGGGCAGCCTTGGGGATGAGCCCTGAAGTTTCCACTGTTCTCTAAGGTCTCAGCAGGGAGCGCCCTGCCACATGGGGACACAGTGAAGACAGGAACAGTCAAGAAGGGGGTACAGACCACCCTGGGACCAGCCAAGATGGAGAGATGGTGGAGCCCTTGCTCTCTGGTCCACATGCTGTGTGGCCCAGGCATATTAAGCCTCCCGGGGCCTCATCTGTGATGTGGGAACATATACTGTAGCAAGCTGGTCCCCCTTGCCAGACCAGTGTCACTCTTGAAGGAAAGGCAGGTTGCAGCTATGAATGGTGAGGGGTGGACACGCACGCCCCTGCCACCTCCTTCTCTGGTTGCAAACTCTCACTGTTCCTTCCCCAGTGACATCTGTCTGGGAGAAATTTAAAATTTAAAACGGCGGCACAGCCCCATTATCTGCTTTCCTTGGCGAATGGCCTCTTCAACAAGCCTGTCTATCCTAGTCCCTTGATGGCTCAGCCTGGGGCAGTCCTGAGGCCACCCCTCTGCCTGGGATGCCTCGACGCCCAGCCCCTCAGCAGCCCCTCCCTGCTCTGTCCCAGGCGGTGCAGTGCACAGCCTTGGGCACCCTCCAAGCCGGGACACTTCACTGTCCCTGCAGAGGCAGTAGGGAGAGAGGATCAGGTAGACCCAGGTTCAAATCCCAGTAGGGCTGCGTGGCCTCTGGCTGCAGCGGGACCTCTCTGAGCCTTGTCCTTCTGGTCTTTAAGTCAGAGAATCCCAGCGCGTAGGCTTCTTATTGAATTTGGGTATCTGGGTAGAGAGGGAGATCAGGGGTTGACCTGGGAGCAGGTCTTGCTCTCGAAGCCCGGGAAGACATACCGGGTGAGGACTTGCAAGTGGGGAGGACAGGACTCATCTGTCCACTGCTGTCCCCAACTGAAGGGCTGGTTCACAACCAGCTATAGGCTCCTCTCTCCCCTCTGCACCAGCGAGCTCAGGGGTCTCCGATGGAGGGGTGGGGACCGGCTGCAGTGCGTGCCTTCTGCAGGGAGCCCAGAGTTCAAGTCTCCCCTAAGGGAGGAGAGCAGGTGCACCCCATCCCACCCGCGCACCCTGCACAAGCTCCCCAAACTCCAGCCCCCATCCACATCGCAGCGCCCGTGTGTACCTGCGGTTTGTCGCGCGGTCGGTCCTCAAGTTGGGACGCGCCGCCCACGGTCTTCCACCGCTCGTGGACCATCTTCCTGCAGGACCCGCGGGGGCGTGGGGAGCAGGGTACTGCCGAGCAAAAGCGAGGCGCGGGGTGCGCTGCACTCGCGGGAGGCCCCTTCGGCGCTGGAGACCCGGGGCTGCCCGGGAGCGGCGGCCGCCAGCAAGGCTGCGTGTGAGCGTGTGTGAGCGCGGAGAGCGCGGGCGCGAGCCTCGGAGAGCCGCCCGCGCCGCGCGGTCTCCGCGTCCCGCTCCCGCGCCTGCCGCGCGCTCCTCCCTCCGCCCTCCTCCTCCCGGCTCAGTCTCCGCGTCTTCTCCGTCTTGGACTCTCAGGGCCTTTTATTGCTCCCCGCGGCTTCCTGGCCACGCGCGCGCGCCCCGCGGGCTTCAAGAGTGACTCCCGCTCCAGCCCGGCTGCGGTTGGGGGTGACTAGCTAGCGGCAGCCGGCGCGACAGTAGCCACGGGTTCCCCGAGGAGCCTGCGCGCCTTGCAGCGCCCCGCGCAAACTTCCTCTCGGGCGGGACTCGCCTAAATCCCCAGGTGCCGGGATCACCCCTGAGAAAGGGCCTAGCGGAGATCGGGTGCCGGGGCAAGTGTGCGCGTGGCCCGCCAGTCTCCAGCCCCGGGGTCTCGTGCTCGAGTCCCGGACTCCAATGCCCGGCTCCTGCACGTCCCACTGCACCCGCCTACCTGGAGTCCCCGCCGTCGCCCCCTCCCTCCCCAAAGCTGGCCTGGAGCTATCCTGACCGAAGGAGGAGGGATCTGAGCCACCAGTGGGGGCTTCTTAGTCGTCCCTCCCACCTGCAGCACTTTTAAAAGCGTTTAATCCGCCCGAGCAGCCTTCGGAGGTAATTGACAAAGTCCTTAATCTGTTCAGTTAACGAGCTGCTGTTGTGGCTCCGACCGCGTGGCTCCCACGCGCCCCACGCAGCGCCCCGCCAGCCGCCCTTCCCCCCAGTTCCGCAGAGACGCCGGGGGGCCCCCTACCACTCCTTAAAGCTGTTTTCCGGCTCCGGGGCGCTCTGGCCGCCGTGCTGTTCTCTGGCACTGTCGCCGTCTCTCTCCCACCGGCTTCCAGTCTGTCGCCCCGTCTTCGTCCCTCTAGGCTCCTGGCAGGCGTGGAGCAGGCCTCGTGAGGGTGGGGCCCGAGCCTAACACAGGCAGGGTGGTCCCTGGGATCACAGCTGGAGCTAGGCGCTGTAACCACATGCCCTCTCAGACAGTCACCCGCCAGAACCTGGGTCCCACTGTCTGTGCGAACTTCCCGCTTTGCCGCTGGCTGTGTCTCCCGCGGTCCCAGCCCGGCTTCCTACTAGCCAGTAACTCCAGACTGTGGTCGGGAGATGGTTCCACGGGATGCTCCTGTGTCACCCTGCCCCTCCCCCACTCCCTTACCAACTAAGAGGGTTGTAGGTGACCTAGAGAGACTTCAGGCCTAAGCAGAAAACGGTATGGTCACCCTCCACTGAACCTCTCTTGACTCAGTTTCCTCTTGTAGCCAAAGGGTTAACAGCACCTCACTTCTAAAGGGCTCTTCCGGGGCTCTGAGGCCGGCACCATACCCAAGCATCTGAGGAGAGCTAAGGGTTCAAACTTCCCTGCTGCATGCTCTTTCAAAAGTCCCAGTTTCCCTACTGAAAAAACGGAGGAAGCAGAGCAAGAGGTTCCCCGGGCCCCTCACAGGAAGCAGGTGTAGGGATCCCAAGTCTGATTCCACGGTGCCAGGAGAGAATTTTGCCCCCAGGTGTGCCCTAAAAAAACACCCAGGGCAGTCCTCAACGGGGGAAGGGGTCCAGAGGTCCCAGGGTGTACAAAGAGAGCGGTCAGCCTCTTTAGGAAGGAGACGTTTGGTTCTGAGGAAGCTGCTTTGACGGTTAGACCAGCGAAGCCGGGTTCTGTGCCGCAGAGGGTGAAGTTGAGCAGGTGAGCTTAGGAGCCTTCAGGACGTCTGCTTCTGGGTCTGTGGAAGGACAGGTAAGCGGGGGCCACCTAGCGGCTCCTCCTGGCAGTGTTTGCTGGTGGGTCCTGTCACCCACTCAGCAAGAATCCTCAGTTCTCCTTCCCGCTGGGGTGCATATGGGGGTGGTGAGCAGTGGGCCTTACCCCCCCCCCCTCACTCGGCAACTGTGCTCTTGGCTCTGGTGACACTAGAAAGGACCTGTGGTGGACTGGGGTTGGCAGGAGCCCCCTCAGCGCCTCCCCCACCCCCCACCCCCCACCCCATACACTGAACTCACCCAATGCACACAGGTTTGTGAGCTGCACCGAGGATGTGTGAATGAGATGAACCAATAACGGAGGAGCTCCCGGGAGTGGCCCCAGAGCAGACCAACACCTGCCCATGCTCTGTGGCTTTTTACCAGGCTGATGGGGGCCAAGCATCAGGGACAACTCTGGCTGTGCTGAGCAGGCTGGCCACTCTGGAAGCAGCCTTTAGCCAGCTCAGGGACAAGGCAGGGCTTTGGGACTCACCAGCTACAAAGACTCAATCCAGAACTGTCGGGCACCCTGGTCCCTCCACTCTGGCTCCCCATCTTTTCAGGTTTTTCTTTTCTTCTTCTTCTTCTTCTTCTTCTTCTTCTTCTTCTTCTTCTTCTTCTTCTTCTTCTTCTTCTCCTTCTCCTCCTCCTCCTCTTCCTCCTCCTCCTCCTTCTTCTTCTTCCCCCAATCCTCTGGGTATGATAATGCCAATTGTCTCAGGCAGACTGTGGCTGCCTGAGATTCTAGAGAGAGAGAGAGTCTGGCCAGGTCCTGCCCCTCCTTTTGAGCCAGGATCCATCAGTCACAGACTGTCAGCTGGCCCAAGGTAGCTGTCCTCCCCAGGGACCTCACTACAGTGCAATGGGAGGACATGGCTTCTGGGTGCCTTCACACACAGGGGTACAGGATGAGCAGTGAAGATAGAAGTGAAGAGAGAGAAAGAGGAGACGAGGAAGGGTGGCCGGGGACCAAGAGTGGCAAGCCAGCTCTGGACTGGTTGTCGTCTGTGGAGCATTACCCTTCCATACGGCCCTGTGCAGGGGACCAGGGTTCCCAGAGCGACCTTCTGATTGGAGATACCGCCACCCTCATTCATGGACGATGAAACAGGCTCAGAAATACAGTTAGATAACTCACCTAACAAGGTCGCACAGTGCAGCCAATGACAAGACCCTGTTCAGTAAGGATTTCTCACATGCCGAGCACCATTCATTTGCAGTGTCAACAGACGTCACGGTCTCCTCTCCGAAGACCCGTGAATGCTGCTACTATCCTCACTTTAAAGACAGGCAACTGAGGCTCAGAGAGGTTGGCCCAAAGCACACAGCAGTTAGTAGATCCAGAATTCGAATCCTGGGCTGTGCTCCTGCTGGAACTCAGTGTCAATGCTTGCTGGTCAGCCTGACGACATTCCCAGAGCTGGTATGCAGCAGGGCTCCGGAACGCGGGCTGCATGTCAAATACTCTCCTCTCTGGAGGCCTGGGGGCCGCTGGCCAGGAGGTCAGGACCTCTGGCCCTCGTCCACCCGCCTCTCCCCGTACACTGCCCAGGGCATCTCACTCTTCTGGTAAAGCGGTTTCAACTCACTTCTGACAGTCACATTTATCATTAAAAATAAATTCATCCTGGCTCCCCTTGGCACGGGAAGGTACTGTGCAGTGATTCAGTGGGCTTGTCACCCTCTCGGTTAGGTGCAAGGAACTGAGCAACTGGACGGTCTCCAGCACCAGCGCCTCATTTTCTGCACTGGAGCCAGAAATGTACAGTGGGCTGACATTTAATTTAGAATCCAACATACCTTGACACAAACTCATAATACAAAGGCGGGGGTGGGGTGGGGGCTGCCAAGCTGGGCAGGGATGGGGGAGTCCGAGTGACAGCGTGGATTTCTTTCTTTCTCTTTTTCTTTCTTTCTTTTTTTTTTTTAATTTTTCTTTTTATTTTTTTACTTTTGCTTTGTCAACATGATGACAAGCCAGAGACTGCCATCACAGGCAAGAATTAGCAGGCTGTGTCTGTGTGTGTGTGTGTGTGTGTAAAGAGAGAGAGAGAGAGAGAGAGAGAGAGAGAGAGAGAGAGAGAGAGAGAGAGAAAATGAGACAGACAGACAGACAGAGACAGAGAGAGACAGAGGGAACGCTGTTGTGTATCTATGCCCTGAGTCCACTGGGATGGCGTCTTCAGCATCATGAGGTAAGTCTGTCAGGTCATGTGTTACCACTACCGGAGAAGCATGTGCCAAGGCTGAGCTGTGACAGCCAATGCTGGTGCCCGGGAGCTGGACAGTCCTTACGCGTGTGGATGGCACCCGCACCTTCCATCTCTGTGTCCTGAACACTTCACTCGAGTCCTTGGACACATTCTCAGTAAATACAGGGCATGAAGGAGATACGTCGTTTTCAACATTTCGTCAGGGTTTCTCTCAGGAAGAAAGCTGGGC
This sequence comes from Acomys minous, assembly GCF_964271855.1. Lineage (NCBI taxonomy): Eukaryota > Metazoa > Chordata > Mammalia > Rodentia > Muridae > Acomys > Acomys minous. Next base: position 69,533,102 of record NC_140491.1, read on the forward strand.
TTATTGGACAGAACAGTCTGATGGGCCATTTAGGTGTCAAAAGTAGAGGTTCGCTGGGATGGAGAGACGGAGATGGCTCTGCAAATGTGAGGATGCCGGCACCCACATTAAAAACAGGATGCAGCACATCTGGATTTCCAAGCACTGGGGTTTAGAAGCATGATCTCCAGGATTTGCTGGCAAGCTCGAGTTACCAAAATGGTAAGCTTCCGGTCCATTAAAGTCTTTATCTTCAAAGATACATGCATGCTGTGGCATGCATATGCACACACACACACACACACACACACACACACACACACACAAATAGGAGACCCAAGGATCACTGGGGAGGAGAGAGTAAAGTGTAAGAGGCACAGGAAAGCCAGGGGAACCAAGGACCTGTCCGAATGGAGTGTTGGGTGTTGGAGGGTCGGGAGAAAGAGACAACGTGCACCCCGGAGGGAGGGTAAAGCATGCCTGGTGGAGGCCCAGTGCTTCACAAGAGCCTGACACCCCTGAGGCTGGGAGAAGAGAGGGCAGGAAAGAGGAGAAGCAGGGGCCGGAGGACCCCAGAGGCACAGAGGCCACCGCTAGGCAGGAAACCCAAGCAGGAGGGACAGGGAGCACCCGGGGTGCCCCAGGCCAGCTTGTCTAAGTGTCTGCTATGTGGCCGCCTCTGTGTGCCCTCCTTATTCCCACAGGACAGGAAGGGATGAGGGAATCCGTGGAGGACAGTGCCCATTGGAGGCCGCTCACCATGTAAACCCTACAATGTAAATTTAAGCTCTCCAGGCAGACTCCAGATTCGTCACTTTAAGTTGTTTAGTCTTATTTATAATTATCAGAGGGTAGGGCAGGCTTTGGAGGAGGTATGGAGGTCAGAAGGCAACTTTGTGGAGTCAGTTTTCTCTCCTCGCCTTTGCGTGAGTCCTGGGGAGGGGAGCAGGCGCCAAAGGTCTGTCTCTGGTATCCCTCTTCAGGTTTCATATACCTTGTCCTCTGTGGCAGTCTTCACTAGGACCTGAGCCCCACCTTTTAGGAAGGACAGGCCAGGGAGCCCCAGGGACCCTGCTCTCCCTGCCTCCCCAGTGCTGGGATTATAAGCACACACCATCTCCTCCGGGTTTTTGTTTTGTTTTGTTTTTGTCTGAGACAAAAACAGGCTGTACTCTGTACATCACTGGCTGTCCTGGACTCTCTTTGTAGACCAGGTTGGCCTCGAACTCACAGAGAGCAGCCTGCCTCTGCCTCCCGAGTGCTGGGATTAAAGGCGTGCGCCACCACACCCAGCTTTGCCCAGATTTTTATGTGAGTTCTAGGCTCAAACTCAGGTCTTCATGCTGGCAATCCAAATGTACAGTTTTGTTTTGTTTTAACATTTTTATTTTATGCGCATGAGTATTTTGCCTGCATGTGTGTGCAGTGCCTGCAGGGACCAGAAGAGGGCACTAGATCCACTGGAACAGGAGTTACAGATGGTAGCTTCCACACGTGTGCTGGAAACTGATCCCCTGTCCTCTGGAAGAGCAGCCCAAGTTCTTACTTGCTGAGCTATCTCCCCAGATCTAAATCTGCAGATCTTAAGGGGAGTTTTGTCCATCATGCCAATCAAGACGTAGTCACTTCTGGCACCTTGGACTCCTACTGGCTCACATTACCTTCATGGTTCATCTTGCCTCTTTTCTTTTGGACAGAGTCTCCTGCAGCCCAGGCTAGCCTTGAACTTGCTGTGTTCTAGGGAATGGCTTTGTCCTCGAGGTCCACTGCCCTAGTGCTGCTACTGACCATGTGTTCCACCCTGCTGTTGCCCGTCCCTACGTTGGTGAGCACCTGGGCTGTTAAGGAATGGAGCTGCCGTGAGCACCTGTGCATCACGCACACACCTTGCGCATAGCCCCTGGGCACTCTGCGGGAGCACAGAGTGGGAGGGTGTCTAACTCCGAAAGAACTGTGCGTGGAGGCTGTTCCACTGCTCACCCTCGCCCGCAGAGTGTGGTGTCCAGGCTCATTGGCGCTCTCCCCCCCCCCCCCCCCCCGCTCAGTGGGAAGCTGGGTGCTGACACCCTCCCAGGTGCACGAGTCCCCTGGCTCCCTCACCCTGTCACCCCTGCAGCCAGCATGCCTCATTCAGTGTGGACCCTTAGACTGAAGGGAGGGGTGTCTGTCCCCAGGGAAAGCTCTGCCCCCGTGGATACCCTCTCTCAGTGTTGCCTGCCAGAGAGGGCAGGTCTTAGTGCCGTGGTGGGGCGGGCAGCTCAGCTGTCACTGTGCCTCCGAGGAGGTTGACGTGTAGGTCAACACTAAGAAACAGTGTCAGTGGGGAGGAAGGGCACGTCCATCACCGCCTTCCAGTGTTGCGGGCTTCGGTGCCCAGCCCCCCATCGATGCCGAGAACACAGCACTGCCTGCCCCCCAAAGCTGCTGGATTTCTTTCCTACACAGCTGGACCCATCCCCAGTCCCGCCTGCAGGGAGAATAGCCCCACAGCCCCTTCCCATGGCACAACCCTTTTGCACGGGGGGGGGGGGGGGGCCACAATTTCTCAAGCACAGCTGACTGGATTCTGTCTCCCAACTGGCCTTGGGGCTGGGAGTCTGTGCTCTGTGTCTCACTCAGACCCTCAGCTGGAGTGACAGGTGTCACTGGGCAGTAACAACACCCTAACCTCACAGAGGTTGCAGCCAACCCCGCGACCCCTCAGCGCTTGGAGCCATTTCTCCAGTTTTCCCTCTGCTGCTTCCTCCCCACCCACAGACAATCTGCCGGCAAGCACCTTCAGCAAATATTTATTAAGCGCTACTATGTGGAGTTTAAGCCTGACGATGTTAGCTACAGTTAAATGGTGTGTGTTTGAGAAAATGAACCAGGGAAGAGCTGCCGGGTGGTACCCTTCGGGGAAGAAGGGAGGGAGATGCTGAGGGGGAGCTCTCACTCCAGACACAGGGAGCAAGTGCAAAGGCCCTGGGGTCCCAATAGAACTCGTGGGCATTAGGGACAGGACAGTGGAGAGATGAGGTCAGAGGCGGAATGGACAAGGCAGGGGACATGTTTAGGTTTCATACCAGTCACGACAGGAAGCCCCAGGGACGTGGCCAGCAGAGGGGTAGGTGGAGCAGCCCCCAGTGGACGTCGTTGCTGGTCCCCTTAGCTACCATGTTTTGCGTGGGCTCTAAGAGCATCTGGGGCAGCCACTAAAGAGGCTGCTGCTACTGCAGGAGATGGAGCAGCTCAGATTGGGGAGATCAAAATAGATATGTGAATAGGTGTGAGGCAGAGCCAGGAGGGAGGCCTGACAGACAGCAGATGGGGGCGGGGGAGGGCATTTTGTGTCACACGTTTCTCCTGCTGCTGGGACCTGAAGCAGCATAAGGACTCAAATCTATGTTCTGGCTCACAGTTTTAGAGGAAACAGTCCATTGTGGTGAACATGACAGAAGAGAGCCCATTATGGCTATAAGTAATAACGCAGGGGAAAGAATACAGGGCAGAGCCCAGGGCAGCCCAGGCTATAGGAGTCACTCCTGCATTTCTCTCCGGACTCTGAGAAGCTACTATTCCTAAAGTCGAGAGACTTGTGCCACAATCCTGAACCCAGTTGAGCTCCAGGTCAGAGAGATAGATGCAATTTTAGTAAGCTGCTGTGTTGGAAATGGTTGTTACACAGCATTGTCACAGCCATAGCTGACTAATGCACAAGCAGAGGCAAGTGGTCTTTATATAGATCACCTACTATTGCATCCAAACACCATCTTTGTTACCGATTTAGAGCAGTTCTTTCAAATCCGTGTTTTGTTTTGTTGTGAGATAGGGTCTCCTGTAAGCCAGGCTAGCCTTGAACTTGCTACATGGCCAAGGATGACCTTGAACTCCCGATGCTCTTGTTTCTATTTCTCAAGTGCTTGGATTACAGGCTTGAGCCACCACCACACTTGGCTTATGTAATGCTGGGGATGGAACCTTGGGCTTGATGTAAGCGGGGTAGGCACTCCACAGCTGAGCTCCCCAACCCTTGTCCGTGCTTTCAGTCATCACGGGAGACGGTGTACATACACACTGCGCTCCCAGACAGAAACTTCTTAGGAATCCCTGCCTGGGCAGCACAAGTCGAGTGGGGTTGTGTCATTGTGCAGCCATGTTACCCCATCAACATTCACCGTGGCCCGGCGCAGGCTGTGTTGTCAGACCTCTGGCCTGGGGGAATTCAGCCGTGTGCAGCTCAGCACTTGCCATTCGAGACCACACCAAAACCTGCAACTGCACCCTGACTCCGGGGCAACCCTGAGCCACAGACACATAGGAGAACTGGATGGTTTAGAGACCCCTTTGGGTCCCTCACTTCTGCCCAACGTGACCTGCCTTCTGGATTCCCACAGGCCTGTGCCTGAACCTGTGACGGCCACCTTTCCTCCCAGTGGTGGCCCCATCTTGACACCTCCTTGCTTCAGGGTCACCTTCAGGTCCCTCTTGTATGCCAGCTGTCTGTGACTCTGATGCTCCCACGAGCCAGCCAGTGCCCAGTGAGCAGAGGCCGGCATCACCTGACACCGGCCTCGGCCTGTGCCTATGGGGGCGTGTGGCATCTGCGTCCTTGCTGCAAAAGGGGTGCCTCAGGCTGAGCAGAGGAGGCCTTTGCGTTTAACCACTTTCGCCATGGTGTTCCCATGCTGGGAGGAGGGCCCACATTCTTAAGCTTTTCAAATTACATGTTTATTTGATTTATTTTAAAATTCCTATTGCATTCTATTTATCTATTGTGTGCGTGTATGTGCGCACGCATGCTTGTGTATGTGCATGCCTCTCTATGTATAGGTGTGTGAGAGTGTGTGTGTTGTGTGCACGCATGTATACGTCATGCACCACATAAGCAGAGGTCAGAAGACAACTTCTGGGGAATCCGTTGTCTCCTTCCACCAAGTGGATTCTGAGAGCCCAGCTCGGGTCCTCAGGTTCAGCAGTATGTGGCTTCGTCCTCCGAGGGCATCAGTGTCTGTGTGGCCCATCAACGGCCTTTCAAAGGGTGTGTCTGGCCCCCTCTGGCACTAGTAAGAGTTCTCGAAGACAGCTGGGCTCAGTTACGTACCACAATGGCCACCTCTGTTCTACTTGAGGCACCCTCTTTGCAGCAAGGACACAGATGCCACAAGCCCCCATAGGTGGAGGGGTCAGGAACGGCAACAGTCTGTAAGCACTGGTTAGATCAGAGTTAAGGACTAGGCGACGGCAGCCAGTCTGCACACATGACCCTGGTCACCTCGCGGGAGCCTCAGCTGCAGACAAGGGAGATAGCAATGATGACGAAGGTGAGGATGAAGCTGATGACGGGATTTGGCGACAGACACCGCGGCTTCTTCCACCTCCCCCTTCCCCCTACAGCAGCAAGCTGCCTCCTCCATGTGTGTGGGGGGCACACCTGTGACACTGGATGGGGCTGGGGCAAGCAGGCTTCATTCATTCATTCATTCATTCATTCATTCATTCATAACCAAGTCCACTATGCTGAGGTAAGCCCTGCTTCCCAGTGGCCCCAGGGCGGCCCCAGCCTGCCTCTTAGCTTTCAGGACAGGGCCTGGGGTGTGGGGATAGGTGTTGCCCCCCCCCCCCGTGTCCTCGGGTGCAGAGGAGGTTGGAGCCTTCCCACCAACCCTGGGTCCCAGACAATGTGGGAAAGAAATCCCAGGACTGCAGAGGCAAGGCCAGGCTGGGTGAAGGATGGGGTGGCTTAAAGACAGGCTTGCCCTCTGACTTGGTAATTCTCCTTCTGGGAATCCATCTAAGGAATAATTAGCGAGCAGGCTGAGATGTGTGAGGGAGTTCACTGCGATACAGGGCTGTCCATGGTCATTGTTTATCAACAGCCACAAAGTGGAAATAACTGTCCAAAAAGAAGCGAGCTTTACAAGCACGCAGCACTGCCAGGAGGCCGGCCACTTGGGCTGGGCGGGGGAGGCAGGATGGGGGATGGGGCATGGGGCGAAGAGTAAGGCCTCCAGGCTTCCCTGTGTGGCCTCTTGGGGCCTCTGTTTCCTCATCTGTAAATGGGGTAACCTAAGAGATGGCTTCCTGTGGCGCCCTGGTGCCTAGACCACCTTCTGGGCACATCACCCGACTCCAGCATCAGTCAGGAGGTGCCGTCAAAACTCCCTTCATCGCCGCCAGCACTACTTTTGGGGTCAGCTGTAGCTCTTAGAACTGTACTCCTCAGCAAGCTCCTGTCATCTCGGAGGCCTGCCTTTCACCTCTGCCAGCTAGGGTTGGATGGTTTCCTCCTAGAGCTCCGCCCCCTGCCCCGCCCCGCCCCGCCCCGCCCACCCTGCCTCATTTGACTATCGTAGAACTCAGTTCTAACTAGCTTGGCATACACTTACTTACCTCGGGCCTTGCTGTGAATCCCAGGCTAAAGGTATACCCCTTGACAAGGCCAGCTGTACCTTTCCACCTCTCCCAGTCAGCCCTGATGCCTCCAACAAGAATTTTATTTCCCACAATCCTGCCGCATCACCCACTCTGAACCCAGCAGTAGAGGCTGCCGATTCGTTGCCTCTCCTGGTCGCTCAGGTAGCACGGGGCCATCCAGGCTTAGGCTGTATACTGGGAGAAGAGCCTTCTGGGTGCTCCTACATCCTAACACCCACTCCATTCTGCCCAGAGCTCTGTGTCTGGAGCCTTAGCTTAGAGCAGACAGCCACGTTAATCCTGTCCCAGGCTGGTGGTCACCCCAATAGGCAGGGGAGCCAGCTGCCCAGAAAGCTAGTGCTGGGTCTGGGTTAGCAGCCAATGGTGTTAGCGCTACCTGGAGATTATCTACCCGTGGCTAGTTCCTAGTAGCAGGCCCCAGCGCCCCCAAAGAAAGCTGCTAGCTATTAAAGAGATTCATGGGAAGGGGTGAGGCGAGAGGGAGGCCTAATCAAGCTGTCCTGATTGTAATTGTCCAAAGGTGCTGGCCTTGCTCGCGAACAGCCGGCCTCACCCGGCCGCCTCCTCGGCGTCTCGGCAGGACTTCTCCCTGCTGGGACCATGCGAGGTAATGTTCTTTCAACATAACTCTATTTAAATTCACATTTCCATCATCCCCCAGAGGAGCCGAGAGAGAGAGCTGAGCTGCGTGGTATAAGCCGGCAAAGGATTAGATGGGGTGGGTGGGTGGTGGGTTGTTTTTTTTTTTTCCTTTTTATTTTCCCTTAGTGATGGAGACCGGGGCTGTGGTGGTGCGGGAGGGGTGGGGGCAACGTCAGAACAGGAAGAGTTGCTAACAGCCAGCCGGCTTAGCCCTTTTGACAGAGAGAAAACTGAGGCCCGTAGGGGAGGAGGGGGCCTCAGAGTGCTCAGAAGGGCCCTTTCTTCAGGAGACCCTGGGACGGATGGCATAGAGGATCGATCATCAGGGAGAGGGCAGCCCCGGGAGGGTCTCGAAGGCCCAGAGCCAGGCCTCTGCCTCTGCTCGTTGCCTGGGGACCTGACTTTCCTCCAAGCCACTGGGCAAACCGGCGGAAGCCCCCACGAGACCCAGCTCCTCCCCTGCAGCTCCGCTGAGGCGAGGAGGTGACAAAAGTCACCTCTCTCCAACACAACTGGCCCTCATTTCCTCTGCAGGAGGCCTCTGGGGGCTGGCAAAGGCCATGGCTTCTCAGGAGAAGAGAGGTAGCTGGAGGTCTGTCAGGTAGACTAGGGGCCTGGCACAGAGATAGACAGATGGGCCGGGGAGGGTGGCTCCCTGGGGAAGTGGAAGTCTGGGGTCATGGGCAGAGCCTTGGCCAGTGAGTGAGAGCAATTTGGGAGTTCAGAGGAATTGCAGGCCCTGCTGGCTGTTAGGTTTGGCTGGGAGGTGCCTGTCTTGGGGACTGTCACCTGCAGGGCGGAGGGAGCTGGAGACAGCAGCCAGGAGGCAGGGAGTGGAAGTACAAGCATTTGGGGAGCTCCAGCCTTCAGAGAGAGGAGACAGCGCCAGGAGTGTTCAGAGGCATCTGGTTCTGGTTTGTTTGTTTGTTTGTTTGTTTTTTTACATTGCCTTCAGCAGCCTGGGACTATATATAGCCTGGCTGGGTCCCCCTTCCAGGAGGCCCCACCACAGGGACAGTGGGGTGAGCATAGGTCATCCAGCTGGGGGCTGCAGGGAGGCCGTGTCCAGACATCTTGGACAGGTCAGCAGCCTCTTCATCTATCTGTGTTCTCTGGTCTCTGCTATATTGTAGCTTCTCTCTGGCCTCAGTTTCTCCGTCTGTTCATCAGCTTCCCCACAGAAGTCAAGGAGATAAGAGACACAAAGCCACTCTGCAGAAGCGCTCATGAGCTGTCACAGGCTCAGATGGTGACGGGGCAAGGGGAGATTTTAATTATGAGAGGTAGGGACTTGGACTACAGTGGGTGAGGAACCTCTGCATCCCTGAAGCGGGGGGGGGGGGGGGGGGGAAGCAGAGCACTGGAGACAAGCAGACAGTCGAGTGCTGGTGTAGCCTTGCTGCTTTGAACGACCATGGGCAAGAGGTAGCATCTATGGAAGCTCAGCTTACTTCTCTGTAGGTAAAGATTTTTAAAAGCACACTGGAGCCAGGTGTGGTGGCACACGCCTTTAATCTCAGCACTCGGGAGCCAGAGGCAGGTGGATCCCTGTGAGTTCAAGGCCAGCAGCCTGGTGTTCTACAAAGCGAGTCCAGGACAGCCAAGGATACACAGAGAAACCCTGTCTCCAAAATCAAAACAAAATAAAACAAAAGAGCACACTAGGGCAAACCTGCTTCGTTAGCCACAAATGTGAAAGCCATCAACAGCTGGCGCCACGGCACAAGCCTGGCGCGTACAAGGGCTGTTGTCATCGTCACCCTACTCCTCACTCATTGTGCTGGCTGGTTTTATGTCAACTTGACACATACTAGAGTCACTTGGAAAGCAGGGACCTCAACTGAGAAATGTTGATTGATATGGGAGAGCCCAGTTCACTGTGGGTGGTGCCACCCCTGGGCTGGTGGTCCTGGGTGCTGTAAGAAAGCAGGCTGAGCAAGTCATGAGGAGCAAGTCAATAAGCAGCACCCCTCCATGGCCTCTGCATCAGCTCCTGCCTCCAGGTTCCTGTCCCTTTTGAGTTCCTGTCCCTTGACTTCCTTCACTGATGGACTGTGTGATGTGGTTAACCCTTTCCTCCCCAGGTTGCTGTTGCTCATGGTGCTTCATCACGGCAGTAGAAACCAAACCAAGACAACTACCATCACCAAAATTGCCTTCATCCCTCACCATCGTCACTAAGGCAACCATTACTCTCTTACCAACACCTGCACCCCCACCATCCCCAACTTCACCACCACCACCGTCACCACCATCACCACCATCACCTTCTTTACCTCAGCCACCCCTCTACCATCACTCCCACACAATCGTCATCGCCACCATTACAACCGCTGCCTTCACTATTGTCATTGCCTTCACCTCCGCCACCTCCGCATTGCCACCTGTGCTAAGTCAGCCACCCTCCCCCCCCACCCCGCCCCCCCCCACTGCTCCGCACAAAGGGCCTCCACGCCCTGCTCTCTGCTGAGACCACCAGATACTTTTCCAGGGCCAGGCTTAATCTGCGCCCTTGAACAGTAAGTACCACAGAGTTAAAGCATGCCCACTCACGCAGACCCAGCATTAATTCCTTGATTACCAGGCCCCAAAGTCGTGCCAGCTCAGGGCCACCTGTGGGGCCTGATTATGAAGCAAGTGCCTATTTTTGGCCTCGGTTTGCTGCTCGTGGCTCCCACCCTCGACTCTGTCCCTTACAATCCCCATAAATTATGAACTTCAGAGGACTCACAAAAAAGCCAAGTGGAATAAGCCACAGTTTCCCCCACTCTGGGGGCTCCAGAGGAGTTGGTGGGGAGACAGGATGAGAGTGGTTTGGCCAAGGTTGTGCTACCCTGCCCTGGAGCCTGGGGACCACTCCTGAAGCCCTGAAGAAGGGGACTTTTCAGGGACACTGACTGTGGGAGGTGAAAGTAGATTGATTGTTTTGTTCTGGAAGTTTCTGTGGACTACTCCATCTAATTCTTACAATTTGACCCTAAGCTTTCTGGGCCAAAGTGGCCTTTAGAGTGGCCTATTTGACCTCCCACCACCACCACTGCCTTGAGCCTGACAGGAAAGTGCCTACCCTGTGTCTCTAGAGGCTCCAAAACAAGTCTGAAGGACAGGGCTGGTGGCCCTATGAGAGGAGAGGACACTCTCAGCCACAAGAAGGAAGATAAAGGTGAGATGTGGCAGAGTGTTGAGCATCTTACAGAACATGGACCTCCCTCCTGTGAGGCAACCCTGAGACACATCTGACCTAAGATGGCCGCCACTGAACCCCTATCCCTGAGGTGGAGAATGCGGGTTAAAGATCTTTCAATGGGACAGGAGCTTGCACTGGGACATCCCTTCAATCCCCATGCTATGAGTCCTGGGGTCAGGATCCACCCCACAGCGTGAGTAGTCAGGTCCCTGGGCCAGGCACCCACCCATCCCAGATGTGGAGTGGCAGCCTCCCACGCTGAGACTGTTGCAGAGTCTGAGGACCAGAGCATCTTAGACATGAACTCACAGGCCTCACAGGATGGCTGGGAGAATTTTTTTTTTTTTAAATCAAGAGAACAAATGGTAAAGGAATTGAAAACACGTCTCACATGGGAGGCTGGCTCATACGTGCCAGCTTGGAGGGTGGGCGTGGGCTGCCGGGTGGGGATGGAAACACAAAGGGGCTGGGGAGGCGGCAAAGCCACAAGGACACCTGCGTCTTTCTGAACAGTGACCCAGAGGTGACAAGTTGCTCCCAAGGTGGCAGAACCCCCTCTGCCATCTGCACTGCAGGGTCCCACTGGTCCAGGGCATGCCAGAGGACCCCCTCCTGCCACATATATCCTGTCCCCATCTGTCAAATGAAGTGTCTGGCATGACTTTAGCTGGTCAAACAAGGTATCATCTGGGCTGGGTGCTCACCACCACCGCCACCCCCAAAACAAACAAACAAATACACAAACACCCAGCAGAGCCTTTCTTGGTCTGTGATTTGTGAAGGGTCTGGGCTGTTTTGGTCACTTCAGCTTTCCTTCTCGGCTGCTCCTGCTGCTGCGCAACTTTTCCAGGGGACTGCTCTTGTCACATCAGATAGGGCGTAGGTGACAGACCAGACCTACTGCTCCACTCAAGTCTGCGTGACCCAATGAGTTGACTGGCCATAAAGACAGGCGTGTGAGTGGACACAGCATGGGTGGCAGCTCCCTATGCCGATGGCTGCACCGGACAGGGCCCTCTCCCTAGCAGTTGCTTGCTGCGTTTATAACTTTGAAGGGGGGGGCAGGACTTCCAGCTAAACCTTTAACTTTCTGAGCTTAATTTTTATTTATTTATTTTTAACTACGTCTGTTTATTTGGAGGGGGAGCATATGCGAGTTCTGGCTTGTGTGTAGCTCTCATAGGAGTCGGTTCTCTCCTCTACCATATGGGTCCTGGGGATTGAACTCAGGTCCTCAGTCTTGGCAGCAAGCCTACTTTCCTCCCAAGCCATCTTGCTGACCCCTTTCTGTTTTTGTTTGTTTTTGTTTTGTTTTGTTTTTGCTTTTTGTTTTTTTGTTTTTCCAAGGCAGGGTTTCTCTGTGTAGCCTAGTCTAAGACTAGGCTAACATTGTCCTAGACTATGTCCTAGACTAACATTGTAGACCAGGCTGGGATCGAACTCACAGGGATTAAAGGTGTGCGCCACCACCGCCCAGCCAACTGGCCCCTTTCTGAACTGCTTACATTCATGTGCTTCCTGAGCCTTACAAATTTGCTTAGCTTGAATCCTGAGAGAGAGCCTCACTGCACAGCCCTGGCTAGCCTAGGACTGACTCACTATGTAGGCCAGGCTGGCTTCAAACTCACAGAGATCTGCCTGCTCTGCCCCTGAGTGCCAGGATTTAAGGTGTGGCTACCATGCCCACCACAGAAGTCACTACAGAGAGCCAGAGACTGCAGGCACAGATGCCTGTTTCTTGGTGCAATTTCTCTGTCTCTGTGTCTCTGCCTCTTTCTCTGTCTCTGTTTCTCTCTCTCAGGGTCCCAGGTGCACCATAGCACAGGCACTGACTACATCTCCAGCGCCAAAACTCCAGGCCTGTCCATGCTGTGGAATCAAACCGTCTCTCCTAGCACAGTAGTGGGCAATCTTAAGAGTCTCCGTAGATCAGCACCCTGTGATAGCTCAGTCAGCAACTGTGCGGCTGTGGCAGCTGAGTGGGGCAGGCGACGAGGGGAAGAAAGCCTATGCTGGCACTGGGGACACAGTTCAGTCAGTGAGGTTCGAGTCTCAGAATCCGATGGGGAAAGGTAGAGAGAGGTGGATCTCTGGGCCTCACTGGACAGCCAGCCTCGCCTTCTCGGCAAATTCCAGGCCACTGAGAATCTATTGCTTCAAAATAAAAGGTTGATGCTGGGTGTGGTGGAGCACACCTTTAATCCCAGCACTCGGGAGGCAGAGGCAGGTGGATCGCTGTGAGTTCGAGCCCAGCCTGGTCTATACTGCGAGTTCAGGATAGCCAAGGGTACACAGAGAAATCCTGTCTGGGAAAACAAACAAACAAACAAAAATAAATAAATAAATAAAATAAAATAAAAGATTGATAATGTCTGGTAAATGACATCTGAGGCTATTCTCTGATCTCTACAAGTATATGAACACACATATGTACACACATACACAGACACCTTACACACACATGCACACATGCAGACATGCACACACATGCACATACACATACAGAGACACCACACACATGCACACATATACACACACACCACACACATACACACATGCACACACACAAAGATACCACACACACCCCACACACATACACACATGCACACACACAAAGATACCACATACACCATACACACATACACACATGCACACACACAAAGATACCACATACCCCACACACATACACATAGTAACACTACACACACACACATGCACACACACAAGAAGATGGTATAAGGTCACCTAGTATTGCTTTGGGGTCTAGGGATTTAGGCTCAGGCCTTGTCAGAGTAGAATACTTGGTCTGTGCCTCTCTATGGACCCCAAGACTTCGTGGTATAGGGAGTCCTGGGGGACCAGGAAGGGCCCCCTGGTTGGCAGTGAGGGGGTTATTTCCCTTCAGAGTGAGCCAGGGACTTGAAGACTTGCTGCAGTGGTGTCAGTTAGAAGCTGCACAGAGGTTAGGACAGGTGGCGGTCACTGGGCCCCAGTGTGTCTGGGGCAGGCCACAGACTCAGTAGGCCCAGGCAGGAGCAGGGCCCGCTCTGGGGGTCAGAGAAATGCTTAGGAAGAAAGGCCCGAGCATCCATCCATCCGGCCTGAGCATTTTGACACAGGCCAGTCAAGCTTGGGACGAGGACTGGGGTGGAGTAGAACGAAAGCCTCAGGGTGGACGTACCGAGCTAGCACAGACTTTGGAAAGTCCCACGGGGGGTGGGGGGGGAGGGCAAGGAGGCAGCAAGTCACTTAGGTGTGGACACAGCCCCAGTGGGCTGCAGGTGCCGGCTCAGGGTTCTGGCATGCTGGTGGGGGAACTTCCTCTGCACAGGTGGGGTCCCCACTGAAGGCCATTGGAGACCTTTAGAAACATCTAGGGGGGCTGGAGAGATGGCTCAGAGGTTAAGAGCACTGTCTGTTCTTTCAAAGGTCCTGAGTTCAATTCCCAGCAACCACATGGTGGTTCACAACCATCTATAATGAGATCTGGTGCCCTCTTCTGACATGCAGGAACACATTCAGGCAGAATACTGTACAAATAATAAATAAATCTTTAAAAAAAGAAAGAACGAAACGTCTAGGGTAAGCCTGAAAGTAGATTGGGGGGGGGGGAGCAGTGAGTGAAAGTCCTGGAGCTGATGTGACTTTTGGGCCTCGGAGCTGTCAGCCTGGGCCGATAGAATTCAGTAGTACCCGGTAGCCAATCTAAGACACCAGGAATCCGAGAATTGGTCAGGCATGGAGGGGAACCTTCCTCCTCCTCCCGGAGCCTCATAGGGGACCTGGCCATCCTTCTTCTCTCCCCCAGATGCCTCCAGCTGACCCTGGACTTCCAACAGTGGTCCCTGATGTCAGCTGGGGTGTGAGGGAGAAAGGCTGTGCTGAGCCTGCAGTTGTGGGGCCCGTGACTGGGCGGCCGTCTTCAGGAGCTCATCAGACAGCTCCATAATATTAATAATGAAAAGACAGCTCCCTCAGAGACTTGGGGCCTGCGCTGGCCTCTAGCAGGGGTTTGGAATGCCAAGTTACCCCAGGATGCTGCCTTAGACAGATGAGGGGGCACAGGCTATGGTGGGCAGGCTGGCCTTGGTGGCAGCCTGCCCCAAGTCCCCAGGGGCTGTCTGGGATGTCTTTAAGGACGCTTTGTTAAGCCCTATTAAATATGCATTGGCCCCCATTAAAATTTAATGCTCCACTTTGAGGTGTCACATTCTTTACCTCCTCCTAGTTGGGGGGGGGGGTGAGGGGAGGATAACATATTGGGGACCCAGGCAGAGGCGAGCCTGAGGGGAGCCTGGGCTGTGTGATCCTCGGGCCAGTGCCCAGGGCTTGGGTGAGGCGCGACTCGGAAACCCTGTTCCAGCCTCACTTACAGGCTGGTGGCTCTGTTCTTAGTCACCCCACTAAGCTGAGCAGGATCCCTCAACACCAAAGAGACAAACGGTAAATACCTCAGACTTTGTACAATCGTCTTTGTTTAATTTCTTTTTCATGAGGCTTTAAAAATCCAGCATCATTCTTAGCACAGGGCTGAAGGGTAAGAGGCCGAGCAGGGTGTGGCCCTGAGAGTCCTGGCTCGCCTGCACTGTGCCTGCAGAGGTAGGACCAGCTCTGCAGGGTGGCAGTCGTGGGCCTGGCACAGTGACCTCAGAAACGCTCATAGCCTGAGCACCTCTGGCGTCCACTGATGGGGACAGGACAGATGGCAGTTCTCTAGGAGCCAATGGGAACATGCAAGCTGAGCACAGTGGAGAGTTCTGGAATACCAGGCAGAGCCGATGTGAGAGGCACTCACACCTGTGCAGCTGACGTTCAAAGGAGCAAAAGCCAAAGGAAAACACACAGTCTTGTTGTGGACAGAGACGGGAGCCCTCGGGCATGGCTGGTAACGCAAACTGAGTACACAACAGTGTGGCCTCCCTCCATGCTCAGGTGTATGCGCCCGAAAGAAGAGATACATGAGCACACAAAAACATCACACATGCCTGTGGAGGAATGCTGAGTGAATATATCAACCGTCAATAAAGCACTGTTTAGCCAATCAGCTGGGCAGAAGGACAGGAAGTGGAAGGCGGGACTTCCTGGAGGGGAAGAGAAAGTTTGGCTGTTGAGAGACGAGGAGGATGTGGGAGAGTTGACGAGAACAAGGAGAGAAATGGCCGTAGGATCACTATGGTGGTAAGTGCTTGGGGTATAAGTAAGTTATGAGGTTTAGATTAGTTTGTTTAGTTTACGAGTAGATTTGTTTCAGTTTAGATGTCTGCCCAGCGGAGAGCTGACAGACTAAAAGTATGCTTCAGTCTCCCTGGGTCAGTTACTGTGTAGACCAAAGGATACAAATTTAATGTAACACATGTCCAAGGCAGCACTTTCCCTGATAGACAAGCCGAGGAGACACCCGCTCTTCCCGGTGACTCAGGAGAAGCCGTCAGCATGACACAGTATACAACGGAGTACTATTTAGCCATAAAAAGGAATGAAGCGTTAACGCATACTGTCCTACTTCCATTTCTGTTGCTGTTATAAAGCACCCTGGTGGAAAAAGCAACTGGGGGGCGGGGGAGCGTGGAGAAAGGGCTGGTTTTAGCTCACCATTCCAGGTTACAGCCCTTTGTGGGGAATTAAGAATGGTAGGGTCGTGTGCCGCGACCCACAGAGCTTAGGGATTGGCCTCCCTGGGGAGACGGGAAATGAAGACCCAACGTACAGAAAAGCTGGGACTGTGCGGGCCACGTACTCTGCTGGAGACGGAGCAACAGCTTGGAAAGTCGGCACGTCTACCCTATACGTCCGAATGAGACAGGCTTCTTCGTATACAACCAAAGGAGCAGGCAGGTGTGGCTGATCTTCACAGGGCCATAGTCTCTGTGAACACCCCAAGGAGGAAGCGGTGGTCCTTACCAGAACAGCCTTTCTAGAGCGTGTTGAGCTGACAATTAAAACCAGCTGTCACGCGTACTAAACTACGAAAGGGCCTCAAACCCGTGCTGAGCGAGGGACACCAGGCTGGAAAGCCTGTATGTTTCAGTTCCTTTGAGAGGAGATACCCAGGAGCCACTGAGTCATGGGGAGAGGTCAGCAGTTTCCAGGCACTGGGCATGGGGGAGGGGCACCAAGTATTCAATTAGTCTCTCTGTGGGGTGCTCAGAAGGTTCTGGAAGTAGAGAGAGAGAGTGTGTATGTGGCTGTGCAACACCGAGTGTGCTAAATGCGGGAACGTCGTGCACCACAAAATGGCTAAAATGGTGGCTTTATGAATGTTTTGTCACAACACTAAGAATGAAATAGTGCTGCTGTAAAGTACAAACTATCGCTTTTTATATAAAGGAGTACTGTGCACCGGCTCATGGGATCCGAGTCCGTGGTGAGGAGTCCAGAAATCTGGCTTTTTTTTTCTTTTTTGTCTTCTCAAGTAACTGGTCTGTAGCAGGCATAGGACACTGCCAAGCAGGATGTGAGGCAGCCGACATCGGGGAGGTAAAATCTGAAATATAATCTCATAGCGCAGAGATAAAAATGGGACCAGAGAGCCGATGGCCTCTGTGTAGGAAACTCTCCCTGGGACCAGCAGCAGCCAACTGCTGCCATGCTGGGGTGACTGCTTGAAAAAGCCCCAGTCTCGTCTTAGGTGCAGCCTCAGCGAGGGCTGTGGTCTCTGGACCGAGAGAAGGCAGGAGACCCGTGGACCGCCATCAGCGGGTGGCCTCAGTGTAGACCCTGGGAAGAGCGGGCGACAGAGGAGCGAGCGACACCTCATTTTTTAAGCTTTATTAATAATTTACTAGAGCCAGACACTGTAGTAGATAATTCACACATGTGGATCGTGAATTTAAGGCTCCAGAAAGAGAGAGAGCAGGAAGGAGCAAAGGAGGGAGCGAGGAAGGAAGACGTAGAGGCGAGGGAAGTGCTCCTTGGGGGGTCTGCCCATCTCTAACAAGGACAGGCGTCTCTTATCTGTCTGCTTTTATCCTAAGAGCACACTTGGGAGACCGAGGCAGGAAGATCTCTAGCTC
Source organism: Acomys minous (assembly GCF_964271855.1). NCBI lineage: Eukaryota > Metazoa > Chordata > Mammalia > Rodentia > Muridae > Acomys > Acomys minous. The sequence goes on from NC_140491.1 coordinate 69,550,340, forward strand.
CAGGACAGCTTGGGCTACAGTAGTGGGCCCCTGCCTCAGAGAGAGAGAGAGAGAAAGAGAGAGAGAGAGAGACAGACGGACGGACGGACAGACAGACAGACAGACAGACGGACAGATGGACAGACGGACGGACAGACGGATGGACAGACAGACAGACGGACAGACAGACAGACAGACGGACAGACAGACAGAACAAAGAAAAAACAAAACCAACAACAGCAAAGCAAAGGAGAAGGGTGGACACACCCTACTCTGTTCACACCACCTGCTGCAGCTCTTAGCTTGCTGCTAGGCTTGAGCTGTGAGAGTCTGGGCAGGCGCTTTAATCTGCCAGGGCCTCCAGAGCCTCAGTACCGGGGGACATGCTGTTTCCTGCCCTATGGTCTTGTGAGGTGCAGTAAGAAGTGTTGTGGATGCCCACTCCTGTGAGGCTAGTAAGTGCCCAGGACAGAGTGCACAAAAGTGCCACTGCGATCTCAAGGAACACTCTCATTCAACCCCAGCAACCAAGGGCAGAGTACAGAGAACACTTCTGGCTGGTGTGAACACGGGGCAACATGGGGCCTGTCCTACTCAGTGCCCAAACCTGGTCAGGACTTACACCTGCCACTCATACAAATATTTGTTCAGCAATAAGCTGACGCAGAGCACTCCTACCTGCTGATGGGCACTCACACCTGCTCAGCACTCACACCTGCTGATGGGCACTCACACCTGCCCAGCATTAACACCTGCTCAGCACTCACACCTGCTGATGGGCACTCACACCTGCTCTGCACTTACACCTGCTCTTCTACACTCACATGTGCTCAGCCGTCACACCTGCTTGAAACTCAAAGCTGCTATCCAGCACTCACACCTGCTGCTTTGTCCTCACACCTGCTCCCCACTCACTCCTGCTTAGAGCTCACACCTGTTGTCTTAGAGGACGGGATTAAGGCCTTGCAAAAGGCTGTTCCAACTCATAGGTGAGACTCAGGAGGGTGTGCCATTTGCTCACAGCAGTCAGCAGGTAGAGCCAGGTGGCAGGAGCTTCTCCCAGACCTGTGTGCTCCAGAAGCCCACGGCTTCCTGCAGCCAGCCTTCTCTTCCTCAGTGTGCGAGGTGCTGGCTTCAGCCAGGTGAGGTAGCGTGGGGTAATCCCGATGGTCTTGGGAACACACGCCTCTTCCTGGGTAATAATGCTTTCCTGTCCTTGGGTTGACCTCAACACTGTCACAAAAGCCCTGGGAGGTAGACAGAATCCAATCATTGTCATGAAATGTCCTCCATGGTCCCCGCACCAACCAGGATATAGAGCCGCCAGAGCAGAATGAAGCTTTAAATGAATTAGCCCAACAGAATCAAGTCAGGGGCCCTGGGCAGGGGCTCAGGCTAAATTAGAGAGCAGAGGGGGAAAGCAGAGGCTGGCTGGCCTGGAGTCCTGGCCACTCGGGGGCTCCGTATCTTAGAGGTGGACGGTTGCAAGGTGGGGTGGGGTGTCCAGCCAGGCCACTCTGGCCAGCAAGACCATTAATCAGCTGAGAAGGTAACCCCCCAGTCTCCTGGGTTGGTGATGTCATTTCAGTGCTAAGATAGCATTGCTCACCCCGGGAAGTCTTAGAGCTCAGTATGAACATGGGGGGGGGGGGGGGACCTAGAGACTCTGTGAGTATTCTGTACCACGTGTGAGAGCCGCGGTGGCTCCATTGTTGATGGGGTTGTAAAGAATCCTGCCGAAAGCCTCTGACTGTCCCTGGAAAGACCGGCCCTGCTTTAGACATGGAATTGTGAGCCGTGGTCACATTTGCTGAGGTGCAAGAGATGAGCCAGAGTTAGCACCAAGGCTGGTCCCTTGGTAGGTGCTGAGGACTTTGAAAGCCAACTATCTGTGGTTTATTTACGCATTTGAAAGTGTTAGCCAGGCGGTGGTGGTGCACGCCTTTAATCCCAGCACTTGGGAGGCAGAGGCAGGCAGATTGCTGTGAGATCGAGGCTAGCCTGGTCTACAAAGTGAGTCTAGGACACCCAAGGCTAAGAAAGAAAGAAAGAAAGAAAGAAAGAAAGAAAGAAAGAAAGAAAGAAAGAAAAGGGTTTATAGGGGCTGGAGAGGTGGCTCAGTGGTTAAGAGCTCTCACCTCTTCCAGAGGTCCTGAGTTCCAGAGGATGTGGCACCGTGTCATAGACATACATGCAGGCAAAACACCAATGCAAGTAAATAAAGTATTAAAAAAAGAAAAAAAAGAAAGTGTTTATAAAGCTTCATGGATTGGCCCTGTAGCTGGGGCAGAGCAGTAATAGTTCTTAAAGGGAGCCTTAGGGTGTGCTGAATGCAGGATGTACCCCAGGGCTTCCGGAAGGTGGCGCGTCTGTGTGTATGACTTTCATTAGACTAACACTAATGCTTAAAACCAAAGTTGTTGCCTAAGAACTTTTTTTTGTTCTGTGCATAAGAGCCACCCTAGGAGCAGGACGGAGCTATGGCTCAATAACTAAGAGCCCTGGCTGCTTTTCCAGAGACCACAGTTTGATTCCCAGCATCCACGCAGTGGCTCACAAGCATCTGTAACTCCATTTCCAGGGGAATCCAGCGCCCTCTTCTGGTCTTGGAGGGTACCAGGCAAGCATGCAGTATACAGACACACATAGCATACATATGGCATACATACATGTATGTGAATATGGTGCACATACAAGCAGGCAAGATGCCCATACATATAAAATAATAAAATCATTCTGCTAATTTTTTTTTAGGAATCTGAGCATTCATGCATGTTAGAGAAATGTTTTAAGGCTAAGATACATCCCTAGCTGAAGGAATTTGAATTTTGCTGTGATTTTAAGCACCCAGAATTTAAACTTTATTTAATTTTTTTTTTATTGTGATGTGAAGGATCAAACCCAGACCCTCATGCATCCTCGGCAAACTCTATTGCTGGGCCCTTTCCTACCTAAAATAATAAAATTGTGTTTTGTTTTGTTTTTTAAGTTGACGATCATTCTCAGCTATATAACAAGTTTGAGGTCAGCGTGAGCTAAGCAAGGTCTATGTAAAAAAAACAACAACAACAACAAAAAAAAAAAAACCAAAATAACCTCTAAAAACCCAAAGCAAAACAAAACTGTAGCCTTCCTGTTTACCCCATACCTGGTAGCTCCTTCCCAAGAGATATCAGGCCTCAGAGCTGTAGGCTATGGCTGGGTACCCTGAAACAGAAGGGGAGCGGGGAGCGACTCTGACGAAGGCTTTGGCTGAGAGCCTCCCTGCAGGGTTAGTTCACTCTACCACTGTGGGGAGTGGGGGGACTGCTGGAGCCTAAACCATGTTCAGGAAGCATCCAAGGCACTGGATGGGTGGGAGTGGGGGGTCAGGAGTAGTGATGGGGTGGAGGATCGGTATAGGGGAGAGGGGGTCAGGAGCAGCGATGGGGTGGAGGATCGGTATAGGGGAGAGGGGGGGTCAGGAGTAGCGATGGGGTGGAGGATCGGTATAGGGGAGATGGGGTCAGGAGTAGTGATGGGGTGGAGGATCGGTATAGGGGAGTGGGGGTCAGGAGTAGCGATGGGGTGGAGGATCGGTATAGGGGAGAGGGGGTCAGGAGTAGCGATGGGGTGGAGGATCGGTATAGGGGAGAGGGGGTCAGGAGCAGCGATGGGGTGGAGGATCGGTATAGGGGAGAGGGGGTCAGGAGCAGCGATGGGGTGGAGGATCGGTATAGGGGAGAGGGGGTCAGGAGTAGCGATGGGGTGGAGGATCGGTATAGGGGAGAGGGGGTCAGGAGTAGCGATGGGGTGGAGGATCGGTATAGGGGAGAGGGGGTCAGGAGCAGCGATGGGGTGGAGGATCGGTATAGGGGAGAGGGGGTCAGGAGTAGCGATGGGGTGGAGGATCGGTATAGGGGAGAGGGGGTCAGGGGTAGCGATGGGGTGGAGGATCGGTATAGGGGAGAGGGGGTCAGGAGTAGCGATGGGGTGGAGGATCGGTATAGGGGAGTGGGGGGGTCAGGAGTAGCGATGGGGTGGAGGATCGGTATAGGGGAGTGGGGGTCAGGAGTAGCGATGGGGTGGAGGATCGGTATAGGGGAGAGGGGGTCAGGAGTAGCGATGGGGTGGAGGATCGGTATAGGGGAGAGGGGGTCAGGAGTAGTGATGGGGTGGAGGATCGGTATAGGGGAGTGGGGGTCAGGAGCAGCGATGGGGTGGAGGATCGGTATAGGGGAGAGGGGGGTCAGGAGCAGCGATGGGGTGGAGGATCGTTATAGGGGAGTGGGGGGTCAGGAGTAGTGATGGGGTGGAGGATCGGTATAGGGGAGAGGGGGGTCAGGAGCAGTGATGGGGTGGAGGATCGTTATAGGGGAGAGGGGGGTCAGGAGTAGTGATGGGGTGGAGGATCGGTATAGGGGAGAGGGGGGTCAGGAGCAGTGATGGGGTGGAGGATCGTTATAGGGGAGAGGGGGGTCAGGAGTAGCGATGGGGTGGAGGATCGGTATAGGGGAGTGGGGGTCAGGAGCAGCGATGGGGTGGAGGATCGGTATAGGGGAGAGGGGGGTCAGGAGTAGTGATGGGGTGGAGGATCGGTATAGGGGAGTGGGGGGGTCAGGAGTAGTGATGGGGTGGAGGATCGGTATAGGGGAGAGGGGGGTCAGGAGTAGTGATGGGGTGGAGGATCGGTATAGGGGAGAGGGGGGTCAGGAGTAGTGATGGGGTGGAGGATCGGTATAGGGGAGAGGGGGTCAGGAGTAGTGATGGGGTGGAGGATCGGTATAGGGGAGAGGGGGGTCAGGAGTAGTGATGGGGTGGAGGATCGGTATAGGGGAGAGGGGGGTCAGGAGCAGCGATGGGGTGGAGGATCGGTATAGGGGAGTGGGGGGGTCAGGAGTAGCGATGGGGTGGAGGATCGGTATAGGTGAGTGGGGCGGTCAGGAGCAGCGATGGGGTGGAGGATCGGTATAGGTGAGTGGGGCGGTCAGGAGCAGCGATGGGGTGGAGGATCGGTATAGGTGAGTGGGGCGGTCAGGAGCAGCGATGGGGTGGAGGATCGGTATAGGGGAGAGGGGGTCAGGAGCAGCGATGGGGTGGAGGATCGGTATAGGGGAGAGGGGGTCAGGAGCAGCGATGGGGTGGAGGATCGGTATAGGGGAGTGGGGGTCAGGAGTAGCGATGGGGTGGAGGATCGGTATAGGGGAGTGGGGGGGTCATGAGTAGCGATGGGGTGGAGGATCGGTATAGGGGAGAGGGGGTCAGGAGCAGCGATGGGGTGGAGGATCGGTATAGGGGAGAGGGGGTCAGGAGTAGCGATGGGGTGGAGGATCGGTATAGGGGAGAGGGGGTCAGGAGCAGCGATGGGGTGGAGGATCGGTATAGGGGAGAGGGGGTCAGGAGTAGCGATGGGGTGGAGGATCGGTATAGGGGAGAGGGGGTCAGGAGTAGCGATGGGGTGGAGGATCGGTATAGGGGAGAGGGGGTCAGGAGTAGCGATGGGGTGGAGGATCGGTATAGGGGAGAGGGGGTCAGGAGGAGCGATGGGGTGGAGGATCGGTATAGGGGAGTGGGGGGTCAGGAGTAGCGATGGGGTGGAGGATCGGTATAGGGGAGTGGGGGGGTCAGGAGTAGCGATGGGGTGGAGGATCGGTATAGGGGAGTGGGGGTCAGGAGTAGCGATGGGGTGGAGGATCGGTATAGGGGAGAGGGGGGTCAGGAGTAGCGATGGGGTGGAGGATCGGTATAGGGGAGAGGGGGGTCAGGAGTAGCGATGGGGTGGAGGATCGGTATAGGGGAGAGGGGGTCAGGAGTAGCGATGGGGTGGAGGATCGGTATAGGGGAGTGGGGGTCAGGAGCAGCGATGGGGTGGAGGATCGGTATAGGGGAGTGGGGGGTCAGGAGCAGCGATGGGGTGGAGGATCGTTATAGGGGAGTGGGGGGTCAGGAGTAGTGATGGGGTGGAGGATCGGTATAGGGGAGAGGGGGGTCAGGAGCAGTGATGGGGTGGAGGATCGTTATAGGGGAGAGGGGGGTCAGGAGTAGTGATGGGGTGGAGGATCGGTATAGGGGAGAGGGGGGTCAGGAGCAGTGATGGGGTGGAGGATCGTTATAGGGGAGAGGGGGGTCAGGAGTAGCGATGGGGTGGAGGATTGGTATAGGGGAGTGGGGGTCAGGAGCAGCGATGGGGTGGAGGATCGGTATAGGGGAGAGGGGGGTCAGGAGTAGTGATGGGGTGGAGGATCGGTATAGGGGAGTGGGGGGGTCAGGAGTAGTGATGGGGTGGAGGATCGGTATAGGGGAGAGGGGGGTCAGGAGCAGTGATGGGGTGGAGGATCGGTATAGGGGAGTGGGGGGGTCAGGAGTAGCGATGGGGTGGAGGATCGGTATAGGGGAGAGGGGGGTCAGGAGTAGCGATGGGGTGGAGGATCGGTATAGGGGAGAGGGGGGTCAGGAGTAGTGATGGGGTGGAGGATCGGTATAGGGGAGAGGGGGGTCAGGAGTAGTGATGGGGTGGAGGATCGGTATAGGGGAGAGGGGGGTCAGGAGTAGTGATGGGGTGGAGGATCGGTATAGGGGAGAGGGGGGTCAGGAGTAGTGATGGGGTGGAGGATCGGTATAGGGGAGAGGGGGGTCAGGAGCAGCGATGGGGTGGAGGATCGGTATAGGTGAGTGGGGCGGTCAGGAGCAGCGATGGGGTGGAGGATCGGTATAGGTGAGTGGGGCGGTCAGGAGCAGCGATGGGGTGGAGGATCGGTATAGGTGAGTGGGGCGGTCAGGAGCAGCGATGGGGTGGAGGATCGGTATAGGGGAGAGGGGGTCAGGAGCAGCGATGGGGTGGAGGATCGGTATAGGGGAGAGGGGGTCAGGAGCAGCGATGGGGTGGAGGATCGGTATAGGGGAGTGGGGGTCAGGAGTAGCGATGGGGTGGAGGATCGGTATAGGGGAGTGGGGGGGTCAGGAGTAGCGATGGGGTGGAGGATCGGTATAGGGGAGAGGGGGGTCAGGAGTAGCGATGGGGTGGAGGATCGGTATAGGGGAGAGGGGGGTCAGGAGTAGTGATGGGGTGGAGGATCGGTATAGGGGAGAGGGGGGTCAGGAGTAGTGATGGGGTGGAGGATCGGTATAGGGGAGAGGGGGGTCAGGAGTAGTGATGGGGTGGAGGATCGGTATAGGGGAGAGGGGGGGTCAGGAGAGGCGATGGGGTGGAGGATCGGTATAGGTGAGTGGGGCGGTCAGGAGCGGCGATGGGGTGGAGGATCGGTATAGGTGAGTGGGGCGGTCAGGAGCAGCGATGGGGTGGAGGATCGGTATAGGGGAGAGGGGGTCAGGAGCAGCGATGGGGTGGAGGATCGGTATAGGGGAGAGGGGGTCAGGAGTAGCGATGGGGTGGAGGATCGGTATAGGGGAGAGGGGGTCAGGAGCAGCGATGGGGTGGAGGATCGGTATAGGGGAGAGGGGGTCAGGAGCAGCGATGGGGTGGAGGATCGGTATAGGGGAGAGGGGGTCAGGAGCAGCGATGGGGTGGAGGATCGGTATAGGGGAGAGGGGGTCAGGAGTAGTGATGGGGTGGAGGATCGGTATAGGGGAGAGGGGGTCAGGAGCAGCGATGGGGTGGAGGATCGGTATAGGGGAGAGGGGGTCAGGAGTAGCGATGGGGTGGAGGATCGGTATAGGGGAGAGGGGGTCAGGAGTAGCGATGGGGTGGAGGATCGGTATAGGGGAGAGGGGGTCAGGAGTAGCGATGGGGTGGAGGATCGGTATAGGGGAGAGGGGGTCAGGAGCAGCGATGGGGTGGAGGATCGGTATAGGGGAGAGGGGGTCAGGAGTAGTGATGGGGTGGAGGATCGGTATAGGGGAGAGGGGGTCAGGAGTAGCGATGGGGTGGAGGATCGGTATAGGGGAGAGGGGGTCAGGAGTAGCGATGGGGTGGAGGATCGGTATAGGGGAGAGGGGGTCAGGAGTAGCGATGGGGTGGAGGATCGGTATAGGGGAGTGGGGGTCAGGAGCAGCGATGGGGTGGAGGATCGGTATAGGGGAGTGGGGGGGTCAGGAGTAGCGATGGGGTGGAGGATCGGTATAGGGGAGTGGGGGTCAGGAGTAGCGATGGGGTGGAGGATCGGTATAGGGGAGAGGGGGTCAGGAGTAGCGATGGGGTGGAGGATCGGTATAGGGGAGTGGGGGTCAGGAGTAGCGATGGGGTGGAGGATCGGTATAGGGGAGAGGGGGTCAGGAGTAGTGATGGGGTGGAGGATCGGTATAGGGGAGTGGGGGTCAGGAGCAGCGATGGGGTGGAGGATCGGTATAGGGGAGTGGGGGGGTCAGGAGTAGCGATGGGGTGGAGGATCCGTATAGGGGAGAGGGGGTCAGGAGCAGCGATGGGGTGGAGGATCGGTATAGGGGAGTGGGGGGGTCAGGAGTAGCGATGGGGTGGAGGATCGGTATAGGGGAGTGGGGGTCAGGAGTAGTGATGGGGTGGAGGATCGGTATAGGGGAGTGGGGGGGTCAGGAGTAGCGATGGGGTGGAGGATCGGTATAGGGGAGTGGGGGGGTCAGGAGTAGCGATGGGGTGGAGGATCGGTATAGGGGAGAGGGGGGTCAGGAGTAGTGATGGGGTGGAGGATCGGTATAGGGGAGAGGGGGGTCAGGAGTAGTGATGGGGTGGAGGATCGGTATAGGGGAGAGGGGGGTCAGGAGTAGTGATGGGGTGGAGGATCGGTATAGGGGAGAGGGGGGTCAGGAGTAGTGATGGGGTGGAGGATCGGTATAGGGGAGAGGGGGGTCAGGAGTAGTGATGGGGTGGAGGATCGGTATAGGGGAGAGGGGGGTCAGGAGTAGTGATGGGGTGGAGGATCGGTATAGGGGAGAGGGGGTCAGGAGCAGCGATGGGGTGGAGGATCGGTATAGGGGAGAGGGGGTCAGGAGCAGCGATGGGGTGGAGGATCGGTATAGGGGAGTGGGGGGGTCAGGAGCAGCGATGGGGTGGAGGATCGGTATAGGGGAGTGGGGGTCAGGAGTAGCGATGGGGTGGAGGATCGGTATAGGGGAGAGGGGGTCAGGAGTAGCGATGGGGTGGAGGATCGGTATAGGGGAGAGGGGGTCAGGAGCAGCGATGGGGTGGAGGATCGGTATAGGGGAGAGGGGGTGAGGAGTAGCAGTGGGGGAGTAGGGGTGAAGTGGGTGATTGGTGGGGGTGGGTAATGAGCTTAAAGCTGTCAGGTGTTTGCTACAGACATGACTGTGGTTTTTTGTTTGTTTGTTTTTCGTTTTTCAAGACAGGGTTTCTCTGTGTAGCCTTGGCTATCCTGGAGTCTCTTTGTAGACCAGGCTGGCCTCGAACTCACAGAGATCCACCCGCCTCTGCCTCCTGAGTGCTGGGATTAAAGGCGTGCGCCACCACACCCGGCTGACATGGCTGTGTTGAGGCCAGAAGATGCCAATTCTTTCCCTACTGACCCCTGTCGCAGTTGAGGAGTCGGAGCCCTGCAGAACCACGAGGTGACTGGGCAGCTGGCCCTGCCAAGCAGCCTATGTACTCCGTCCACTCCAGTCTCTCAAGTCATCCTTCCTCCCCTCTGCCAACTGGACCCAATTATCCCGTTCGACAGACTAGTCAGCTGAGGCTCAGGCAGGCTGGGATCTTGTCCAGAGTCCCAGGGGAGTCTGCAGGACCATCCAGGGACCCACAGCTTCTGGCTTTCCTCACCTCTCGGTGGGTGGTCCAAGCCCAGCAGGGGATACAGACCTCATGAGGCGGCAAGGGGTGGAGGCAACAGTAGGGAGGCGTGGCCAGGTGTGGGCGGGAACATGGAAGTGTAAAGGAATCTTTTACCCTGTCACCTAGGCTCATGGATGTGTGTGTCTGACTAAGAGGGGCATGAGTGCAGCCACAGCACAAACAAACAGAAGAGGGGGACCCTTGAACAGTGGTCCTCAACCTTCCTAACAGTGTGACACTTTAATACAGTTCCTCACATGGTGGTGACCCCCCCCCACAGGTAAAATTACTTTTGTTGTTACTTGATAACTGTAATTTTGCTACTGTTATAAATCCTAATGTAAATGTCTGTGTTAAGGTGACCCCTGTGAAAAGGTCGTTTGGACCCAATAAAAGCGGCTGTGACCCACAGGTTGAGAACCACTGCCCTAGAGGGAGGACAGTAGGAGATATGGAATTGGGTGGGGACCTGGTGGGTAACTCCTGGAAGGTGCGACCTGTCCTGAGTGGCTGTTCTCAGAACAACTAGAGGCAACTAAAAAGCTTTGAGTCGCTGAGGGACACCGGTTTCCTGGAGGACAGCAGGGCCTCCCATGGGTACCCAGATGATGAAGGTGAAACCTGCTCAGCCTGGCACGAGCGGGCAGATGGGCTGCCGTTTAGGAGTGGGAAAGAGTGAGAGGGCTAGGCTGAACCACACACATCACACCAGCGAGGTGTCCCAGGACATCCCACGTGACAGGCTGCGTGCACCAGAAAACATGGCCTCAAGGATGCCCGGCAGGGGCTGTGCAACTGGCCTCCACAGAGCCCCCCTGGTCTGGCCCGAGGTGCCCTCACCGCGACCCGAACCTCTTAAGTCGTCCCTGAGGAGCGTGGGTAATTCGGTCTGTGTGTTTACTCCTGCGGTGCGCGTCTCTGAATCTTTCATCTTGACTGCTGACTGTATCAAAATTCCCGTGGTAATTGGATCAGGTGCAGTATTTTCCATGAGGATATTAAATCAGGCCTTCTGCCCGTCCAGAGCGATCCGCTTCAGAATATAAAGACGCAGGAGATGGCATTAGCCGACGTATCTTTCCTCCTTTCAACTCTTCCCCCCCACCTCTTAATCGGGCAGCTCTTTATTTGTTGCCAAATAAATTGGGTCTTCTTCCCCTCCCCCACTAGGAGCCAGAGGGAAGGAAAGATTCCCGTGGGTGGAAGAGAGACAGGCTGGAAGTGTGGGATGACAGAGCCAGGTCACCCTGGATTGTTCCCAAACGCCTTCTCAGGCAGTGGGGCCCTGGGCTTAGGAGGGAACCCTCATGAGCCAGCCTTGCCCCATGGCTATCTCATTTCCTTTTTATATGTAAGTGTGGGTGACCCGGAAGGTGGGTATAGGCACATCTGTATGTGCAGGTCTGCACACATGCAGACTCCAGCCTCAGATGTCCTTTTTCATAATATAAACATAAATAAATGAATAAATGTAGTGAAACTATTTTAAACACACAGAGTGTTCTTGGCCTGGAGTTCTTGATTTAGGCTAACGGATCAGGGGTCCCAGGCATTCTCCTGTCTGTCTCCCCAGGGCTAGATCCTAGGCTTTTCCTTTTGTGGCAGGCGCTTCATGACCCCAGGGATCCCCTAGCCCCGGTGGACTTAAGTCTAGGGAGGAGAAGCTCAGAAAGGTTTGTGCCTAGAGATATGCACGCCTCTAATCCCAGCACCAGGGAGCTGGCAGCAGCATGATCCCCGGGAATTTAAAGCCAGTGGGGGCGGGGCAGGCTGGAGAGAGGGCTCAGTGGTTAAAAGCACTGGCTGCTCTTCCAGGGGACCCAGCACCCACATGGCAGCTCACAACTGTCTGTAACTCTGGTTCCAGAGAATCCAACACCCTCACAAAGACATGCATGAAGGCAAAAGACCAATGCACATGAAAATATAAATAAATCAGTTAAAATAATAAAGCCAGCCTGAGCTAAATGGGCAGCTCCAGGCCAACCTGAGGTACAGGATGAGATCCTGCTTCTAAATTAAAAAAAATACACACACACACACACACAAGGCTGGATGTAGCTCAGTAGGAGTAGCAGAATGTTTGCCTAGCATGTGGGAGAGAATTAAGATCATATGAGAAGTAACAAAGTCATGGCAAAATGGCTGCCACAACGAAACATCCTACAACTGCTGCAGAGCTGAGTGTGAGAGGAAGGCCTACAGCTGTGTGTGAGAAGAAGGCCCACAGCTGTGTGTGAGAGGAAGGCCCACAGCTGTGTGTGAGAGGAAGGCCTACAGCTGTGTGTGAGAGGAAGGCCTACAGCTGTGTGTGAGAGGAAGGCCCACAGCTGAGTGTGAGAAGAAGGCTCACAGCTGAGTGTGAGAGGAAGGCCTACAGCTGTGTGTGAGAAGAAGGCTCACAGCTGAGTGTGAGAGGAAGGCCTACAGCTGTGTGTGAGAAGAAGGCTCACAGCTGAGTGTGAGAGGAAGGCCCACAGCTGAGTGTGAGAGGAAGGCCCACAGCTGAGTGTGAGAGGAAGGCCCACAGCTGAGTGTGAGAGTAATGGTTAATTTCACATTCAGTGAACTTCTTCATTCAGAACTACGGCAGCCCATATCAGTTGCCTGTCAGACTTATCTGATGGAGCGTCTGGCAATTGGCAGGCCCAGTGACTGGGTCTGCAGGGAGGCAGCCTGCTGTGGCAGGAAAGCATGTTGGAGGTGAAACCTCACCTCAAAGCTCTCTGTCCTGTGGCCCCTGATATCCCTGGAACTACCAGCAAGCTGGCCTCAGAGAGAAGAGGCCAGAGAAGAGGGGAGGAAGGGAGGGCAGGCCAGAGTCAGGATGGGGGGTGGGGGGGAGACAGCAGCCAGGTCAACAAGGGGAGAAGAGAACCGAACCAGGGAGACCAGAGCCCAGGCCTCAGCCAACAGGGGGATACCAAGGTCCCTCTGGCTTCTGGGGCAGGGCAGCGTGCAGGGGGCTGTCCCAGGGCAGAGTGGGCAGCCTGAACAGACCCCTGAGTCAGTATGAATGGTGAAACTCCAAATCACAACTGTAGATGTCCCCGTGCACGGCCAGCAGACGGCTGAAATAGAAAAGGCAGGCGCTGCCAGCTGCTGGCTGCAGAGACCCAGTGGGACACCTAGAATTGTCACGTGTTGCTGTGGGGGGGAATGTCACAGCCTCTTTGAAGAACCTGACATCAATGACCAATGACATTCACCAAAGGTCTCTCTTAAGCAGCTTTCTTCGTGCCAGCCTCAGATTAGAAATGGTTCAGTGTCCGCCCAGGTGAGTGAATGTGCCTTCCCACAATGGAATACTACACAGCACTAAACAAACAAACAAAACAAGCCCAAAACCTGTTTGGTGACACAGGATGACTCACGCATAATAACATGGAACAAGCAAGAAAGTCTATACAAGAGACCTTGTAGGGACTGGAGAGGTGGCTCAGAGGTTATGAGCACTGTCTGCTCTCCCAGAGGTCCTGAGTTCAATTCCCAGAAACCACATGGTGGCTCACAACCATCTGTAATGGTGCCCTCTTCTGGCCTGCAGGTGTACATGCAGGCAAAACAGTGTATACACAATAAATAAATCTTTTTTTTAAAAAAGAGAGAGACCTTGGTATATGCTTCTCTTCTCAGGAATTCTGCTGAGTTCCTGGCCACAAAGACAGTTTATGCTCCACTCTGCCCACCCCTGTCAGGGCATGCTGCCCCGAAGTGAGAAGGCTGACCAATCACAGACTAGAGATGGGAACCAAGGCAAATCTTTCTTCTCCCCCCACCCACCCCCGGGACAGGGTTTCTCTGTGTATCCTTGGCTCTCCTGGACTCACTTTGTAGACCAGGCTGGCCTCAAACTCACAGTGATCCACCTGCCTCTGCCTCCCAAGTGCTGGGATTAAAGGCATGCGCCACCACTCCTGGCCCAAACCTTTCTTCTTTATAAGATCATCGCTTCTGCTGTGGCCTATTGTTATAGCAACCGCAGGCTATCTAGGCCCCAAGCAGAGAGTGGCTCAGAGAGAGAAAGTGGTCCTTCAGCCCTCAGGCTGTAGCACTGTGAGTAGGCCACTAGGCGACAGAGGCCCTGGGGACACTTCCTACACAACCACACACTTTGTGCATTTGGAACTAGGCAGCCTGTCACAACAGCTACTTCCTGTCTTTTCTCAGTGTACAAGCGTCTCTTCGGGTGGGGCTGTGCCAGGGTGAGCAGATGCCTGCCTCGATGGGGGCAGGTGGCCCGAGCACATTGTTATGTATTTGGGGGATCCAGCCTGTTTGTCCTATGGGGAGGGGGCTGGCAGTGAGCATCAAGGGGGACTAGATTCTGATTATAACTTGGTAACAGGCACCGGCTACTTGCAAGGCGCTGATATTTATGGAATAAATACGGTGCGATTTATGGCCGTATCTCCCTCTGATGTCCTATCTGATATGCAATTCAATTTCTTTTATTGTTTTTGGACTTTTGCCACCAAGGAGAACCCATAAATAAATAAATATATGGGCGAATGGCAGCCGGCAGGCCAGGCCGGGGCTGCCAGCCCGGCGTCTCCAATCCCATATTAGGCCCATCGATCACGCGTTATGAAGCCGGAGCCTGTCCCCCGGCTGGGATGAGCTGCAAAAGGGCTGGTCAGTCAGTTATTTAGGGGCCTCAGTTGGCAGCCTGCCCTCCTGTCCTCTGCCTGCCACCAGACTGTGATGTCCCTCTGCCTACCTCCATCTGAGGCTAAGGAGAGGGTGTCCCAACTCTCGTGTGGGCAGAGAGCGCCTCAGCAGGAGTGTGACATTTGTCACCTGTCAGGCTCTCCTGTATGCTCGCCAGGCAGCCTGACAGGAGGCTTTGCTCCAGGGAGTGACCTGCGCACTCAGTCCTCAGGACCCAGGCTCAAGTCCCCTGAGAAAGGGTGCCAGTCCCTTGGGGGTCTCTTTGGAGACAAGAAGAGCCCAGATATTGGTGCTGTATATACATACATACATACATACATACATACATACATACATACATACCACATGTGTGTCATGTACCCCAGAGTCCATGTCCACACACCAGACACACACTGACATGTCACAAGCATGCATACCTACATGCCACATTTCACATACACACATGGGTTCACACACCCATATTATGTACTATGTGCATATACACACCACACCCTTCCACAGCACACACAAACATGTGCATACATACCATGTGTTCATATACGTACACCCACATATATTCTTCCAAATACGTGTGCATGCACACCATCTTCAAACACGTCATGCCTGCTTTGTAGATCAGGCTGGCCTTGAGCTCATAGAGATCCACCTGCCTCTGCATCTGAGGGCTGGGATTAAAGGCATGCACCAACACGCCCGGCTTGAGTTTGTTTGTTTGTTTGTTTGTGTGTTTTATGGTTTTAAGAGACAGGGTTTCTCTGTGTAGCCTTGGCTGTCCCGGACTACAAAGCAAGTCTGGGACAGCCTAGGCTATTACACAGAAAAACCTTGTCTCAAAAAACAAGAAGAAGAAGAAGAAGAAGAAGAAGAAGAAGAAGAAGAAGAAGAAGAAGAGGAAGAAGAAGAAGAGGAAGAGGAAGAAGAAGAAGAAAGAAGAAAGCTGGGCGGTGGTGGTGCACATCTTTAATCCCAGCACTCGGGAGGCACTCGCTGTGACTTCGAGGCCAGCCTGGTCTACAGAGTAAGTCCAGGACAGTCAAGGCTACATAGAGAAACCCTGTCTCGAAAAAACAAAACAAAAAAGAGAAAAAAAAAAAGAAAAGAAAGAAAAGAAAGAGACCAGGAGGCAACCCTGGAAGGTGGCAGCTTCAGCTGCACCCCACCATTAGGACAGAGATGGCCTTGGGTGTGGTGTGCTCACCACGTCCCAACTCAGCAGGAACTCCCCCCATATACAGACCCAAGGATGCCAGGCCAGCCCTAAGTGACCCTAGAGCAACAGTTCTCAACCTGTGGGTAGCAACCCACTTGGAGTCGCCTGATCTTTCCACAGGGGTCACATATCCCATATTTACATTGCAAGTCACAGTGTAGCAAAATTGCACTTATGGAGTAGCAACGAAATAATTTTATGGTTGGGATCACCACATAGTAAGTAACTGTATCAAAGAGTCACAGCATTAAGAAAGGTTGAGAGCCAAGGCACGAGGGGAGAGATGAGTCATGGGAGAGCTGGAGGCAGTTTCACTTCCGGCCTGGCTCTCTGGCTGTGTGAGTCACATGGCCTCTGCAAGCCTCAGTTTCCACTCCTGTCACACGGAGCTAACGTCCTCCCTGACAGGGCCATCCCAAGAAGGGATCTCAGGGGCAGGAGGAGGGACCTCTTAATTTCAACACCGCAGCCTACCTGCTCGGTCTTGGCTGCGGCTGCCTGCAAGCTCAGATCCGGCAGGCACATTGTTTTATTTTGTGTGTCCCCTGGCCTTAGCCTTCTGCAGGGGCCCCAGCAGGCGGAACATAAATTTCCCACCACCCAGAAGAGCCCCATTAGCAAAGCCATGCAAATGCTAAGCGTTCCCAGCGCGGTCCCAGACCGGGAGCTCGCCTTCCTCTGACATTTGTAAAGTTCACGTTTTCAAAATAAAGCCACGTGAAAGTAGAGGCGCTCTCTATCACTCGCATCAAGGGCTTGCCAGCTCCTTCCCTGCCCTTGGCCTTCGCTTCCCCTTTGAAGGGCCAGAGAGTGTCAGGGGAACACCCACAGTGGGGGCTGGGAGCCTGCGCGATGGTGTCTTTCTTTCTCTCAGCCTGCCGCCTTTCTGTCCTCCCTCTTGTCATTGGCCCACTCAGGCCCTTGTGATGAACTGAGCATCTTATGTATACCCTTCCTAGAACGTGTCAGACCCACGGCATTTTCTAGAAGAGTACCAGCCCCAAAAGGAAGCTCCGTGGGAATGAGCTGGGTCCCAGGTTGCGGGGAGAGGGGGTCCCTCCAGGGAAGAAAGCATCCTGGATCCCAAAGCTGGTCCTCATAGAGCCACAGAGGCCGATCCTTCATCAATAGCCAGGACTTCTGGGGCCCAGAGAGGGACAGTCTCGCCCAAGGACACACAGCGTGGTTTCTAGACACTTCTCTCCAATGGTCTCTGTGCTGTGTTTTCCAGGCCGCGTTGTTCCTTGGTCCTAACCTGTGCCTCAGTGTCAGGCCCACAACCGCAGCCAGGAAGCAGTCAGGGACCCACCTCAGCGTCCTTTCCTGCCACAAGCACTCCCTCAGCCACCTACCTACCTCTTACCTGCCCCTTTGCCCCTCCCCCCCCCCCCACCGCCCACACTGATGCTTCTATACCTATGCTGGTAGCTGCAGAGGTGGGGTGGAGGGGCGGGAATCTTTCCAGCACCCCTATGCCATCGGTGTGGGCATTCTACACAGCATGCCTTCCTAAGCTGTCAGGAAGGCTGCCCTCAGCTCCACACCCCTTGCCTTGCTTTTACCCCTTGTGCACTGCCCACTTTCCCCTCCACTGCCTCACCAGCCTCTCACAAACTCCCCCCTTTTCCCTCTCTTACTTCTGCCTCTCACCTGCTGTTCCTTCTGCCTGGATGCTTTTCCCCCGGCCCCCCACCTTCCCAGGTCACAGCGGAGGTTTCACCTCCTCCAGGAAGCCCTCCTGACCTCTCCAGACCAGGCCAGGCACCTCCTCTTTACCCTCACTGACAGAACTGACACATAACTCCTAGTTAAATTGCTGTGTTCTTATTCTTTCTCCAGGTGGCCCCCTCAAGTACATGGACACTTCCATCACTGCTCGGCCCTTGGCCCCCTGAATCCAGCCAAGGCCTCTGCACCCTCAGGAGTACCATTCTCATCATACTGGGACCCTCAGCTGACTCATCCCACATGGAGGCCTCGCATGGCTGAGTGCAGGACAGGAGCTGAGACAATTGCTGGTCTGGGTGGTGACATGCCCTCAGGACAAGCCTGTCCCTCTGCCTGTCTGACAGTGTTACCTCCCTGAGAGGAGATGCTCCCAGGGATGACGGCTGGAGGACCCTGTCCACTCCTATCTGTCTGACCCTGTCCTCTCCATGTTACCAACCCCCCCCATATGACAGAACTCTGCCAGGCTGACACCTCCTGCAGGAAGCCTCCCTGATTGCCCTGTTCCCAGGGTCTCTCTGGAAGCTCCTCCGGGCTCCTCAGCAGACACAAGCATTGAATTTGTCGGCTTGCTTCCAGGGTCACTGTCTCCTCGTTGACCTGATTTTCCAGGGAGGGTGGCAACATCACTGTCACTGGCAGTCCATGTCTCCCGCACCACAGTGGCCCTGGTGCTTGGGTGGGCACAGAGCAGACGGCCCCGGAGGAGTGAGTGAGTGAGTGAGTGCATCAGAGCCTTGCAGTATGCACCTGGGTTTCCACCTTGTTGCGGGGTGGTGCCTTGTAGGGGTCCCCCCACCCCATATCCAAGTCCGTGGCAGACCCCAGTTCTTCCCCACCCTGCTCTTGGGGTTGCATGCAAAGCAAGTGGCACCCCACTTAACAGAAGGGACAACTGAGGTGCAGGCATGTGTGTAGAGGCTTGGAGCCAAGCAGGGCATTCATGTGCATGAAACTGAGGTGGGGCTCTACCCAAGGGACCTCAGAGTGTCAGGGCCTAACCCCGGACTCTTCCTGGGGGACTCAGGATGGGACCCTAGGCTGGGCTGCGGAGCGTTGAGCCTTGTCCCCTCTGGGGCGCTGGACTCCGAGCCCTGTCAGGAAGGATCAGTCTTCCTGCATCTCCCTAGATTTAATTAACGGGCCTTTCATCTCTGTCCTGGTGGAATCAGCTATCTTCTGTCTCCTTAATTAACGTTCATTAAGCAAATCAGAGCAACGGAGGCTTTGCTCCCTCCTTGCCTGGAAGGTTTTAACCCTTGATAGGTGGTTTGTGGGAGGGGAGCCCAAACAGAAGGCCTGAACACTGTGCAGGCACCTGAGCCCCAACAGGCAGGTAGGTCTGAGCCCACCTGTCACCACCTCCATGCTGGCATGTCACCCCTGTCTAGCTTGGAGCTGGTGCAGGCCTGGTGCTGTCACTCCAGAACCTTGCGTGCTATCTATCGCCACCCTTACCTGGACCAGAGCCCTGCCTGTCTCATTCTGTGCCCTCACCAATCCAGCCTCACTTTCCTTGCTCCCTGCACCCTCATCTCCTTGTCCCTTCCCAATCCCTGCTCCTTAAGGTGTAGGGGCCCTGTCCACATTGTTCCTTGCCCTCCGAGGTTGCTGCTCCCAGAGAGATCCTAGGCAAACTTCTCCTGAAAAAGGACAGAGTTCAAAGCCAGCAGGCCATGTGACAGTGAACTGGGTGCTTTGCAGGGGCATGTGCACATGGGGTGGGGGTGGGGGGTGAGGGGGTAGGAGACTTTTACTTTTCAAAGCAGGACACAGGGACCGTCACACAAGCCTCAGAGATTGTGCCACAAAGCTCTAGGCTAGAGAGAGATAGACCATGTGACCTGGAGCTTCTGTGGGTTTGGGGTGACACTGCTGGGGGGTCCTGGCTTCAGGGGACAGACACTGGGCTAGAGTGGTAGGCCCTCCTCAGAGCCTCTCTTGACTTGTATTTTCTTGCAGTGTTGGAACCCTGGGCCTGTACGTGCTCGGCAGCTGTTCTGCTACTGGGGTGCCCTACAGCCCTTCTAAGCCTCATCTTAACAGAATGGCACAGGCTAGACCACAGAGTGGCACAGGGTAGACCCTCAGCTCACCCCCAGAATGTTGAGTGTGTGAGTGAACCCTCAATGCAGTGAAATGGGAGGAGTGCAGGTTCCTTGAAGGACAGGTGGCCCTGCCCTCTCAAGGCCTGCATTGCGCTTTCCAGCTGGTACAGATGATTTCATTGTCATTTAGTTACCTATATCTTGAGAGTCCTGCGTTGTTGGGGTGCACAGATACCCCTATGCCTTAGAGGCACGCTGGATCCTGTGCCCTTCCCAAAGCACATGTAAGGGAGGAACTTGGTCTCTTACCGCTGTGACATCTTAAACATGCCACTTCTGCACTGCAAGCCAGACAATTGGCTCCAGACCCCAACGATTTTACAGGGTTATTATCTTGGATCCCAAGACTCAGGGGGGATTAGGTGACACAGGGCCACAAAGCCCTCACAGGAGGAAAAGGTGAAAGCCACCTGATGCACCTCACCCAGTGCTATCCCTGCTGAGCCTGAAACATAGGTACCCACCCATCTGACTGGACAGAGACTCCCCAAGATTGATGAGTGTAAGAGCAAGCATCTGTCCTGGATAGTGGGTGTAGACGTGTGTGTGTGTGTGTGTGTGTGTGTGTGTGTGTGTGTGTGTGTGTGTTGGATGGTGGGTGTGTCTGCGATAGATGGCTGGGGTCCCACAGGCAGTTTGCCCCCCTCCTGCTGTGTGTTCCTGGAAGTCACTCCTTTCTCTGAGGCCTCCTGGAGTCTACAAATCCACCGGACTATATAGCCTTGCCTGCTGGGACGCAGGTGGCAAGGGACAGGTCTGGAAGATATGGGGGAACAGTTTGTGGGGTGAGGCAGGCAAGCCTCCGTGGACTTCGTTCTTATCTCAGGTCAGCCCCCTTATCTGTCGGCTGGTCAACCCCACACAGTAGCCAAGCATGGGCCACCATGTTCTTGGCCTCTAGAGGGCAAGAGAGGCCAGTCCCTGAATTGCAGCCAATGTCGCCACCTGGTGGCTGACACTGTACACCTTGGGGACTCAAGGAGAGAAAAAGAGAAGCCAGGAACCTTGGGACCCTCACTGAGGTCACCGGCCAAGACTGGATGGACTTTCAGGGATGCTGGCTCAGTTGGTCACCATCCAGCTGGCCCTGAAAGGGACATCACCTCCGGCCCAGGGCCCAAAATCAGCCTGGAGTGCTGTGCATTCCACAAACATCCTAGCCCGGATGCCGCTGGGAGCCAGGTCTTGGGGATACCAGGGTGAAGCACGCTTGGCTCTTGCCCCCTGAGAGTACCCAACCTGAAGTCCCTGTACAGGACAAAGACAAGTTCATGACATGAGACTGGTTCCATCCCACCCAAGGCCACCAGCCCCACCCTGGCCCTGTTCTCCACCCCAACATGATGGCCTGTTTCTTAGGCGTCAACTGGCTCCCTGATAACCCTGCCCAATGTAACATCTTTTAGGGATCCCACTCTGACCACGTGCAACTGGCCACAGCTCCTCTACCTGCACCCCCACCCTGCCCCCAAGTCCCACCACTGTGTGCCATCTGCTGTGGCCGGCTGGCCAGCCCCCTCATTAGTAGCTAACATGTGACAAGCAGAATTCCTCTCACTGAGCTGTGAGACATTTGCACCCTGCCCAGGTACAGTGAGGGTGGACCGAGAAGGCGGTGCTTGCCAGAGCCCCCACTGGCCAGCCTTGCCGGGTCATGGAGCTATTTCTTAGTGGCTTGTGGATAGAGCACGGGCTCTTGTCTTCATTATAATGCTCATTTTCTGTGATCTGGGGCTGCACATGTTGCGCCAATGCTTTGAAATTTCTGGCGGGGCCTTACGTGCTCAGGGGAAGCTTGGGGGGGGGACTTGAGGGGCTGCCACATAGAGCACTGCTGCCACTTCAGTCTTCACATCCTCCGCTGCTAGGAGTCTCAGCTCGAAGCACCCCGTATCCTCTCAGGACCTGCCCTGTCGCGGGCCTTCAGATTGTTCCAGAGAGGCCTCCCGCATCGGTTTCCTTTCTCTCTACCAACCCTCCCACCCCCTACCTCCTGATCTCCCGGTACCCGATCTCCACCCTCGGTCCACTTTCCCACCCCTCTCTTCCACCCAGTTCTCTCTCTTCATCCACTTCCGTCGTCTCCTTTATTTTCCCTTCTGAGGGAGATTCAAGCATCCTCCCTTGGGCCCTCCTTGTTATTTAGCTTCTGAGGGTCTGTGGGCTGTAGAACGGTTATCCTGTACTTCCACAAGGCAAAGGGCGCTGTCAATAGGACAGAACAGCAGCTGACAGAATGGGAAAATGTCTTCACCAACCCTACATCTGACAGAGAGTGAGTGTCCAAAATATATAAAGAACTCAAGAAATAAGTGGATATGGCTAATATCAACTTATAAGTGAGTACATACCATGTGTGTCTTTCTGGGTCTGGGTTACCTCACTCAGGATAATATTTTCTATCTCCAGCCATTTGTGTGCAAATTTCATGATTTCCTTGTTTTTAATAGCTAAACAATATTCCATTGTGTAAATGTACCACTATTTCTTTATCCATTCTTTGGTTGAAGAACATCTGTTTTTTGTTTTTTTGGTTTTTTGGTTTTTTTCCCCCCACCCCACCCCACCCCCAGTTTCAGGCTATTACGAATAAAGCTGCTATGATCGTAGTTAAGCAAGTATCTTTGTGGTATGGTGGAAAGTCTTTTGGGGTATGTGTCCAGGAGTGGTATGGCTGGGTCTTGAGGTAGCACTATTCCCAATTTTCTGAGAAACCTCCAGATTAATTTCCAAAGTGGTTGTACAAGTTTGCACTCCCACCAGCAATGGAGGAGTGTTCCCCTTGCTCCACATCCTCACCAGCATGTGCTGTCACTTGAGTTTTCGATCTTAGGCATTCTGACGGTGTAAGATGGAATCTTGGAATCATTTTGATTTGCATTTCCCTGATGACTAAGATGTTGCATTTTTCTTTAAGTGTATCTCAGCCATTAGAGGTTCTTCTGTTAAGAATTCTCGGTTTAGGGAGGCAGAGGCAGGCGGATCGCTGTGAGTTCGAGGCCAGCCTGGTCTACAAAGCGAGTCCAGGACAGCCAAGGCTACACAGAGAAACCCTGTCTCAAAAAACAAAACAAAAACAACAACAACAACAAAAAAGAATTCTCGGTTTAGCTCTGTGCCCCATTTTTAGTTAGATTATTTGGTTTGTTGGCATTTAATTTCTTGAGTTCTTTATATATCTTGGATATTAGCCCTTTGTCAGATGTAGGGCTGATGAAGATCTTTTCCCAGTCTGTAGGCTGTTGCTTTGTTCTGTTGACAATGTCCTTTGCCTAACAGAAGCTTTTCCACTTCATGAGGTCCCATTTATTAATTGTTGACCTTAGAGCCTGAGATATTGGTGTTCTGTTCAGGAAGTTGTCTACTGTGCCAATGAGTTCAAGGCCCTTCCCCACTTTTTCTTCCAATAGATTTAATGTATCTGGTTTTATGTTGTTGTCTTGATCCACTTGAACTTTTCTACATGTAGACATCCAGTTAGACCAGCACACATGGGTGGTACAGAAGGGGCCCAAATATCATATGGCTAATGGCTCCTGTGTCATGCAGCATAGAATCCTCACCTACTTAGTCTCTCAAGCAAACCAACAAAAGCCTCCTAGTTCAACTGGAACTGTCACTAAGGACCTCACCCAAGCTGAGTCCTTGACCGCGAGTCATTAGGGGTGAGCCGGGGGAGTCTGCTCTGCAGCCACGGGCGAAGAACACCTCCTCAGCCGGTCACTTCTGCATCACTGTCTGTCTCCAGCTCACAGCTCCCTGTGGGACCAGCCCGTGCACCCATCCCAGTGTGAGGCAAAGGGCCAGCATCAGTCCATTTTCATCCTATAGTTACACACTGAGTTGACACGCTCATGAACCGAACTTGGCCCTCTCCTCTTGCACAAGCTGTTCACCCAAGGAGCCCCTGTGGTCCCTGTCTCTAACAGTGTGAGAGGAGCACAAGAGAGGGGCAGCAAAAAGCTTCTCCCCCACAGTTTGTCATGCGCTCTGGGCCACCTGTGCCTGACCCCAAGAAAACTGCTTTCCAAATCCTGACCCTAACTTTCAGACAGTGTTGGACCCCTCCTGGATCGATCCACCCTGGGCCTTGTGGGTCTGACAGTGTCCAGCTCAGGGGGTGTGTCCCTGCCATGGGGTCATTTTGGGTTTTTCTGTCTATAAGGGCCTGATGCCTTGAGAAGGACATTAGCTTGGTGGAGTAAAGGGGAGGCCCCTTGGTAAATCCCAGGTAAAAATATCCACTGTGGAAGGAAAGAAGCCAGGAGCCACAACACTTTTAATGGAGAAACGTGGTTTCTATAGAAGTGTCTCTAGCAAGCTTATTTTGCCGAGAAGGACTGCTCTCTGGCCAGGCTCACAGACCTAGGCTCAGCCCGAACAAGCAGGCACTCCCGGGCACGTCCAGCAGGTGGGGGTGAGCACGAAGGGACGGAGCTCAGACGGTGGGGTGTCGCCTGCATGGGTCCCGCCCTCAGATGCTGCCGTCGGGTTCCGCCTGCAGGGGAGGGCTGCCGCGGGGGAGGGGAGGGGTACAGTGGAGCACAGACGGCCGAGCGCAGATCGCAGCGCAGAGTGGTTCTGGGCCCAGTGTGGAGCGGGTCGCTGGCCATGGCTGCATCCGGAGTCCTGTCCCTCCTGGCAACCTTAGCTTCGATGGCGCTGGTGGCCCTGGTGGTGCTGGAGGCGCACTGCGCCGCAGGCGCGGGCATGGGCTCTTGCTACGACGGCGCGGGGCACGCACAGCGCTGTCTGCCTGAGTTTGAGAACGCAGCGTTCGGCCGACGCGCTGAGGCCTCGCACACCTGCGGAAGGCCCCCCGAAGACTTCTGTCCACACGTAGGGGCACCAGGTGCGGGGCCACAGTGCCAGCGCTGCGACGATGCCGACCCCCAGCAACGCCACGACGCCTCCTACCTCACAGACTTCCACAGCCCCGATGACAGCACCTGGTGGCAGAGCCCATCCATGGCCTTCGGGGTGCAGTACCCTACCTCGGTTAACCTTACTCTGCGCCTAGGTAAGCATCCGTCCCTTGTCACCTTGTCTCCAGGCCATGGAGGACTGGGCAGAGGAGGTGGGTTGTGCACCCTGGGGCAGGCTGCAGGACCCAGTTAAGGCTTTGAACCTGCGGCCTCTGGGTAACAAGAGACCATCTTGAAGGGCACCCCTAAGGGTTTTGGGGAGCAGAAAGCCCCTGTGAGCTTTTGCAGAGCTATGGAACTGGGTACAGCAACACTTCTCAGGGAGAACTGTTAGGAAAGGAGTGGGTGACACCCCCATGATGACCTGGTCCATCCTCTGAGACTGGTAATCTGGTCAGTTTCAAAGGCCCAGTGGACCTCTGAGGTTTGCCATCTGAGAATGGGAGTTGGGGAAGTCGTCACCAAACATGAAAATGTAGCACTTTGGGCAAGACAGTGGGTAGCCAGCCCGGGCATTTGACGTTGCCCCTCTGCCTTGCCCATGGTTGTGCCACTCAGCCTGAG
Organism: Acomys minous; assembly: GCF_964271855.1. Classification (NCBI taxonomy): domain Eukaryota; kingdom Metazoa; phylum Chordata; class Mammalia; order Rodentia; family Muridae; genus Acomys; species Acomys minous. The sequence goes on from NC_140491.1 coordinate 69,575,222, forward strand.
CCGAGGCGTGGAAGCATTAGGCCACAGGGCTGGGAACCCAGGGCCTCACTTCCACCCTGAAGCTGGAATGTTCTCTGCCCACTCCAGATGAGCCCAGTGTCCTCCTTGGGTTCCTTGCGATGTCCTGGACACTGAAAACCTTCCAAAGTTTTGGTAACTTGGATTTTCGATTTGGTATTTTATTTTATTTGTTTATTTTTATTTATTTATTTATTTATTTATTTTGGTTTTTTTGAGACAGGATCTCTCTGTGTAGCCTTGGCTGTCGTGGACTCGCTTTGTAGACCAGGCTGACCTGGAACTCACAGAGATTCACCTGCCTCTGCCTCCCAAGTGCTGGGATTAAAGATGTGTGCCACCATGCCCGGCTTGGATTTGGTATTTTCATAACCCATTTTGGCACTAAACGTGACCAGAGGCTATTTACAGACTCTGTTTCCTAGTAAGAGCCAAGATGCATACATTTGGCTGCAGGAATCTCATCTGAGAACAGCCTACAGGCACAGGATGAAGCCGGCTAGGTAGGCGTTCTCCCCTGAGCTAAGGGCATCCTCAGTAAACCTCTAGAAGGGCCAGGTTCCAATGCACACCAGGAGCCCAGCTTGGGTAACAGATGATGGAGACTCAGAGAGGTTAAGTGTTTTGTGCATAGACACACAGCTGCTAAATGACAGTCAGAACGCAGACGACATTCCTATGTAATGGAGGTCGGAAGATGAACTCAGCATGCGCTGTGCTACCCACGACCAAGCTGGTCCTTCCTAGACATGGGTGGCAGAGCGCTGAAAAGGACTAGCAAATGGCCTTGTCCTCAGAAAAGGGAGGTGGGGGTGGATTTAACCCTTTCGGCACCACAGGCAAGGCACATTCCCTTTGCATCCCAAACGCAGTTCCCAGGGGCAGGGGGTAGGAACTTGGGATGGAGTGGGGTCTGCCCAGACAGGAAGCAGGAAGCAAGGGGAGTTGGCTGATGGGGGGGAGGGGGCAGGGGAGATGAGGGACTGGCAAGACCCCAAGGCCATGGGAGGAATCTGGGGGCAGGGAAGGATACACAGTGTTCCCTAACAAAGGCTGTCAGACGAGCCCATGAAATCCGGATGCCAAGGAGGGGGCTCGGGCCTCGGGCACTCCGAGGGTGGGGTCGGAGCGAGCAGCCCTGTTCACGCAACAGCGCTGGCGCTATGCCTCATGAATCGGCCTGCGACTCTCATGTGCTGCGGCAAGCAGCCTCTGGGCCCCCAGGGATCCTGGGCTCTGGATATGAGTAGAGACACCAAACCCTCACACATGCGCGAGGCACAGAGGAGCTTGTATCATGAGCGATGAATGAAGACTGAGTGAGTGAGTGACAGGGCCACACTGCATCCTGGGCACTGGGCCAGCTCAGAGTTCTCTTGCTGGTTCGGAAAGCAGGAGAGGGTCGTGGTCATGCAACAGGACTTCGGGCTCAGCCATAGCAGAACCATCCACTAGGAAGTTGGGCTCTGCGCACTGCACCTCAGTTTCCCTGCCTGTACAGTGGGGACAAGGGTTGGGGGTGGATGGGGAAGCGGTCCCATTGGTAGAGTGTTTCCCTACCACGCACAGGCCTTGGGGGGTCAATCCCCAGCATTAAACAAACTGACAGAACTCGGGAGCTAGAGATAGGAGAATCAACAGCTTTAGGCTAGCCTTGGCTACTTGAGACCCTGTCCCCCTCGCCCTCCCCCTCCCCCCCAAAAAGCCTGCTGCCTCTGAGGGCAGTAATGCAACTACAGGGGTTCCGGTTGGAGTCGGCAGGGTCTTCATGGATGAGCAGGAAGCTCTGGGTGAGGGTTGAATCCTGTGGGTCGGCTCTGTACCAGGGACTAAGATCTTCCCCTCCCCCCCATTTCCAAAAGACACCCCAAACCAAGTTCTTGTTGTGCTGTCTTATTTGGGAGCTGGAGGTGTCTTCGCTTTGCTGCAGCGAAGTCATGGACTTAGGTAGAAGTCTAGAATGCCCCTGCTGTTAGCTGAGGCAGGCTGGTTAACAGCCCCTCGGTCCTGTTTGCTGGGTCCCCCCTCCCCTTTCATGAAGGCTCTTGGGAGGCTGAGGCAGCTCTGGACAGAGTCCCCTGGAGGGTGGGGTGGGGGGGTGAGGAGCGGGAGAAGAGAAGGCCGGAGGTCATCCTGGGATGGAGGTCACCGCGTTCCCAGCTCCCCGCAGCTCCCGACATCTGGTCTAAATCCTATCCCGCAGCTGCTGCAGAGCCAGGCTTTCCTGCCTGGGATGAAAGGCCACAGCAGGGCTGGCGTTTCTCCTTTCCTCTACTCAGAGGCCTGGAGAAACTAGCAGGGCTGGGGCGAGGGGTGAAAGGGGAGAAGAGGAAATAGAGGGCCGTGGGGTGACAGACTGTTCAAGGACCAGTTAGTGACTGTGCCAGCACCGAGGACACTCTGGCTAGCATCTCAGCCTGGAGGAATTTTTATTTTTATTTTTATTTTTTGAGACAGGGTTCCTCTATGTAACATTCTTGGCTGTCCTGGAATTCCCTTTGTCGACTGGTCTGGCACAGAGATCCACCTGCCTCTGCCTCCCGAGTGCTGCCTCTTGGATCAAAGGCATGTGCCACCATGGCCCAGCTAGCCTGGTGCAATTTATTCCTCACATACGGGGAAACTGAGGCTCTGATGATATAGTCAGTTGTTCAGGGTCAAATAGGGCTTCACTGTGTGCACTTAGGACAGAGAGTAAATGGGTCAGGTCTGCACCTCCATCCTAGAGGAACCGAGTGCAGTGGCTCTGGATGTCCTTGTCATGGATTTTTAGGACTCTCCCAGGACCATAGAAAGATGCTGCCGGGTTCCAAGTCCCTAAATGCAGGGTGAAGCATCAGGATTGGCCCCCAACACCCACCTGCCCAATACGTAAGGAGCCTATGATCTTGCCTCTTAGCCAGAGAATATAGCTTTGGTAGGGCAGTGGTGGCCCCTGCCTTTAAGCCCGGCACTCAGGAGGCAGAGGCAAGCAGATCTTGAGTTCAAAACTAGCCTGGTCTACAGAGTGAGTTCTAGGACAGCCAGGGCAAACACAGAGAAACCCTGTCTCCAACTCCCACCCCACAAAAAAAAAAAAAAGAATACAACTATTCCCAGGACTGCAGGCCAGCCATAAGACAACGTGGGGGGCAATCTGAGCTGAGAATACACATGGGAGCTAGGCGTGGTGGTCCACACCTGTAATCCCAGTACTCAGGAGTCAGAGGCAGGGGGATCTCTGTGAGTTCGAGACCAGCCTGGTCTACAAAGAGAGTCCCCAGGACAGCCAAGGCTACACAGAGAAACCCTGTCTAGATAAACAGAGTCGGGGGGGGGGGGGGGGGAGGAAGAAGATGAACATGTGAGCATGGGGATTGAAGCCTCCTGTGTGGGGGGGAGGGTGGGGGTCAGCACTGGCCTTTCAAGGCCTGAAGATGCTAAGAGTCTCCAGAAGAAGCCAGAGCGCTCCAGGCCTGAGGGAGAAGATGGAGGCAGCTCCATAGAGCAGGAGCCCCTCCTAAGCCTAGATGACCCAGAGATACCGCAGGAACCCCAGGAGCCCCCAAGTCTCCTGAGCCTCGGCTAGCTCAGCCGTGCCTTCCTGTGGAGTGGGCGGTTTGTTTGCCTTGGCTAGGACCAGAACTTGGGGACACAGTCCTCCCTCCACCTCCCAGGGGGATTTGGCTGGAACGCTAGGCTCAGGCAGGTCAAGAGTCAAGGCAGTGGTCTTGGCTAGCCTCCCTCCACCCACAGAAGTGGCCCTGGGCCCAGCTGGCCTTGTCCCCACTCCTCAGGGCCTCCCACAGTGGTCTAGGAGTTGCAAAGGTGGAGTGTCCTGCAGCGGGGGAGGGGACTAAGTGGCCTCCCGGCCTCCACAATCTCTTTCCACCTAACGTGTTGTGACTATGACCACCGCCCTCTCCTTGATGTAAACCCTTCCCTTCTAACAGCTTATGACCTCCCTTCAACTTCTGGTACCCAGGCCCCTTGGGATGTGGCCGGAGAACCTGCTTAGAGCGCCGCGCCCACCACCACCACCACCCCCCCCCTCCCCCCCTCCCCAGGAGCTTCCTGCCAGGCCTGCGCTAACCTGCACTCCTGCCTTGGCCCTGTGGGTTACCATCCCCAGCTCTGAGGCGCCATGGAGTGAATGAGGGGCCTTGTTTTCACAGCCAACACCCAACACCAGGCCTCCTGCTCAGACTTAACCCTTACCACTCAATGTCAGTCAAGGAATGCACGGAACGGCTAAACAGTGGCTGCTGTTCAAGAGCCTTACAGGCGTCTGGTCCCTTAGCCCTCTAATCACTATTCTCATTTTGCAAACGGGGAAACTGAGTCACTGACCCACCCAGTTAGTAAGAGAGAAGTCAGGCCTCTGATGAGTGAATTTCTAGCATCCAGTGCCTTCAGCGGGAGCAGGGGAGTGGACAAGCAGAGGGATGGTGAGTGAAGGCTGGCCTTTCCAGAGACAGTGTTCTCAAACAGAGCTTCCTCCTGGTCTGGCCCTGGCCCTTCCTGGGCAAGCCCTACCCCATCTCATGCCCTGACGTCACCTGCTGGAATCATGCGCCACCTCTAAGATGATCCCTTCCCCAAAGCCATCGCTCACCTGGGCCCAGCTTCCCTCCTGAGTCCTAGACTCAGGCGGCCGCAGCTCTGCAGTGTGGGGACCAGCTGCACTGTGCGGTGTTGGCCCAGAAACGAAGCCAAGAGATGCAGGCTAGAACAGGAGTGAACACTGAGGCTATTAGCTAGTCACGAGGGGACAAGTACTTCATGGTTCTGCTTCTAGAAGGTTCCTGAGCTGTCAAATGCATAGAGGCAGAGAGTGGAACGGGGCTACTGGGGGCTGGGACGGAAGCTGGAAAGCAAATGTTTAAGAGGGCAAACTTTCAGTTTGGGAAGTTGCAGGAGCCTGGAGGTGGATGGTGTCGCACAACGGCGTGAATGTGCTTAATACTATGGACTGCAGAGTCGAAAGTGGCTACAATTGTATATTTCGTTTTATGTACATTTTATTTATTTATTTATTTATTCTTGGTTTTTTCAGACAGGGTTTCTCTGTATAGCCTTGGCTGTCCTAGACTCACTTTGTAGACCAGGCTGGCCTCGAACTCACAGAGATCCGCCTGCCTCTGCCTCCCGAGTGCTGGGATTAAAGGCGTGCGCCACCACCACGCCCGGTTTATGTACATTTTAAAAAGAAAAGCTCCCCCTCCATCTCTCCATGTACTTAGGAGTATTTCTCAAAGCAAATGTCCTTTCCAGCCCCAAGACTGTTTGCCACTGTGTTCAATCACTCTTTCTCTACCCTCCCCTCCACCCTTCCTCTGTTTATTGCGTATGTTTATTTATGGCTGGCTGTGGTGGTCCAGAGTGCCCATCCCCCCCCCCCTTCTTTGCAAACTCCTATTCTGAGGACTCCTGTGATCACAGCTGGAACTGGACCTCGGAATGATCTTGACACAAAGCGTAAGCAATCACCAATCAGAGAAAATCAGTTTCCTCTGCCAGGCTAGAGAGTTGACCATCTTAACTGTGTTAGGTGTGGCACAGAGGTGGGAGGGCTGGTATGGGGGGGCCAGGCCTGGTTCAGTCTGGTTCCTATGGCTTGTGGGTTATGATCTTAGAGGGCCCCCCAGTTCTTCCCAGGGATTCAGAATGCCCAGGGCTTCCGAGAGTGAGCTTGGGAGATGGAAGACTTGAGAGTGGGTGTCAGGGCCTGGGATTTCTCTCACACTGCAAGTGGCTCCGGGCAGAGGGTATTGGTCTGGCCTGACCATGTGTTTCAGCTCAAATCTTGCTGCCCACTCTGGCGCCACCCCCCGCCCCATGCCTCGGCAATCCCCAGATGGCTGTGATTAAAGTTTGTTTTGTTTCCATCCTCCCAAAATAAACCTGGCCTACCCACCAGGTCAGCACCAGATATAGGCCAGCATGGTTTTTGGCAGTCCTGTGCACAAGCAGGCTTCATGTCCCAGCTGGTAGGGTAGATGTGTCTTAGCATCCTGGTGCTCGGCTCAGGTGGCCCTTGGCATGCCTGACACTGCCTCTGCAGCCATCAAAGGCTGGGAGCACATCTCTGTGTCTCCGCAAGTATCTATATCACTTTCCCAGAAGTCCCGTCTCCCCGGATTCCCCAGGGAGCCCCGGTGGACGGGTAGCCGGTTCTGCATAGCCGTTTTTTGGGGAGTGCTGAGGACCAAGAGAGGTCCGGTTGATTTCTGTGTGGACTTAGCAACTCTTCTCCCTGAGGTGTGGACTTCTCATTAATAGAGAGCATAACACGATGGGACTGGGGGAGGCGGGCAGGGTTCAGATAGTGTGCAGCATGTGCTCAGCAGGTGCCTGGCACATAGTAGGTGCTTAATGCTGAGCTGAGATGCATGGGAGGTAGTCAGGGAGTTGGGGAAAACAGCATTCGAGGTAGAAGGAAAAGTACTCGGGGTGGCCTAGAACTTAGGAGCAAAGCCATCACCCTGGAACCCCACTGGCACCTGGAGCTTACAGGAGCCTGGGTGGCTGTGGGTTTTATGCCTGTCACTGTCTATGGAGTTCCTTTCCCAGCCATTCCCGCTGCCCGTCCTCGCAGAGCAAGCTGGAATCGCTCCTCTAATTAACTCACCAACAAACCATCCTGCTGGGCCCCTGTGATGTCGCCTCAGCAGCTCTCACCTCCTGACTTGGCAAAGAAGGAGCCACGATGTCTCCCAGCGCAGAAGCTGCTTACTCACATGCAATCCCAGCGATCCCCCCTTTTCCCACGGCAGCCTCCCTGCCAGCCACCTTTGAAGTGTCTCCTGGCTCCTTCCCGGGAGGGTGTCTGACTGGCCGCTCTTTAACAGGGCTGCAGCACCTTTGTCCGCCCCAGTGTGGACACGTCTGGGCACATCTGGGCACATCTGGGTCCGGCACTCCTCGACTCATGGGGGGGGGCCTGTGCACCCCCCCTTCTGCAGGGTTCAGCAGCTCAGTGCCAACTGTGCTGCCACGGAACACTAGAAAACATCTTAAAACGGAACCTGGCAAGGCGGTTGCTTTAAAAAAATAAAAAGTTTTGTAAAACTGGGTTTTCTCCAGTTTTAAATTAGAACAAGCTTCAGGAAAGAAAATTGGGAAAAACAGAGGGAAACTGAAGAAGGAACAGTTGTGCCGGGTTCCGAGGACAAACACGCTCGCCAATTAGCTGGTTGTCTGTCTGTGAGGGCCCATGCCTTTTGTTTGGTTTCTCTGAGACAGTCCCAGGCAGCTCACTGTATAGCCAAGGAAGGCTTTCAACTACTAATTCTCCTGCCTCCACCTCCCCAGTGTCCGAGATGACAGGCTTGTACCACCACACCTACCTGGGACCTATTCTAATTTTATTTTCCAAATTATGTCTGTGTGTGGTTTCTGCGTGTGTACGTACCTGTGTGGATGTGTGTGTGAAGGCCAGACCAGAGGTTAACTTGGGGTGGTGTTCCTCAGTGGCCATCTGCTTGGATTCTTGAGACAGAGTCTCTCATGGGGCTTGGAGCTCATGGATTTGGCTACATTGTCCAGCCAGTGAGCCCAGATTGTCCTGTGCCCAGTCCTCATATCTGGAATTACAGGCACACATCCCCACACCCAGGTCTTTTTTTTTATTTTTCGAGACAAGGTTACTCTGTGTAGCCTTGGCTGCCCTGGACTCCCTTTGTAGACCAGGCTGGCCTCGAACTCACAGCAGTCCGCCTGCCTCTGCCTCCCTCGTGCTGGGATTAAAGGCGTGCGCCACCACGCCCAGCACACACCCAGCTCTTTATGCAAGAATTCGAACTCGGATCCTCCCACTTGTGTGGCACACACTTTATCAGGCGAGCTGCCTCCCCCAGCCCTGGCACTATTCGCTGGGGTCTCCTTTTAGGGTCCCACACAGCACCTTGTATCCTTTTTCCCTTTCAGTTTTTGACTCTGACTTTCCTGGGTGTCTTCGACTCTGGACTGCCAGTGGCTTTGCTCACTGTGGGAACCACTGGCCTGCAGTTCCCTTTAGTTCAGACTCCTGGTTTCCCAAAGCTATGAAAATGCCTTGATGATTGGTTTGTGCTTTCAGGCCATGACCCTCCACCCACCCACGAAGGCTTCTTTGTGTGATGCTGGGAATGTCCCCTGCAGCTCCTCATCCCTGTCACCAAACTGCTGCCCCTGAGGGACAGTATATTTACTCTAAAGTTTTCTTTTGTTGTGGTGAAGTACTCATAGCACGTGACGGGATCTGCTTTCAAGTGTGTGCAGTTTGGGGTCCCAAACACATTCCTCCTTCTCTGAAGCTGTACGGAGGGGCTTTCAACTCAGGGGACAGACCAGGCTGCCCCTCCCCCAGCCCCTGCAGCCCCACTGCACTTGTAAAATGTGCAGTTGTTTAATTATGTATATTATGAGTGTGTGAGTGTGTGTGTGTGTGTGTGTGTATACACACACATGGGCGGAGGTGCCGAGGAGGCCAGGGATCAGGTCTCTTGCAACTACAGTTACAGGCAGTTGTGAGTGGCCCAGTGCTAGGAACTCAGTGCTCTTAAGCATTGCGCCATCTTGCCAGACCCTGTACTCCTCTGTGTGTATGGGGTGTGTGTGTGTGTGTGTGTGTGTGTGTGTGTGTGTGTGTGTGTGTGTGCGCGGGTGCTCTCTAGCTCACCCATGTGGAAGCCAGAGCAAGTCAACAGGTGTCTTCCTTTGTCTATCTTCACGGCTGTGAGCCTAGCCCGTAACGGCTGAGCCGTCTCTCCAGCCCACACATCTTCCATTATCATTTCCCGCCTCCCTGCCTTGAGACAGGGTCTCTTTGGTCTGGAAGGTTGCCTTTGGGGCTGGGCTGGCCTGCCCCTGCGTTCTTGGGCTCTGCCTGCCTTTGTCCTTCCTGCCTCCCATCCACTCTACTCTGGGGTTGCAGGTGCATGCTTGACTTTTGGTGTGGGTGCCGGGGGCTTGACGGCTGGTCTGCGTGCTTAGCGATCAGGCGCTGTGGGCTCCTGAGCATCCTGCCCCCCCTCCCTGACCCTGCACTGTCTGTCTCTGTGCGTGTGAGGCAAGGCATGTCTGCGGTGCTGCTCTGTCTGTGACTCGCTTCTTCCATCCAGCACCACACCCTCACGCCTTGTCTGTATTTTAGGCCTGAGGGTCAAAGTTGGCCGGCTTTTCCACACTGAACAGTTGTCTGTTGCACGGCTGGGCCATCTGTTTGACATGGACTGGGCTATTTCTGCCCCTTGGCTGTCTGGAACAGTGGGTGCTGTGAACACAGAGGCACGTGTATCTTCCTTGATGCTGTCCTCGGGTTTTTGAGGATATATCACACTGGGCATGCCAGGTTGTGGGGTAAAGCTGGACTTTGCTTTTCTAATCACCTGCCACTGTGAAAAACTTAGCATCATCAGTGCACAGGGTGGCCTCTGTTTTGTCACCAACACTTATTATTGCCTGGTGTGTGTGTGTGTGTGTGTGTGTGTGTGTGTGTGTGTGTGTGTGTGTGTATCTAGGACTCGGTTCAGTCATACAATGCATCAGTTGAAAATACAATAAAAAACTGGGCGTGGTGGCGCACGCCTTTAATCCCAGCACTTGGGAGGCAGAGGCAGGCAGACCGCTGTGAGTTCGTGGCCAGCCTGGTCTACAAAGTGAGTCCAGGACAGCCAAGACTACACAGAGAAACCCTGTCTCAAAAATAAATAAATAAATAAATAAAAGAAGAAAAGAAAAGAAAGGAAAGCAAATAGTCCTACAGTTCTTACACTCACTGGCTCACGTACCCACCATCAAGTCAACTGTAGGATGTCTTCGTCAGCCCCAGAAATCCGTGTGCCCATCAGCACCCATTCCCACGGATCCCTAAGTCTCACCCTGACACCCAAATACCACTAACCTACTTCCGGTCTGTGGCAGGCACTTGGGCCATTCTGAGTATTGCTGTTTGCACGCATATCCAAGTCTTTGCGGGCCACGTATGTTTGTGTTGTTCCTGGCCATCTGCTTGTGAGTGTGGAATTCTTGGGTCGTACACCAACCCTGTTCGGCATGATGAGGTGACACCAACTCGCTTCCCAAAGTGCCATTTTCAGCCTTTCTCCCGGTAGCTGGGGCATCACTTCCCACACGCGTCCTCCAGGGTACTTGGTGTTACAGTCTTTGTCTTATTTATTTGTCTTTTTGTTTGTTTAGTTGGTTGGTTTTTCGAGACAGGGTTTCTCTGTGTAGCCTTGGCTGTCCTGGACTCACTTTGTAGACCAGGCTGGCCTCGAACTCACAGCGGTCTGCCTGCCTCTGCCTCCCCAGTGCTGGGAGCGGCCCTCCCCTTGTTTCCCTGACAAGCATGAGCAATCAATGCCAGGGAGCCGTCCTGCTTCCCCATTCCAGGGCTGTGTTCCCCCATTCTGGGGCTGTGTACCTGGTTCCGTTCCGTAAGGTGGTTTGCGTCTGCCTGACTGCAGGTAAGGCCTATGAGATCACCTACGTCAGGCTGAAGTTCCACACCAGTCGTCCCGAGAGCTTTGCCATCTACAAGCGCACACACACCAGTGGCCCCTGGGAGCCCTACCAGTACTACAGTGCTTCCTGCCAGAAGACCTATGGCCGTCCTGAGGGCCACTACCTGCGGCCCGGTGAGGATGAGAGAGTGGCTTTCTGCACCTCTGAGTTCAGTGACATCTCCCCCTTGAACGGGGGCAACGTCGCCTTCTCCACCCTAGAGGGCCGTCCCAGTGCCTACAACTTTGAGGAGAGCCCTGTGCTACAGGTCAGGGAACGGCAGAGCCTGAGGGAGGAGTCTGGGCTGGGGTGGGGCAGATCTTCGATGTGGGTCACAGAACAGCAGAGAAGCCAGCAGAGCTAGGGCCTAGAGACCCTTGGGACTTCCTGGTTGTCATGCCTTAGACCCTAGAGTCCTGCCATCTCTTGTGGATGCCTGGTCTTTATTTTTATTTATTTATTTATTTATTTGGCTTTTCAAGACAGGGTTTCACTGTGTGGCCCTGGCTATCCTGGAACTCCCTTTGTAGACCAGGCTGGCCTCTGCCTCCTGAGTGCTGGGATTAAAGGCATGTGCCCACCATGCCTGGCTTGATTTTTATTTTATTTATTTATTTATTTTTTGTTTATGGTTTTTTGAGATGGGGTTTGTCTATATAGCCTTGGCTGTCTTGGAACTCACTCTGTAGGCCAGGCTGGTCTGGAACTCAAGATCTGCCTGCCTCTGCACAAACAAGTGCTGAAGTTACAGTTGTGTGCTACCGCTGCCCAGCTATCTTTTAATTTTTATTTATGTATTATTTTAATATGCTGAAGCAGGAAGATCACGCATCCACGGCCGACCTGCAGCCCACCTAGCTTTTCCTGGCTGTGCCTGGGTGGAGGCGCTGCCTAAGGGATAACGTGTTCAGAGACCCCCCCTCCCCTGTTTTACTTGGTGGCACAGTCACAGGACTTCCACTGGTGAATCATTTTGTGTCCCCACCCAGGCCTTGGCTCCCTGGTCCTCAGAGGCCTCAGCATGTCCCAGGCCCTTCTGAGAACACAGAGCCCCAGGCTGCGTGCTTAGAGGTAGCATGCTTGCCCAGCGTGCACAGGGCTAAGTTTGACCCCAGGACCACAAACGAGAACCTGCATAGCTCAGTGGATAGGGCGCTTGCCTAGCAGGGAAGTAGCCACGGGTTCTATCCCCGGCACCATACAGACTGGGTGTGGTGATGCATACTTGTGTAAGCCCAGCACTTGGGAAGCGGAGATGGAAGGATTGGGAGTTCAGGGCCATCCCGGGCTGCATGTGAGTCAGGCCAGGCTGAGATGAGGGCAACCCTGTCAGAAGAAGAAGAAAAAGAACCAGGGTTGGGGGGGAAGCGGACCTCGCAGTCAGACCTGCCTTCCACAGAGCCCTGAAAGCGCAGTGACCTTTGCAGATCCCAGCCCCAGGTGGCGTGGAGAGTGACAGGGACCCGCAGCCTCAATGCCGTACAGGGTTCTCAGGACCGAGTCCTGCTGGGGCGAGGAACAACTATGCCAGGAGCTCGTTTTCCATCCTGACGGCCTGATTGCTAAGCCAGGGGCTCCTGGGCTGAATTAAAATGCTGATTAATATTCAGCCAGAGCCGCCTCTGATTATAACAGCAGGCAGATGGAAATGTCACTCTCCACGTGCGGCCCCCACTTCCTCACCACGCGCTTCCACGGGGAAGCTGCTCACCCAGCCCGCGATCAGCAAGTATTTATCAAGTGTCTGCTATGTGCCAGGCAGAGCCCAGGGGCTACAGCTTGTGGGGCTCATGTTCTGGGGGGCTAGTCCTCTTCATGTGAGCAGCTACCAGGAGGAAGCAGAGTAGGGAGGGAAGGCAGGTCACCAGGCTTTCAGATGGGCTGCCTCAGCCACTGTATACACACACACACATACACACATACAAACCTATATATACATACAAACACACGCACGCATGCACATACACACACCACATCTGTGCAGATGTCAGGCCCCATACCCAGTGCTTGACATCACCACCTTCCTCACACCCTCAGAGGAGTCACTAACCTAACTGTATTTTACGGAGGGGAAAACAGAGGCACCAGGGCATTGGGCCTTGTCACCTGAGTTGTACAGGCAGCAAATGGCCCAGCCCCAAGACTGACCCAAGCCTCTTAATTCCTGGCCTGTCCTCAAGATTTGTCTCAGCCAGAGCCATCCCTGTGCCCCAGGACCACTCCCACTTTCCTGACGCCCTTGCTCATGGCGTCCCTGTCCCCTTCCCCAGGAGTGGGTCACCAGCACCGACCTCCTGATATCTCTGGATCGGCTTAACACGTTTGGAGATGACATCTTCAAGGACCCTAGGGTGCTCCAGTCTTACTACTACGCTGTGTCCGACTTCTCTGTGGGCGGCAGGTAAGTTGCAAGCAGGGCACAGAGCCAGGTGGAGGTCGAGGGAGGAGGCCTCACCCTCAGGTCTGAGAGCCACAGGGCAGCTGCTGCTGCTGCGGTGCCTGCATTGGAGGCCTTGCTGCTGGCTCCCTTCTGCATCCACAGGCGATCCCCACCGGCAAAGAGAAGAGACAGCGAGTTCCTATCCCAGGCCTGTGGTGAGACAGGCGTGAATCCAGTGGCTCTCAATAAGCACGTTAGTGCAGCCCAGAACTGATGGCCTCAGAGTCAGCTCTGCAGAACCAGTGATGGGGAGGAACTGGGCAGTCCAGGCAGAAGCCTCCTTGAGTTGGGAAAGCTAGGCTTGAAGTGCAAGATGGCTGAGAGGTTGGAGAAAGGGCAGAGACAGAGCCTTGGGCAGAGCTCGTCCATCCCTCCATCACTGGGGGGGGGGGGGCGGGAGGGGGGTGGGAAGGGGAACGGGACGAGGGGGGCGCTGAAAGCCTCTGATTGTTAGAACCTGCCCACCCCTCCACACCCCCCAGCCCCCCACCTCTCCTGTGGCAGACTGCCTGACAAAGGTAACTTAAGGAAAGAATTGTTCCTGACCACCAAAGTACAGTTTGGGGTCCAGCCCATCATGGCAGGACGGCGTGATGGCAGCAAGTGAAGCCGAGAGAGACAAGTGTTGATGCCCACTCCGGGACCCCAGTCAGTGGGGTGGCTGGGTCTTCCCTGCTCAGTTAGCCCTTCTCTAGAAACTCCCTCATGAGCACACCCAGAGGTCTGTCTCTTAGGTGATTCTAGATGCTGTCAAGTGGACAATATGATTCGTCACACCTTGGTGCAGCAGTGCAGGGTGGGGAAGGGGTGATTACAGGGGGGGAGGGGCAGAGGGAGGGGCAAAACCTGAAGGAGACAGGAAGCTGGGAGCCTGGGCCCAGCAGCTGGCACTTTGAGATGTCTTCTACTCCATAGAAGACTAGGTGTGAAGGGACCTCAGGGGACATGAGTGAGGAGCTCCAGATGACAGCCCCCACCCCCTACACACACACACACACACACACACACACACACACACACACACACTGTAAGTTGGGTCAAACCTCCCAGCAAGACTCCAAAGATGGTCATGACCTCCAGCTGCTGTGTCTGCAGTGAGGGGCTGCAGGCCAGAGCACATCTGGGTCCCAGCTGCGGGACCCAAACCACCCTGGGCCCCACAGCTGGCTGTGAAGGCCACTCCCAGGAAGGGACAGCGCCTTCCCGCCTTCCTATGGGTCAGAAGAACTTGTGAGCTTACAGCATCCTCTCCTGGATGGAGCAGGCCACCACTTTCCAAGGCTGGTGTTGGACTTTCCTACTGGTAGCGGTGGGGTGCTGCTCCCTACCCTGAGCTCATGAACAAATAGTACCATATCCCTGTGTCCCCAAATTATGTTTGGCACTGGGCCCTCTGGGAACAGAGGATAGGACTTGGCGGAGCAAGGATGAGCTCTGGCTTGCAGCCCTGCCCTTTAGTGTCTGCCCTTGTTGTGTCCTGAGACTGCTTTATCATCTGTGACGCTGGAGGCCACACAAGGTCGGTGTCTACCCAGCACCCTACATTGCTTACCTTCCAAAGCACTTGCTTGGGTTTTTTGTCTTGTTTTGTTTTGTTTTGGGGGGTTCTGTTTTATTTGTTTTTGTTTTTCGAGACAGGATGTCTCTGTGTAGCCTTGACTGTCCCGGACTCCCTTTGTAAACTAGGCTGGCCTCGAGCTCACGGAGATTCACCTGCCTCTGCCTCCCCGAGTGCTGGGATCAAAGGCGTGCGCCACCACACCTGGCTTCGCTTGCTTGTTTTCGCCGAGTTCACACACCTCTTGACCTTGTAGGTGCCGTGGGAATATAGGCCCAGGGCTGCCCATGGAGGCTTCCCCCTTGCATAGGACACTTCTTTCTTGCCCTTTTTGACACAATTGCAGAATTATCTGAGGTAGCCTCAGCCCAGTAAGGACTGACTGACCCTGTGACCACTTCCCCTGAATCCCAAGTCCCCAAGAGTTGGGACTCTGCGCAGGTAGAGACCGCCTGTGATAGCCGCTTACTAGCTGGCTGCCACGGACAACCTCCCAGGCCTCAGTTTCTCAATCTGCTCAAAGCAGGCCACAGGAGGCTGGTGAGGACGGGTGTGCAGGTCAGTTAGCATTTTTTCAAGACACAGGCTAAGGTCATTTGGGAAGAGAAAACCTCAGCTGAAAAAAATATCTCCATCAGACTGGCATATAGGCCAGTCTCTGAGACATTTTTCCTCCATTAATGATTGACATGGGAGAATCCAGCCCACCGTGGACAATGACACCTCTGGGTCCTGAGTTGTATAAGAAAGAAGGCTGGTTGGGCATGGTGGCGCACGCCTTTAATCCCAGCACTCAGAAGGCAGAGGCAGGCGGACCTCTATGAGTTTGAGGACACCCCGGTGTACAAAGTGAGTCCAAGACAGCCAGGTCTACAACAGAGAAACTCTGTCTCAGAAAAAGAAGAAAAAGAAGGAAGGAAGGAAGGAAGGAAGGAAGGAAGGAAGCAAGCAGGCTGATGCTGGGCAGTGGTGGTACATGCACCTTTAATCCCAGCACTCTGGAGGCAGAGGTGGATTTCTCTGAGTTCCTGGCCAGCCTGATCTACAAATCCAGGACAGCCAAGGCTACATAGAGAAACTTTGTCTCAAAAAAAAAAAAAAAAAAACCAAAACCAAAACAAAACAAAACAAAAGACCCAAAAGAAAGAAAGAAAGAGAGAAAGAAAGAAAGAAAGAAAGCTGGAGCCCATGGGGAGCAAGCCTGTAAGCAACGGTCCTCCTTGGCCTCTGCTTCAATTCCTGCCTCCAGGCTCCTGCCTTGAGTTCTGCCCTGATCTGCCTTCATAATGGACTGTAATGGGTGTGTCAGAGGAAATAAACCCCTTCCTCCCCAGGTTGCTTTTGGTCATAGTGTTTATCACAGCAACAGGAAGCAAACTGGGACAGCAAGGATCATTCCACATAGTGTTTGGGGACCCCAGGGCTCTCCTTATCACAACCCCACCTATGCAGGCAGGACTCTGCAGTCCAGGGGTGGTGCCCTCGCTTCCCTCAGTGCCCCCCTCCTCCTGGTGCTTTCTTCAGGTGCAAATGCAATGGTCACGCCAGTGAGTGCGGCCCCGACGAGGCTGGTCAGCTGGCTTGCCACTGCCAGCACAACACCACGGGTGTCGACTGCGAGCGCTGTCTACCCTTCTTCCAGGACCGCCCGTGGGCCCGAGGCACCGCAGAGGATGCTAACGAGTGTCTGCGTGAGTATCTGTCAGGCGGCAGGCCCTGAAGCTAACAGTGCTGGCTGGGAAACAATCCCCAAAACCTGGGTGGGCCTGGTGTGCAGTGTGGGGTCCCTCAGCTCTGAAGGAGAGATGAACAGATGCTGAGGGGAGCACTTGAGCCGCCGCCCACCTCACAAGTCATCCCAGGACAAGTCCACCCAGAGAGGCGCCTGTGGTAGGAGGGCACTTAGGTCCCCAAACTCGACTTAACCCTTTGTTTTAACTGTTCCAACCCTGGTAGCTAATGAAATCCAGTCCCCACCCACCCACAGGGTTCTGACCCACCCACCCCGGTCTTTCCCACAGTCCCCCACAGTCTCCCACAGTCCCCCACAGTCCCCAGGAGTCCTTTGATGTACCAGCTGTGTGTGGTGTGGCTCTGCCTGCTTAACCTCAAAGACACACTAGTGAAGGGAGGCAGGGGCCCTGGAACCTTCTACGGGGACAACAGAGAGAGAGAGGAGCCTACCCAAAGTGGGTACCAGCCACTCCAGCATCCCACTTTCCCTTCCTGGGCCTCCGCTCTGCTTCGAGACTTCCATCCACACATAGCCTTGTAGCTGGCCTCCTAGGCTCCGGCCACGATCTTCCAGAGCTGGGGTGGGGAGGAGGCAGCTTTTCCCTTGGGCAGACAGCTTTATCCCGTCTGCAGGAGCCTCCCAGGGGTCGGCGCAGTCCTAATGAGTTCATCTTGGCTTGCTAGCCTGCCTCCCTGAGTGAAGACTTGCTGGTTCCCTGCTTGGGCCAAGTCTGTGCCTCTCTCTACATGATGGGGATGCTAAGGACCAGACTGCCCTCACACCATGCCCTTACCTACAAGGTCAAATGTCTGTCCTCACAGTCACCAGCCAGGAAGATGAGGTTTCAGGCCTGATCTCTGGGCAGCCTCTGGGTCCCCAATTCTTCCCCTTTCACATCTCTGCAACCCTCTCCCCTGGGTGCCTGCAACCTCCTCCACCTGCAGTGAAGGGTCTGCAGAGAGTGCAAATTCAGTTCTGCCCCTCCCCCTAACCACACCCTATGCCTCCTCCCTGTAGCGTCAGGCTCCCAGCCTCCTGGCACCTCTGTCTCCCAGTTGCCTTGGCACCACACACCACTTACCTGACAGTATCCCCTCCCTGCCCATCACAAGGCATGTTGCCCACAGCCAGCCTCTTGACAAACACACACCAAACAGACAATCCTTTCCTCTTGTTCAGACTGCCTCCTCTCAGCTAGGATACACTTCCTCCTCCATCGCCTTCCTCTCTCCTAACACCTTTCTGACTCTTTCCAAGAAAGTGTTGTTTTGGAGTGTTTGTTTATTTGCATTTTTATTTTATTTTATTTCATTTTATTTATTTATTTATTTTTGGGTTTTTTTTCGAGACAGGGTTTCTCTGTGTAGCCTTGGCTGGCCTGGACTCACTTTGTAGACCAGGCTGGCCTCGAACTCACAGCAATCTGCCTGCCTCTGCCTCCCGAGTGCTGGGATGAAAAGTGTGCGCCACCACGCCCGGCTTAGAGTGTTTATTAATGGAGTCCACTTAGTTCTTTTACTTTAATGCTTTACTTATTTTTTATTTCATTTGCATTTGGTATTTTGTTGACCTTGAGTTACAGACAGGTGTGAGCTGCCATGTGGGTTCTGGGAATTGAACCCAGGTCCTCTTGGAAAAGCAGCCAGGGCCGCTGAGCTATCTCTGCAGCCCCACCCACCTAACTCCTAAAGAACACCCTGTTCAGGAGTCTCAGATGGCTGAGCTCTGTGTGCTTTGTCAAGCTGAGCCTGAGTGCCGTCCAGGACTCTGGCCTTTCGTGTTAGTCACTCTTCTCGTTGCTATGACAAAATGCCTGACAAAAGTACTATAAGAAAAGAAAGGTTACCTGCTCCGGAGACACCTGCTCCGGAGAGCACAGCACCCCAGCCCCGGCAGAGCAGGTCACACACACACACACACACACACACACACACACACACACACACACCTCTGTCCCCGTCTCTCACAGCCTGCAACTGTAGCGGCCACTCTGAGGAGTGCACATTTGACAAAGAGCTCTTTCGGAGCACGGGCCACGGCGGGCACTGTCATCACTGCCGCGACCACACAGCCGGGCCGCACTGTGAGCACTGTGAGAGGAACTATTATAGATGGGGCACAAGGACCCCATGCCAACCCTGTGACTGCCACCCAGCAGGTGAGTGGTTCCAGCTCCACCCTTCCTCGGGCGCCTACCCTCGGCTCCTGCTACCTCCCACTGCCCTGTGTCCCTCCTCTCCAGGCTCCCTGAGTCTCCAGTGTGACAGCTCGGGCACCTGTGCCTGCAGGCCCACAGTGACGGGTTGGAAATGTGACCGCTGCCTGCCTGGGTTCCACTCGCTCAGTGAGGGTGGCTGCAGGTGAGTGTGTGGGGTCAGTTGGTCTGTGTTAACCTCGATGTGTGTTTGTGACACATAAGACACAGAAGGACCAGAAGCCCAGCTGTCCTCTCCTTTACATCTCTGCCTAACATTTCTTACCCTGTAGCTATCGGGCCCCAGTCTTATAGAGCTGGAGACACAGGAAGGACTAACCAGCCCGTTTGGGTGGGGGATAGGGGAGCCCTGGGAGCCCCATTTGTTGTGAGAGGAACAGAACCCCAGGTTGAATCTGAGGCCCGATGAGTAAGGGACACAGAGATGCTCCAGGTGGGGAGTACAGCCAAAGCTGAGACAAGGACCAGGTGAGGCTCGGGTCTGGAAGAAAGAAGGGCCTGGTGCAGAGAGGGCCTTGTGGGAGCTGTGAGAAGAGAGAGAGGCCAGGGCAGATGTCTATGTCAGAGGCAGGAGCCGGGCTGGCCCTGCAGAAGGGTGAAAGGGACAGGCAGATTCCAGAGCCCACATCTGAGGCGACAGAAGATTGAGGAGGAGGAAGGGATGAGGGCCGGTCCTCATGGCAGAGGGCCAGGTGGAAGCTGGGCAGGGAGCCAGCCATTATATTTGTGTTTGGAGCGCATGGCACCTGGTCCTGAGGAGAGAGACCAGCAATCTACCACAGGCTGGATCTTAGGAGAGGGGGCCAGACACATTTAGTTACCCGTAGTTTATGGTGGACTCCACAGTGAACAATACTGCAGACAAATTCAAAAGCGTAGTCTTATAGAGCCTAGGACTGGCCTCAAAATCACCACACAGCAATGGACGACCTCCTGCAGGAATTAAACTGTGCACTACCATGGCCAGTTTTATGTGGCGCTGGGGATTGAACTCAGGACTTCATGCATGCTAGACACATTTTCTACTGTCCCCTGGAAGCACTTTTAAATGGGCTTGTCAAGGCTGAGGAGATAGCTCAGTTGTCAAAGTGTTTGCTGTGCAAGTGTGAGGCTGTGAGCTCAGCTCCCCAGGAACCATGTAAAGATCACAAAAGCCAAGTGTAGCAGTGCGCATCTGCGACTCCAGGGCCGAGGGCTGGCAAGCTAGCAAAGACAAGCGGGTCGCAGGAGCTTGCTGGCCAACCAGCCTCGCCAAATCGGTAGGCTCCACGTTCAGTGAGAAACACTGCCTCAAAAGATAAGAATAAAAGCTCGGAGCCGTGGCGCAAGCCTGCCATCCCAGGACTCAGGAGGCAGAGGCAGGCGGAACTCTGAGTTCGAGGCCAGCCTAGGCTACAGACCGAGTTCCAAGACAGCTAGGGCTCCACAGAGGAGAAAGAAAAAAAAAAAGTGGAATACAAGAAACCTATCTTTAACCTATGACCTCCACACACACAAGGGGGGGAAAACCCAAATAAATAAACTTGCCTTTGATGAGTAACCCCCACATCCCCACACATTTGAGAGGCAGGAGAGCTTGTTGAGTAGATGTGGTGGCACAAAGTCCCTTCTCCCAGAAGTGCCTCCTCAGCCTGTGTCACACACAGCTACCCATTCTGTGGTCCTCGGCAGAGGCACCGTCCCCTCGAGAAGCCTCTGCCCTTCGTTCCCTCCCATTCTCCAAGGCTGGGCCAGACACAGCTCCCTAGTGCTGCCTCAGCTCTGTCCATCCACCACCTTCACAGCAGGGTGGGGCCTGCCTTTCTCTTTTCTTTTCTTTCTTTTTTCTTTCTTTTTTTTTTTTTTTTTTTTTTTTTTGGTTGTTGTTGTTGTTTTCTTTTTGAGACAGGGTTTCTCTGTGTAGCCTTGGCTGTCCTGGACTCACTTTGTAGACCAGGCTGGCCTCGAACTCACAGTGATCAGCCTGCCTCTGCCTGCCTCTGCCTCCCGAGAGCTGGGATTAAAGGCGCGCGCCACCACACCCCCGGGTCCTGCCTTTCTACCTGTCTGTCCTCACTGGACTCTGGGATCCGTGAGGACGGGAACTAAGCCTTAGCAGATGAGGTGTGGGTGATGGAGGGATGGAGGGACCACAGGGTGGGAGGGACAGCAAGCGCAGGGGTGATGGATGGGTAAATGCACCCATGGAGGAGTGAGTACATAAGTGGACGGTGGGCAGATGGCAAGTGATAACACGAGTGGGGGGTGGGTGGATGCACCAATGGGAGGGGTGGGGCGGGGCAGGGACGTCATCATTGCATGGGTAGGTAGGGCACTTCCTGCTAAAGTGGGACCGGGGAAGCCAGGGACAGTCTTTTGGGAATCCTATCCCCTCTTCCTATGCACAGGGTACCCCACCACGGAGTTGGGCAATGGACATGTGTTTTCTCTGTTTCTTTGGCAGACCCTGTACCTGCAATGTCGCCGGCAGCTTGGGCACCTGTGACCCCCGCAGTGGGAACTGCCCGTGCAAGGAGAATGTAGAAGGCAGCCTATGCGACAGGTGGGTGTGCCGGTCTACATGGAGCTACCAGAAGTTTCTGGTAAGGCAACAAATCTGTGTAGTAAGGGGAGTGGCAGGACAGGGTCCTCAGAGACTTGGGCAGGTCTGTCACCCACATCCTTTCTCCGGGGGCCTGCTACCCAGGAAACTACCCACAGGCCTCATAGGCGTTGCTTATATTTTGACCCAACACCCAAAAAACTGCTGAGTTTTTTTCTTAGCTGAGGAAAAATGCATCATTGCTTCAAGATCAGAATCCTGAAAAGAAAGCTCTAGAAAGATAGGAAGAGCTTGTCTAATTCAGGCAGCAAATCCCTGGTATCATATTTCAGCTCTTCTGCCTGACACCCACGGCAGACATCACTAATGGAGAACCGTCACAGCCCTCCCATCTCACACCCACGGCAGACATCACTAATGGAACACAACAATCTTTTTTTTTTCTTTTTCTTTTCTTTTTTTTTTTTTTAAAGATTTATTTATTTTATACCATGTTTCACATGCATGTACACCTGCAGGCCAGAAGAGGGCACCAGATCGCAGTATAGATGGTTGTGAGCCACCATGTGGTTGTGGGAAATGAACTCAGGACCCTTGGAAGTGCAGCCAGTGCTCTTAACCTCTGAGCCATCTCTCCAGCCCGGAACACAACAATCTTAACCTCAGAACCTTCTCCATGCTTTGCTCCAGGGAGCCCCTACCAACTGAGCTAAGAGTCATCCCTGGCCTGTGTGAAAGGGATACAGGAGCCATCTGCAGCAAATCCGAAAGCTGGAACAATTTGAATAACAAAATTAATAACGACGCGATTGCTTTATAACCCTAAGAATGGAGCAGCTACCCATAGTACAAATTAGATGATTGGACAAATAAACAGATAAGGACAGTGGGGCAAATCTTCAGAATTCTAAATGATAAAGAAGGGTGGCCAGACGTGGTGGTGCACACCTTTAATCCCAGCACTCAGGAGGCAGAGGCAGGTGGATTGCTGTGAGTTCAAGGCCAGCCTGGTCTACAAAGTGAGTCTAGGACAGCCAAGGCTGCACAGAGAAACCCTGTCTCGGAAAGAAAAATACAAAACAAAACAAACAAACAACAAAAAAAGATATAGCCCTGGAAATAGTTACTAACTACAGTGGTGGTTTTCAAGTGTGTTCCAAGCAAGTTCTTTGATATTTGTCCTCTTGGAAGGTGCTGGGTTTTTTGTTTTTTGTTTTTTGTTTTTGTTTTTGTTTTTTCTGTTTTTTGAGACAGGGTTTCTCTCTGTGTAGCCCTGGCTATCCTAGACTCGCTTTGTAGACCAGGCTGGCCTCAAACTCACAGGGATCTGCCTGCCTCTGCCTACCAAGTGCTGGGATTAAAAGCGTGTGCCACCAAGCCTGGCTATGTTTTGTGGGGTTTTATGGTTTGCTTTTGAGACAGTTTCTCACTGTGCAGCCTAGGCTGCCCCAGCACTTAGAGGTCTGCCTGCTTCTGCCTCCTGAGTTTTGGGACTAAGTGCTGTGCTACCACACCTGGTCCTCAGGTAGGCCAAGCTAACCTGAAACTCACTATGTAGCAGAAAATGACCCTGAATTCCTGTCCTCTCTACCTTCACCTCCTAATTACCGGGGTTACTGGTATGCACCACCAGGCCTGGCCAGTGTCCCACTTCCTTTTTTATTTTTTTTGGAGACAGGGCCTCTCTGTGTAACCTTGGCTGTCCTGGACTCACTTTGTAGACCAGGACAGCCTTGAACTCACAGCGATCTGCCTGCCTCTGCCTCCCGAGTGCTGGAATTACAGGCGTGTGCCACCACGCCTGGCGTCAGTGTCCCACTTCTAATGACTAAACTTAGTACTTAAGCCACTGCTGATGTCACTAGGGAGCTAAGACAGGAGGATTGTCAGGAGCACAAGGCCAGGCCAGAACATAACATAAGACCCTGCCACAAAAACAAAAACAAACAAACAAAAGTCAAGAGGCTGAGAGGATGGCTCAGCAGTTAAAAGCTCTTGCTTCTTTTCCAGAGGACCCGGGTTCAATTCCCAGCACCCACATAGTGGCTTACAACCTTCTGCAACTCTAGTTCCAGGGAATTCAAAACCATCCATGGACCCTGCAGGCACCAGACATATGCATGATACACAAACATGCATGCAGGCAAAACACCCATACATATTTTTTATTTAAAAATTCACTTAAGCAAAAAAAAAAAAAAAAAAAAAAAAGCATTTAAGCGCTAGACGTGGTGGCGCACACCTTTAATCCCAGCACTCGGGAGGCAGAGGCAGGCGGATTATTGTGAGTTTGAGGCTAGCCTAGTCTACAAAGCGAGTCCAGGACAGCCAATGCTACACAGAGAAACCCTGTCTTGAAAAATCAAAAAGATAAAAATAAATAAATAAATAAATAAAATAAAAATTCATTTTTAAAAAACCAAAAAAAAACAAACACTGGGTAATGGTGGCACATGCCTTTAATGCCAGTATGGATCTCTGTGAGTTTGAGGCCAGCCTGGTCTACAGAGCGAGTTCCAGAACAGCCAAAGCTATACACAAGGAAACTCTGTCTTGAAAAACCAAACCAAACCAAACAAACAAAAACCAAACCAACCAAACAAACCAAACCAACCAACCACCACCAACAAAACCCAAAGCCTGTTGTGGTGTTGTGGTAGTGTACACCTTTAGTGTCAGTACTCAGGAGGCAAAGGCGGAAAGATCTCTGTGAATTCCAGGCCTATCTTATCTACAGAGCGAGACCCTGTGCCAAACAAACCAACCACAGAAATGAAGGTGTCAAGATCACAAGAGAGGAGGAGGAGATGTTTACAAGTCAGAGGAGACACGGACAGTGTCAGGTCCTGGAGCAAGGACACATGTTAGTGAGAAAAGAGGAAACCATGACACAGCCGGTGCTGGCCTCTTGGCTTTGCAGCCATGTGTCAGCAGCAGCGACACAGAGCAAGAAGGCCTGGGGCTGTCTGTCCTGTCTGTGTAACTTGTGATTCTAAAATGTGAAAAATAAAAATGATCTGAATCATCTACCCGGGTCCCCTTTCCATCTCGTCCTGGCTCGGGCCTGTGACGCATCCTGACTCTCCTACAGATGTCGCCCCGGGACATTTAACCTGCAGCCCCACAACCCAGCAGGCTGCAGCGGCTGCTTCTGTTACGGCCACTCCAAGGTGTGTGGGCCCGCTGCCGGGTTCCAGGCACACCACGTCCTCTCAGACTTCCGCCAGGGTAAGCCGTGCTCAAGGGTTGTCTCCCAGGTAAGGGTGGGGGGTTCCTTACCTTGGCTGGGAATCTCTCTTTGGAAGCTGGGATGGGGACAAGGACAGCCTTTCCACCATGTCCCCCTTTGGAAAGATACCCTATGCCGCACAGCCTTGGTGAGTAGAGTGCGGCAGAGACTCCTCCAGCCCCTGCCTGCTCCCTCTGGGCTCCCTTTTTTTTTTTTTTTTTTGGTTGTTCAAGACAGGGTTTCTCTGTGTAGCTTTGGCTGTCCTGGACTCACCATGTAGAACAGGCTGGCCTTGAACTCACAGCGTTCTGCCTGCCTCTGCCTCCCAAGTGCTGGGATTCACAATGCCCACGCCCGGCTCAGACTCTAGCTCTTTATCCTCAGGGTGGCGTTGCTGTGTTGCTTACTCAGGCTGGGTTGCTTCAGGTACCCTGAGCTCTGCAGGTCAGCCCCTCCCCGTAATCCGTTCCCCCCCCCCCGCTCCCCCCCCCCCCCCCCCCCCCCCGTTCATCTTCAGGAGAACTAGTCTCCTTAGCATATCTGAGCTCCAATTTAGACTCTTGGCCTTCACATTTTTTAAAAGATTTTTTTTTTAATTTTAAAAAGGATTTATTTATCATATACACACAGTGTTTTGCTTAGCTTACATATACACCAGAAGAGGGAGCCAGATCTCATCATAGATGGTTGTGAGCCACCACGTGGTTGCTGGGAATTGAACTCAGGACCTTCGGAAGAGCAGGCAGCACTCTTAACCTCTGAGCCACCTCTCCAGCCCCAGCCTTTACGTATTAAGCGCCTGATGTATGCAAGGCAATCTCAGCATCCTCGTAGATAGGTGTTCTCGTTCCCGTTGTACAGACTCCATCCCCGGTCTGTCTAAGATCTGTTCTGGCTGCCATGGTTGTGTCTTTGGAACAAGAAGGGCGGCGCTCCAAGCTCTGCAATCCCTCGGAGCTGGTGTGCCCCGCCACATTCCCCGGACACCTGGCAGTTTAGAGTCTGAAGAATGGTCTTTGGGCATCTTGTCCGGAAAGTCTAGATACAGAGGCAGTGCGCCCTCTGCTGGACATCAGGCAGAAAGCAGGACAGTGTGTGCCGGTGGCTGAGCCGAATGCAGCCAGGGCTTGTCTTCGGAATCCTAAGATAATATGGAGAGGGCTCAGTGGGTACGGTTCTTGCCAAACATCCGCGAGCTTTTCCGAGACGTGGGGTCATGATCACACCTTGGGAGACAAGGTCTCATGTAACCCAGTCTGGACCCAACTTTAGAGCCCTGCTGGACTTGTCACTGAAAGCCAGCTTTCAAGCCTCTCGCTGTTGGGGTGAGTAGTCTGTGTTTGATGTTTAGGAGCCGCCGGTGGCTGGCAGGCCAGAAGCATGGGGGTGTCAGAGCATCCTCTGCAATGGAACCAGAGTGGGATCCCCCTGGGCTGGCAAGGAGGAGAGGAACTCTCAGCACCAGGTAGGCGACAGGCCCTGCTGGTCACACCACCCACGTCCCTGCGTCACAGTACCATAGTGACGAGCTCTAAAAGACAGGTTAACCTCAGCTCACAGTTCCTTTTCAAGGTCAAGTGTACATCTCCTGGTAGCCTTCTTGTCCCCAGAGTCCTGAGGTGGCACCTTGCATGAAGTCCCCCCAGCAGGATTCAACCATGGGGACCTCACCATAGCCATTTCACTTTCATCCTAGTCCTCTGCCCCCGAACACTACTGTCAGACTAAATTCCCACCTCTTAACATCTTACTAAAGGGGTCCCATTTCAGTACAAGTTTAGGGGTGCCAGGCAAACAGGTGCTGGCAAAGCAGCCATGATTTCTGTGGCTGAGAATGCACACGTTTAGTCTCTCAGTGTTTTGGAAACCCGAAGCATGGGATGGACGTCATGGGGCTGTGTTCCTTCAGGGGCCTCAGGAGCAGAGATTGTCTCCCTTTCAACAGTCATACCCTCCCCCACCTTCAGAGCGGTTGCCTTTATTCCCCCCGCCCCCAAGACAGGGTTTCTCTGTGTAGCCTTGGCTGTTCTGGACTCACAAGGCTGGCCTTGAACGCACAGCGATCCACTTGCCTCGCCTCCCAAGTGCTGGGAGCTTTGGTTTTTTTCAGGACAGGGTTTCTCTGTGTAATAGCCATGGCTGGAACTCTCTTTGTAGACCGAGCTGGCCTCCAAACTCACAGCAATCTCCTTGCCTGTGCCTCCGGGGTGCTGGTATTAAAGGCATACACCACCACGCCTGGCTCTACTTACTTATTTTTACATACGAGGGCTCCATCTGCATATACACCTACCCACCAGAAGAGGGCAATAGAGGGCATAGATGGTTGTGAGCCACCATGTGGGTGCTGGGAAGTGAACTCAGGTCCTCTGGAAGAGTAGACAATGTTCTTAACCGCTGAGCCATCATCTCTCCAGCCCCACGGTTGTCTTTCTTACAACCACAGCCAGCCTCCACCTTTCTCCCTGGAGACTCCCTTGGACCTCACTGGATAGTCCAGTAGACCTATCCCACGGTCAGTGGGCCGACACCCCCCAACTCCATCTGCAGTCTTTTTTTATTTTTTTAAGATTTATTTATTATTTATACAGTATTCTGTCTGCACATGAGCCAGCAGAGCAGAAGAGGGCACGAGATCTCATTATAGATGGTTGTGAACCACCATGTGGTTGCCGGGAATTGAACTCATGACCTTCGGAAGAGCAGTCAGTGCTCCTAACCTCTGAGCCATCTCTCCAGTCTTAATCCTTTTCGTCTGGTCCAGTTGCCTCTGCATAGACCCTAGGGATTATGCTTGGGGATACTTTTGGGTACTGTGACTCTTCAGTCAGACCACCGCATAAGTGAAATCAGCAAAATGCCATAACTGTGTGTGTGTGTGTGTGTGTGTGTGTGTGTGTGTGTGTGTGTGTGTGTGACGCATGTTTGCATGTGAATGGGTACAATTGTGCATATGGGTGCAAGGGTACATGGAAGCCGGAAGTGGATGTCTGAAATCATTCTCCACCCCTCTTCCACCTAGTTCACCGGGGCAGGGTGTCTCAATCAAACCCAGAGCTCACTGATACAGCCAGTCTCACACTAGCCAGCTCGCTCTATAGATCTCCTAGCTCTACTTTTTAAAAAAGATTTATTTATTTTTAGTTTATGTATATGAGTGCTCTGCCTGCATGTACACTTGCAGGGCACCAGATCACGTTATAAATGCTTATGAGTCACCATGTGCTTGCTGGGAATTACACTCTGGACCTCTGGAAGAGCAGTCAGTGCTCTTAAACCGCTGAGCCATCTCTCTAGCCCCTATCTCCACTTTCTAAGGCTGGAATTACAGCCTTTACGTGGGCTCTGGGGATCCAGACTCTGGTCCTCTCACTTTCGAGTCAAGTGCTTTAACCGCCATCTCCCCAGCCCTGGCCTTGGGTTTTCTTTTCTTTTCTTTTTTCTTTTCTTTCTTTCTTTCTTTTCTTTTCTTTCTTTCTTTCTTTTTTTTTTTTGGAGGCGGGGGGGGGGGAGGGGTTGGTTTTTCAACACAGAGTTTCTCTGTGTAGCCTTGACTACCCTGGACTCACTTTGTAGACCAGGCTGGCCTTGAACTCACGGCGATCCACCTGCCTCTGCCTCCCAAGTGCTGGGATTAAAGGCGTGCGCCACCACTGCCCAGCTCTGGCCTTGGCTTTTCTCTTTTTTTTTTTTTTTTTTTTGGTTTTTCAAGACAGGGTCTCTCTGTGTAGCCTTGGCTGTCCTGGACTCACTTTGTAGACCAGGCTGGCCTTGAACTCACAGGTATCCACCTGCCTCTGCCTCCCAAGTGCTGGGATTAAAGGCGTGCGCCACCACGCCCGGCTCTGGCCTTGGCTTTTCTATCCGCTGCAGACACACATTGTTTGGATGCTTGATTGTTGCCATGGATACAGATGCTAGGATCAAGTTAAGCGTATGGAGATACCAAAGCCTCCCCCTCTTATCTTCAGACAAGTTCCTGGGAGACCAGAGACTCAGCTATGGACAGCCAGTCACACTGACCCTCCAAGTCCCCCCTGGGGGCTCCCCACCTCCTATGCTGCTGAGACTGGAGGGGGCAGGTTTGGCTGTGGCTCTGAGGCCCTCCAGTCCACCCAGCCCTCAGGACACCAGGCAGCCAGGACAAGTTCAGCTCTCGTTCCTGTAAGTGGCCTCCCTGTCCTGAGAGATGGGCGTGCAGTGGGTAGGCACACTGGGAGCTTCCTGAGGAACCCAGGCTCTTGGTGCCACCTGTCCCGCTGACTTCCTGTCCCTTACAGGCTGCAGGAGACCTCTGAGGAGGCAGAGCCCCCGCTGCCCGCCTTCCACTTCCAGCGCCTGCTTGCCAATCTGACTGCTCTGCACATCTGGACCAGTGGCCAAGGCGGGGGCCGTTCTGGTCAGTATGATAACATGCCCCCTAAGAACAGGGGTCCTGGCCCTGCCTGTCTGTGGAGTCCTCAGAGACTGAGAAATCAAGGCACTTGCGCAAGGCAGCAGAGGTGTGTCTGAGGCTAGAGGCAGGGGCTGTGCTGCAGGGAACAAAGAATCCCGAGGGAGGACAACTCTAGGGAGCAGGTCCACGATCCTTGACAGAATCCCTCTGCCGCATCTTTCTGTGGGCGCTTGTTCCCCCTGCTGGGCAATAGTGGCATTGCACCTCAGCCACACCGTAGCCTGATGCGGGATTCTAAATTCCCCCAGTTGCTTTTAAGACAGGGTCTCCCTGGTCTTGAACTCCTAATCTTCCTACCTCTGACTCCCAAGGGCTGGAATTGAAGGAGCCTCACTATGTAACCTATCTAGTCTGGAATTTGCTATGTATTTCTTTTCTCTTTCTTTTTCTTTTTCTTTCTTTCTTTCTTTTTTTTTTTCCTTTTTTTTTTTTTATTTTTTATTTTTGAGACAGGGTTTCTCTGTTTAGCCTTGACTATCCTGGACTCATTCTGTAGACCAGGCTGACCTTGAACTCAAAGCAATCTGCCTGCCTCTGCCTTCCAAATGCATGCACCACCACGCCCAGCTGGAGCTTGCTATGTAGATCAGGCTGGCTTTGGAACTTAGGGAATATTAAACTCATGTGCCACTGCACCCAGAAAAAATTTTTTTAAAGATTTATTTATTATGTATACAGTGGT
Organism: Acomys minous; assembly: GCF_964271855.1. Taxonomy (NCBI): domain Eukaryota; kingdom Metazoa; phylum Chordata; class Mammalia; order Rodentia; family Muridae; genus Acomys; species Acomys minous. The sequence goes on from NC_140491.1 coordinate 69,604,564, forward strand.
CTATCTGCTTGTACCCCTGCAGGCCAGAAGAGGGCATGATGAGATCACATTACAGATGGTTGTGAGTCACCACGTGGTTGCTGGGAATTGAACTCAGGATCTCTGGAAGAGCAGTCACTGCTCTTAACCTCTGAGCCATCTCTCCAGCCCACGCCCAGCAAATTTTAAGGACGTAAAGATATTTATTTGTTTGTATACATGTACGTTTATGTGCACACATTACTTCATGTCAGGTGGCATGTGTGCAGGTCAGGTGACAACTCATGGGACCCTGAGAACTGAACTCGCGTCGTCGTGCTTGGCAGCTTGGCATCTTAACCTGCTGAGCCATCCCGCTGGCTCCAAGCATGGACCTCTTGCATCTCTTTCTGTCGGCCCCTGCCTCGGGGACCTAAGCCAAGACTTCGCACATGCTAAGTGCACGTGCCACCCCTGAGCTCCGCCCCCTCCAGTCCATCTCAAAAGAACAAACAAACAAAGAACAGCTGACTCACGGCTGCACGGGTCTGTCTTATAGGTGCTCAGGAGGTGTTGGGTGGCCATGCATGTAGCACCCCCTCTCTTCCCCCCCCCCCACCTTCTCTTCTCATTCTGCAGGCCAAGTGCTCCTGTGTGAAGTCCAGCTCACATCGGCCCGGCCCCAGCGAGGGCTTGCCCCACCAGCCTCTTGGGTGGAGACCTGCTTGTGTCCCCGGGGATACATAGGCCAGTTCTGTGAATTCTGTGCTCTGGGATACAAAAGAGAGGCACCTCATGGGAGTCCCTATACCAACTGCATTCCCTGCACTTGCAACCAGCACGGCACCTGTGACCCCAACACAGGTAAGTCCCCAGAACCCCATTCCAAGGCTACCTGAGCTATGCAGGCACAGTGAGATGAGCACTGGCCCTCACTGATGGCCCTTGGGGGACACAGGTACTGGTCTGTCCCTGCCCTGCCCCTGGGTTTCTCCTATTGGAGACGAAAGTTCTGACTGGAACCTCGGAGCCAGGGACTGTGTGCATCTGTGGAGGCCTTCAGCCAGCCACTTTGTGGGTGTCTGCCCACTGCTGCACCCCCCCCCAACTCCTCAGGCCCGAGGAGGGACTCCTCTAGAGCCTTGCTACCTAGCAAGGTGCTATGAGAAAAGGCGGAGGGATTATCAGCCCAGACAGAGGGAAGACATTCAGAGAGTCATACAGGTGACAGCTGCCCATGGTGTCAACCAGGAGCCACCAACTACCAGCCTCACAGCTACATGGCTATGGCCTTGGGAAAGCCACCTCCCTTCCCTGAACCCCCATCTATACAGTACAGACAGTGATCATGTACACACAGCCCAGGCCATGGAGACAAGATCGTGTGAAGGTCAGGAATTGTCCACACTTTCTTTTTTTTAAACAGAGCCTTGCTTTGCGTCAAAGCTCAGAGGTAGCTGACCAGGGGAGCGGTGGGGTGTTTTCCTGAGAGAGGCAGGTTTAGGAAGTGATAAAATAGTGTTGTCCCCTTCCTCCCTGGTGTTGGCACCACATCCTTGACCCCTGCACTCATCCCATTGGTACTGTCCCATTCTCCAAGACAAGGACCTAAGGTGTGGGGTGACCTCATGACCAGTAGGTGACAGAACTACCACCTTGGGATGGGGATGTCATTCTATAGAGCTGTTTTCCACACCTACAGAGGAGTCTAAACCTCACTGGCAGGGGTTGGGGGGTGGGGGGTGAGGGTGGGGTCACATGACCAGGAGGCACTAGGTGACAGGCACAGGCTGCCCCAACCCTGTAACACCGGCCTTTCTCCCTGCTGCCTTCCCCAGAACACACAGAACACACGAGGTCTCTGATAGTCAGGGTGTCATCCACCTGTCGTGTGCCTGGCAGACATCACCAATTGAGCCTAGATAAGGTCTTGGAACCCTTTCCCACAAAATGCTTCCTGCAGCTCCTATTGAGGAAACAGAACTTCTCAGGAGATGGAACTGATTCTTCAACCCCACCGAGCCCTTGGCTTTGCCACAACTTTCTGCTCCCTATAAGCCTTCATTTGTAAAACCGCTGCAGGCCTGAGCGGGTGGGCTGAGGCGGGAGCCCTTCCCGGCTCTGTTTATCCAGGGAACTTGTTCCCTTTCATTCTCCTCACAGCCCTGGCTGGACACTGCTGGTGGCCTCCCGTAGGGGTGATCTTGACATTCTGTCCCTCGTGGTGAGCCATCCCCTCAAAGCACCCCAGGCTCTGAGCAGACGCCAGTGGCTACTAGACTGACGGACTGGGGGGCGGGGTGAGGGTGGGGGCGGGGTCTGCGATGTCCTCCGTCTTCCAGTACCAGGAGGCAGAACCGAGTTCGCATCTGGATAGCCTACACGTCCGCGTAGCCCCTGCACAGAGTGAGCCTCGCAGGGTGGACTCCTGAGCGAGGCCCTCCCTTTGGGTGGGTCCCTCGAGGTGAAGAGGACTCAGGAGCAGGGAAAGGAGCCAGGGTTGCTGCGCTCTCCATCGGCTGGGAGAGGTCTGAGGCACAAATAGCGAAGCAGTGTCCAAGCTTCCTTCCTCGCTCTACCACTCCACCCTTGATTCCCTCGGGCACATCTGCCGCGTGGCTTCTATTACCATCCTATCCTCCAAGGCAGGGATTTGAGGTGCAGGGTGGCCACACGGCCAGTAGGTGGCAGAGTCGCACCGAAGGGCAGGCGGGTTAGGTGGTTTTCCCAGCTCACACACCAGCCAGATGACACGCACCGCTGGGTGGATGTGAACCCGGGTAGGACTGCTCGCCTGGGTGATTTACCCCCAGACCCTGCTGCCTCCACCTCAGGGACTCACTACCAGACTGTGGCTCGTGGCCCCTCCAACAGAATACTCACTGTTCAGGGTGTGGTTCCCAACCTCTTCGGCAAACCTCTATCTCGAAAAATATTTACACTGTGACTCATAACAGTAGCAAAATCGCAGTCATGAGTTTTATGGCTGGGGCTCACCACGGCACGCAGAACTGTATTTAAAGGGTGTCAGCATCAGGAAGGTTGAGAACCGCTGCTCTGGGAGGTTGGGATGAGGTGGCAGACAGGTGTTTCCCTTGCTCCTTAGGGATCTGCCTGTGTGGCCACCACACCGAGGGTCCTTCCTGCGAGCGCTGCATGCCGGGTTTCTATGGTAATGCCTTCTTAGGCCACGCTGACGACTGCCAACCCTGTCCGTGCCCTGGCCGATCAGCCTGCACGACCATCCCAGAGAGTGGAGAGGTGGTGTGCACGCACTGCCCCCCTGGTCAGAGAGGTGAGTGGCTTGTGCTCTGTTCCCTAGAAAGACCAAGCTTGTTGCCCTGATCCATCCCTGGCTCTCTGCGTGGGGAGGGGGGGCATCTGGGTTTGGGTATGATGGGTGGGAGAGAGCCTCGCCCTAGAGATGGCAAGCATGACTTCTGAGAACAGAGGGGCCATGTCAAGGCCTCAGTATGCTGAGAGTTTCTGCAGACCTGGGCCTTGATCATTTATAACTGAACCTGTGTATGGCCCTTAAAGCTAGACTCATGGCTTAGGATGAAGCCAGAGACTGAGGTCCTCACTGCAAAAGTGGAAAACCTCAACGCAGAGGTTTTCTTTTTTCTTTTTTCTTTTTTTTTTTTTTTTTTTGAGACAGGGTCTCTCTGTGTTAGCCTTGGCTGTCCTGGACTCGCTTTGTAGACTAGGCTGGCCTCGAACTCACAGTGATCCGCCTGCCTCTGCCTCCCGAGGGCTGGGATTAAAGGTGTGTGCCACCACACCTGGCTGGTTTTCTGATTTCAAAGGAAGGCTCAGCTCGTAGAGAGATGTTGAATAAGCCTAGTGAGCTGAGGCTCGGCAGATGTGTAGAAAAAGGCCAAGTGTGATGGCCACGCCTCGCCTCTATATGCTCAGCGCTGGGCAGGCAGACAGGGAGATCTTGGGAGCTTGCTGACGGGCCACTTCAGCAGAAGCAGTGGGGTTCAGGTTAACTGAGAGACCCTGTCTTCTCAAAACATAAGGTGGAGGTTGAGGATGACATCCAAGCTCAACCTCTGGCCTTCAGGCACATAACATGTGTGCGTACACCCATGTATAATATGCACACATGAGCCTATGTACACACACACACAGACACACACACAGCTTTCCAGCTTTCAGTTTTTGTGAATGTCTATTAGGTAACAAGGAAATCAGAGCCCCCACGCCCAGGTCCTGTCCTCCCTTTCTCCCTCTTCCTGCTGTAGGGCTCCCGCTATCCTCAGAGGTGCATTTAATCACGTTTGCGATGTCTGCATGGCCCACAAAGTCACCCACTTAAAGTGGACAATTAAATGGCTATTGGAATATTACATCATTAATTTTGTATTATAATAAAACCTCTATCATAAAACTGCCCTCCTTGACCATCATTTTAAGCATGTGATTCATTGGCCTAAGGGGCCCTGGCATCGTCTGCTCTTTCCTGCCACCATCCTTTCCAGTGAGCCCTGCGGCCACTGAACTGTTGTGTAATGCTCCCTGTCCCCCACCCCCACTATGTCTCTGAATTTGACTCTTTGGAGTCTCTATCAGGTAGAAGTGTGTGTTGTCCTTCTGTGCCACTTAGCATCCGGCTTCATATGGGATTTGTGTCTGCACTGAATGGTCTTCAGCTGGTTTGGTTGGTTTGGTTTGGTTTGGTTTTTCAAGACAAGGTCTCTCTGTGTAGCCTTGGCTGTCCTGGACTCACTTTGTAGACCAGGCTGGCCTCGAACTCACAGCGACCCACCTGCCTCTGCCTCCCGAGTGCTGGGATTATAGGCGTGCGCCACCACACCTGGCTGCATTGAATGGTCTTAAGGAGTGCCCTGCTCCCTGGGGCAGATTCTGAAAGCAGCCTCTGGTCCTCCAGTAGCCCCTGGACAGGGTGGACGGACTCTTTCAAGGAGCAGTGAGAGCTGGTGGGTGTGTCATTCCTGCGAGAGGACATACAGGGGAGCAGTTGGCGTTCCCAGAGGGAACCACTGGGAGAGGGCTTGGGGTGGCTTACAGATCAGGGTTTTCTGCCAGCATCTTTACCCACATCACCTCCTGGGGCCTTGGGAGAGGGTAGCATGCAGCTTGTCTGGACATCTGAGCTGGTGTCCAAGTTTTCCTAAGATGCTTGAGATGCTAGTGAAGATGCTGATGAAGGTGCACCCTGTGGTACCTGCTACTGCTGAGCACCCAGCAGGCAGTGCTTTGTACAGATAGCCCTACTGGGACCTCTCCGCAGTGCTTTGGGGCAGCTACCGAACTGTCCTTACTACAGAGGTGGGGAATCAAGGAGGCACTATGGCTTGCCTGGGGCCACACTGCCAGCGGGCAGTGGCTCTAGGACCTAAGTGCAGGCCAGCTTGAGCCAGAGACCCCCACCCGACATGTCACCCCCTTATCCCCCGACCTCCGCTCAGCCTCAAGCAGAGGCGTGATAGCTAATACAGTATGCTTGTGAGTGCAGCTGGCCAGCGCCTCAAACCTGCCCCTTCCATACACAGGACGACGCTGTGAGGTCTGCGAAGATGGCTTTTTTGGGGATCCTCTAGGACTTTCGGGAGCTCCCCTGCCATGCCGCCAGTGCCAGTGCAGCGGGAACGTGGATCTCAATGCCGTGGGCAACTGTGAGCCTCATTCTGGCCGCTGCTTGCGCTGCCTGTACAACACAACAGGGGCCCACTGCGAGCACTGTCAGGAGGGGTTCTATGGGAACGCCTTGGCCACAAGGCCTGCGGAGAAATGTGCATGTAAGTATCTAAATCCCAGCCTCATGGGGCTAAAGGCATGGGAGCCACTGTCCTCACGCCTCATTCAGGACCCAGACAGGATAGCTGAGAAAGCTACCACACCAGCTGGCCCCTCTGCTCGGCTGGGCAGCCTTAGGCAGGTCTCTTGCCTTCTCTCTTCTCTAAAAAGCACTGGGATTTGTTCTTCCCCCCCGAGGACTCTTTCAGCCCTGAGATCTCATAAGCTCTGATCCCACGCTTTCGCCCTCCATCGATAATTCAACAGTTTCTCATCTCGGCAGTTAGCGCATGAGGTTGAGGCAGGGATGTGAGGCCAAGGCTCTCCCTCATCTGTTCCTCCCGCTCCTGCCTGGGTTGCACTCAACCCTTACCTATCGGAGGACCACAGCCCGTGTCTGCGTGAGTCAGGCTCCTGGGTTCCTGCATCAGCCACTCAGCTTTCACCCCTCAATGCCCTCAGCTCTTCCTCACATGGCTCCGCCCACACCCACACCTCACTGTCCTGCTGTGTGGAGGTCCTGCAGGGAACCCCACGCGGGGATCAAGAAGGATGCTGCGCTGTGGTTCCTGGGAGGGGAGAAGTGGTTCCAGATACGGCTGCCTGGCTCTGCCTGTGCTCAGCAACTACATCTCTGGCCCTCTCTCCAGCCTGAAGGCTTGAGGCAGACTCAGGGGACGGTCAACAGCCCCACTCTTCTGGGCTGGCTCACTAAGGGCATAGCAAATGGGCTGAGCCTTGAACTTGTCTCACGAGCCTTTCCCAGGAGGGTCTCAGGAACCTGCCCTGAGTAACAGTGATCTCTGGGGTTCCTTTGGCTTCTCAGCTTCTGCATGTACCCCTAAAATTTAAGTGGATGATTCCAATGCCCTTTGTGTCACTCCCAGCCTGCAGCTGTGACCCGAGGGGCTCAGTCAGTGAGAAGACGCCCTGCAACCCAGTGACCGGCCAGTGTGCCTGCCTGCCCCATGTCACCGGCAGGGACTGCAGCCGCTGCAGCCCTGGCTTCTATGACCTCCAGTCCGGGAGGGGCTGCCAGAGGTAAGGGGTGAGGCTGGGAGTGCCCTGGGTGTCTTGCCAGGGGGAGTAGGGCATGGTGGAGCCTCAGGGACGGGTCTGGCCTGGAATGCGCCATCTCTGGCCCAGTTCCAGCTACACTGTGCCCTTCACCAGAGGGCACAAAAGCTCAGTCTCTTGGTATCAGACTCATGACTGCCAGCCCAGGAGGCAGGCCAAGAACGGGCCAAGGGCTGGCCAGGTGGGAAGGTGGCTAATTTAGCCTGATTCTCTTCTCAGTGACACCTATCACTGAGTGACCTTTTGACCACAGCAGCACCTGAGACACATGTCTTGACTTCAGAGGGAGACTCCAGGGGAAGGAAGGCTGAAGGAAATGAATTGTCTTCCTTGTGCGGCTCCTCGGGGCCTTTAAGTGTGTGGATTTCACAGTGGCTTACCAGATCTGCAGATCTGTGCCCATGGTGTTGGCCCCCGCTGTGTCCTGTGTGATTTGTGTTCCTATTAAAGGGAGCACAAGTTAAGGGGTGGCCTGATCAACCCTCATACTTGCTTCTTTTTTTTTTCTCCTTTATTAATTTGTTCTTGTTTACATCTCAATGGTTATCCCATCCCTTGTATCCTCCCATTCTTCCCTCCCTCCCATTTTCCCCTTATTCCCCTCCCCTATGACTGTTCCTGAGGGGGATTACCTCCCCCTGTATATGTTCATAGCATACTTGCTTCTTGTTGCAGCTGCAAATGTCACCCTCTCGGCTCCTTAGAGAACAAGTGCCACCCCAAGACGGGCCAGTGCCCCTGCCGACCCGGCGTCACAGGCCAAGCCTGTGACAGATGCCACCTGGGTTTCTTTGGCTTTTCCATCAAGGGCTGCCGAGGTGAGCAACTGGGTCCTAGTGAGCTGTGGTGGGGGGCTGAAGATGACCCACAAGACGCAGGTACCACGGGGAAGACGAGGCAGCTGGTGGGCCTTGAGAACACGCATATGCAATGCGTGTGTGAGGAATGCGATGTCCTGGTGACACCTCTGATGTGACCACTGAACCCTTGTATGCCTGCAGATGTCATGTCACGCATGACCCATGGTATCTTCCCTTGTACAGCCAGTGCTTGGCAGCTCTGGGTTCCTGGGAACTTTGCAATAAGCGAGGCTCAAGGCTTGTTGCCGGCTCTAACTTTCTGACCAGTCTCTGGCGTGGAGCCCTGGAGTCGGCTGAGGACATTCAGAGGGTGTGGGAGTTTCCAGGTTGGGTATGAGGATTTGGGGTGTGGGAGATGAGTAGGAGATCCGCGTCAGGCCCCCAGAGCTCGCTGCTGTCCTCCAGACTGTAGGTGCTCCCCACTGGGTGCTGCCTCATCCCAGTGCCACGAGAACAGTACGTGTGTGTGCCGGCCCGGCTTCGTGGGCTATAAGTGTGACCGCTGCCAGGACAATTTCTTCCTCATGGACGGTGACACAGGCTGCCAAGAGTGTCCCACCTGCTACAGTCTGGTGAAGGAGGAGGTAAGTTGCCATGCCTAGGCCACCCCGCCTTCAGGTAAATTTCACACCTCCACAGAACACCGACTCCTCCTCTGTGGTCTGGAAGCTCCTGGTCACACACAGACCTCAAGCCTTGTGTTCCCACTGGCCACTCTCCCCTGAGTTCATGAGCCTCCTCATGCCAATCCACCCAGCCCTCACCTGGTCACCCGGCCCTGGGTGAGCCAGAGGTGTCTTGTCACATCGCTTCCTAGCCTCCCAGGACCAAGGTCACACCTGTACAGCTCAGTGGGCATGAGATGAGAGTACAGACAGCATCCAGAGTTCGAGCCCCCTGGGCTCAGCGTGGCTCTGAGAGCCGACGGTGATGTAGGAGAAAGCGATGCATCCTGAGCTCCAGCTATAAGCCCATGGGGGCAAGCGAGCCAGGCCCATGGGCGAGGCTGTTTCTATTTCTGCAGGACAGTGTGCATCTTTCACCCCTGGGTAAACTAAGCTAACCACATGGTGCCCCCCCCCCCGCCCACCAGTTTTTCCTTCCAAATGAATTCATTACCCATTTGCCATGGAGAAGGCACAGAAAGTCTGTCTGAGCTCTGGGAACTTTGGATCTAAGGGCAGAGCTTGGAAGCTAGAACTCTGCTTGGTGTGGTCGCAAAGTGCACTGAGCCACGGCTGGCACTCACGGCACAGCTGGCTCCTGCTACACATGCTGTAAATGTAACCGCCGTGCACATAGGTAAGAGCACACGCTGGCAGCGCTGTGCCCATAGTATCTGCACTGTGTGCCAAGCCCTAGAGACACAGGATAGACAGCACGTGCGCGGGGGCTGGCAAAGACCTTACCACACCTGAGTCGGGTCCCAGAGACCATGTAAAAAGGGGACCCAACGGCATCAAAGGCTAGGAAGGCAGACATGGCAGATCCCCTTGGCTTGCTGGCCAGTCCGCAGAACCTACTTGATGAGCTCCAGGCTGATGAAGGATACTGCTTAAAAACAAACAGCAGGGCTCAGAGGTTAAGGGCACTGATTGCTCATCCAGAGGTCCTGAGTTCAATTCCCAGCAACCACATGGTGGCTCACAGCCATCTATAATGTGATCTGATGCCCTCTTCTGGCCTACAGGTGTATGTACTGGCAAAGCATTGTATAAATAATAATAAATAAATCTTAAAAAAAAAAACAGCTGGGTGGTGGGGGTGCACGCCTTTAATCCCAACACTTGGGAGGCAGAGGCAGGCTGATCTCTGTGAGTTCGAAGCCAGCCTGGACTGCATAGTGAGTCCAGGACAGCCGAGGACACATAGAGAAACCCTGTCCCGAAAAACCAAACAAACAGCAAAGTGATAGTATCTAAACGGGAACAATTTCCAGGGTTGACCTCTGACCTCTACACACATCTGTATACACACATGCATCTCCCCATGCAAACACATATACACATGCACACATACATGAGTGCACCCATGCACACAAATCTTCATGGAGCTCCTTTGCTCTCTCCTACTATCCTGTCTCCTACAGGCAGCCAAGCTGAAGGCAAGGCTGACGCTGATGGAGGGGTGGCTGCAGGAGTCTGACTGTGTCAACCCCTGGGGACCGCTAGACATTCTGCAGGGAGAAGCCCCTAGGAGGGATGGCTACCAAGGTCACCACCTACGCCAAGGTACAGGGGACAGCAGAATGAGAGGCTGGTAAAACCTGGACTAGCTGGACACTTTGGAAGCTCTCGGGATTGTTGTGACCCCGCCCCCAGGCCTCTCCTCCCCTGTCCCTAGCCCATCTGTAACGATATTAACACGGGTCTCTGTCCCCTGCCTCCTGCCCTGCACTGACTCCAGTTAACCTTTTAACCACACACTCTGGCATGCCGGTGGCGCTGTTCCTGGTGCTGAACGGGTGGAATCCTCTGGAGTTTGGGTCCTTGGCCTGTCGGTTTGCTGCCATGTCTCCAGCCAGTGTTTGGCATGTTGCAAAAAGAATTAGTGGGGCCGGAGAGATGGCTCAGAGGTTAAGAGCCCTGTCTGCTCTTCCAGAGGTCCTGAGTTCAATTCCCAGCAACCACATGATGGCTCACAACCATCTACAATGAGTTCTGGTGCCCTCTTCTGGCCGGCAGACGTTACATTCAGCCCAAACACTGTATACATAATAAATAAATATATCTTAAAAAAAAAAAAAGAATTAGTAACAACAACAACAAAAAGAGCAGACCTGTCATTAAGCCAGGTGGAATGTGGCCTTGGGATACAGAAAACTTGCAGAGTATTGAGACTGAGCTGTTTCTGAGCAGCTGTGCTGAAGTGGGTGGGGACACCTGGGAGCAGGATGGAGCATCAAATGAGAGAGCAGTTAGGCGGCCCCACTGCGAGCCATACTGAGAATCACAGCACTGAACTGAGATGGTGGTCAGCTGCCAGCCCAGACTGATTGCAAAGGGCCTGCCTCCAAGTCCCTGCATGCGCCTGATTGGCCACAAGTCCTGCTTTGCCTTCCCTGGGCCTCAGCCTTTGCAGCTGTAAAATGGGCAGGTTTCTCCTTTAGTGTCCTGGAGGCAAGGGGCAGAGTGGCCCTGGGGAGCCAGCTGTTCCCAGGCAGGTGGAGGTCTGAGATAGAAGGCCGGGTGAGGGGACTTCCGTGTGGGGGTCTCAGTCAGTGATCACCGAATCACTGGCTTCCCACAGAGGTCCGGGAGGCCTTCCTGGAGCAGATGGTGGACCTGGAGGTTGCTGTGAAGGCCTCTCAGAACCAGCTGCAGGTGCTGAGAGGGAGAGCCCACTGTACCAGGGCTGGAGCTCAGAAGACCTGCCATCAGCTGCGGGAGCTGGAGGAGGCGTTGCAGTCCTCGGAGGAGGAGGTCCTGCGAGCAGCCTCAACTCTTTCATTTCTGGTAGGGTGGTCTCCCCCAACCCTGCCTCCCCGGGAGCATGTGTGGGAGTCTTTGTCCCTACCCTGCCCTTGACAGATTGCCCGTGGTGTGATATACTCTTTAGAGGGTGTTTGGTGTCACCTACAAACTGGATCACACTGAGTCTCTTTTTTTATTTTTATTTTTTGGTTTTTCAAGACAGGGTTTCTCTGTGTAGCCTTGGCTATCCTAGACTCGCTTCATAGACCAGGCTGGCCTCAAACTCACAGTGATCCACCTGCCTTTGCCTCCCGAGTGCTGGCATTAAAGGTGTCTGCCACCATGCTGGGCCACACTGGGTCTCTTTAACTGACAGAGAAAGGTACTATTTGCTAAAAGCAAATATGTGTTGTGTAGACAGCGAGTGCACAGTGGCAGGCTGTGTTGCTGGGTTTTCCATGGGACACTGGTGCCATGGCTACCTTCGTACATTTATAAAATTATCGACACTATTGTATTCTGTCCAGTCGGTTATCCGGCTTTAACCCTTGGCCTTCCAGGATGAGCCTCGGCTTCTTCCGCTGTTCTTTAAGGGGAATCTTCAGGAAGGATCTATCCCACCCACAAATTGGAGCCATCTGGCATCAGAGGCCCACGTCCTCGCCAGGAGGTGAGCCCTGGGGCTCCAGGATATGGGGGGGCTGTGCCCATACTGTTGACAGGGGGCCAGGACTTCTTGGACAGCCTCCAGAGTCAGGGTTAGCCTTTAGGAATGAGGACCAGATGAGCCCAAGGGCTGCCCGGTGGGAAGTAAATGTTACCAGCGTGGGAAAGGGGTGGGGTGGAGGTGCAGACGGGGAGGGGGCACAGGGGACAGCATACTTGCTCAATGGAATGCATCTGAACATCTGGTGGTTAAAATAACACACACACACACACACACACACATTTATATTTATTTATTTATTTATTTATTTTTGGTTTTTCAAGACAAAGTTTGTGTAGCTTTGGCTGTTCTAGACTCACTTTGTAAACCAGGCTGGCCTCGAACTCACAGCAATCTGCCTGCCTCTGCCTCCCAAGTGCTGGGATTAAAGGCCTGTGCCACCACACCTGGCTCCCCACACATTTATTAAGATGTAACTCACAGGGGAAATGGCTCAGTCGGTAGGTGCTTATCACCCAAGAGTGAGGACTGACTGAGCTCAGTCCCCGGAGTCTCAGTGGGAGACCCTGTCTTAAGAAACAAGGTGCCCCCTCCACCCACCCCACGCTGGAGAGATGGCTCAGCGGTTAAGAGCACTGCCTGTTCTTCCAAAAGACCCAGGTTCAATTCCCAGCACACACATGGCAGCTCACAACTGTCTGTAACTCCAAGATCTGACACCTTCACACCAATGCACAGAAATTAAAATGAAATTAAATTAAAATTTTTAAAAAAGGAAAGAAGATGGAGTCAGGACTTAGGAGAAACCCTGTCTTGAAAAGAAACAAACAAAGAAAGAAAGAAACAATGTGGGAGCTGCACAATGGTGGCGCACACCTTTAATCCCAGCACTTGGGAGGCAGAGGCAGGCAGATCACCGTGAGTTCGAGGCCAGTCTGGTCTACAGAATGAGTTCCAGAACAGCCAGAGCTACACAGAGAAACCCTGTCTTTAAAAAAAGAAAGAAAGAAAAGGAAAGGAAAGGAGCCTAGCTCTAGGGACCAAACTTGCTTTAGACATGAGACGTTCCAGAGACGTCAATTGACCCCTCATGAACACACAGCTGGGAAGCGATAGAGCCAGGAATGAGTCTCGGGCTGGCTTGCCCTCCCCTTGCTCTGTTGCCTTACATGAGAGGCCCTGTGGTGAAAGGCCTTCCCCAATCCTCCTGCCAGGATGACAGGTGTTGGCTGCAGCGGCTGGTGGGTGGGAAGGGGTCTGTCCCGAGGGAGACCCGTGAAGCAGGGGTGTGATCTGGGCACCAAGCACCTCTGTGTGTGCTCTCAGTGACTGTCATGCCAACTCACATAGCCACAGGGACACGGCCACCAAGATCGAAGCCACCTCGAGAAGGGCCCTGCTCGCCTCCAATGCCAGCCTCGAGTTCCTGTGGAATCTGCTGAAAGGGGGAGTGGCCTCGGAGGCCCAGCAGGAACTGGAGGACAGGTGAGGCCTCCACAGGGCTGTGGGAAGCTTGGGCTCAGCTTTCAGGGAACCATAAGAACCATCCAGAAGCCACAGCTTCCAGAACCAGCTCCCACGCTGACTCCTTCCTGTCACTCAGCTAGGGTGTCTCCGTTTGTCAGTGGCGGGTGACACACGGTATTGTCCTTCTCGTTGCTGTGACAAAATACGTGACGTGAGACAATATCAGGGAGGAAAGGTTCGAGGGAGTTCTTTCTCGTGGTGAAGAAGACGTTCTTACTCAGCTCTGAGTTACTGCTTGTGCCCCCACCAAGCCAAGTTCAGCCACCTATCCTTGATAAGCCAATTAAAAGGCCAAATTAATAGTGAAAAGCAGAAAAAGGAGATTTATCAGTGTGGCCACACTGGAAAGAGGGACAAAGATATCCAGTGGGGAACAGTCCTCACTGCCCCGATCAGTCCATCTCTGGGGTTCTGATGAGAAGTGAATGTTTAAGCTGCCCTGGTCAAGATGCCTCTGCCCAACAGAGACCTATCACTGTTCCAGTTCTTATCCCATGATGCTCTGGGGAAAAGGCTCCCCTGGCTGGTTCAAGATGTAGGCTTTCTCCTGAGGGAAATCTTCTTCTTCTTCTTCTTCTTCTTCTTCTTCTTCTTCTTCTTCTTCTTCTTCTTCTTCTTCTTCTTCTTCTTCTTCTTCTTCCTCCTCCTCCTCCTCCTCCTCCTCCTCCTCCTCCTCTTCCTTTCTTCTCCTCCTCCTTCTTCTTTGGTTTTTTGAGACAGGGTTTCTCTGTGTAGCCTTAGCTGTCCTGGACTCACTTGTAGACCAGGCTGGCCTCGAACTCACAGCAACCACCTGTCTCTGCCTCCAAGTGCTGGGATTAAAGGTGTGCACCACCACAGCCTGGCTCTTAAGGAATTCTAGTTCCTGGGGTCCATGGTTTCAGTAATCTGATAAGAAAGGGAAAAGATGAGAGGCTTAGGATCTCCCCACCTCTGCTGGCCAGTTAGTTACACATGGCTTCATGCAAGGCAGGGGTGGGGCGGGAGCAGGAGGTGGGATGGTCCTGTTGTATGTACAGGGAAGAAGCAGATTGTGAATAGGAAGTCTCCTCCCCCCATAAAACCCCAAGATCCTCTCCCCAGGGCTCCACCAAGGCTCCAGCAAGGTTCCACCTCCTAAAAGTTCCACAAACATCTCAGTGGCACTAAATGGGAACCAAGTGTTCAAATACATGAGCCCATGGCGGCTATTTCACATCCAAACAAGCAAGGGCATGGTCTACCAAGATCACAGCTTAGGCCACCGTCCTTCCATCCCCGCCTCCCCCAGGGAGCATCCTCTGCCCCTTGCCAAGAGGATCCAAGAGTCTGCAGAATGTGTACCCGGGCGCAGGGTAGCTGGGCAGAGTGGCATGCCCAACCTGAATGAAGGAATAATGGGTCTGCTCATTTGAAAGCTCCAGAGACTGGGCAGATGGCTCAGCTGTTAGGAGCACTTACTTTTCTTGTAGGGAACCCAAGTTCAGTTTCCAGCACCCACATCGGGTGACTTACAACTGCGTGTAGCTCCAGCTCCAGGGCATCTGATGGTGTTCACTTCCCTGGATACCTACACTCACAGCAGGCAAACACACACGCACTCACACTCACACAAAGTAAACTGAGTCCTGACCTGCCCAGGCTGGGCCTTCCAGGAGATGGGCGAGAACTCTGCCCTGGTCTACAAAGTGAGGCCAGGACAGCCAAGGCTACCCAGAGAAACCCTTGGGAAAAAAAAATGGAGATGGGTGTCCCCCACTCTGTTCTGTGGCTCATCCTGACCTCTCTCTTCCCAGGTACCAGGAGGTGCAGGCAGCTCAGCTTGCCCTAGGCACAGCTGTGGCAGAGGTGCTGCCCAAAGCTGAGAGGGCACTGGCCACTGTGAAGCAAGTCGGTGACTCGGCCCAGGATCTGGTCTCACTGGTCACTCCTGGAGCAATGGTGAGTTCAGCAACCCTGGAGCTCTGCATGGGGTGGCCCTGAAGGTTCTAGATTACAGAGAAGCGAGAGGGCCAGGCAGAGGTGCTTAGGGCGTCTTGTTAACTGGGAAATGGCCTGTTGACACAGGTGGGGTCCAGCCAGTCTTCCATACCAAGGCTGGAAGCAGGACATGAACAAGGCCATCAGAGGGGCTGGGATGATGTGTGTCCCGGTTCCCACTCCAGCGGTGACCTTGACCAAGGATTTTCCTTCCCCCTGAGTTTCAGCCACTAGTGACCCTCTGTCCTGTGGTCTCACCCTCCTCTAGCTTAATATTAGAGGTGGGAGCTGGAGAGATCTAGTGGGTCCATCACTTAACATTCACCCTTCTGCACATCCTGCCCAGCGCGTCTGTAAAAGAATCCTGACATCTCCAGCCTCAGAAACCAGGCTTGAGTAGCTCGCTAAGCCAGCTCTTGGGGCAACGTACAGGGAGAGTATGTGCCTGGCATGCACAGGGGCCTGGGTTCCACCCCCAACACCAAGGAAATAAAGCACAGAAAGCTATCCAATGCATTTGGGACACGGGCTGCCTGCAGCTACTGCCTTGTGGCTTCCTGCAATAACGTGGATGACCCAGATACCACTGAGGGCTTGGGATCATGCACAGTTCTTTCTGCCTTTTGAGCATCTGGAACATTGTATCCCGAAGCATATAGGTCAAGGTTCACACGGAGGAAGAACCGTGGGCCTGGGGAGGCGGGACTCTCACCGTGCAAGGAAGAAGGGCAGTCATACCATGAGCTGGAACCTTTAGCTGGGGTTGCCCAGCTGCCCAGGGCTGCCTAGGTAGAAATTGGTGGAGCTAAGGTCTGAACCTCCAGTGACAGGTTTCCTCAGCTCCTTCTGAGACCCTGCCTCCTCCTGCCACCGCCCTGCCTGCCCCTGGATATCTGACGTACCTGGGACAGCAGGAGGCACCCAAGGACCGGGGTCAAAGGCCTCAGTTCTGGGCTGACCCTCAGTGCAGCATGGAACCCCTGCTCCCCTCAGCCCCAGCAGAGGGTCTGGTCCTCAGCTCACTGTTTCCCCACAGCCTCAGAACTCCCGAGCCAGGGACCTGGACTGGAGAGCGGAGGCCCTGGAGCAGAAGCTGTCCCAGAGAGAGCAGGAGGCAAGCTGGGCCACGGGAGCCCTGCTGGTGGAGGCTGGGAGAGCCCTGCAGAAGACGGAGCCCATCGCACAGGTCAACTTTGACTCTGGGGCCCGAAAGAGGGAGGGGGCTGCCTCAAGGGAACCCGGGGTGGGGTGGGGTGCAAACATGGAAAATAGCACTTCCAAGTGTCTGGTGCCTCCAACGAAACGCCTGAGAACTTTAAAGGCGGCCAAGCCAAGAGAGGGGAGTCTGGTTGCTGAGAAAAGAGTAAAGCGGTGAGGGCAGAGGACGGACAGACAACCGGCCAGGCAGGTTGGATGAGAGAGACCACACCCACACACCCTGACTCAGGGTCAGTCACAGCTGGGTGGCTCTTGCATCTCTTCCTTCCTTCTGTCCTTAGACACCCCATATTCAGAGGCACCCACTCTGAGCAGACCATGGGACTCAGGGTTAAGTCACACAGCCTAGTATTCAGCCCAGAGAGATGGCACCAGATGAGGGTGGAGGGTTCTAGAATGGTGGTTTAACGTAGACCAGCCTGCCAACCTATAGAAGACCCGGTTTACGGTATTATGCTAGAGAACTTTTCTTGGGGATGATTTCAGGCTAGTGCCCAAAGTGTCCAGACCCTTCCTTCCCACAGGGCCATTTGATGTTGGTGTTCTAGCTGGCCACAGGGCAGGTGGCAAACTTAGAAGAGAGCAAGATGACACCACCCAGGGACCTCTAGCCTGTTGGCCTGACTCAGAACCCCACAATGGTGGTCAAGGGTTCCCCAGAGGGCCCCCAGATTCCCTACAAACCCAGGAGACAAGTTATCTTGAGGAGAAAAGGAGTGACCAAGGATTGGGCCCAGGGCCTGGAACCTACCCAGGCCAGCTTTGCTGTGGCCTCTGACCTGACCCACACCCCCCCATCTAAGGTGAGGAAGCCAGGAAGGGAGGCAGTCTCCTTAGCACCTCTGGAGCCCAGTCCTATGAGGGTCAGACCCCCCCCCTGCCGATGCTCCCCTGCCTACAGCCCTCACAGCCCCTCCCCTGCCCCTCCACACAGTCCCTACAGCCCTCACAACCCCTCCCCTGCCCCTCCACACAGTCCCCACGGCCCTCACAGCCCCTCCCCTGCCCCTCCACCCAGTCCCCACAGCCCTCACAGCCCCTCCCCTGCCCCTCCCACACAGTCCCTACAGCCCTCACAGCCCCTCCCCTGCCCCTCTACCCAGTCCCTACAGCCCTCACAGCCCCTCCCCTGCCCCTCCCACCCAGTCCCCACAGCCCTCACAGCCCCTCCCTGCCCCTCCCACCCAGTCCCCACAGCCCTCACAGCCCCTCCCCTGCCCCTCCCACCCAGTCCCCACAGCCCTCACAGCCCCTCCCCTGCCCCTCCCACCCAGTCCCTACAGCCCTCACAGCCCCTCCCCTGCCCCTCCACACAGTCCCCACAGCCCTCATAGCCCTCCCTGCCCCTCCCACCCAGTCCCCACAGCCCTCACAGCCCCTCCCCTGCCCCTCCCACACAGTCCCTACAGCCCTCACAGCCCCTCCCCTGCCCCTCCCACACAGTCCCTACAGCCCTCACAGCCCCTCCCCTGCCCCTCCCACCCAGTCCCCACAGCCCTCACAGCCCCTCCCCTGCCCCTCCCACCCAGTCCCTACAGCCCTCACAGCCCCTCCCCTGCCCCTCCCACCCAGTCCCCACAGCCCTCACAGCCCCTCCCCTGCCCCTCTACCCAGTCCCCACAGCCCTCACAGCCCCTCCCCTGCCCCTCCCACCCAGTCCCCACAGCCCTCACAGCCCCTCCCCTGCCCCTCCCACCCAGTCCCTACAGCCCTCACAGCCCCTCCCCTGCCCCTCCCACCCAGTCCCCACAGCCCTCACAGCCCCTCCCCTGCCCCTCCCACCCAGTCCCACAGCCCTCACAGCCCCTCCCCTGCCCCTCCCACCCAGTGCCCACAGCCCTCACAGCCCTCCCTGCCCCTCCCACCCAGTCCCCACAGCCCTCACAGCCCCTCCCCTGCCCCTCCCACCCAGTCCCTACAGCCCTCACAGCCCCTCCCCTGCCCCTCCCACCCAGTCCCACAGCCCTCACAGCCCCTCCCCTGCCCCTCCCACCCAGTGCCCACAGCCCTCACAGCCCTCCCTGCCCCTCCCACCCAGTCCCCACAGCCCTCACAGCCCCTCCCCTGCCCCTCCCACCCAGTCCCTACAGCCCTCACAGCCCCTCCCCTGCCCCTCCCACCCAGTCCCTACAGCCCTTACAGCCCCTCCCCTGCCCCTCCCACCCAGTCCCTACAGCCCTCACAGCCCCTCCCCTGCCCCTCCCACCCAGTCCCTACAGCCCTCACAGCCCCTCCCCTGCCCCTCCCACCCAGTCCCTACAGCCCTCACAGCCCCTCCCCTGCCCCTCTACCCAGTCCCCACAGCCCTCACAGCCCCTCCCCTGCCCCTCCCACCCAGTCCCTACAGCCCTTACAGCCCCTCCCCTGCCCCTCCCACCCAGTCCCTACAGCCCTCACAGCCCCTCCCCTGCCCCTCCCACCCAGTCCCTACAGCCCTCACAGCCCCTCCCCTGCCCCTCTACCCAGTCCCCACAGCCCTCACAGCCCTTCCCTGCCCCTCCCACCCAGTCCCTACAGCCCTCACAGCCCCTCCCCTGCCCCTCTACCCAATCCCTACAGCCCTCACAGCCCTCCCTGTCCCTCCCACCCAGTCCCCACAGCCCTCACAGCCCTTCCCTGCCCCTCCCACCCAGTCCCCACAGCCCTCACAGCCCTTCCCTGCCCCTCCCACCCAGTCCCTACAGCCCTCACAGCCCCTCCCCTGCCCCTCCACACAGTCCCTACAGCCCTCACAGCCCCTCCCCTGCCCCTCCCACACAGTCCCTACAGCCCTCACAGCCCCTCCCCTGCCCCTCCCACACAGTCCCCACAGCCCTCACAGCCCCTCCCCTCCCCTCCCCCTCCCACCCAGTCCCTACAGCCCTCACAGCCCCTCCCCTGCCCCTCCACACAGTCCCTACAGCCCTCACAGCCCCTCCCCTGCCCCTCCCACCCAGTCCCTACAGCCCTCACAGCCTCTCCCCTGCCCCTCCCACCCAGTCCCTACAGCCCTCACAGCCCCTCCCCTCCCCCTCCCACCCAGTCCCTACAGCCCTCACAGCCCCTCCCCTGCCCCTCCACACAGTCCCTACAGCCCTCACAGCCCCTCCCCTGCCCCTCCACACAGTCCCCACAGCCCTCACAGCCCTCCCTGCCCCTCCCACCCAGTCCCCACAGCCCTCACAGCCCCTCCCCTGCCCCTCCCACACAGTCCCTACAGCCCTCACAGCCCCTCCCCTGCCCCTCCACACAGTCCCTACAGCCCTCACAGCCCCTCCCCTGCCCCTCCACACAGTCCCCACAGCCCTCACAGCCCTCCCTGCCCCTCCCACACAGTCCCTACAGCCCTCACAGCCCCTCCCCTGCCCCTCCACACAGTCCCTACAGCCCTCACAGCCCCTCCCCTGCCCCTCCACACAGTCCCCACAGCCCTCACAGCCCTCCCTGCCCCTCCCACCCAGTCCCCACAGCCCTCACAGCCCCTCCCCTGCCCCTCCCACACAGTCCCTACAGCCCTCACAGCCCTCCCTTGCCCCTCTACCCAGTCCCTACAGCCCTCACAGCCCCTCCCCTGCCCCTCTACCCAGTCCCCACAGCCCTGACAGCCCCTCCCCTGCCCCTCCCACACAGTCCCTACAGCCCTCACGGCCCTCACCTGCCCCTCTACCCAGTCCCTACAGCCCTCACAGCCCCTCCCTGCCCCTCCCACACAGTCCCTACAGCCCTCACAGCCCCTCCCCTGCCCCTCCCACACAGTCCCCACAGCCCTCACAGCCCCTCCCCTGCCCCTCCCACACAGTCCCTACAGCCCTCACAGCCCCTCCCCTGCCCCTCCCACACAGTCCCTACAGCCCTCACAGCCCCTCCCCTGCCCCTCCCACCCAGTCCCTACAGCCCTCACGGCCCTCCCTTGCTCCTCTACCCAGTCCCCACAGCCCTCACAGCCCTCCCTGCCCCTCCCACCCAGTCCCTACAGCCCTCACAGCCCCTCCCCTGCCCCTCCCACCCAGTCCCTACAGCCCTCACAGCCCCTCCCCTGCCCCTCCCACCCAGTCCCTACAGCCCTCACAGCCCTCCCTGCCCCTCCCACCCAGTCCCCACAGCCCTCACAGCCCCTCCCCTGCCCCTCCCACACAGTCCCTACAGCCCTCACAGCCCCTCCCCTGCCCCTCCCACACAGTCCCTACAGCCCTCACAGCCCCTCCCCTGCCCCTCCCACCCAGTCCCCACAGCCCTCACAGCCCCTCCCCTGCCCCTCCCACCCAGTCCCTACAGCCCTCACAGCCCCTCCCCTGCCCCTCCCACCCAGTCCCCACAGCCCTCACAGCCCCTCCCCTGCCCCTCTACCCAGTCCCCACAGCCCTCACAGCCCCTCCCCTGCCCCTCCCACCCAGTCCCCACAGCCCTCACAGCCCCTCCCCTGCCCCTCCCACCCAGTCCCTACAGCCCTCACAGCCCCTCCCCTGCCCCTCCCACCCAGTCCCCACAGCCCTCACAGCCCCTCCCCTGCCCCTCCCACCCAGTCCCACAGCCCTCACAGCCCCTCCCTTGCCCCTCCCACCCAGTGCCCACAGCCCTCACAGCCCTCCCTGCCCCTCCCACCCAGTCCCCACACAGCCCTCACAGCCCCTCCCCTGCCCCTCCCACCCAGTCCCTACAGCCCTCACAGCCCCTCCCCTGCCCCTCCCACCCAGTCCCCACAGCCCTCACAGCCCCTCCCCTGCCCCTCTACCCAGTCCCCACAGCCCTCACAGCCCCTCCCCTGCCCCTCCCACCCAGTCCCCACAGCCCTCACAGCCCCTCCCCTGCCCCTCCCACCCAGTCCCTACAGCCCTCACAGCCCCTCCCCTGCCCCTCCCACCCAGTCCCCACAGCCCTCACAGCCCCTCCCCTGCCCCTCCCACCCAGTCCCACAGCCCTCACAGCCCCTCCCCTGCCCCTCCCACCCAGTGCCCACAGCCCTCACAGCCCTCCCTGCCCCTCCCACCCAGTCCCCACAGCCCTCACAGCCCCTCCCCTGCCCCTCCCACCCAGTCCCTACAGCCCTCACAGCCCCTCCCCTGCCCCTCCCACCCAGTCCCTACAGCCCTTACAGCCCCTCCCCTGCCCCTCCCACCCAGTCCCTACAGCCCTCACAGCCCCTCCCCTGCCCCTCCCACCCAGTCCCTACAGCCCTCACAGCCCCTCCCCTGCCCCTCTACCCAGTCCCCACAGCCCTCACAGCCCTTCCCTGCCCCTCCCACCCAGTCCCTACAGCCCTCACAGCCCCTCCCCTGCCCCTCTACCCAATCCCTACAGCCCTCACAGCCCTCCCTGTCCCTCCCACCCAGTCCCCACAGCCCTCACAGCCCTTCCCTGCCCCTCCCACCCAGTCCCCACAGCCCTCACAGCCCTTCCCTGCCCCTCCCACCCAGTCCCTACAGCCCTCACAGCCCCTCCCCTGCCCCTCCACACAGTCCCTACAGCCCTCACAGCCCCTCCCCTGCCCCTCCCACACAGTCCCTACAGCCCTCACAGCCCCTCCCCTGCCCCTCCCACACAGTCCCCACAGCCCTCACAGCCCCTCCCCTCCCCTCCCCCTCCCACCCAGTCCCTACAGCCCTCACAGCCCCTCCCCTGCCCCTCCACACAGTCCCTACAGCCCTCACAGCCCCTCCCCTGCCCCTCCCACCCAGTCCCTACAGCCCTCACAGCCTCTCCCCTGCCCCTCCCACACAGTCCCCACAGCCCTCACAGCCCCTCCCCTCCCCCTCCCACCCAGTCCCTACAGCCCTCACAGCCCCTCCCCTGCCCCTCCCACTCAGTCCCTACAGCCCTCACAGCCCCTCCCCTGCCCCTCCCACCCAGTCCCCACAGCCCTCACAGCCCCTCCCCTGCCCCTCCCACCCAGTCCCCACAGCCCTTACAGCCCCTCCCCTGCCCCTCCCACCCAGTCCCTACAGCCCTCACAGCCCCTCCCCTGCCCCTCCCACCCAGTCCCTACAGCCCTCACAGCCCCTCCCCTGCCCCTCTACCCAGTCCCCACAGCCCTCACAGCCCCTCCCCTGCCCCTCCCACCCAGTCCCCACAGCCCTCACAGCCCCTCCCCTGCCCCTCCCACCCAGTCCC
Organism: Acomys minous; assembly: GCF_964271855.1. Classification (NCBI taxonomy): domain Eukaryota; kingdom Metazoa; phylum Chordata; class Mammalia; order Rodentia; family Muridae; genus Acomys; species Acomys minous. The sequence goes on from NC_140491.1 coordinate 69,627,093, forward strand.
CACAGCCCTCACAGCCCCTCCCCTGCCCCTCCCACCCAGTCCCCACAGCCCTCACAGCCCCTCCCCTGCCCCTCCCACCCAGTCCCACAGCCCTCACAGCCCCTCCCCTGCCCCTCCCACCCAGTGGCCACAGCCCTCACAGCCCTCCCTGCCCCTCCCACCCAGTCCCCACAGCCCTCACAGCCCCTCCCCTGCCCCTCCCACCCAGTCCCTACAGCCCTCACAGCCCCTCCCCTGCCCCTCCCACCCAGTCCCTACAGCCCTTACAGCCCCTCCCCTGCCCCTCCCACCCAGTCCCTACAGCCCTCACAGCCCCTCCCCTGCCCCTCCCACCCAGTCCCTACAGCCCTCACAGCCCCTCCCCTGCCCCTCCCACCCAGTCCCCACAGCCCTCACAGCCCCTCCCCTGCCCCTCCCACCCAGTCCCTACAGCCCTCACAGCCCCTCCCCTGCCCCTCCACACAGTCCCCACAGCCCTCACAGCCCTCCCTGCCCCTCCCACCCAGTCCCCACAGCCCTCACAGCCCCTCCCCTGCCCCTCCCACCCAGTCCCCACAGCCCTCACAGCCCCTCCCCTGCCCCTCCCACACAGTCCCTACAGCCCTCACAGCCCCTCCCCTGCCCCTCCCACCCAGTCCCCACAGCCCTCACAGCCCCTCCCCTGCCCCTCCCACCCAGTCCCTACAGCCCTCACAGCCCCTCCCCTGCCCCTCCCACCCAGTCCCCACAGCCCTCACAGCCCCTCCCCTGCCCCTCTACCCAGTCCCCACAGCCCTCACAGCCCCTCCCCTGCCCCTCCCACCCAGTGCCCACAGCCCTCACAGCCCTCCCTGCCCCTCCCACCCAGTCCCCACAGCCCTCACAGCCCCTCCCCTGCCCCTCCCACCCAGTCCCTACAGCCCTCACAGCCCCTCCCCTGCCCCTCCCACCCAGTCCCTACAGCCCTTACAGCCCCTCCCCTGCCCCTCCCACCCAGTCCCTACAGCCCTCACAGCCCCTCCCCTGCCCCTCCCACACAGTCCCCACAGCCCTCACAGCCCCTCCCCTGCCCCTCCCACACAGTCCCTACAGCCCTCACAGCCCCTCCCCTGCCCCTCCCACCCAGTCCCCACAGCCCTCACAGCCCCTCCCCTGCCCCTCCCACCCAGTCCCTACAGCCCTCACAGCCCCTCCCCTGCCCCTCCCACCCAGTCCCCACAGCCCTCACAGCCCCTCCCCTGCCCCTCTACCCAGTCCCCACAGCCCTCACAGCCCCTCCCCTGCCCCTCCCACCCAGTCCCCACAGCCCTCACAGCCCCTCCCCTGCCCCTCCCACCCAGTCCCTACAGCCCTCACAGCCCCTCCCCTGCCCCTCCCACCCAGTCCCCACAGCCCTCACAGCCCCTCCCCTGCCCCTCCCACCCAGTCCCACAGCCCTCACAGCCCCTCCCCTGCCCCTCCCACCCAGTGCCCACAGCCCTCACAGCCCTCCCTGCCCCTCCCACCCAGTCCCCACAGCCCTCACAGCCCCTCCCCTGCCCCTCCCACCCAGTCCCTACAGCCCTCACAGCCCCTCCCCTGCCCCTCCCACCCAGTCCCTACAGCCCTTACAGCCCCTCCCCTGCCCCTCCCACCCAGTCCCTACAGCCCTCACAGCCCCTCCCCTGCCCCTCCCACCCAGTCCCTACAGCCCTCACAGCCCCTCCCCTGCCCCTCTACCCAGTCCCCACAGCCCTCACAGCCCTTCCCTGCCCCTCCCACCCAGTCCCTACAGCCCTCACAGCCCCTCCCCTGCCCCTCTACCCAATCCCTACAGCCCTCACAGCCCTCCCTGTCCCTCCCACCCAGTCCCCACAGCCCTCACAGCCCTTCCCTGCCCCTCCCACCCAGTCCCCACAGCCCTCACAGCCCTTCCCTGCCCCTCCCACCCAGTCCCTACAGCCCTCACAGCCCCTCCCCTGCCCCTCCACACAGTCCCTACAGCCCTCACAGCCCCTCCCCTGCCCCTCCCACACAGTCCCTACAGCCCTCACAGCCCCTCCCCTGCCCCTCCCACACAGTCCCCACAGCCCTCACAGCCCCTCCCCTCCCCTCCCCCTCCCACCCAGTCCCTACAGCCCTCACAGCCCCTCCCCTGCCCCTCCACACAGTCCCTACAGCCCTCACAGCCCCTCCCCTGCCCCTCCCACCCAGTCCCTACAGCCCTCACAGCCTCTCCCCTGCCCCTCCCACACAGTCCCCACAGCCCTCACAGCCCCTCCCCTCCCCCTCCCACCCAGTCCCTACAGCCCTCACAGCCCCTCCCCTGCCCCTCCCACTCAGTCCCTACAGCCCTCACAGCCCCTCCCCTGCCCCTCCCACCCAGTCCCCACAGCCCTCACAGCCCCTCCCCTGCCCCTCCCACCCAGTCCCCACAGCCCTTACAGCCCCTCCCCTGCCCCTCCCACCCAGTCCCTACAGCCCTCACAGCCCCTCCCCTGCCCCTCCCACCCAGTCCCTACAGCCCTCACAGCCCCTCCCCTGCCCCTCTACCCAGTCCCCACAGCCCTCACAGCCCCTCCCCTGCCCCTCCCACCCAGTCCCCACAGCCCTCACAGCCCCTCCCCTGCCCCTCCCACCCAGTCCCCACAGCCCTCACAGCCCCTCCCCTGCCCCTCCCACCCAGTCCCCACAGCCCTCACAGCCCCTCCCCTGCCCCTCCCACCCAGTCCCACAGCCCTCACAGCCCCTCCCCTGCCCCTCCCACCCAGTGGCCACAGCCCTCACAGCCCTCCCTGCCCCTCCCACCCAGTCCCCACAGCCCTCACAGCCCCTCCCCTGCCCCTCCCACCCAGTCCCTACAGCCCTCACAGCCCCTCCCCTGCCCCTCCCACCCAGTCCCTACAGCCCTTACAGCCCCTCCCCTGCCCCTCCCACCCAGTCCCTACAGCCCTCACAGCCCCTCCCCTGCCCCTCCCACCCAGTCCCTACAGCCCTCACAGCCCCTCCCCTGCCCCTCCCACCCAGTCCCCACAGCCCTCACAGCCCCTCCCCTGCCCCTCCCACCCAGTCCCTACAGCCCTCACAGCCCCTCCCCTGCCCCTCCACACAGTCCCCACAGCCCTCACAGCCCTCCCTGCCCCTCCCACCCAGTCCCCACAGCCCTCACAGCCCCTCCCCTGCCCCTCCCACACAGTCCCCACAGCCCTCACAGCCCCTCCCCTGCCCCTCCCACACAGTCCCTACAGCCCTCACAGCCCCTCCCCTGCCCCTCCCACCCAGTCCCCACAGCCCTCACAGCCCCTCCCCTGCCCCTCCCACCCAGTCCCTACAGCCCTCACAGCCCCTCCCCTGCCCCTCCCACCCAGTCCCCACAGCCCTCACAGCCCCTCCCCTGCCCCTCTACCCAGTCCCCACAGCCCTCACAGCCCCTCCCCTGCCCCTCCCACCCAGTGCCCACAGCCCTCACAGCCCTCCCTGCCCCTCCCACCCAGTCCCCACAGCCCTCACAGCCCCTCCCCTGCCCCTCCCACCCAGTCCCTACAGCCCTCACAGCCCCTCCCCTGCCCCTCCCACCCAGTCCCTACAGCCCTTACAGCCCCTCCCCTGCCCCTCCCACCCAGTCCCTACAGCCCTCACAGCCCCTCCCCTGCCCCTCCCACACAGTCCCCACAGCCCTCACAGCCCCTCCCCTGCCCCTCCCACACAGTCCCTACAGCCCTCACAGCCCCTCCCCTGCCCCTCCCACCCAGTCCCCACAGCCCTCACAGCCCCTCCCCTGCCCCTCCCACCCAGTCCCTACAGCCCTCACAGCCCCTCCCCTGCCCCTCCCACCCAGTCCCCACAGCCCTCACAGCCCCTCCCCTGCCCCTCTACCCAGTCCCCACAGCCCTCACAGCCCCTCCCCTGCCCCTCCCACCCAGTCCCCACAGCCCTCACAGCCCCTCCCCTGCCCCTCCCACCCAGTCCCTACAGCCCTCACAGCCCCTCCCCTGCCCCTCCCACCCAGTCCCCACAGCCCTCACAGCCCCTCCCCTGCCCCTCCCACCCAGTCCCACAGCCCTCACAGCCCCTCCCCTGCCCCTCCCACCCAGTGCCCACAGCCCTCACAGCCCTCCCTGCCCCTCCCACCCAGTCCCCACAGCCCTCACAGCCCCTCCCCTGCCCCTCCCACCCAGTCCCTACAGCCCTCACAGCCCCTCCCCTGCCCCTCCCACCCAGTCCCTACAGCCCTTACAGCCCCTCCCCTGCCCCTCCCACCCAGTCCCTACAGCCCTCACAGCCCCTCCCCTGCCCCTCCCACCCAGTCCCTACAGCCCTCACAGCCCCTCCCCTGCCCCTCTACCCAGTCCCCACAGCCCTCACAGCCCTTCCCTGCCCCTCCCACCCAGTCCCTACAGCCCTCACAGCCCCTCCCCTGCCCCTCTACCCAATCCCTACAGCCCTCACAGCCCTCCCTGTCCCTCCCACCCAGTCCCCACAGCCCTCACAGCCCTTCCCTGCCCCTCCCACCCAGTCCCCACAGCCCTCACAGCCCTTCCCTGCCCCTCCCACCCAGTCCCTACAGCCCTCACAGCCCCTCCCCTGCCCCTCCACACAGTCCCTACAGCCCTCACAGCCCCTCCCCTGCCCCTCCCACACAGTCCCTACAGCCCTCACAGCCCCTCCCCTGCCCCTCCCACACAGTCCCCACAGCCCTCACAGCCCCTCCCCTCCCCTCCCCCTCCCACCCAGTCCCTACAGCCCTCACAGCCCCTCCCCTGCCCCTCCACACAGTCCCTACAGCCCTCACAGCCCCTCCCCTGCCCCTCCCACCCAGTCCCTACAGCCCTCACAGCCTCTCCCCTGCCCCTCCCACACAGTCCCCACAGCCCTCACAGCCCCTCCCCTCCCCCTCCCACCCAGTCCCTACAGCCCTCACAGCCCCTCCCCTGCCCCTCCCACTCAGTCCCTACAGCCCTCACAGCCCCTCCCCTGCCCCTCCACACAGTCCCTACAGCCCTCACAGCCCCTCCCCTGCCCCTCCACACAGTCCCCACAGCCCTCACAGCCCTCCCTGCCCCTCCCACCCAGTCCCCACAGCCCTCACAGCCCCTCCCCTGCCCCTCCCACACAGTCCCTACAGCCCTCACAGCCCCTCCCCTGCCCCTCCTCACAGTCCCTACAGCCCTCACAGCCCCTCCCCTGCCCCTCCACACAGTCCCCACAGCCCTCACAGCCCTCCCTGCCCCTCCCACACAGTCCCTACAGCCCTCACAGCCCCTCCCCTGCCCCTCCACACAGTCCCTACAGCCCTCACAGCCCCTCCCCTGCCCCTCCACACAGTCCCCACAGCCCTCACAGCCCTCCCTGCCCCTCCCACCCAGTCCCCACAGCCCTCACAGCCCCTCCCCTGCCCCTCCCACACAGTCCCTACAGCCCTCACAGCCCTCCCTTGCCCCTCTACCCAGTCCCTACAGCCCTCACAGCCCCTCCCCTGCCCCTCTACCCAGTCCCCACAGCCCTGACAGCCCCTCCCCTGCCCCTCCCACACAGTCCCTACAGCCCTCACGGCCCTCACCTGCCCCTCTACCCAGTCCCTACAGCCCTCACAGCCCCTCCCTGCCCCTCCCACACAGTCCCTACAGCCCTCACAGCCCCTCCCCTGCCCCTCCCACACAGTCCCCACAGCCCTCACAGCCCCTCCCCTGCCCCTCCCACACAGTCCCTACAGCCCTCACAGCCCCTCCCCTGCCCCTCCCACACAGTCCCTACAGCCCTCACAGCCCCTCCCCTGCCCCTCCGACACAGTCCCTACAGCCCTCACGGCCCTCACCTGCCCCTCTACCCAGTCCCCACAGCCCTCACAGCCCTCCCTGCCCCTCCCACCCAGTCCCTACAGCCCTCACGGCCCTCCCTTGCTCCTCTACCCAGTCCCCACAGCCCTCACAGCCCTCCCTGCCCCTCCCACCCAGTCCCTACAGCCCTCACAGCCCCTCCCCTGCCCCTCCCACCCAGTCCCTACAGCCCTCACAGCCCCTCCCCTGCCCCTCCCACCCAGTCCCTACAGCCCTCACAGCCCCTCCCCTGCCCCTCCCACCCAGTCCCTACAGCCCTCACAGCCCCTCCCCTGCCCCTCTACCCAGTCCCCACAGCCCTCACAGCCCTTCCCTGCCCCTCCCACCCAGTCCCTACAGCCCTCACAGCCCCTCCCCTGCCCCTCTACCCAGTCCCTACAGCCCTCACAGCCCTCCCTGTCCCTCCCACCCAGTCCCCACAGCCCTCACAGCCCTTCCCTGCCCCTCCCACCCAGTCCCTACAGCCCTCACAGCCCCTCCCCTGCCCCTCCCACCCAGTCCCTACAGCCCTCATAGCCCCTCCCCTGCCCCTCCCACCCAGTCCCTACAGCCCTCACAGCCCCTCCCCTGCCCCTCCCACCCAGTCCCTACAGCCCTCACAGCCCCTTCCCTGCCCCTCCCACCCAGTCCCTACAGCCCTCACAGCCCCTCCCCTGCCCCTCTACCCAGTCCCTACAGCCCTCACAGCCCTCCCTGTCCCTCCCACCCAGTCCCCACAGCCCTCACAGCCCTCCCTGTCCCTCCCACCCAGTCCCCACAGCCCTCACAGCCCTTCCCTGCCCCTCCCACCCAGTCCCTACAGCCCTCACAGCCCCTCCCCTGCCCCTCCCACCCAGTCCCTACAGCCCTCACAGCCCCTCCCCTGCCCCTCCCACACAGTCCCCACAGCCCTCACAGCCCCTTCCCTGCCCCTCCCACCCAGTCCCCACAGCCCTCACAGCCCCTCCCTGCCCCTCCCACCCAGTCCCCACAGCCCTCACAGCCCCTCCCTGCCCCTCCCACCCAGTCCCCACAGCCCTCACAGCCCTTCCCTGCCCCTCCCACCCAGTCCCTACAGCCCTCACAGCCCCTCCCCTGCCCCTCTACCCAATCCCTACAGCCCTCACAGCCCTCCCTGTCCCTCCCACCCAGTCCCACAGCCCTCACAGCCCCTCCCCTGCCCCTCCCACCCAGTGCCCACAGCCCTCACAGCCCTCCCTGCCCCTCCCACCCAGTCCCCACAGCCCTCACAGCCCCTCCCCTGCCCCTCCCACCCAGTCCCTACAGCCCTCACAGCCCCTCCCCTGCCCCTCCCACCCAGTCCCTACAGCCCTTACAGCCCCTCCCCTGCCCCTCCCACCCAGTCCCTACAGCCCTCACAGCCCCTCCCCTGCCCCTCCCACCCAGTCCCTACAGCCCTCACAGCCCCTCCCCTGCCCCTCTACCCAGTCCCCACAGCCCTCACAGCCCCTCCCCTGCCCCTCCCACACAGTCCCCACAGCCCTCACAGCCCCTCCCTGCCCCTCCCACACAGTCCCTACAGCCCTCACAGCCCCTCCCCTGCCCCTCCCACCCAGTCCCCACAGCCCTCACAGCCCCTCCCCTGCCCCTCCCACCCAGTCCCTACAGCCCTCACAGCCCCTCCCCTGCCCCTCCCACCCAGTCCCTACAGCCCTCACAGCCCCTCCCTGCCCCTCCCACCCAGTCCCCACAGCCCTCACAGCCCCTCCCCTGCCCCTCCCACCCAGTCCCTACAGCCCTCACAGCCCCTCCCCTGCCCCTCCCACACAGTCCCTACAGCCCTCACAGCCCCTCCCTGCCCCTCCCACACAGTCCCTACAGCCCTCACAGCCCCTCCCCTGCCCCTCCCACCCAGTCCCTACAGCCCTCACAGCCCCTCCCCTGCCCCTCCCACCCAGTCCCCACAGCCCTCACAGCCACCCCTCCCCAGCCTCAGTAACAAGACTTAGGTTTCCCTGGGCTCTTCAATAAACCCCTGTTGTTTATTTGTAGCAAATCATAAAATAACCTCCTTTTTTTTCTTAGCCTCAAACATTTTATTGGTTGTTGCTAAGTGTCCACTTTGGAACTTCCAGCATCAGCAAGCTAAATAAACATTTATGCCCGCCAAGAGGACGCAGCGGAGCGTAAAGCTTGCTTAAGTGTCCCACCACCTAGGCCTGTGTCTCCCTCCCTGACAAGGATTTCTATTCGAACTGTTAACTTTAGAGTTTGGACATAAAAATATACTCCCACCTCAAGGGACAGTTTACCCTGTTCAAGTGCCATTTGGCACACTGGCCCTACTGGGCACCCGGTCTCTAGTTCTGGACAGTCTTGTTCCTCCCCCATGTATACACTTTTAGACAGTGCTTCCCCTTCCCCTCCATGGCCCTCTGCGGCCTCTGCTGCGAGCACGCGGGCCATGGCCCACTTGTGCAGGTCAGAAGACAACCAGGTTTTCTCTCTTTCTGCCATCGGGGCCTGAGGGCCTTGGCAGTCAACACCTTTACCCTCTGAGGCATCTCACAGGCCAGAGTCATGTGCTCTTTAACCTAGGCACTCGAAGTAACCAAGTTCCCTTTTATTCTTATTATATGTTTATTTAATTTTTGTGTCTGGGCATGGGTGGGGTGTAGGCTCAATTTTCTTAACCAATATATTTTATTAACAACGTAGTGACCAAGCATACGTCACTTGTAACCCGACTAACCAAAACAATAGGAAATGAGGATTAATGGACACAATAACAAAAACTTAAGGATATCAGTTCTGAGGAACGATTCTCCGGGCGTGAGCCGCAGGATTTCTTCTGCTGGAACCTGGGGTAACCAGAACCCAGAACCTCCGCAGGAGCTGGAGCCCCGAAGCCTTCCCTCGAGTGGTTCTCTCTAGGAGCGTCTCGAAGTGCAGCGATGAACAGCCCAAACTATCCCAAGTCTCTAAAAAGCCCTGCCCCCAGTTCTGAGCTTATTTATATATCTCCTCCCAGAGTCTGTTCACGGGATCTTTTCAGCTGGCAACAATTAAGCTCCTGCATGAGGTGGTTGCTCATCTAGTGAATTAACCTCACCTGTTCCCTCACGAGACCGTTCCAATCCCGCACTTGGGATCCTAAAAAACAGGTTTATCTCTCCTTCAGTGGGGTCACACATTTGCTACAACGTGAGTAAGAGTGGAGGACCACGTGTGGGGGTCTGTTTTCTCCTTCTGCTAAGTGAGGCCTGAAGATCAAACTCAGGTCATTAGTGACAATGTCCTTTACCCACTGAGCCACCTAGCCAGCCAAAAGTCTTTTTTTCTTTTTCCGAGACAGGGTCTCTCTGTGTAGCCTTGGCTGTCCTGGACTCGCTTTGTAGACCAGGCTGGCCTCGAACTCACAGTGATCCGCCTGCCTCTGCCTCCCAAGTGCTGGGATTAAAGGCGTGTGCCACCACGCCCGGCTTTTTTTTTTTAAGCTTTCTACTAGTGTATTCTAATTACACATGATAGTAGGTTTGATTATCGCAGCTTCATATATGTGACATGATTATTTCGATCATATTTGCCTTGTTACCCAATTTTTTAAAGATTTATTTATTTATTACATATACCGTGTTCTGCCTGCATGTACACCTGCACACCAGAAGGAACCAGATCTCATGATAGATGGTTATGAGCCACCATGTGGTTGCTGGGAATTGAACTCAGGACCTCTGGAAGAGGTCTTAACCACTGAGCCATTTCTCCAGCCCTCCTTTTTTGTTTTTGTTTTTGTTTTTTTAATTTATTTTTTAATTTTATTTATTTTATTTTATTTTTTTGGTTTTTTTGAGACAGGGTTTCTCTGTGTAGACTTGGCTGTCCTGGACTTGCTCTGTAGACCAGGCTGGCCTCGAACTCACAGCGATCCGCCTGCCTCTGCCTCCCGAGTGCTGGGATTAAAGGCGTGTACCACCACGCCCGGCTTTTTTTTTTCCCCCGAGACAAGGTCTCTCTGTGTAGCCTTGGCTGTCCTAGACTCGCTTTGTAGACCAGGTCTTGAACCCACAGCAATCCTCCTGCCTCTGCCTCCCGAGTGCTGGGACCATTCGACTTTCATGTCTTTTTTGTAAGCCAGCGAGTTTCAGCAGGGTTGCTTACAGTAGTAGCACGGCTGAGAATTTATTTTCAGGAGCGTGACTTTTGTCGTAGCCACTGTTCTATTGGCTTTGAAGAGACACCATGACCAAAGCACCTTACAAAAGAAAGTCTTCAATTGGGGGCCTGCTTACAGTTTCGAGGGCTTGTTCATTTATCATCATGGCAGGGAGCATGGTGGCAGGCAGGCAGGCAGGCAGGTATGGCGCTGGAGAAGGAGCTGAGCGCTCACATCCTGATCCAAGCTTGGGAGGCAGAGAGAGAGAGAGCAAGACTGGGCCCAACATGGGCTTTTGACACCTTAAAGCCCACCCCCCCAGTGACCTCCTCTAAAAGGACACACACCTAATCCTTCCAAAACAGTTCCACCAACATTCAAATATGGCCCTAGGGGGACCGGTCTCATTCAAACCATCACACTTGTGGGTACCACAGCAGCGCCTACACTACTGAGGACAATGTCTCCTCCCTCCATCAATCATTAGCTAAGTATGAATCCATAGGGGAGGGGCAGGGCCTTGGGATACCGCCCATAACAGGATGCTGATGTCCAGGGGCCTAATTGTATGCAGAACTTTTATGCAGGTAGTCATAGCAGCTGTGCGTTCAAGAACTCAAAAGTTCACGCCATGCCCTGAAGTCAGTCCTGTGAGGACAAGAATGTCCCTTGCACAATCAAACTGAGTTCTTTACTATCCGGTCACATCTGGCAGCCACGGCGGAGGTGATTGCTACTCTGTGAGGAGAAGCTGTTTAGTAGCTGCGGCTGCCACAGCAGTGTTCGGGACTAAAGTGTGTGGTTGTCTCCTCGTCTTTTGGCACTAGTTTCCTGGTCATCCTCCAGGCTTCTGAAGGCAGGAGTCTTCGTGGGATTGATTGATTTGGGGTTCCAGTCATATAATCAGATCAGGGCTCCTAGAATCAGGGGGCCCTCTAGGCAGATTCATTCTGAGGTTTGGGGCGTAGCCTGTCCATCTGGGGCCTTGACCTGTCTCCAGGCAGCTCTTTCCTTCTCCTTGTAGCTACACCACGAGACCATGGCTGCACTGACGCAGGCTTCATCAGCTGTCCAAGCTGCCACGGTGACTGTCATAGGAGCGAAGACTCTGCTAGCCGACCTAGAGGGTACGTGTGTCCTGCTCAGCCCTGGGCTCTGCCAGCCAACACCTCAGCCAGGGATGCCTGGCCACAGGGAACAGAGTCTATGTGGACTTAAGTCAGGCAGATCAGTCCTTCTGCCTCTGGGAACTTCCGTGCTGTTGGTCTCTCCCTGTCTCACATGCCACTCAGTGGGTACTGGCCCTGTAGTCACCCCAACTAGCTCCCAGCTTTAGCAGACCGGGCACAGGGTTCCATGGGATCAGCTGGGAAGAGACTGTGTTGTCACTGGGGGGGGTGTAGCTCAGTAGTAGAGAGCTGTCTGTTTGTGACATGCCAAGTCCCATCTTCAGCACAGATTAAAAAAAAAAAAAGCAAAGCCAGGAGCAGAGGATGTGGCTCAGTTGACTGGGTGGGTACCTGCTGAGCTCGCATGAGGCCCTGCGTTGGATCCTCAGCCCCAAGTAAACTAGGCATGGTAGTGCATGCCTGTAATCTCAGCGCTCAGAGGGCTCAGAAATTCAACTTCATCCATTGCTACATAGTGAGTTTAAGTTTGAGGCTATTTTGAGCTACATGAGACTCAGTCAAAAAAAAAAAAAAAAAAGAAAAAGAAAAGAAAAGAAAGAAAGAAAGAAAAGAAAAAAAGAGGAAGAACAAGCAAGCAAGCAAGCAAACAAAGAAACAAAACCAAATTGCTGGATGGTGGATGGTGGTTCACAGAAGTACTCCTAGCACTAGGGAAGCTGAGGTAAGAGTGCCTTGAGCCAGCCAGTGGTGGCGCACGCCCTTAATCCCAGACTCAGGAGACAGAGGCAGGTGGATCTCTGAGTTTGAGGCCAGCCTGGTCTACAGAGTGAGTTCTAGGACAGCCACCGCTACACAGAAGAACTCTGTCTCAAAAACAAACATACACACAAACAAACACACACACACAAAGAAAGATTTAAATATGAAATATAAGCCACACAACAGATATGATATGGAGAAATGTATTATAGTGGTAGGGGTACCCCAGAGAGAAAGAGAGACAGAGAGAGGAGAAAGAGGTAAGAGAGGTAGGTGAGAGAGAGAGAGAGAGAGAGAGAGAGAGAGAGAGAGAGAGATGGAGGGAGAGAGAGAGGGAGGGAGGGGGAAGGGAGGGAGGGGGGAAGGGAGGGAGGGAGGGAGAGAATGAGGTGGGTCTGTCCTTTTATATGCTGGGCAGGCAGGTAATGATGTCATAGGTTTCTAGGGAGAGTGGGGACAGTATGCTGAAAGAAAGAAAGAAAGAAAGAGATCTGTTTTACAGATGGGTAGACTGAGAAAATCAATCGCTGAGCCACCCTTGAGTGAGAGCTGAGCACACACACACTCTCTCTCTCTCTCGCCTCATGGTGCACTGTGCGATTGACTGCTGCCACACCATCTTTGATCCAGAGAGAAAAGCCTTTGTGGCCCTCGGTGCACTCCACCCGGCATTTTCCCTTCCCTCACTCACTGGGGCCTCCTAAGAAACGGCCACGGCTGTGCGTGAGGTCACATGTAGGGAAATGTAGCATCAGAACACTGTGGAGGGTCATGAGCCGCCCATTGTGTGTCCCACAGCTCACTGTCCTCAGCTTGTTTCTCTCACACTGAGATGCACACGACATCCCAGGTGTCACCTTCTTCTTGCTGGGAACAACAAGACTTTGCATGTGCTGGGTGGAATCTTGTCCCCCTGACTCTGCTCCATAACCTAAAAGATTAACTTCCAACCACAACCCCAAACTCTCCTCACCCCGTCTAGACTATTTAGGCTGTGACCACCATGTGATGTGACTTATTTTTTAATTATTTATTTATTTATTCATTTATTTAGGTTTTTTGAGACAGGGTCTCTCTGTGTAGCCTTGGCTGTCCTGACCTCATTTTGTAGACCAGGCTGGCCTCGAACTCACAGTGATCCGCCTGCCTCCCGAGTGCTGGGATTAAAGGCATGTGCCACCACCTCCCGGCGTGATGTGACTTAACAGACACATGACAGCACATGGGTCTTTGCATCCACTGAGGACAGTGTCTCACTTCTTTTGTTGTTCTCCCGGGTCACCTCCACTCCCATTGTCCAAAGTCCTAGGGCTTCTCAAGCATCCCCGGTCGGCATCTGCAAGCTCTCAAGTGTGAGTGTGTTCCTCCTGCCACAGCCTTGGCCAATTTTGCAGGCATGAAGCTGAGGTTTCCTCTGCCCAAGGAGCAGGCAGTGCTGAAGAGGAAAGCAGGCAGCCTCAGGGCCAGGCTCTTAGAGGACACGAAGAGGAAGACCAAGCAGGCAGAGAGGTTGCTGGGAAATGCTGCATCTCTCTCCTCTGGCTCCAAGAAGAAAAGCAAGGAGGCAGAAGTGATGTCCAAGGACAATGCCAAGGTCAGGCTCAGGACAACAGCCGTGTTGACAGCAGCTCTCTGGCCCTTGGTGCCAAAGATCTCACACTTACTAACTGCTGTGGGTCCTGGCCTCAAGCTCAGGAGTCAATGTGGGTGACCTTACTAATTTGTTTGTTTTGTTTTGTTTTACAAGGTTTCTCTGTGTATCCTTGCCTATCCTGGATTCACTTTGTAGTCTAGACTGGCTTCAAACTCACAGCGATCCGCCTGCCTCTGCCTCCCAAGTCCTGGAATTAAAGGCATGTGCAAGCATGCCCGGCCCTTTTTTTTTTTTTTAAGATTTATTTATTTATTATACAGTATTCTGCCCGAATATGTGCCTTCATAGCAGAAGAGGGCACCAGATCTCATTATAGATGGTTGTGAGCTACCATGTGGTTGCTGGGAATTGAACTCAGGACCTTTGGAAGAACAGACAGTGCTCTTAATCTCTCCAGCCCCTACTAATTCTTCATGAAAAAGGAGTCACTGATGGCCATGTGAGAATGTGAAACCTCTAGGCTGAGTCAAGTTCAAGGCTTAAGTCATGACCAGGACTCATACCTGGACCTGGGCTGTTGTCTAAACATGTAGGTTTTTGTTTGTTGGTTTGCTTTTTGTTTTGTTTTTCAAGACAGGGTTTCTCTATATAGTCCTGGCTGTCCTGGACTAACTTTGTAGACCAGGCTGGCCTTGAACTCACAGTGATCCTCCTGCCTCTGCCTCCCGAATGCTGGGATTAAAGGCATGTGCCACCACTGCCCAGCTTTCTTTGTTTTGTTTATTTCATCTTATTAACTTTTTTAAATGTAATTTTTTAAAGATTTGTTTGTTTGTTTAATGTGTTCAAATGTTCGCCTGCATACATGTATGTGTACTATGTACATACCTGGTGTGGGCAGAAGGCAGAACTTAGATCTCCTGGCTGTGGACCACCAAGTGGGTGCTGGGAACTGACCCAGGTCCACTGTAAGAGCACCAGCTACTGTTACCTGCTGAGTTGTCTCTTCAGCCCCCTCCTCAGCCTCCCTTCCCCCCCCCCAACCTTTTTAATTTTTTGACAGTCTCCTGTGTCCTAGACTGGCCTTGAAGTCACTATCTGGCTGAGCATGACCTTGAACTTTCGATTCTTCTGCCTTCACCCCACTCCCCCACCCCAATCCCCAGTTTATCCTGTGCTAAAGACTGAACTCGGGGCCTCATGCATTCGAAGCAAGCACCCATCCAAATGAGCCACATTTCCTATGCTGTAGGCTTTCTTTAACTGGGGCCAAATTCTAATTGGTGTGTGTCTGTCCGTCTGTCTGGCTGTCTGGCTGTCCGTCCATCTGTCCGTCTGTCCATCCATCCATCTGTCTCTCTGTGCCCCCTCATGCTCAGATCCGGTGCTCACACCCAAATGAACTCTCTTCAGGGGTGCCTAATTTTCGGAAGGGCTGGCCTGAAACTGGGGGTTCTAGGTGCAGTTCTTGTCTCACTACTCAGACTTTGAGCAACTCCGCCCCCTCCCTGGACCTGTGTCCTCATCTGTGCAATAGGCGGAATCTCTCCACTAAGGAGAAGCGAGTAGTCCGCAGTCGTTTGTCCTGGAAATGCATCCTGTCTCCGGTGTGTACCTGTCGAATGTGGGGGTGAACGAGTGAGCGAATGGTCCAGGTTATGAAGTCGATAGCTTGGCATCATAAGAAGTGTTGTCCAAGCCAGACCTGGTGGCACAAGCCCATATCCCAGCTGCTTTGAAGGCTGACGCAGGAGGATCCCAAGTTCAAGGCTATGCGGGGTAACTTAGTAAACTCCTATTTCGAAATAAAGTATAAGAAATGGTTATGGCACTGGTTGTGGTGGCGCATGCCTTTAATCGCATCACTCGGGAGGCAGAGGCAGGTGGATCACTGTGAGTTGAGGCCAGCCTGGTCTACAAAGTGAGTCCAGGACAGCCAAGGCTACACAGAGAGACTCTGTCTCAAAAAACCAAAACAAACCAAAACAACAAAAAAGAACTGGTTATGGCCATGTGGGTAAGCTGTGGAGTGCGACCTAGCATGCGCGAGACTCTGGGGGAACTAAACAAAAACAAAAACAAAGAGCAAAGCTCCTTTTCCCAAAGGGCTTATTCTCCCTTCCCTGCTGCCATCTTGCAGCTCACCAAAGCGTTGCTGAGGGAAGGGAAGCAGGCCCACCGTCATGCCAGCCGGCTCGCCAGCCAGACCCAGGCCACGCTCCGCCAGGCCTCTCGGCTGCTGCTGACCTCAGAAGCACGCAAACAGGAACTGGAGGAAGCTAGGCAGGTGGGTGTGCCCAGGCCTCACGCATTTCATGTGCCCAGTGTCTTAGTTAGGGTTACCATTGCTGTGGGGGAACACCACGACCAAAGCAACTTGGGAAGGAAAGGAATTATTTCACTTATATTTCCCAATAACAGTCCAGCAGGAGGGAAGTTGGGGTAAGAACTCCAACAGGGCTGGTGGAGTTCCTCTTCCTCCACGCAGGAGCTGATGCAGAGGCCATGGAGGGGTGTTGCTTACTGGCTTGCTCTCCCTGGCTTGCTCAGCCTGCTTTTTTATAAGACCCAGGACCACCAGCCCAGAGGTGGCCCCACCCACCATGCCTGGGCCCTCCCCCATCAATCACTAATTAAGAAAATGCCCTACAGGCTTGCCTACGGCTCAGTCTTATGGAGACATTTTTCTAAGTTAAGGTTCCTGCGTCTCAGATGACTTTAGCTTGGTGTCAAGTTGACATAAAAGCTAGCCAGCACATTCAGCCACCCCAGGGAGCCACTAAGATGTTCTTTCTGGCCAAGGTGGCCTCTGGGCTGAGCACTGTGGAGCACCAGATCCGAGAGTCCCGCGTCTCCTTGGAGAAGGACACCAGGGTCCTGTCAGAACTGCTTGCCAAGCTGGGTAAGGAGACCCCAAGGCAAGTCCCCGTGGGGCAGTCAGAATACATTTCTCTGTGTCCTAAAACCCATAGCTTCCAATTCTACCCTGTCACCTCTCACAGGCTTTGTAGCCATTGGGCCCTGTGCAGGGCAGGGTGGGTCTCTGAAATTGAGTTCACTGACTCCAAGGGCGCGAGGGCAGGCATCTGCTTCCTCTAACCTGGTGAGTCCGGTGTGGGTTGGAGGAGACAGAAAATTCCCTCTACATTCCAGGACACCCATGTGTTCCCCATAGACGAGTCATCAGTTAGAGAGGAGACAGAACACCAGAAAAGCAAGGGGGCACACTTGTGGTTAGGGCTTGGTTCGGAATTGGACAGATGGGCTTTCGAGGCTGGCTCTGGCTCTTCCTGGGTAGTGGGACTTTGGGCACGCCACTTGACTTCTGAGCTGGTTTCCTCACCTTTGGAGGAAGAGAAAGGGGGTGATTAGAAGGGCATAGGGGGAAGTCTGCAAACCCTGGCTCACAGATGAAGCCAGGTGGCGTAGCTCATGCTCATAAGCCTAGCCCTTGAGAGGCCGGGGCCAAAGGATAGCCTCAAGTGCTGTGGCCAGCCTTGGGTGCCTAGTGAGAAAGAGTGTCAGAAGCCAGGCGTCGTGGTACACGCCTTTAATCCCAGCACTCGGGAGGCAGAGGCAGGTGGATCGCTGTGAGTTTGAGGCCAGCGTGGTCTACAAAGTGAGTCCAGGACAGACAGGGCTGATGTTACACAGAAAAACCCTGTCTCGAAAAAACAAAACAAAACAAAACAACAACAACAAAAAGAGGTGGCTCAGCTGTTAAGACCCGTCTGCTTCCTGCTCCTCTAGAGGCCCAGCGCCCATGTTAGCAGTTTACAGCAGTCTGTAACCCCAACTCCAGGGCATCCAATACCCTCTTCTGGCCTCTGAAGACACCCACATACATTCACATAAACGTACGTTATACATACATAAACAAATAAGTCTTTTGGGGAAGGGTTTTCGAGGAGGGTTTCTCTGTGTAGCCTTGGCTGTCGTGGACTCACTTTGTAGACCAGGCTGGCCTTGAACTCACAGCGATCCGCCTGCCTCTGCCTCCCCAGTGCTGGGATTAAAGGTGTGTGCCTGGCTTCTTCTTCTTTTTCTTCGTAGTAGTAGTAGTAGTAGTAGTAGTAGTAGTAGTAGTAGCAGCAGCAGTAGTTTTTTGAGACAGGGTCTCTCTGTATAGCCTCGGCTGTCCTGCACTCGCTTTGTAGACCAGGCTGGCCTCAAAACTCACAGCGATCCGCCTGCCTCTGCCTCCCGAGTGCTGGGATTAAAGGCACGCACCACCACACTCGGTCTTATTTTTATTTTTTGAGATAGAGTCTCATTATGTAGCTTAGGCTGTCCTGGAACTCATTATGTAGACCAGGTTAGCCTGGAACTCACAGAGATTCTCCTGCCTCTGCTCTTGACTGAGTTCTGGGATTGAAGGTGTGTGTCACTGTGCCAGGCCACTTATTTATTTTTAAGGCTTTTATTTTAATTTGAGAAAAGGTCTCACTATGTAGGTCAGACTGCCCCCCCAGCTCACAGAGGTCAGCCTGTCTCTGGTTCTCAGGAACTAGATTAAAAGCATGTACCACTGTGCCAGGCTTATATTTATTTTACAGTGCTCATTTGTTTTGCGTATTTTTATGTGTGCTTACCATGCCATGCAGAGGGAGGTCAGCGGACATTTTTAAGAGTCACTTCCTCGGCCAGGTGTGGTGGCGCATACCTTTCATCCCAGCACTCGGGAAGCAGAGGCAGGAGAATCTCTGTGAGTTGGAGGCCAACCTGGTCTATAAAGTGAGTCTAGGACAGCCGAGGCTACACAGAGAGACCTTGTTTCAAAAAACAAAACAAAACAAAACAAACAAACAAAAAAGAGTCACTTCCTCCCTTCTGCCATATGAGACTGAGATCAGGTCATTAGTCTTGGTGATGTCCTCTCTCCCTGAATGACCCTCAACCTCATATTTTGAAATAGGGTCTCACTGAACCTAGAGCTTCTTGGTTTAGCTAGGCTGTCTGGCCTGCAAGTTCCAGACTTCTCTCCCACATATAAACACCATGGTGTACACACACACACACACACACACACACACACACACACCTACACACATGCACTAAATAAATAAACATAATTTTAAAACATTTGAAGGATGCAATTGCTAAGGGCTGCCACCCAGGAAGTTAAGATTCCATCCCTGGGTAATTCCATTGATGATGTCACCGTATCACCATCCAGTTGCCTCTTGGTGGCCGCATCCCAAGCACATTGCGGGAGGCACTTTGCATCCTCTTACGTATACACATATAACACTATCTAATATTCTTCCTCTGCCCCTTCTTGCCCTCTGACCCCCTGTTCTTTGCCTGGGGAATTGAGAAGGGCCTGGAAGGATTAGAAACTAGTTGGGCTGACTTCTGCTACCTTGCCACCCAGTTGAGCTCCATTTTTCTGTTGAATGCTACGCTTGACAAGGTGACAAAGGCACCTGGGACTCTGTGGCACTGTCACCACACTGCATTCCAGCGTGAGCACCTGGCCCCATTCTTTGTCTCTTGGTGGGGCTCACCCCTAAGAGGCAGAAGGAATTCATGCAGGGGCCAGGGTGAGAAAGCCGCTGCCTGCCCTCTAAGCCTGCAGCCCTTCCTCCCCGGCCCTGTCTGAACCGGGACACCCACTCCCTTATCCTTTGAGCCCACTCCCTGCACCCCCACCACACACATACATAATGGTATCTACAAATGTGTGATGACCCTTCAGTTGGCATAAATTCTGTGACCTCTCTCACACAGTTTTGTGATGTAGAAACTGGTGTTTGGAGGGGACTCACTGAGGCTTTTTAAAAAAAAAAAAAAAACATGACTGGGCCAGGAAATGGCTCAGTGGGTGAAGACACCTGCTGCCAGGCCTGAGTACCTGTGTCCCAGCCGTGGGACCCACTTGGTGGAGAGAGAGAACAGATTCCCACAGCTTTTCCTCTGACTTCCACATTTGCTCCCCCCCCCCCCCCCCGCCAAGGAAACAAATAACTATAAATAAAGTATTAACAATAAAAAAAAAAACATGGGCTAGAGAGATGGCTCAGAGGTTAAGGGCGCTGACTGCTCCTCCAGAGGTCCTGAGTTCAATTCCCAGCAACCACATGTGGCTCTCAACCATCTACAGTGTAATCCAATACCCTCTTCTGGTGTGCAGGGGTACATGCAGGCAGAGCACTATATACATAATAATAAGTAAATACATCTTTTTTGTTTTGTTTTGTTTTTCTGAGACGGGGTTTCTCTGTGTTATCTTGGCTGTCCTGGACTTGCTTTGTAGACCAGGCTGGCCTCGAACCACAGTGATCCACCTGTCTCTGCCTCCCAAGTGCTGAGATTACAGGTATGTGCCACCACAGCTGGCTTAATAAATCTTAAAAAAAAAAAAAAAAAGAATAAAAAACCTGTCAAGTGTGGCAGCACACACCTGTAATCCCGGCCCTCTGGGAGGCAGAGGCAGGCAGATTACTGGGGGTTCAAGGCCAGCCTGATCTATAAAGTGAGTCCAGGATAGCCAAGGCTACACAAGTAAACCCTGTCTCAAAAACAAACAAATAAACAAGTGAACAACAACAACAACAACAAAACCCAACCAAACAAACAAAAAGAATAAGAAAACTGCCAGGCACTTGGGAGACAGAGGCAGGTGAATCTCTGTAAGTTACAGGCCAGCCTGGTCTATGATGGGAGATCTAGGACAGCCAAGGCTACACAGAAACCCTGTCATGAAAAACAAAAACAAAACAAACAAACAAACAAACAAACCCTGCTGGTTTTTGGTGGTATATACCTTTAATCCCATGACTCTGGAGGCAAAGGCAGAACTCTATGAATTTGAGGCCAATCTGGTCCAGAGAGTGAATTCCAGTATAGCCAGGGGTACAGAAAGAAACCCTGTCTTGAAAAAAAAAAAAAAAAAACAGCCAAGCCTAACACAAAGAGATCTTGTCCCAAAAAACAAAACAAAACAAAAACATAAACAAAAAATCCCCCCCAAAAAAAAGGAAGAAAAAAAAAGAAAAACAAACAAAATACAAAACCTTCAATCCTAGCCCTGAGAAAACAGAGACAGTCAGATCTCCGTGAGTTCAAGAGCAGCCTGGTTTACAGAGAGAGTTCCAGGACAGTCATGATTACAAAAGAATGAAAAATAAACTGTGATACCTTGTTTTAACATTTTTACTTTTATTTGGCACAGGAGTGTTTTGCTTGCGTGTATGTAAGTGCATCATATGCATGCAGTGCCCACAGAGGCAGAACGGGGTGTGAGATCACCCTGGCACTGGAATTGCAGAAGGTTGTGAGCCACCATGTGGGTGCTGAGAACAAAAGCTGGGTCCTCTGCAAGAATAGCAAGTGGTGCTGGGCATGGTGGCGCACGCCTTTAATCCCAGCACTTGGGAGGCAGAGGCAGGCGGATCGCTGTGAGTTCGAGGCCAGCCTGGTCTACAAAGCGAGGTCCAGGACAGCCAAGGCTGCATAGATAAACCCTGTCTTGAAAAACAAACAAACAAACCAAAAGAGCAGCACGTGCTCTTAACTGGTGACAGCCATCACTGCAGCTCCAATTCTTCCCTCTGCATGTGACCCCCATAGCACAGATGCCCAGGCCTTTACCCCTCTTTTAATTTTAATTTTAATTTTTTAATTTATGTGCACTGGTGTGAGGGTGTCAGATCTTGGAGTTACAGGCAATTGTGAGCTGTCATGTGGGTGCTGGGAACTGAACTCTGGTCCTTTCAAAGAGCAGGCAGTGCTCCCAACCACCCAACCACCCAGCCATCCTTTCATCTCTCCCCATTTATTTATTTATTTATTTATTTATTTATTTTGTTTTGTTTTGTTTTTCGATACAGGGTTTCTCTGTGTGTAACACCTTGGCTGTCCTAGACTCACTTTGTAGACCAGGCTGGCCTCGAACTCACAGGGATCTGCCTTCCTCTGCCTCCTGAGTGCTGGGATTAAAGGCGTGAGCCACCATGCCCAGCCTGCCTTTACCTCTCTTACACCCCCTCCCAGTCCATTTTTCCCAGTGGGTGCTGGAAAGACCAGTTTCCGGGTGTCTGACCTGGGGCTGGGGTTCCCAGGGCCTGCAGGCAGCTGGTCCCTACTGAGACCGTCCATGTTCCTCTACAGGGTCCCTGGGTGGCCACCAAGCCCCTGCCCAGACTCTGAACGAGACCCAGCGGGCACTAGAAAACTTGAGGCTGCAACTGGGTTCGCACGGAGCCCTGCACCGCAAGCTGAGGCAGCTGCAAGAGGAGTCTGCGCGGCAGGAGCTACAGATCCAGAGCTTTGAGAGCGACCTCGCTGAGATCCGAGCTGACAAACACAACCTGGAGACCATTCTGAGCAGTCTGCCCAAGCACTGTGCCAGCTAGACCCTGGCACACCCTCCCTGCCTTGCTGTTTCCTACCCGCTACCCATAGGTGTCCCAGGCCTGCCTTTGTGAGCTCATGTGAATGTCCACACTCATTTGCCAGTGTGTCTAGACCCTCTCCGGTCTGAGCAGCAGGAGTGAGTAAATGTTCACAGTTCCATAGGTGGCTTTGTGTGTAGCCCTCAGTGTGTGCTCCCTGCACATGCATCAGCATACACACCCCAGTGTCAGTAAAGAGGCGTATCTGCGTTTGTACATATGTGGGCATGTGTGTGTGTGTGTGTGTATGTGTGTGTGTGTGTGTGTTGCACTTGTGTGTTCAAGACCACCTGTGCATACGGCAGTCTTGAGCTGTCAGGCGGCAGCTCTGAGCTTGGACACACGCTACATCCTAAGTGAGGCCTGTTACAACAAATTCCCTGCGGGGCTGACATAACTACAACTCTCCCCCCAGAAAGCAGGCCCCAAACAGGCTGAGAGGTTATCCACAGAGATCTTGAGAAGGCTCAGAAAGTCCCACCCCCATGGTCATAGAGCTGGCCCTAGGCCCACTGTGCTCCCCCAACCCCCCACTGGTCACCCAGCAGCTCTAAGAACTGAGGTGCCAGGCAGATCAAGAAAGGCCGAGATTCTAACAGGATTCTCAGGAGTGACATCGGAAGCCACAGTGTGCCTCAGGGAGGCCCACTGGACAAGTCGCAGGTGTCATTGTCCTCTGTGGACACTTCCTTCTGGGCATCTGGGTCTGCAGCTGTCTCACTGATGGAAGTGCCTGACCCATCCACCTTTGATCCCCTGATCTACCTGAAAAAACCAGGTGCTTCAGGGTCTGGGTCCTAAGACCTCACAGGCACCGGGAACAGCCCTCTGTGCTCTGCTGACCCCCCCTCTCCCCACCCCCCATCAGCCTTTGATTGACACTTCTCAAACCGTCCCTGTGGCCCCACCTCCCATGAGGTATGCCCCGGGGATGTGGAAGCCTGGCTGTGATTCTAGGCCGGATGCCCATGGCTGCCTCTTCTCAGAAACCCCTGGCATTTCTTTCCTGATGTTCCCTCTCTTTTCCTCAGAGCTCTTTCAGCACACACAGCAGGGCCCAGGCACTGGAATAACAGGCACCTTTTGCAAGCCCTGTCCCTTCCCTGGATCCCAGGGGAACGGATGGGGATGTGAACCGATTCTGTTTATGAAGAAATAAAGGGCCCTTTTCTGAGCCCCGGTGCCGTGTCTTTGATCCTCCCGTGCTGCTGTGGTGGCCAGGGCCTGCTGTGGGTATGCACAGCGCACTGCTTGTGGCTGGCCCAGGAAGTAGGAAGAGCCTACATTTGGGATGTCCCGCATGAGGGGAGGAAGTTGGCAGAACTGAGCTCATGCCATGCCAGGATCCATCATGGGGGGTGGGGGGAGGCTTTGCAGAGGCTCTGTGACCGCCACCTTTCCTCTCAGATCCAGGGGGCTTTCAGACCAAGGTGAGGGGCCTGGATAGAGGTAGTGTGGGAAGAGGTCCTCGCTAACCCCTGGTTCAGGGTGGGGATGCTGAGGCAGAAAGCTCAGTACTGTCCAGTAGCACTGCATGGGGCCGGGAGGGACAGCACTGAGGGGAGGAGGCCTTGGGCTTGGGCCTAGAAGGGTGGAGAGACAGAGGAGAGAGTGTCCCAGATAAGAGGGTAGGCAGCAGCCAAGGCTACAGGGCACAGGTCTGGCAAGCGTAGGTCATGGTGAACCTAGGTTAGGGCAGTTTGGAAAGCATGCTCCTATTCTGTTAAGACTTGTAGCCGCAAGGCCAACATGATTACCAGATTAAGCTTCAATAGAAAAGCAGAGGTCACTGGGAGGGAGGTTTGGAAAGGCCCCCAAGCTTTAGTGAAGCCTGGAGCTTGGGGCTGCTAAGATGGGCAGGTTGTTCTTCTGCCTCTTTTCTTGGTCCCAGCTCTGCTTTCTCTGTTTGCTTAGGCCCTTCTCTATGCAAATTAACGTTCTTTGTCTTCCTTGTACATGATGGAAGATGACACTGCATACATCCCCTCCCCCAAAGCCCCGGGGTTACATATCAGATCATTATTTGTATGTCTGTCTGTCTGTCTGTCTGTCTGTCTGTATGTATGTATGTATGTATTTTGTTTTTTCGAGGCAAGCTTTCTCTGTGTTAGCTCTGGCTGTCCTGGACTTGCTTTGTAGACCAGGCTGGCCTCGAACTCACAGCGATCCACCTGCCTCTGCCCCCCAAGTGCTGGGATTAAAGGCATGTGGTACCACCACCTAGCCCGGACATTATTTTTATTTTTATTCATCTGTTTTTCGAGACAAGATTTCTCTGTGTACCCGTAGCTGTCCTGGAACTCGCTCTGTAGACCAGGCTGGCCTCGAACTCATAGAGATCTGCCTGCCTCTGCCTCCTGACTCATTTTCATTTTATGTGTATGTGTGCTTCGCCTGCGTGTGTATCTGGGATCCTCTGGAACTGGAGTTACAGATAGTTGTTAGCTGCCATGTGAGAGCTGGGAGCCAAAGCCAGGTGGACCAACAGACAATTCCTTTAACTGCTGAGCCATCACTCACTGCAGCCTCACACGAGTTCCAGTGGTCAGGTCCCCAACTTGGTCAAAATAACAAGGATTTTGTGTCCAAGGCTTTGTGACGAGACGGTACCTCCCTCCTGGAGTGATGGGGGAGGTGAGATGAGGACAGTGTTCAGAGGAGAGGTGCAGTCCTCCAGAGAGAATCTGTTTTTTGAGACCCGGTTCCTCTGGTGTAGCCTTGGCTGTCCTGGAGTCTCTTTGTAGACCAGGCTGGCCTCGAACTCACAGAGATCCGCTTGTCTCTGCCTCCCTGAGTGCTGGGGTTACAGGCTTAGAGAGAGTGTTAAGATCAAGGTGAAGGTGAGATTGATGTGACAGATGCTGAGGGGGACCGACTCGATGGGTTGCCAGGGTCGGAGTAGAAAGGTTGAAGAAAGGAGATTGGGTAATTAGGATCTGGTGTGTGTGTGCTGCCAAGGAAATGGGGTGGGGTGGTCTAAAAGAAAAGTTTGGCCGGGCATGGTGGCGCACGCCTTTTAATCCCAGCACTTGGGAGGCAGAGGCAGGCAGATCGCTGCGAGTTCGAGGCCAGCCTGGTCTACAAAGTGAGTCCAGGACAGCCAAGGCCAACACAGAGAGATCCTGTCTCAAAAACAAAACAAAACAAACAAACAAAAACAGAAAGAAAGAAAAAAGAAAAGTCTGGGACAGGATCTGGCATTCCTCTGGCCTTAATCCAGTTTCTCCACTGATAGGTGGTTACCTCTGCGCACTCGAGCCATTGATGCATAGCAAATCACAGTCCCAGCATCCCCCAGTGGGTGGAGCCCAGTCTTCTTAGGTGACAAATCTCACGCCTGATGCGTGACTCATGGCATACGGTCACGCCTGATGTATGCAGAGCCACTCAAAGGCCCAGAGGTGGGGCTGCTCGTGACTGAGTGGAATGCAGCTGCTGCTGGCGGAACATCTGGCTGACAAGGCAGCCAGCTGGGCAGTAGAACTTGGGATGGTCCCTGTTCTGTGCCCCAGGACAGCCAGGAAGAGCTATGAAATGGTCTCCTTTGGGGTTAGCACATTCCATTCTGCAGGGAAGTTCCTTAAGCTGGGAGGTTAACAACCAAAAACAATAGCTTTAAGAGATCCTTCCCCCTCCCCCAACTGACCAGATTCTCTAGGCCTCTCCTTGCCAGACTAAAGAGAGCCAAGCTGCAAAGAAGACTGTCAGACATGAAGGGCTACCTGTAAGACGTTAGAGCTACTGAGGGACACGCCCCCCCCAAAGGAGACTGTCCATCCAGCCTGTTGCACTGTCTGCAGCTGATGCAGGCTCCAGGTCCTCAGCTTTTGTGAACTGTCCTCCGTGCTGGGGTGGGCTTTGATGACGCAGCTGTCTGTGAGTCATGTCTGCTCCTGTAAGTGACCCTTCACCGATATTCCTGTAAGTCACCCCAATAAAACTCATTGGTTCGCCAAGCTGGACGTCGGCGGTATCTGTAATTCATTCCGTCTCTTCGTGGGTTCCCTAACCAGGGTGAGTAGGTGTGGTGCTGTGTCTCTTCAGGAAAAGTGTGTCACCGGACAGTAGCTAACCCACCTAGCTGGGGGCAATAGGCAGTCTGAAACTGGGCCAATGAGAGCCCTCCCTGTTCTGAGTCCCTCAGAGGGACTGCTAACTGGCAGGCTTTGAACTCCCAAGCCTTTGTCAGCCCTACTTCTACACTGCAATTCCTGCTCCCGTATCCCATGTTCTGCCAAATAGGGAGTTTGGATCAAGCGCTCAGGTTCAGGCCTGGGATGGATTAATGAGCAGAGGAGAGGTACCCAGGAGCCCTGCCCTGCTCTCTGAGCATCTTCCCTCCCTGGAACTACATCTCATTCTGTCTGGACCACTGTCCCAGGATCCCAATCTCAGGAGTCCAGACCTGAGACAAGTCTGGGGAAGCAGGGGTGGGGGTGGGGGTGGGAGGGGTGTTCCTGGATCCCCAGAGACATGGCCGAGGTGGTGGCATTTTCTTCCCGTGGCCAGGACAATTCTGTGTCCTGTGTCCACGAGGGAGACCCTCTCTCTAGAAGATCAGTCCCATTGGACAGTAGAATTCATGATTGCTTTCTTTTCTTTCTTCCTTTCTTTTTTGTTTATTTGCTTTGTTTTGCCCCCCCCCCCCAGATAGAGTTTCTCTGTGTAGCCTTGGCTGTCCTGGACTCGCATTGTAGACCAGGCTGGCTTCGAACTCACAGAGATCCACCTGCCTCTGCCTCCCCAGTGCTGGGATTGAAAGGCTTGTGGCCATGATCGCTTTCTTTACAAGACCCTAGTTCTTGTTTGTCCAGCCTGGCTTCTTCTGGAGTCTCTGGTTGGTTGGTTTATTACCTATCTCGTACTTTGGGGAATGACTTGACACACAGAGGGAAGTGTCAGGTACACCGTGAGCACCCAACACACGTATTTATCTAATTGATTTAATTGGTGTCATAGTGGCACTACAGGGCAAAGGTGACAGTAAGGTGACAACCTCTATTGGCACTTGATCTTCGCAACCAGCTCTGCGAAGTTCTTAGTGAGATGTGATACTGTCTCTTCTGGTGACGCAGGGACCAGCAAAGAGGGCGGTCCGGTCTTGCATTTTCGGCATCCTCCAGCAGAGGGGCGGCGGCTGGCCAAGCGTCCAGCAAAACAGCCGCTTTGATACCCCTGGCGCGGGCGGCCGCGGGGAGGGGCGCGGGAGGCGGGCCGCCGGCGGGGCGGGGTGTGTCCGGCCGCGCAGTCCCTCCGCCCCTGGGTCCCGTCGCCACACGCTGCCTAAACTCTGGACCAGACGCACTTTCCTACCCGTTGTCCCTCGCCTTGTCCGGAGTCGGGCGCACACCATGTCGGTCGCCGTCAGCAACAGGTTCCAAGGTAGGCGCCTGCTGTCCCCGGGCTGTCCCGCGCCCAGCGTCCTTGGGTCGCCACCTGTGCGCGTAGCGCGGCACGCGCGGGAACTCGGAGGGGCGCGTGGCCCGGGAGGTCCCCTCGCTTCCCCGCCGCCTCTTTGTCTCCCGCAGGAGGGAAGGCGTTCGGCTTGCTCAAAGCCCGGCAGGAGAGGCGGCTGGAGGAGATCAACCGGGTAAGCCACGCCACCGCGGAGGACAGAGTGCGGGTCCCTTGCGCGCCGCACTGTGCCACCCTACCCCCCAGACAAAATCATCCCCTTCCTCCCCTATCCTTGGCCTTCCTTAGTTGCATCTCTGGCCCTTGCCGTGTGGCCTCCGACTCCAGGTAAGTACACTCCACCCCTTAGCTTTCTGCTTGGCGTCTCCGGTTGCAAGTTGTAACTCTCTTACCTGGGAGGTAGGGCCGCTGAAGGAACCCAGTGTGGACCGCAGGGGCTTCTCGGGAGCCCTCTGGGGACCACCTAAAGATTTTGGCGCCAGAAGGCCCCACTGGGCCAGTGCTGTCTCCATGGACCCTAGATCTTAACACCAGGAGTTGGCTGGCAAATGCTGGCATTTCCCTGTGGCCTCCCACCTCCAACCTCAACACACTGCTCTTTTTCACCAGCTTTTAGAAAAGTTGCCCGAGGGACTGCTTCCCCCCCCCCCCTTTTCTTTTTGCTGGTGCTGGGGAAATTCTAGAAAGAAATCCTTCCGCTGCTGCCAGACACACAATAGCAGCTCCGTAAGTTTGCTACTGAGTGTGTAGATCCCAGCAGATAAGCAACGGTGTCAGGGCCTCCTGGATTGGCAAAGCAAAGAGGTGGCACAGCCTGTGGCTTTAGGGTTCCCAGGATCTGGGTTCAGATGTGACTGGTGTCTCCAGAAGGGCTTTTCATCTCCCGCAGGGTCACTTTGTGGGCTCGGTAAGGAGAGGAGCTGGCATGGTCTGGGGTCCAGCGCTAAGGGGGACAGACATCCCATGAGGGTATTTAGAGTTTTCTCTTTTTCTTGTTTTGCTATATTGGAGACTGAACTCGGAACCTTCCCCCCATGCTAGGCAAGCACTGTACCATTGAGTTATTAATATAGGAGGGGCAGAGGTATGCCAGCTGATACAAGGCTATGCGTTTTCTCTTACTTGCCCCTTTGGTCCCTTGATGCCCACAGTGACAGGCTCTGGGGTCCTTCCATGGCCGGGAGCTGGTAGGTTAGCATACTGGAGGTCATTGGCGATGCTGGGGCTGTGAGATCCTGTTGATGCGTTTCCTCCCTTTTCCTTTAGTTCCGTGGCCAGCCTAGACCCGGACAGGCGTCTCTTCCCATGCATCAGCTCCAGGAGGCCCTGGAGGGTTCTGGGTCCTCTCATGCTACCATTCCCTTGCCACTTGTCATAGGCCATAGCTTCAAGGGCCTGTGTACATATGTCTGGGTGCAGGACCCAGGCCTGCTGGGCTTCTTGAAGGTCCCCTAAGTACTATCCTAGCCTTGGCTGCTTTGCTCTCTGGACCAGAACCTGGAACCTGACCTTGTACACAACCCCATGGGCTTCTTGGTTCTGAGCTAGCTGTCTCCACCCACAGCTAACAAGACTCCAAGCCAGAGACAGCTGGATCCGGGCATTAGGTAACCTTAGTTAGGCAAGTCAAAAGAGCTGAGACCTTGTGACTTTCCATGCTGGCCCTGCCCTTGGAGATGCAGGTGAAGGCTTGGGATGGGGACAAGTGTGTGGTGGTGGTGGTGGGGAGCAGGTGGCTGAAAAAGAGGAGCGGCTGTGGCTATCAGGGGCTGAATTATGGCAGAACTGGCACCATGGAGAGTGGGCAAGTCAGGGCCGCGCTCGAGCCACTTCAGGACTTCACACACCCAGAGAGGGCGAGCAGCCGCACCGAGGCCACACAGGCGCCAATGCCCCAGCTTTGCTGCGGGATGCGGGTTTTGAGATCTTCCCCGTGAGTGAGCTTAGGCTGCTATAGGGCTGGAATGGAAGCCAGAGTGTGGGTCCCCTAGGGGATTATGCCAGATAACTGAGCTACTCCCACATTTCAACAGGCCAAGGTAAACCACACTTTAGTTGGAGCCAGGAGGCAGGCTGCCAAGCAAGGGCTCTGTGAGTTTCAGGAAGATGCTTCATCTCTTTGAGCTGCCTTTGCCAGCCAGAGATAATAGTAGTGATTCTTTCCCCCCCGCCACAGCCAGATGATATGTATGAAATGCAGAGTTGGCGGCTGTTGTGAGCATCATCATTTGTGTGTGTGAGGTCTCCAGGTATAGGGAGCGGGCATGGAGGGATGCCAGAGCCATACCAGCTGGGCCCAGCAGCTCCTTTTGAACCCCTACAACAGTCAGTGGAGGAGGACGAACTCAGAGTTACGGGTGCCTCGGCTTGAGTGTCCCAGCCTGACCCACAGCCATGGCTGCAGTGACCATCCTAGAGAGCTGTGTTGACAGTCAGATTGTCCTCCATTGAGAGTATATACCTTCTCTGCTGGAGTGTGCACTCTAGGGCACTGGGCCGGGCCGGGCTGGGCTGAGCAGTGCAGTGCCTGTTGGCCCCATAAAAGCAGGAAACCATACAGGATGTGACTTTGTGACTAGCTGTTTGTAGGTTGTGTGACTGGACACCACCTGTTGTGCCCATGAGCCTGGCTCTAAGGAGACCTACCCCCTCTCCCCTGTGGCTGCTTGCTTGCAGCAAGGTCGCTCAATCTTAGCAATTGTTATCATGAGGAAGTCAGGAGTCAAAGTTGAACCCTCTAGTGGGGCTAGAGAGGGCCCTGAGGGGAAAAGGGGGCAGGGGATGTAGTGGATGTAAACATGTTTTTGTTTTGATCCCAAGTATGGGATAGGTATTGGATGTAATAGGGTTTTGTTTTGATCCCACGGATGGGATGGTGAACAGACTTGTGAGAGAGCAGGTGATATTTATCTACTTAGAAGTCGAACCATCTCTTGGGGTGGGCGGCTTGGTTTTTGCCAGCTGAAAACCATCCTAGTACAGAATCTGAGAAGACATACACAGGAGAGGGGGCTTTTGGGGTCTTGGTATTGTCTGGCTGTTCATCGCTCCACTTCAAGACGCTGCTAGAGAGACCTGCTCCAGCTCCAGGGCTTCGAGGCTTTGGGATCCCAGCTGAGCCTCTGGGTTCCCCTTGCTCTGGGTTCCCCTTGCTCTGGGTTCCCCTTGCTCCAGGTTCCAGCAGCAACTTTGGTGGAATTGTTAGTCTGCTGAAATCCTGCCCACTATGCCAGGGAAATTGTTCCCAGGAACTAAATCCAACAAAGTCTATTTCCCCTGTTTCCATAAACCTTCTTTCTCTCTTATCTAGGGTAGGTGGTTTGGAAGGGAGGTATAAACACTTAAAGAACCCCAAATAAAGTAGGTTTGGAAAAGTTGGAGCCTACAATGGGAGCTGCACATAGTAAGTACAGCTTTTAGGGGTTTACTTTAGTTTTTTTTCTTTTTAAGATTATTTTTAGAGCTGGGCGTCGTGGCGCACGTCTTTAATCCCAGCACTTGGGAGGCAGAGGCAGGCAGATTTCTGTGAATTGGAGGCCAGCCTGGTCTACAAAGCGAATCCAGGACAGCCAGGGCTACACAAAGAAACCAAAACAACAACAACAACAAAAAAAAAAAAAAAAAAGAAAGAAAGAAAGAAAAAGAAAAAAGAAAAAAGATTACTTTTAGAATTTCATTGTTATTAGTATATATGTATGTGTGTGTAGCGCACACAACATAGACTGTGTCCGAAAGTGAGGACAACTTACAGGAGTCGGTTTTTCCTTCCCATCTCGTGGGTCCCAGGGGCCGAACTCACGTCATCAGGCTTAGCAGCAAGCGCCTTCACCTGTTGAGCCGCCTCAAGATCTCACTTGGGTTTCTGCCATCATTTTCTGGACACTTGGAATGTGCTGGTGCTGCACCAGGCGTGCTGAACGCTCGCCCGGAACACTGTGTGGCATAGGCACCCTCATCCCCATTTTACAGACTACCAGGCTCGGTGTGGGGGTGGGGGTGGGGGTGGGGGTGGGGGGGTGGGGGGGGTGGTTGAGGAGGAGGAGGAGGGGGACTGGAGTTAATGGCAGAGGTGGTTGTGTGTGCCTGTCATCAAAGCAGCTAAGGGGCTCAAGCAGAGGGAGACCCTGTCCCCAACAGAACAAAACAAGAAGCCAGCCACATTGGAACGCAGGCTACATATTACACATATGTATGTATATACATTTGCTTCAACCCTGTGTTTCGGTGACCCCTTTTGTGGCTACCCAGCATGCCCCTCCCCATCTGTGGGTGCGTACATGTCAGCAGTACTGGAGCAAGCTGGACCAGGCGCGTGCCTCCTACTCCTTCCACATAGCTGGCATTCCCCACGCCCTGATGGCATGGTAGGTGACCCCAGGACGGCCAGGCCCAGCCTTATATGGCAATGGGAGAAATTCCCTCTGTCTTCCCATAGGAACCTAGAGAAGCTTCGGGGGCTGGGCTGGCTGCCCCTCAGAGTGCCTGTGCCTGGGGATGAGCTGGAGGGGGGGTGTGGGCGGGGGGGACCTGCGATTGGGTCCCAGGGATCTTTCAACACCCCATGCCCGGCATTCACGGTGCATCGGCTCACCAATCCACCTCAATGGCATGCTCCAGCACACGTGTGGAGAGAGAGAGAGAGAGAGAGAGAGAGAGAGAGAGAGAGAACCCCCAACATCCCTCCCTCTGGGGCAAGGACGGTAATACCCCCCCACCCCCCCCACCCCCATCATAGAGATGAGGAAATGAAGTCACCTGCCCAGGGGCGCTCAGCCAATGAAGGGGCAGAGGCAGGATCCAGATGAGGTCTGTCTGACATCATCCACAGACTGCTCTGGCCCCGGCCCCTCCCCCCCCCCCCAAGACAGCTGCAGCTTTGTGGTGACCCAGGCCTCCCTTGCTTAGGAAGGATAAGGCTCTCTGGCTGCTGTCCCCAGGTCTCAGCTCTGTTGGGTCAAATGAAGGGCAGTCTGCATCCCCTGACCCCTTTAGGTGCCTAGTGGTTAGCTCCTCGGCTACCTGGGAAGGAAGCCGGGAGGGGCGCGGGCTGGGGTGTGGGGCGATCTCTGTCCAGAGTGACTGTTTCCGGCCGTCTCTCCCAGCCACCTGGGGCCTTTGAGACTTGACCCAGGAGGCTATGCAGGTGTGTCTCTTCCTGTGTCCTTGGCAGTGCCGCTCTGTCCTTGCCTGTTGGCATTGAGGGCACCCGTCTCTCTTGCTCTTCCCTTAATATATTATAAAGGAGATTGTGATAAGGGGTCACGTGGGCCTCTGGGGATTCAGTGTCCCCTGCAGGTCTGGCCAGTTGTGACCTTGCTGTGGCCATGTCACGGGCAGCTGGAGATGGAATTTCTGTGAGGTCTGCTTTATTGTGTGGGGTGTTTTTCTTTAGCTGCCCCATCTGTTGGCGAGGACACCGTGTCCGGATAAGGCCCCAGAAGGGTTCTGGGGAATTTGAGCCTGCTGTCTTTGTGGGTGCATGTTACAGGTTCCTGCTGCCCATCAGGTGCCAGGCCGGGCATTTGTGGCCTGGCCCTGGCCCTTTGAGAGCCTGTGGGCTGTGTCAGAGACCACAGGATCCCAGCATGATGCTGCCTGTCCTTGGCACTCACAGGGTACCAGCCACTAGTCTGTTGGCCGGCTTCTAGGATGCTGATATTTACTTCTAAATTCTGCTGCAGCCTTTTCTTCTCTCTCTCTCTCTCTCTCTCTCTCTCTCTCTCTCTCTCTCTCTCTCTCTCTTTCTCTCTCTCTCGGCGGGGGTTTGAGACAGGGTTTCTCTGTGTAGCCTTGGCTGCCCTAGCCTCACTTTGTAAACCAGGCTGGCCTCGAACTCATAGTGATCTGCTGTCTCTGCCTCCCAAGTGCTGTGATTAAAGGCGTGTGCCCTTGGGAGACAGAGGCAGGTGGATCTCTGTGAGTTCGAGGCCAGCCTGGTCTACAAAGTGAGTCCAGGACAGCCAAGGCTACACAGAGAGACTCTGTCTCCAAAAAGAAAGAAAGAAAAAAAAAAAAGGTGTGTGCTACCACGCCCAGCTGCAGCCTTTTCTTTTTATGGTGATGCTGGGAATTGAACCCAGAGCCTGATGCATTCAAGACAACACTCTACTCATATAATACTGCTTTGACGCAGCTGATGTGTAAAGACAAGCCTGGAGGGTCAGGAACAAATGCTCAGGAAGGGAGTTGAATCAGAGCTGTGGCAGGTGACTTCCGGAGGCCTGACACAACATGGGCTTGCTAGCCTTTGGTGCTTTGGTTGTTTTGTTTTGGGCTTGTTTTTGAGACATGGTCTCTTGTTCCCCAGGATAGCCTGAAACTCACTGTGAGGCTGAGGATAGCTGTGAACGTCTGGGTATCCCCCTGTCTCTGCCTCTTGAGTGCTGAGATAGTCAGTGTCCCCACAGGACCCAGTTGGGTGTAAATCTTTGTTCAAGAAACTAACCCCTTTGGTCTCTGAGCATTTGAGGTGGGGTTGAGGTGGAGGGAGAGGGGACTTCTGTTTTTCTGAGGTGGCTGACCACGGCAGCTGGGAGCTAGGATGATGGTGGCGTAAGCCCGGGGTTTAAGGACGAAGAGAAGCTTGCCTTTGAGAAGGGGTAGCCAGAGAGTCTAGCCTCCTCTGGGGGCGGGGTGTCTTCATGACATCATCTCAGGGCACAGATGCGTGTGCCCTCGCCCTGTATAGCATTGTGGACGTGGCTTTATATGTAAGTCATCTTCAGCCAGGTGAAGTTCCCTGAATCCTTACCACAGACCATGAGGGGGTCCATCACTGTGACCCCCCCCTTTATAAAGGAGGCAACTGTGAGGTCCATTGTGGGATAGTGAGTCATCCAAGGCCACAGGGCGCTATAGATAGGGGGCCTGGGGGAGCACCCAATCAATTCACCCCTCCCTTGTCTCAGCCCCTCTGCGCTGCACCTGGAGTCCATCCATTATGACTTCAGAAGGCTTGGTCCCTCTGGGGTCTCGGTTTCCCCAGCCATTGACCATTGGGACACAATCGAAATGTTCCTTCTAGGTTCTGGGGCTGAGTGGACGCTTTAATCCTGCCACATCCCCGAGCCTCTCCTGGGGCCTTATGAGCCCTTCCTAGCACTTCGTGTTTATTGCGTCATATTTCCTTCAGCCTTTTGTTTTTCCTGAAAAACTTATCTTTGGGGACAATAGATTGGGTTAGGAAAGGAGATGGGGGTAGTATGAACCTCTGGGGCAGGACGCC